>NC_090282.1:69727730-70352175 GCF_037392515.1 Haliotis asinina | reverse complement strand
ACGCTACGCGTTTGGTTTTAAATCAAATTTAGAGCTATTATAATTTCCCATCAGATTAGGTTTATCTCAGTTCTACCAGATTTTAAACAAATGCATAATATGTTGGAAAATCAGAGGCATATAGCGTGATTATATACCTCTGAATGACTTTGCTTAACCAATCACAGCATTTACTGACGTCACGGTAGAATTGATCATTGGTACTTCTCATTTGAATCTAAACGGACCGCACGAGTACGAAGGTGAAGGTGCTGTATGTGTATGCATGCGTCTGTCTGAGCATGCGCATATGTTGTTGATGTCCGCATGAACGGTTCTACGTTTGCAGTCATGAAGTTAACCTTGGCTGCTCGGGTCAGGTGGGTAGGGATGGATATAAAAGGTACTATATCTTCTTTTGTGATACAATTTCATGAAAATGCACTTGTAATTCGTACATTCACTGCATAGTTGATATGAAACAGATGTATATAATATTAATTTACGATCTCATTTCATGTATTTCTATTGGTTTTGACTCTCAGTAAGATATTCTTCTGCTTTAAGTCTGGTAGAGTGTGTAGGTAGCCTAGTGGTTTAAGGCAAACTCTTTAAGCCGAAGACCCGAGTTCGCGTCTCCATATGGGTACTACATGTGAAGCCCATTTCTGGTGTCTTTCGCCGTAATATCGCTGGAATATTGCTAAAAGCGGCGTAAAACCCAGTTCACTCACTCAATTCATCTCTGTCATTGACACATTAAACTCCATTTGGAAGTCTTAAAGCCGTGACGTCTGTTCAGTATCACAACTTGACACGAACCCAGCACGTTAAGACATCGGCGGTTCGAGATACAGGAGATATGCACAGTGCATTCCCTTATCACTTCGGCGTGTGCAAGCCGCCAAGTGCAATACATATGGGAGAATGTTTTTTGTAACTTCTAGTCAACAATCGTCGTATTTTTTATGGCATCTGTTCAAGAGTTAGCATGTCGGGGCGAAACGAACCAAAATATCATAGTGTAACTTTCCTTCTGCTTGTGATGCAATAGTTTGAAGGAGAATACTGAGTAGATAGTACATGTCGAAGTGTGTTTTTTTATATTAAAAATGATAATAATAATATTAATAATACTTACAGTATGTCTTAAATGAATATGTGACACGTTTTTACTGATAACAATATTCTATTGTATTCTTGATATCAGAGACCATATAATATAATATTATATGGTCTCTGTTGATATCATATTTCAGAGGTAATTTTTGCTCCGTCATCAGGAGGAGTCACTGTAGAGAGTGAAATATGTAGATAACACATGTTTACGCGACGCAGAGTGGGAGAATGCTCAAAGATTACAATATCATTACAAAGGTATGTAGATAGGATTAATATTACATGCCATGTATTCATGTGCATTCAACTTCTTAATGCCTTTCAAGAAGAATATAAATCAATGTTTTCAGAATTCAGTGAAAATGTCTGTAGTATATTTTTAACTCGTCCTTGGTAGATATCTGGAAACAATTTGGCGATGTGAAGGACACAGACTGCCGTGGGCACTACGCTCAGTTTTATTACCACGCCCCCCGTCACGGTCAAGCGGGTTCCCTGGTCAGGTTGTGTTTTATGATTTTGAACGCAGCTATTAACTGATCTCGTTAACACTTCAGACGCATAAAAGCTAAAGTAAAACTTCATGAGGTATCTCATATTTTAGTATCACTTTCTGTTGCTGAGGAAACGAAACAAAACGCATTTCCGTTTTGAGTCGTTTAAGCTTTATATCACTGTGCCCGAGGTGAAAAGTGTAGGTGTGTACAGGTGTAGGAATCTCGCCAACTCAAACAACAAAAACACCAAGTTACGAGTGTCAAGAAAATATTAAATAAGATCTCCTTCAGAAGTTGAGTGAATTCCACACGAAACTCGTTACACGCAGAGCCGCTATCGTCAAACGTATTTCTGAACGTGTTCTCTTTCTTTATTAAAATTCAGCACTGATACGTAATATATTGAAAGTGCTTTTTTTTTAAAACTACAGAAAACTATTTTAAGCCTCACTAGTAGTGAGTCTTGCAGTGTGCTATCTTTATCTGTATGTAACGCGCGTGGGATAGGTGATCCTGGTGCGGTAAAGCTTGCTGCTACATGCTTGCCATGCTCGGTACCAGTTTGAATGACACCAGACTTGCAGACCGTAAAGCGTGTTGCCAGTTCTTCACACAAACAACAAGTCTGGCAGTGTTTTGTTTTTTATTAGTACATAAACATTTTAGCATATAAAAGTGAAAGAAAATAACTTTTTATTCGAGTAACATGTTAACTTTCATAAAATACAGGTAGTTTTCAAATATTTTCAAAAATATTCATCATAATATGTTGACGATTAATGACAGATCCTTTACACGATTACAGAGATACACGGAGAAATTATCAATATTACTAAGACTAAACGCCATAGGACTACAGTGTGTACTTAAGGTAGTATATACAAATATAATAAGAAGAAAGCAGAGAGTATAACAAAACACATATCTCAGATATAATTGGTACCAAACCAAGAATTTTCCATGTTAAAAAATCTGGACTTCAGAAATGAAGCACCTAAATCCAGCGCCACTTTCACAAAGCGACAGTCCACAAAGTCGGTATAAAACCGACTTACGACAGACGCAATTCGGAGAACTGAAGTCTTTGTGAAACTGGTAAAAACTCTGAGACATGTCACGGTTTTAGCTGCATTGAAATGTCAGCTTTTTCTAACCACTGCGATTTGACTGGATAGACACGGCTTCTGTTGAGGGAACACAAATGGTAAACAAGATGATTCCTTCAATTTAAACTTAGCAGAATAACTACAGTCTGTTCGGCACGGCGTGAATGGAAGCAATGTGTGAATGACATAACGCGCTTTGGATGCCGTTACCATGCCAACACAATGAAGCAATCGCACTCATCATCACAGGAAACAGGTAAAGAGGAATGGTGGGTAATATATCAATACTTGTATACAGTATACTGACTTTCCGGACACGGCCGATGTGTGCCGATATATTTGCCGAAGGCACCTTCATCCATTCGTGACCAACTCGTGTTATTCCGGGGCAAGCCAAATTGCAATTCGTTGTCCTCATAATAGCAACCGTGTTATTCCGGAACAAGTCGATGTCAAGGAAAATGGCGACTGGTGACGAATGAACTTCGTCCCTTCTCGCATATTCCCGTAACAGATATAGCATTCTTGCGTGTGATAACTGATGATGCTAAGATGTATTTGATGTTTGCACTGAAATGTTTGATTCACTCTCACTTGTGTGTCTGACAGTTGGAATATACCGTTCATGCAATTGCTGTTGATAACTGTGTCCAAAACCACTGAAAGAGCGGATACATTGAGGAAATACTGAGACATGCCGAAACACCAGTAACCCGGCCAACTCACGATTATGAGAACATATGTTGTTCGTAGCTACAGTTCTCCAACATGGACAGTTCTTTATTTGGTTGATCTTAGTTACTGAAGAACAAAGTCAGATACAGAGAAGAAACAGTTTTCAATGAGACCAAAATTTGAAACACACCCCCAGTCAATTTCTATAATGTTCTCGTTCCAAGATCTCTTGCCACAAATGTTGTTATTGTTATGACCATAAGTACAGGTTTTATAACCTGTAGTTGTATATATCGCCATTTCGAAATGCCAAACAACTAGGTATTTTTTGTTACCTTTGTTGACAATATTGAACAGCATAAAGATATAAGACATAAACATGAACAGTTACTTTTATGAGATTATTTAATGTTTTCGAAGCTCGCGTTTCTCTTGTTGTTCTGTATACAGTGGACGCTGTCTAAACCGGCACTCATCGAGACTAAAGAAATTTTCCATTTTAGACAACGCGCCGGATTGGAGAGCCGATGATAAATGTAAAGGCCACAAATGGGACTGAGATTTTTTTGCCGATGGTGATAGCTTATGGGCAGGGACAGATGCCGGTTTTGACAGCTTCCACTGTATTAGCTTCCACCGTGATAAGTCGTCACATTATCTGTTTCAGTTATATGCAGATTTAGTAATTTGTCTAACCAGAATCGAGTATTCCATTGGTTACGTGTCTTGAAGTACCATGTATGCATCACATGTATGTCTGTTTCCATAAATGTGAGATCGAAATTCCTTTATTCACCGAAGAATGTTACACCTTTGTCAATAGAAGGATGTTAAGGCCCATTGTAACTGAAAACAAAAGTCAGCAAATACTCTCTTGAAATGTTTCGGATCAGATAATACATAAGAATGGTTTCAAATTGTTTTGTGGAATAAAACACACGTTTCTGGGAGACACTGTGGCTGGGCTTACTGGGTCTAATTAGTTTGGACAAACATGGTATACTGTACAGTAATTATTTCCACTGATTACAGAACACAAATGTACAAAATACAATGACACAATGTGTACATGTTGCAATTTTATCAATTGCCATGTGGTTGTTGATAAAATAGTACCCTGTATGGTAAACCTAGCATCTAAGACGTGTGTAATCCACTATCTTACAGTATTTACATAGTATACAACAACTCCCGCAGGCAGTAAACAGTTCAAGGACGTGTGTGCATTACCTTAACATGTACCTGACTCCCGTTATATCAGAACGCAGTATGTCTTGAGGAACGTATGACACATACCAGAAGAGAGATATTTTACAATAGTCAGTCGCCTAGACGGCAGATAATAACTTTTGAAAAAACTAGAATAATTGGACAAAACAGTATTGCCTTCGCTTGGATAATATAGCAAGCATTACGATTTCTTTAATGACATACATCATTCAAAAAAGATCGAGGTATTGAATTTAGAAGATTGATAAAATGCAAATGATGAAGCCAAGGAGAAACAGATGATAATAAGAAATTAAGGGTACATGTGACAATTTATTCCATTCCTTTGAAAATGCTTCATCTGTATGGAACATTACTGACTATTACTTACTGAATTACTTCTCATATACATTGGCATTGACAAGGGGTATGCTTGCAAAATGGAATATGACCTACTTTTTTGAATGGTGTACACACACACACATACACACACACACACACACACACGGACATATTACCTTTTTTCATATGCATTGACACTGACAAGGGGTATGCTTGCAAAATGGAATATGACCTACGAAACTCATCTGTAACAGACAGCGTGTGACCGGGCCTAAAGTAATAAGTGACGTACACAATTGTCATCATGAGAGTGTTCGTTACGAACGAAGTTTACTGTATCTCACTATTTGTCTGGAATAAATGCCAGTTCACATGCGACCTTATTGTCCTGACAAACAATATCTAGAGAGGCAGCGATTGCCTAGAGGTGAACAGAGCATCTTACGAGAAAATAACGATGAGGCGACGGAACTGACAGGAAGTTCTTCACGTAACAACTGCTTTGGCATTGCTTCTGATGTTAGGAGATTGTTCAACGTCAATAAACAGCCAAATTTCTGCAGAACTGTTCTGACAAAGCATCTTTTTCGAGCCTAGATTTGACTTCCCCATGTGGTTCCGTCAATCACCTTTTTCTCATTCTACCAGGAATTTCATTGCTTGGTATGTGTTTGCTCATTGTAAGCCAGCAATCACTTAACCCTTTTCTCGTTAAGAATGATTAAACATATTAAAAAGTCATATTGAAAATAACCTTCGGTGACGTGCAGGGTATGAATGTTCCGAAAATTAAACCTAGCTGTCGGCGTTTCACATGATCATTTTTTAAACTTAACTAAAGTGATATCAGCCTCTTTTTGAGGAAACAGTAGAACATCGTGTTGAAAATTCCGAATATACCCGACTAACCCCGAGTGGTCGTTCTACTCATCGGTGTCATCCTTTGTGTGGTCGGCCATATCGTAGTATGCGTACATTGGGGTGAAGACGAGGTCGCCTTGGGTGTAGTCGGTGTCGTCCTTGTCTTTAATGTTGACACGGCCGAAAACACACTCCTCGTAGCTAGGTGGCGCTGTGTGAGAAAAGAAACAGAACCAAATAGTACATTCCTTACAATATCACTTCTCATTCTCTTGCCACACAAGTCACTTGTCATATCTTCTTACGAACCTCTGTTCTTGTAAGGCCATATTTCTCATAAAATTCCCTAGCGGTTAAACAAAATATAACACGAATTATCTCCCCTTTTTAACCCAATCAGAACACGTGTTACGTCCAACCTGACTAATGAAAGAAAATGTGGGGACACAAATAGCCTTTATCTGCCGGGGACATGTGCTGATGCAACGCACAAGAATCTAGTGGCTGGCTTGTCCGTGTCAATGAGCGCTATGGAGACACCGTTGATCCGGCCATTACAAAACTGAGTTCTGTCTAGATGAAAGATTTGCGTATCGCGCTGGGGAAGAGTTTCAAGTTTTCCCGAAGCATTCGGAAATTACCAGTTTTTCAAACAACGTCGCTGATCGCACAACTAAATCTGAGCGCAACGATCAAGAATCTCGCACCATGAAAGGGTCGTATTAGAACAGACGTTCGTAGGAAGGTATGATTTGTAACCTCCGTGGGAAGAGGATGATAACTTCTATGCCTGAAGTTCATCTCTTATATTAATAGCGGTGATTCTTAGAATTATAAGACATATCACGAATCAATATCAAATGACGATGCCCATTGTTCACACAAGTAGCCAGCTTTTCCTGCAACATCGCTGTCTTCCGTCATAAACACATGGAAAGGGTGAGTGAGTTTACACCACACTCAACAATATTCCAGTCATATGGCGGCAGTCTGTAAATAATCGAGTCTGGACCAGACAATCCAGGGACCAACAGCATGAGCATAGATCTGTGCAATTAAGAACCGATGACATGTGCCAACCAAGTCAGCGAGCCTCAATACCCGATCCCGTTAGTCGCCTGTTACAACAAGCATAGTCGCATTTTATGGCAAGCATGTGTTGCTGAAGGCCTATTCTAGCCCGAGACCTTCACGGGTCTATGCAAAGCAAGTACAAGCACGTCACTACTTTGTATCGTGCAGGTTACACATTTTACAAGATCATGACTAACAGGAATTCCTTTACAACGACATTCGACGTCAACGACACAGGACAGTAATACTGCAACGCTTACATTGCTGTATGAGTTTGGTTTTCTTTGCTTTCGCTGCCGCTTCTGCCACTGTGTCTTTGGTTGAGAATGGTGTATAGTAGGGTGGTGGTTCAATAGGTAGGGGGTGGGGCATGAAGGTCCCGGGGGTGGGCCCACACATGGGGATGGTACCGATGATGATCTCCTTGTCGAACTCTATGGCGTCACAATTACATCCGTCAGTCTCGCAGATGAACTGTAACACAAAACCATACACGCATCTCACATTTTTTTACAATTTCCCCGTCTCGCACTTCAGTAGTATTTAAATATAAATGTATTACAGGATGAATCCCGTCTTAGTGATGAACTACTATAGCAGAAGACTATGAATATATGGTACGGTGAATCCTCTCTTACAGATGAACCATAACTGAAGACTTCAAATTTAGTGTACGGTGAAGCCCTCCATATAGATGAACTATGACAAAAGACTAATAGTATAAATATATTGCATAGTGAATCCTGTCTTAGTGATGAACTACTATAGCAGAAGACTATGAATATATGGTACGGTGAATCCTCTCTTACAGATGAACCATAACTGGAGACTTCAAATTTAGTGTACGGTGAAGCCCTCCATATAGATGAACTATGACAAAAGACTAATAGTATAAATATATTGCATAGTGAATCCTGTCTTAGTGATGAACTACTATAGCAGAAGACTATGAATATATGGTACGGTGAATCCTCTCTTACAGATGAACCATAACTGGAGACTTCAAATTTAGTGTACGGTGAAGCCCTCCATATAGATGAACTATGACAAAAGACTAATAGTATAAATATATTGCATAGTGAATCCTGTCTTACACAGATGAACTACCACCACACTGACCTGTAATACATATTTGGTATCTATTATGCTGCAGCCTTTGAGGTGAGATGGGGGGAGAGGGGGGATGGTGAACGCTTCTGTCCAGATGTCTTCATTCCCCGAACTCAGTCGGTCATGTTTTAGCCTCGTTATCACTTTTTTCTCCTGGCGGGACTTCCGGTCCGCGTGATACGACATCACCTGGAGAGGCAAGATAATCGGGTCAGGCCAACATTTACTGGTGATCTCACCTTGATTTGGCCAGAAAAAATATCATTTACTGAACTCCAAGTAATTTGAACTGGGTTTCTTCCTTATTCAAAACAGTTTTAGAACAGACGTTCTTATAAATATGGCTGTTCTTAAATTTTACTACAGCAACAAAACCTTTTAGAGCGTCTGTGATCAGAAACCCAGTCATTCCGGATATTATCTTCCCCCTCTGCAATTCGGATATTTTACGTGGGTGTAGGTATTCTGGAATACAAAACCAGGAAGTCTGACAATAGACGAATCCGAGAACACGTTTTTGATAGTGGTCGCAACACCTTTAAATATAACTCATATGTCTAAATAAAACCGACAAATACAACTGGTCTCACAAAATTCTGTTTTGATGTCTAAACAATCTAAACTATCAGCATAGTTGGCAACAGGCGCTTTTGTTTGCCTATGACTCAAGATGTAACCTATGAGTAATTGATGCGCGCGACGTTAAACAGCAAACAAGCTGTGAGTAATACATAAATACTGATTTCATCGCAGACACACACATATGCATGAATGCATCCTTAAACTGCCTCGCACAATAGACACTTTCTTTAAAGATAACAAGACAATGTATTGCTGACGGAGAAAGAATGTCAACAAATATTCTCACGAGCCTTACGATAACCAACTGTGTCAGTCGTAGGGGGGCTGTGTAGATAAGCCGTTGCTCATCAGGCAAAGAACTCGGGTTCAGTTCTCCCCATGGGTACACCATCTCTGGTATTCCTCACCGTGATACTGCTGGAATATTGCTGGAAAGAGCAGAAACCATATTCCCTCCCTCTCTCGCCATGAATGCAAAATATCGTGTGTCAAGACGTAAAATATTCTTTAGTTGATCTCAACTTAGTTACATTCTTATGTACCCACCACGCTAAACCATCGTGTATTGACTGAGTATAGTTTTACGCCGCTTTTAGTAATATAACGCAATATCAACGCTGGGGACACCGGAAATGGTCTTCACACATTGTACTTAAGTCCGGCATTCTTTTAAGACACTTGAGGAATGGTGTCCTTCGGTTTAGAGAGCTAGCACGACCCGTGGAATATTTAGACAAAATGCATGAAACTATTTTGCTTTTGGCTTCTGCATGTCAAGACTCCAATCTGAACCCGCCGTATCATAATAGTTGACTGGTCTTTGTATATAACACATGCTTATGACATCATGAAAATATAATTTACAACGGACTTCATACAGATTTTCCATGGGGGTTGTGGATTTTATTTTAAACGTATGCGTTTACATAATAACAAATCTTGTAATCTATCTTCCCGAGAAACGTATATGTGTACTGACTGAAGATCACATAGGCGCTCGACACTGATATATTTATAAGTGTGACCTAAATATATAACATATAAGAAAGGTGTGACAGTAAATAGAAACAAACTGGCAGTCAGGCTCGCCTCGGCTCGGTTTCGGTCTGACAAACGCTTCTATCACTGTGACCGTTTGTGACCAATCAGAGACTCCCTCTACTATTTAGTGCAGGTTTGTAACCTGACATAATTTTGTTTACTTCCGGGCATATGTCATGACTTCGTACGAGAATGGACGGTAAAATTATTGAAAACTTTAAATGGAAATAGAATCACCACTGTTAGTGATACGCAAGGTACTTTACAGTGGTCAACAGAATGAGAATTGTGCATTTTTTTCAACGATCACAGCGATAAAAGTGTTTGTCAGACAGAAACCTAGGCGAGCCGGGCCGCCATTTTGTTTCGATTTACTGTCCCACCTTTCTTATATGTTACATATTTAGGTCATACTTATAAATACATCAGAGCCGAGCGCTGATGGAAGCACATTCTGTCTCAGATGTGTTATTTTTCCATCCCTCAGCCTTTTGAAACAGTTTGACGAGAAGACAGAATGTTCTGACGATCTAGTGTCTGGTGCTCTGCAAGGCAGCTGTTGGGTATGAGACAGGGGGTTACAACATCATATGGTAATACAATCCATCCCTCGATAACAACCGTGACACCATCATTTCAACATCACCTTGCCAGCAGAGCGTGACACGAGACTCTATTTTGAAGCTGGAAAAGCTTTCCATTTATCGGTGACATGATGTCTAGGTAGAAAGAATATCAGGTGTTATTGGACATGACATAGACTTGCACAAGTCTCTAAGGTAATAATTAAAAGTTAAATGAAATTTCTGAAAAATATAAATAACAGACCGGTTTTCCTAGACTTGCTAAAGTCTCTAAGGTAATAATTAACGGTTAAATGAAAATGCCTAAGCACTATAAACAGCACATTGACGTCCTTGAACTTGTACAGCTATCTTAGGTGATAATTAATATTTTTCATGAACATTTCTGAAAAGTAACAATAACAGACTTGTGTCTCCGTCCGCTTATCTAGACTTGATTCTGTAAAGCATAGAATTGCCGTATATTCATGGGTTTGGCATTCAGTGCAGACCTGAAGCAAACCTAGACGTTACAAAACAGGGTCTCGATCCGCAAATCACATACAGCCCTGCAGTTCCGTTAATCGTACAGTAAAAACTAGCATGAAGAATGTCCTCAATAACATATTGATTCTGGGGGAGGAGAGTATTAAGCACACTATAATTATGTTCACAACAGAAATGACCTGCCTTCCTCCAGCAGAAGATATTTTAACTCGACTGCTATAAGATTCGCCGATCTGACTACTTTGTCATGTTATGGGTTTAAAGTTTATATATTTTCATTGAGAGTCACAAATTAACTTCATTTTGAATACGCTCGAAGAAACTAACTTACTCTGTAAGAAATGCAACACCATTAGGCGAGAAATCTGAAAGATCTGTTTTCCCGCATGAGCGGTCATCTCATTGCTAACTTCCTGATGGAAGTTGACGTGTATCATGTATTGTAACTATGCACTGTGAATATCGAACTGCTTGATTTTGAATTTGGTGCTATGATATTTTCTGTTTTTAAACAATAATGTAATAACTATATGTGTTTATAAAATAACTCATTTGGACTTTGTACTTAAAATGTTTATGAATGCCGACTTGATCTCGTCGTGAATGGCTGAAATACAGCCGATGTAACTGCTACTATAAGAAATGTATGCAGATATATAAATAGTGTAAAGGAATATCCAAGAATTTGAATATCAGAATAAGCGAAATTTCACCGCTTCTGTTTGGCCTAAAATTAAAGATGTATATGTCAGGGTAGAGACTGCAATTTGGTAGAATCGGAGATCCTATCAGAAGAAATTGCAATCGGAGTCTCTACCAGCAGAGATTGAGATTGGAGTCTCTGGTGGTTGAGTCTCCGATCCTACCAGTAGAGATTGCTGTCAGAGTCTCTACTGGTAGAATCTCTGATCCTACTAGTACAAACTACAGAGTTTCCATCGAATTGTCAATTTCCAATTCAGCTGGTAGAAATGCTGATTTATCTGTGGGAATGATAATATGCATTGTACTCAGGTATGGACTATTTCCGGTTACAGATACATTTATTACAATATTCACACGTTTTTTCTTTAAAATGAAGATAGCAATAGTACTAAACTTTTTTGACGTACGTTAGTTGTGGTTGCGTGACACTTTGTACAACATTTTACTCCTTGATTTTTATAACATCTGTTAGTTATGCAGCTGCCCTTACAAGCACATACATGTGCCAGTTGTCTATTCTGGAAGGACGGGTGTAGGACAATTCCCCACTTGGACCTTACCCACCTAAGAATATTATTGCCTGGTCATTTCCCAACTTCACTGGAAAGCAGTGTTTATATCACGATAACTGATCATTACATCTGAATGAATTCGAACTTCCTACTTTTAACTGAGACCTTGAGATGTAGGAGCTGGGAGAATTAAAGACAACACGCATTTAACATCTCACTTTAAACAACAGGAAAATAGTAAATCACTAAGTTTTTCCTTGCAACTAAAAGATTAAACAACAACCTAAAAACTGGATTTTCCCTACAACCAACACCAGCATGTAAAGAAGGTGTGACATATTGTTTTATGTTTTCATCTTACAAAATATGAAAATAAATTTTGTTTTTCTAAATATTCACTGGCTTGCATAAGCGTAGGATTGCAATCTCTACTCTGATAGATTTGAGCTTCTACCGGTAGGGATTGTGATTGGATAGGCTATTTTATATAATCAGAGTCTCTACCAGCAGAGACTCCAGTTGCACTCTCTACTAGTAGGATCGGAGATCCTACCACTAGAGACTCCGATCGCAATCTCTACAGGTACAGACTCCGACCGCAATTTCTACTACTCCGATTCTACGAGATTGCAATCTATACCCTGACATATACATCTCAATAGCATTTAGTAATAGCCGTATATTTTCTATATTTTCCGTCGACAGTAACATTGAACCGTAGCATCGAGTGACATCGTGTGAGTCAAATAGTCGCAACATCACGCCATTGCGATGTTAGTTACACTGAAAGCTGTCAAAACCGGCATCTGTCCAATCCGGCAAGTTGTCAACACCAGCATAAAATACCAGTCCCATCCGTGTCTGTACATTTACAATCAGCTCTACAATCCGGAACATTGTCTTCACCGGACTATTTCTTCAGTCCAAATGAGTGCCGGTTTAGACAGCTTCCACTGTGAAACATCAGTGAAACTTAGCCATAGCGACATATTGCATGTAGTACATGCATTAAGTTAAAATGATATATTGCAATCGGATGCAATAGGTTTAAATGGCATATAGTGTACACCGCTGGCGGCAGTAAGTTGCAGCGACATGAAAGCCCAATTCCTCCAACCCATTAACTCGAGGAATTTCGCCATAGAATCCAAGGAACGTCTCAAGATAAACATCCGCGAAAGCGTGCCAGGCAAACTTCGCATGAGTTGAACTTTGTTAATGCATTTATGTCAGCTGATCAATCACGTAGTTCTGTTTTGTCAGGTATCAGTGATTGTAGATCCTCTTCCTTTGATGGAGGCAAGCACGTCTGTGACCCCGTCATACCTCTAAATAGAAGCTGGAAGAAACTAATTATCTGGTTTACGGATTAAAGAATTAGCGCATTACCCGCGTAGATAACAGGGCATGTATTTTGTCAGTTTAGAATACGTTACATGGACGATGTCATGGTACATGCACAGAACAGTCATAATAATAGAACATGACAGATTTATTACCCAGATGTTACCGAAACCTACTCCGAACGTTGTATAGTATTAGGTACAAAAGTTGATATTTATACACACAAGCGAATGAGCCGTTGTAGTCTTGTGAAGAAATTTGAAATGTATACAGGAACTTGCGAGCCCTGCATTTACTCGATACACTATTGATATAGTCTAATTCAGGACAGCCATCGTCCAAATATTTTCTTAGAGCTACTTAAGAGCTAGTTAGCTAATTATGAGCTGGTTCCTCTGTCTATGGCCATGTACTATGCAATATTGTGCCATGTACTGAACTGGTATCCATACACTCTAGTAATATTATGGGAACACTGCAAGTTTCATGTATAACAGAAGGTGAAGAGGCATATTTTTAAGGGTAAGGTTTAATGTCACGATATGAGTGATCAACAATTTGATAATGAAAATGGGGTCTTCTTTTGCGTGTAATCAATTTAATTTGATTTCTATTAAGCAGTATGACTCCTTGATGCTTAACGATTCACTTCACTGTTGGAGCCAGTCCTACATTACGTTCTACATCACATCGTATGTAAGCAGTTGGGCAATTTCACAGATTAGATGTACGCCATACAAGGAGCTTGGAGCAGCAGGTATCCGAGTTTGGATCACCTTGTGGTGCCTGCCTTATCTCCAGAAGGATATGTGCGTGCACTTACTGCAGATCTAGACATGACGCATGATGGCGGAAGAAGGCCGACTCACTTTTTGTCCGTTAACCACAGAACAACCTGTATCACATCTGGTGACTGATGTGTCAGTGTTGAACCTAAGCATATGTGTTTGGAAGATCTCCCCAGAACAGCTTGAGCGGCTGGCCATTTAAGTCTGACCTCCATTGAAACATTACCAGAAGTTCCAGATAAGAAGACTTAATTAGCATCAGCATTTAGCTAGAGTGACATATTCAGTACCGTTCACCAGAGACATAAACATCCCAGGTGACATGTAGATATTGCATTAAAAGCATTGTAAGCGACATCTAGATTAGAAGTATTCATTGTCAGTGATATTAGACAACAGCTATAGTTCACATAATATACTCACACGCATAAGAAACGCAAGTTGTTTTTTTTTATCCAAATCGGAAGACAAACTCGGGTCTTAGTGGACATGGGTTTTAGCCTTTAGTGAAGCCTGATGGTGTTATCAATAACTTTTGTTAATTTTCGTTTGAAAGGTCCGCGCAAAAAAATAATCAATAGAAGTAATCACCAAAACGCAACATGGCAATGAACGTGTGGGTATCATACACACACTTCTCTTGAAATCCTACATGCACGAATTGCCAGTATCGTAAGCGGGTATAATACTGCATAAACAGGTCTATTACTCCTTATACAAGAATACCACGCTTAACTCAAATTGAAAGAAACCAGGCTATCAGACGTTCAGAAGCTGGAGTGTATGTCTAACAACTCTACAAAGACCACAGATGACCTTCATCGGAGCTGTCGTCCAAAGGTCACAACACCTCGGCACGACTGACACATTACCCATCAACACCAGTGAGATCCGTCCTTGTCATCACATGTGACGTTAAATATTAAGTCACTCACTCACTCACTCACATCCCCTTTACCTTTCGAAAACTTAATGATGTCATCATTCTTGGTAGCCAATGGAATTTCGTCACTCATATTTTTGTGTAACTGACCTTGTTTGCATTCTTTGTCTTTAATATTGGAAATTACATACATACATGCTTTATACTTGACTTGCGTTTCTTTTGTGTGTGAGTATATATGGGCTATAGCTCGTAGCTCATTGTTAAATACACCATCGGAAGGATTTCGCTTTGATATTGATATCACAAGCGATGGGTGAGTGGGTTTAGTTTTACGCCGCTGTTAGCAATATCCCAGCAGTAACAGGGCGGGGGATATCGGAGGTGGGATTTCCACATTGTATCTATATGGGGAATCGAACCCCGCTTCTTGGGCGTGACGAGTGAACGCTTTAACCACTGGGCTACCCCAAAGCCCCTTATCACACATAAACTTTGACCGAAGCCATATGATTATGTCAAGCGATTTGACATCGAGTGAAACAAGTAGACACAGCATGGCATTCATAACTGGCTTGTAATCATAGTGGAGCAGCTGGGTAGCCTAGTGGTTAAAGCGTTTGCCCGTCACTCCGAATTCGATCCCACACATAGGGTATAATGTGTGAATGTGTGAAGTTCTGGTGTCCCTCTCCGTTATACTAAACTTACTCACTCACTCGTAGCCATGGTGATCTATTGCAGGTAGTCGACGGTATCACACTATAATGCTATATTGCACATTTTCGGCCGCAGTAAGTCACTGTGACACGAAAGCCTAATTCTTCCTATCCATGAACTCAATAGCATTCAAGGAACGTCTCAAGATAAACATCCGCAAACAGTTGCCAGACAAACCTCGCATGCGTTAAACCTTGTTAATGCATAAATGTCAGCTGATCAATCACGTAGTCCTGTTTTGTCAGGTTCTAAACTGTACCCATGACTGTAGTTGCTTGCATTTCATGCACATGAACACGTATGTGCTCCTGTCAGACCCGAATAGAAGCTACTTGTACCCATGGCAGAACTAATTATCTGGTATATGGCTTGGGGAATTAGCAAATTATACGCGCAGATAACATCACATATTTTTGCAGTTCAGGATAGCAATACAGCATTTGGATACCTGCATGAGAGCAGAATGATAAACGTCTATTTTCATATTCATGCACACACTACTGCCATTGTGAGATTCAGCTGAAGTAGTGTCAAGTTTTTACATTCGTCTGAGTATATGGGTAAGGATTGTTTATGTTAAACGGTTCACTTTTATGTCGGGATCAGTCCTATATTACGTTCTTCATCACATCGTATATGAGCAGTTGGGCAGTTTCATAGATTAGATCTCTAATGAGTTTGGCCCAGCAGGTATCCGATTTTGTGGACCACCTTGCATTACCTGCCTGAAGGAAGTGTGCGTGTATTAATTGCAGGCGCTGTGATGGCAGCAGAAGGCTGTGTCCCACATGTTCAACATTAACCGCATAACATCATATAACAACATGACAGCCTGTCTCATATATCTGATGACTGTCAGTGTTGCAAAAACGTGTTTAGACTATGACCTTTGATGTGCAGCTCAATTGCATACCAATTTAAGCCCGATCTCTTGTGAACAGTACGTACTTTGCCCAAAACATGCACATCGTCAATAGCAGTTTGCCACAGCGACAGTAAAATCATAAGTACTACGAGGCCACAATGATCCAGAATCCTGATCTCCACAAGCAGACGGACGACCTACCAGTTTGAGTCTGATCTCCACAAGCAGATGGACGACCTACCAGTTTGGGTCTGATCTCCACAAGCAGATGGACAACCTACCAGTTTGAGTCTGATCTCCACAAGCAGATGGACAACCTATCAGTATGGGTCTGATCTCCACAAGCAGATGGACAACCTATCAGTATGGGTCTGATCTCCACAAGCAGATGGACGACCTACCAGTTTGGGCCTGATCTCCGCTGAGCAGTTGGACGACCCATCAGTTTAAGCCTGGTCTGCACAAGCAGATGGACGACCTACCAGTTTGAGCCTGATCTCCGCTGAGCAGTTGGACCACCGTGTATGGTTCTCGACTTCAGTGTACAGGAGAAGCACTTCTCCCGGAACGCATCCCCGGCAGTTGGTGCAGAAGATGGCGCTGTACCCCCCACACTTGCACAGCCAGCAGCCCGCGTTCACCTCCCCCTCACAACGGATTGGCTCCTGGGAAGGAAAGAATGTCAGAACATAAAGGCGCCCAATATCTATTAATAATGACTTATGAAAGGTAAACTGTATGTTCACATTTAACAACAATAGCTGCTACTAAATGAATTTTATAACACGTGACGATATCCAGATCTTCAAACTACAAGATCTTAAATGCATAGAAAGCAGCATGAAAAGCACCAGCTAATAGTTTACCAAATGGTCGTGTCGATAAGGACTGGATGTGTTTAATGGATGTAGAATTATTGCGACAAACAAATGATTATTTGGCATAACGGTGGGTGGTAAACAACTCGGAAACAAATTTCGGAGCTTGTCCCAGAATAGCACACTCGTGAATTTGTTCTGAGTTTTGAGTATGCATCTGAAGCCATCATTGTGTGGCTGTCATTGCCGTGAGCTGTGATACTACTTCATTGCTTTATAATACCTAGACCCCCAACATAACCACGCAGCGGATAGAGGGTCTGTTTGGAGTGGCGGTTCGAACCACGCTCCATACTAAATGACTCTGAATGTGCTACTTGTTGCTACCATACCTGATGCTAGGCTTTCAGGAGGTAAAACAAATAACTGGTTAGTCCGTAAATTGTCTGAACGAGCTATTCATGTTATAATTCGGGGTGGTGTTTAAGTGAACTTGCACTGTACACCAGGAAAATGGGTCAGAACAGAATGAATTTAGATTTACGCTTTTGTGCTCGTGTGAGGAATCGAATCCTGATATTTGGCGTGACGAACGAACGCCTTATCCACTCCGCTACCTGGTCAGAACAAGTATACCCAGCCCCACTCGAGTCGTCATTTACGTATAGTGATCTTGGAATCGACATCCCCATGACACCTCACTTCACCTAACGTCATCAACAAGGGATGTAGATTCTTACCGACGCCTTCGCCTCCTTGTTCAGGTCCAAGTTAGCTATCACAGTGAAGGCCTTCTTGCAGTGATGATCAAATTTCCAGGGTTTGTCGATGGTACCTTTCACCCAGTACCGGATGTAACCGTAGCTGCCCTCAAACGACGATGGTAACGTCGCTGGCAGCAGCAGATCGAAGGGAAAGGTGTGGTGGCCCGCCTGCAAGCAGTTTGTATCCTCCCCTCGCAAGTCTGGAATGGAACGATAATGCTGATTATAAAAACCTGTTTAGCAAACAAACAAACAAACAAACAAACAAACAAACGAGATGGGAATACTTTATGACAATATGGTTATGTCGTCAAGGAAGGAGAATAGTAATGCAAAACGATGCCAGTGTCATGACAAACCGAAAAGAATAAAAGAATGTACAACGTTTTGGCAATGGCATACAAGAAACAGTTATTTAATGACGATGATCGTTATGCGTGTATTATGGTTGTGTTCTAATTTAGACTTCATGTCTGCAGTGTTTCAACGACTGTTGAGTGAGTAAGGTTATTTTTGACGTTTTATGACCTATATAATGCTTTGGTCAAATCCAACTTTCAACTCTATACTTTCATTCGCCCGTCAGTATATATCAGTAAGTGCGATTGCTTTTAGGTTTGGATCCTGTGCGGGTCTCCCTCTAGGGGACAGACGTTTGACTTTTGGAGGAATTATCATGCAAGCTGTAGAAATGAGATTCCAAACCCGTTACTAAACCAGCTTGGTGGCTATGGTTGTCGACAACCTGCCCTACTTTATAGATGCGTCATATACTGATTATAACATTTGTCCTGTTGTTGCTTTGAAATGATGTATATTTCCCTCCCGCACGTTTTGCACATGCTACGCTCGTGTTGATTTTGAGTATACTAAGCAAAATGATACATATGTTCATAATCAAATGGTGAGTCAACCGTGAGGAGGTTCCTGTATCACAGTTTATCCAAGGCCAGAAGTCTCCGGAAATGTTTAGGCGAATGTGTTCAGCTTGGTAACGTTTTCAATACGCTTATAATGATTTGAACAAATCCAATTTTGAAGTGTATGTTTTCCCTCCAGGGACCTGCCTTTTACAGTGCGATTACTGTTCCATTTGAGCCGTAGCATAAAGTATGTTTGCGGTTAACGGAATTAACCGACTAGAACCGAAAGAATCCGGATGCAAGGAGGGACGCTACTCGCCAACCACGTATGTATTTATATCAAACAAATTTGGCGTTCTTTGTTTAGAGGCCACGAAAGTTAGGAAATGCCTTCATTCAACAGGGGATTTATGTCGGAGCTGTTTGTTGAAAGACTCTGTTTTGACGAGTTTTGAAAGAAGCAATATGTATCGGAACACTTAAACGTCATACCGAGGTGAGCTCTACCCCTACCTGTCAGCATCTTCACAGGTCAGCGGTCGTGATATGAATTGCAATGGGTAATTAGAACAGCTCAAGCCGCATGATTTAACCTGAACTGACTCACACTCGGGAAACCTCGACATGAGGTACTGGACTTTGTTTGGACTTAGCTATGGTACTTATCGACCAGAACATAAGTGAGAAAATTTAGCTTTTACGCCGCACTGTCTACAGCTGTATTGCAGCTGTCTGACAATAATCGAATCTGGGCCAGACAGTCCAGCGATAAACAGCATGGGCAACGATCCACGCAACTGAGATGAGATGACATGCGTCAACCACGTCAGCGAGCCTGATCATCCGATCCCGTTAGTCTCCTCCTAACCACAGGTATTATTGGTACCTGAAGATCAGTTTGAAGCCGGATCTCCATGGGTTATTGAAGATAAGAACGTTACACATTAAACTGACATTACACATACATCGACTTTTAGCTAATGCAGTCAGACACATCGAAGCGTTTGATTTTGTTTGAGCTGCATCCGTGGCAAGATCTGTGTTCTCGGTTTTGACTCACAGGTTAGCACTAATTTGAGCAAGATATTTTTATTTGTGTTTCACATCGCCTGACAGATTGCAATTTGACCGATTCGAAAATGGAGAGGTTTCGAAGTGTTTGTGATGGAGGAAGGCTGTAGGTAGAGGAAGAGGGAAACATTCTTCTTCCTTTAAAGAGTAAAGGACCCCTTCTAATGACAGCGGAGTCTATCCTTGTGGCATTAAACATTCAATCAAATTTCTGCATTAGTTGATCCCTGCACTTCAATGAGAGTCATAGATGTAAAATCCGCACAATTTGTGTCAAAGGATGTTCATGCATATATACTTTACTTCTAGAATACAACCACTAAACCCCAACCCCAACCCCCACCCGGGAAATATTTTATTTTTATTTTTATTTTTTTTTATATTTAACATATATAAAATCTCTTAGAACTTGTCTATACTTCTTGTATTGAAGCAGAGACAGGCACTCCTAACGGGCGGGAAAAAGTAGCGGTGTCACATTTACAGATGTTCTTGTCTTCCTTTCTGAACCAACAAAACTATTCTGCATTTTAGACCAACTTTTGAGCATGGGGGCGACGTCAAAATGTTTCTCTTATAACACCTGCCAACAAACAGGCTGTTGAGATTTATCGGACCGCCAACCAGTGTCTTGTGTTCCTCCACCGTTAACCCGATGGAATGGAGCCGTAAAGCTGACATAGTCTATCTGATGTCCAAAGAGTATGGCAAGTAACTGATGTGTCATAAAAAAGTATGGTTCATCGATATGTCAGATAAGCATAAGTTCATCCCGATTTCATCAACCATCACATTTTTCATCCGAGCAGGAACATCTGCTTTATGTACTGCTGCATCGGAGAACCAAAATATACCGAGAGCAGCATGTCGTGATCACAACCATGTGTGTGAAAACTGCTGTCCATCCATCCATCCATCCATCCATTTATTTATTTATCCACTTATCAGCCTCAAGCAATTAAAGGACTAAACGTCTACGCACAGTCGCTGTGAATTACAGCACATCCCTCTCAGGCCGCTCTCATCAGAGAGTTACTCCTAGACATTTCGAGACTACCTGTTCTTATCTCTAAACCACGGTTTGGTGAGCTTTCAAACCATTCATAACGGACCCCCAAAAGCTCATTACTGCTTTAAACATGGTCTAATCTGTTTAATGTGAGATTCAGTTATCAGTTCCCAGAATGCTTGTCAATAGATCTACCTGTCTTCATCGCGTCAGGTTGTTTTACTCTCAATCTGGTTTCCTGTATCTCAATTTGGTTGTTTCCGACATGTCGGGAAGTGCTGTTGTATGAACTATGTAGCCAAAATGGCAGTGCAAGAGCCTCTTGAAGGTGGTTCAGGACATCTTTAATGATTGGGCAGAAACAAATTAAAATAAGATACTTATTAAGTTGCACATTGTGTAATATATTTGAAAACGTTATCACCTATATTCTTTTTGCAATATTGTAATTGAAGTGGTTGAACATCGGTGTGGAGAATCTGTGGTGAAACCATTACTAACCATACGCTCTACTGACTTTCATTTGAATATCTTTTTCGATGAAAAGTGGATTTTTTTTATGAAACTAACTTGCGGTACTTCTTCTTCCAGGGGGGATGGTGTGTACATGCCAGTTGCCGTATTGGTAGATAAATTCAATGTAAAACTGATCTCTATAGATAAGTACCCCAGTCACAGCCACAAGAACGTAAGATGTACTCTCTAAATGCTATACTGCTTCAGATAAGGTAATTTACGAATACATCTCCTGTACATATCTTGAAAGTTATTGGTATAATATTTCATGATACCGGTAAATATTGGTTTAAAGAATAAAAATATATGGCCAAAGCTTTTCCTTAACGTTTTATTGGAATTCACATGTTATGTAATTATTCAGGATCCCATGTGAACGAAGCATAATTTATTTCCTGCAGCTGCTTTGACACATTTATGATTCTTGGCAACCCTCAGACACTGGATCTCTCTGGCGTTGTCAATCCCATACATTATCCATGTCAAATGGATACAATATCCATAAAGTCGTGATACCAGCAGAAAAAAACCAGTGATGCAATGGTGATTGTATTCTTACAGGATTCAAACTCGGTGAAATGGCACTACACACATGCCTACCTAATCCACCATTAAAATTTGAAATTTACCGTTACTTCTCAAACCTTCTGTGATATTGTATTCTAACTTCGCCAGTCTAAGTAACCTTATCCTCAGTACTTTTCGTTACACTCCACTACTGAGTCTAACAAAACCTTATGTGAGGTCGCGTCAGGTAACGTTTGAGATTGAGCAATCAGAACACAGCTTACCAAATCGCGATAGTGGGCATTCGCACATACCCTTTGAAGTTTTTATCTCGAAAAGGTTCGTACCCGAACGATTCCGAATGCTATTTAACGTACGCTCACCTCTGGGTGATGCACACGGCGTACGTATAACCATGACAACGGCGAGTAAACAGTCGCTGAAAATGGTGTTTTTGGCAATATTCAAGGATGTCATTTTGCGGACATATTAGCTAATGGTAACCATGTCAACAGAAACCCCAAAGCGTATATACTGCAGGTCAAATAATTGTGTTATATGCGGATTTTTGTTTGTGTTGAGATCGGTGTCAGTGACCTGAATACTTTGAAAGTCCCTCCGATCCCTAAATAGTAGCCGCTGTCTGATTGGTTAAATCTATTTGACCGTCTCGCATTTGATTGGACGGTCATTGGTCGCTCAAAGATTACCTGACGCGACCTTCTACTAGGTTTTGTTAGACTTAGTGGTGGAGTGTAACGAAATACACTGAGACTAAGTTTACTTAGACTGTAATTTCGTGAATATATGATTAGGGCAAAGAATGCTGCTACCAAAAAGACAACGTGCCGGAGTAATCAGATCGTGTTGCTTGGTTTTGCCTTGCCTTTAAGCTCGTCATGAAGCGGACGAGATATGAAGTTAAAGGACGGTTTGTAGCAATGGGCTATTCGTCGGGACAAATACAAGCATTCTTACAGCGAAAGAGACACAGACACGCGCGCATGCACTGTTCATGCATGCCGTATCTTTAACCCCACCATACCAAGGAAGCTGATGCTAAACGATGACAGCTGAAATGAGAAGCTTTGAGGGTAAAACCTTTGTTCGTCACGCCGAACCCATGGGTTCGATTCCCCACGTGGGGAAGCCAATTCCTACGTGATATTGCTGGAATATTGCTAACCGCTCTGTAAAAGCATACTCTTTTACTCACTGAAATGACAAAACCGTTGAGGACACACACACAACATGACGTTCTTAACGTCATTCGCACCTGTGAAGCAACGCACAACAGCAACTAAGTGTGACATTTACTATCAGGCTTTTTCTGCACCATTAAGTGAGTAGTGTATTTCCGCCATTTTGGACAATTTATCAGGTGTAGCACGCAGTGTAAGCTAAATGTTGGATGAAAGTGATCCTCGTGTCATTGGTGCGCAAAAACATGTTGAGGAAAGAGGGAATAATCCAGGCAAATGGAATTGTCAGGATCATAACTGCTTCGGAGCATGCTGGTGTTATGGTTAGGTGGCGAGGTCGTTAAAGAGGGTGGGGGTTAAATGCTGCCGCGACCTTTATTAATAACGAAGGAAGCCCAATGCAGACCAGACATGAGCGAAATCGAACAATGCCGCTCGTCATTAAGAGCAGCGCGGAGTTTATTGAGGATTTTGACGTTTTGACGTACAGCTCTGCCAATAACGGGCCAGGCGTTTTCTAGCGTGAACAGGTCACGTCTTGCTGGTCATATTGGCATGACGGAGGCCTTTTGCTGTTGGAGGAATCGAGTCATAATACTGGCAAGAAGAGCACTTTATTCATTGTCTTGAATCTGTGTAGATGGTACTGAGAATAGTGCAGTTATGTTATTCAAACAAAAATTGACATGTAGTTCCCTTTTGGTCAATAGGGACCTCAAAACCCTGATATGGGCTTATCCAAACTCAATTTCTACCGTCACTGAAGTGGCGTTTGAGCCTTGATTCCTGACAAACCATGTTATTAGCCAAGCGTCGATAATCCCAGTGCCCAAGTACTTAACGTCACTGATGCTCCTGATTCCAATGACTCGCAAAACGCTGCAGCCGTCACCCGTGAAGGTCTGGATTAGAATATTGATCTTCAGCAACCCATGCTTGTCGTAAGAGGCAACTAACGGATCGGGTGGTTAGGCTCGCTAACGTGTAGTATCTCAAGAGCGAGGATCGATGCTTACGCTATTGATAACCGGATTGTCTGGTCCGGACTTGATTATTTACAGGTCGCCGTCATACAGCTGTAATATTACGGAGTGGGGCGTCAACTCACTCACGCTGTAGGCGTCATGTACACAAAAGCTATCTGTGAAGACGACTCCATTTGCAACCACTTACGCCAGTTGCATTGCCCCAACCGAGTGACAGTTTAAAACTGGTTTCTAACATTCTTCTGACTTATCTGTAATAAGCTGGGGTTGGCTTATTGAGTCCAAATCTGCGTCAATCATCGACGTTATGTATAAAGAAGGTGAGTTTTAATGTCTGGCACCTTTTAGCGATATTCCAAAACATCACGACGTGGGACACCAGAAATGGGCTGCACATATTGTACCCATGTGGGAGTCAAACCCTGGTCTTCGGAGTGGCGAACTAACGATATAACAACTAGACTATCCTCAAATCCCATGTGTTTGCTAGCATGAGGTATAACGTCAGCTGATAACATTGAACAACATTCACCATTGTTGTAACAGTATTGCGTGGTCACCTGCAACATGTGGATGACATGTGGCCGTTAATCCGTTTTTCAGCAGATCGTGAAACTATTAACTGGGGCAGTTTTACACAGCTAATTGCTGCGCTCTGTAAAATATGCCGATATGTGCCTCCGCGGGTGATTATGATGATAATGCTCTTTGTAAATATTCAGTCCCATTCAGGTTTAATCAGCTGCTCACATTGGGATTTCAACACCTACAGGTTAACAGATAAACGTAGAAATAATATGTTTGTTTTTGTAAAATTCTGACGTATATGTTTCTTATCGAGGTTATGCACGAATTTCGTTTGGCTTTTTTCTCATGAGTTAATAGATAACAGAAGCGAGAAAAAGCAGTCATTCGACTTTTTGTAAAAGCGAAACCTCTCAAGAATAGATGAAATGATTACACAGTTATTTAGTTTGAAAGCTGAGTATCGTGAGAAAAATATTAGCACCTGAGAGTTCACAGTGACCGAACATGAATCTCTGGAGGTCCACATGTCTGACATTTAAGACTGAATAGCAATATATTTGTGGCCAAACTTCTAAATTCTGCCCAAAGAAGTTACACGTATTACACCTGTTGTATTCTTATCTTGTGTTTCCCATGTTGACTACGTAATGCAAACTGATACACATTAACACGTCTCTGTAGACAGAGGAATCTACTGCTTATGCATAATACTGTACCCCCTACACGATGATCGACTGTCAGAGACCTAATATAGATCTACACAGAGATCTACTGAGAGACCTTTATGATGATCTATTCAGTGACCTACGTGGTTTTCTTCGTCGCGAATTATACACCGACTTGTACAGGGACATTTGTCATAAGGCAATCTATACACTATGTTGTGGTCTGCTGGGCCACCTTTGTGATGATCTTCACTGTGAGATGCATGGTGATCTTCAAAGTGACTTTTACAGTGATCTGCCGAGAGACATATATGATCTGTAGACTGACCCATATGGGACCTACACAATGACACCTGTGATATGGAGATGTACCCAGCGATCCACCTTGTGTCCTAAATGTTGATCTGAATGCTGGCCTATATGATCATCTGGACACTGGTCTGTATGACGATCTGGACACTGGACTGATATCCCACGTACAAGTTTCGCCTTTTTTCTCAACCACATGTTCAAGTCTTACCCTTGCTCTGAACCTCATGTATGTTTTACCTTTGCCCTGAACAACATGCACATGTCTTGCCTTTGCCATATACAGATGTACATGTGCCACCTTTGCCATAGTCAAATCTTTTCGGTACACTACATGTAGAAGTCTTATCTGCGCCCCACACTACCCGTACAAGTCTCACCTTTGCCCTACACTACCTCTGCAAGTCTCAACTTTGTCCTACACTACCAGTACAAGTCTCACCATTGTCCTACACTACCAGTACAAGCCTCACCTTTGCCCTGCAGTAGCATCATAAGCCCAGCCTTTGCCTCAAATTACCAGTACAAGTCTCACCATTGCCCCAAACTACCAGTACAAGTCTTGTCTTTGCCTCATGCTATCAGTACAAGTCTCACCGTTGCCCCAAACTACCAGTACAAGTCTTATCTTTGCCCCAAACTACCAGTACAAGTCCCACCTTCACCCTAAACATCCAGAACACGTCTCATCTTTACCCTACACGAGCAGTACAAGTCTCACCTTTGCCCCACAGTCTGAACCTATGTTTGAAGTAGCCCTCCTCTGCTGAGTACTCCACTGTCTCCAGACGTTGACGTCCTCCACGTCGACCCACGTTCTCCAACTCCGACCAGTGCACGTACGCTCGGCCCAGACATGTCAGTCGGAGTTCTGTAGATACAATGAATCAGTTGTGAATTGAGGGAAACAATCAAAAACTAAACTGATATACAAGGAAACCACTTTAAGAAGAGTAACAACCAATGAGACATTTAACAATCGAAACATGGCTTAACTTCAAAGATCCGTCATAGTAGAGGGAGATGAGTTGATGCAAAATGTACTGAGATTACTGTACTGTTTGTAGAGAAAGAGGGAGAGAGAGGGAGAGAGGAGAGAGAGGGAGTGAGGAGAGAGGAAGAGAGTAGGAGTACTTTCAGAGAGTGAGGACGAAACTGTATGAACGTCGGAGAGAGAGAGAGGGAGAAAGAGTGAGTGAGTGAGTTGAGTTTTACGCCGCACTCAGCAATATTCCAGCTATATGGCGGTGGTCTGTAAATAATCGAGTCTGGACCAGACAATCCAGTGATCAACAACATGAGCATCGATCTGCGCAATTGGGAACCGATGACATGCGTCAACCAAGTCAGCGAGCCTGACCACCCGATCCCGTTAGTCGCCTCTTACGACAAGCATGGGTTGCTGAAGGCCTATTCTACCCCGGGACCTTCACGGGTTAGAGGGAGAAAGAGAGAGAAGGTGAGTGTGAGAGCGGAAGGGACAACGACGGAGCAGGGTGATATTCAAAAGTTGGTTTTGGCCATTTAATCATTAGGTTATAATTTGGAAATGAATTTTACTGTCGATTTCATTGTAATATTTAGTACGTTCAGAGCGTGCGGACGAAGCTGTATGAACGTCGGGCGTTGTTTTCGAGTGACAGTGATGCATTAGACGAGTCGGTAGATCACATGTGCATTTCTTCCTTTTGTTCACAAGGATGGGTGGAAGAGTGGATTTTGGTACGCAGTATGCCTGATCCATTTAGGCTTGCATGTCTAAACTATACTAGGCACACAAAGAAACAGTGTATACAAAAATTTACTGCCTACATTTATCAAACCTGTGTAAGCACATACGAATTTAAACTTAGAGATTAGTGACATGTATCCAACATGCATGCACGTGCCATGTTCGGTGACGTCATTGGTTTCGTCCTTGCACGTGCATTTTGGGAAAGAGAAACAGAACAAATGAATGCCACACAATACTGTCACTCTGACACAACCTCATCGACAAACTCGGCGAATGTGGTGCACATATCATGTACGAGAAATGTTGTTTTTACAGATGAGTCCAGGTTTTACATTTCCCATGGTGATGGACGTCAACGTGCCTATAGACGCGTAGGAGAACGTTATGTACAGGCCTGTGTCTGGGAGAGGAATCGCTTTGGTGGTGGTTTCGTGATGATTTGGGGTGGAATAACAGCTCGCCAAAGAACTCCTTTGGTGATTGTTCTACTGGTTTTGGCTACAGGGGATCAGGTTCTTCGAACTGTGGCAATTCCTTTTCTGCAACGTCATGACCCTGGGATAAACTTGCAACAGGACAAGTGTCCTCCCTCTTACGGCAAGCTCTGCTATGGATTACGTGCAACGCCACAACGTTTACTTATTGCCTTGGCCTGCAAATTCACCGGATCTCTCCCCGATAGAGCATGTTTGGGATGAGATGGATCTCATTTAAGTGTATATGTGACATTGTTATCGTACTTATCAACTGGGATAATATTTTGACAATGCACAGTTTCTTTACGTGTATAGTATATGAAGTGAGTGAATGTGAGTGAGTGCGTGAGTGTCTGGCTGGGGAGGTGGGTAGATAATGGATGGATGGTGAGAGAGTGAGTGGTACATGTATGCATGTGTTCATTACTTCGAGGGAGGTTTTACTTCCACACAGGCAAATGCGTTTTACCTTTTTTAAGTCTTAGCTGACATTAATGAAATACGTATGTTTGCAAGATCAGGGACTCTCAAAATGAAGAGCCATCAAAAGAGTTAATACTGTAAAGTTAATGTCTACAACACGTGAAAACCGAGTGTTTTTGATGGGTTTTTATATTCCGCAATATCTAAATGGGACTTTTATACAGATGTTTATTGAAGTACTGAAATTAATTCATATTCGTTAAGTGTTTGAGTGTGTCATATAATTACACCTACATTTCCGTGTGATGTTATCGCCATTCATCTGCAGAGGTAACACTAATCATGGCTTCTTGTCGCGGGCTACTTAACATCAATGAGCTACAGAAAGATTTTGCCGTCGATATAATAGCTTCTTTCAGAAGCAGAATATATTTTATACGCGCCTGCGCTGTCTTTAACCTGACTGTTGGATAACATTTAATTACAGTAGCGTAGTCTCCCTGTTGACATTGTACCGTGAGAACTCCTTATACAGCAACCTGTGCCGTTTGAAGTCTGATTGCATTTTCAGGTGAAAAGGGCGACAACTCCCTATTTGCCTGGTTGTAAGCGACGGTTCAGATCCACTTCCGGTTCGTCCGTTGCGTATCCCGGCTCCTAATATCAATCAAATAATCATTGAAGGAGAATACATGTAAATGCTAAACCACATACAAAGACTGTCCATCATATGTCTGTCTTCCTCTTTACCTTCAGTACTGTATCCATGCACGAAAAACGCATTATGTTGGAAAGCGCTCGTTAAATTTTGCAAATCATCATCAGGAATAATGGACATCCCCTGCTTCAAAACGGTGCTGGCGTCAACATCTAAACTACATATATTGTAACAAAGAAATTTCATCCATTGAGCTACCCACCTGTCAAGTGTATAGGTTATTTTCTAAAGTTAAAATCAGCCAGGCATGAGTTTCAAACTGGCAGAGGATTCCATACTTATTTATCAATTACAGGTATAAGTACGTACTGGCGGGAGGGATAGAGGTTTCCGCGCAGGACTACCTTGACATCACGCCGACCTTTGAGTCTGCCACATATATGCATCAGACTTTCCGTAGCAGTAGCAGAGATAAGTGTAAATGTTACAGTCTGGGCAGTTCACGCTGAAGGCAACAGGAGCTGCCTATACACAAGTCATCGGGGAGGAACCATAGGCCTAACAGTGTCTAGGCAATTTCCTCCTGGTGTTGGGAACTGTTTGCAAACGTGTACAAAGCTGCTTGAAACACATAGACACTGGCCCTGCAGCCATGGTGTACGTTCACTCGTCCATCGCCTATTTCCAGATACAGTAAGCTATTGTTTACCGTCAACATCAGACGAAGCAGAACAGATGGACCAACCATAAACCCTTGCCTCAAAACACATGTACACCAGCTTACCCTGCTGCAAGTACACCGCACCAGCAACAAGCGTAGAGAGAGGGATAAACAGATGTGATTAACAACAGCACTCAGCCAGAGTACCTACATATAGCCGACAGTAACAATGTTAGATAACATGGTTACATGACTTTCGATTCGTTTCTTGTGTTGTTATCAATAGTGGTTATATTTAATTGGTATTATGGCCAAGGAGAATACGTACATCGGCGGAATGACGAGTCGGCGGGTAAACGGATAGCTGCTTGGTTTGTTGTGTAAAGCCGAATTTTCCAGCTATGGGGGCGGTCTGAAAATAGTCTAGTCTGGCCAGATAGGCCAGTGATCAACAGCATGAGCTTCGATCAGCGTAGGTAGGACACGGTGAGATTCACCAGCCAAGTCAGCAATCGTAACCACTCGATCCCGTTAGTCGCCATTTACGTCAAGCATGGGTTGCTGAAGACCAGGCTAGTTATTCTCGAAACGTTCGTAGCCCTGCGAAGTTCTTAAGCCCATTCTTAACACGTTGGCTACGATTAAAGTTAAGAATTCTTAGGACTACGAACGTTTCGAGAATAAGGGCCCAGGTCTAACCCGGATCTTAACGGGTCTCAGTGCAAGGAGAGTACTTACGTCGGTGGACTGGCGATGGGTAAAGGACCGGACTGGTTGAGGGATGTGTGTTTCTTAGACAGGGAGATATTGGTGTTATCGGTGTATAGCAATAATGTGCACTCTGTGTGCAGGCAAACCGATACCTGTTGCGGTGTTTAGGGTCTCTCTTTATTCCAGTACTGAAAAGCCCACAGGCCTATAGTTCAAGGTGTAAATATTAATGGCATTTAAGCACAATGTTTGCAAATGTTGTTTTCTATGTGAAAAGCATACCAAGTTTGCGAATATAAGTTGTATCATTAACAAAGTAAATTTGAACTTGGTAGGATACGAATGGTAATATTGTAATAGGTATTTTGTCCTTCAAACAGTGTAGTAAGGACATAGCAGAAAAAAGTGGAACACGACTTCCATTCCATTTAATGCACAATGTTTGCACGATCTGTTTTATCTTGGAATATTATAATTTCTTCCCTTTTCGATCATGGCGTCATGCGAAGAACATCAAAACCTGGATTGCTCAGATAAATATCGTGGAGGCATTGATCTGTATTTAGAACGGATTTAAAAGTATTGTAGAAAGCAGATTTGGGCGACTGTATTGAGACTAATTCCAAGCTGAGGTATTAACATACAGTGCCACTGGGGTCCGACTATACACCAGCTCAGCCAGGTCGAACCTCATGTCTACAGGATCCATCCTTAAGCCAAGACTATTGGGATCGTGCTCCACCGCAGAGACAACAGGTCTGTGGTTAGATAGGACCCTTTACATCTGTGCTGGGAACATCAGTGGATTCGTCTGAATGGCTCGTTCCCTTCCGTGAGTGAGTGAGTATATATTTTATATCTCATCGGCAATATTACGATATATAACGATGAAAACAAGGTAATTAATTTAAAATAGCTGTCGACAAAGGTCAATAAAACCAACAAGTGTATTACAAATGTATATTAAAACTAGTAATGAAATCTACAATACAATATAAAAACAGGCTATAGGTCGCCAACAACTGAAGGTTGATCACCACACTAGGGGCCATGGGGACTTACAGTACCTTTGCTACCTGCATGGACCCTAGTTGGATTTACACCAACCTTTCAGCAACTGGCGATTGAAAGACACGCTAGCCAAAATTAAAACAACAGAAATACTGCGTTTAAAAAGCCTGGTAATGCTCCCTCCCGGGTTCATATGATCCCGCATTTGTCCTGACCTTGACCCTGACTGGTCTTTGATCCTGTGTTTCATTAATCAGTTAAACGTCATAGTACTGCATCATGTTGGGGCATACATCGCCATCTGACAGAAAAATGTGAAACTAATATAAACCCACTTTCAGCCGGAATGTATACGAATCTCTAAACCACTTAAATTCTAAATCTACGACTTATGTGTGGGGCCCTTTATCTTATCGCAGACCGCCGGTCATGGTCCCCAACTGTGAAGAACGAGCGCCTGGGGTGCTCACACTGGAATCATTTTGGTAAGCACATCCCATATCTTCACCAGTAAGTAAGTGTGCTTTTACAGTTGGTATCAAGGTTGAAACCATTACTGAGTGCATACTCAACATGCTCCCCATGACCGTTAAGGGGAGTATGCATAAGTGCCCCCTAACTAGGCAACCTGTACAGGCATGCTCAAAGCACTACCACCTTTATTACCTAGTGAGTGAATGAGTTAAGTTTTACGCCGCTTTTAGCAATATTCCATCAATATCACGGCGGGGGACATCGGAAAATAGGCTTTACGCATTTTACCCATGTGGGGAATCGAACCCGGGTCTTGGAAGTGACGAGCGAACGCTTTAACCACAAGGCTACCCCATCGTCCCTTATTACGTAGGTAATGGTCAAATTCCGTCAATCCATATAAGTGTGTGTTTATTGTTTTCAAACATTATAAAATATGTAGTATGTTATTTCCATGCGTTGACAAAATTTCGTGATATTGATGACTTTAAAATGTCCACTTACGATGCCAAAAAACTGTCTCCTGTAATTCCCATACAAAGGACATCAGCAGAAAATCACCAACAGAACAGTCAACAGCCGGCATGCAAAGAACGTGTGAAACATACCTGTGGATATATTTAGTGGTCGCAGGTTGATGAAGTATGATTACCAGAGGTACACAGTATATACATTTTGGTGTACAAGCCTAACGGGTTTATCCAGGCTAACTATATATGCTGTATGAGAGGTATGCTGGTAGAGTGTAAGTAACGGAAGCTGGAGTATACTCAGGGAACGTGCTGGGGCGGAGTTCAACTTGGAAAGATGAGGTTGCTGTGTCTGGAGGCTGGCTGTCATATCGCAGTAAAGTTCATGTTTTTTTCTGACATAATTATGTCCTAATTCGTTCCGTTTCTAATTCGTTTATGTCTGACTTGATTATGTCCTCATTCGTTTCCGACCCTCCTCGAAGGTCACATCCGGGCACTTCACTGCTGCGCAGTCATTGTGCTTACATTCATGAAGAAGAAGAGCTTTATGCAGTATTTATGTCAATATGACAAAAAGTACATTTTCATAAACAAAACATAGCACATGGACAGGTGCAAAAGGTACAGTTTATACATGTAAATATAGTTTAAGATAAATTACAAATGTTTATTGGATGTTTTACATTTTGTTGCATGCAAGCAACTGATTGTTGTGAATAAAATGGGCATACAAGCATGAAATTATACTCATCGTGTACCAATTCACAATTACATTTATCACATCTAATGGAATGTGTTTTTACTTCATTGTATCGGTTAAGCTGAATTTTAAGTTATAACTCATGCATCTGAATTTGAATAGTTAGGGACAGGTGTACCTGAGGAATGATTACTTGTAGGTTTCAAGCGATCAGTGAAGTGTGGAGCACACTCATGCCACACATTCTGCATGGTGTTTCTGTTTGTGGTTATCAATGTTATCAGATAAATCAATTTGACAGTCGCTAAAACTTATTATTTTTTCTACCTTTAAGTAACATGGCGGCAAAATGTGTATCGAGATTGACACAGATATTACGCTATAAATACTTGTTGCTTAATGTTTTGTCAGGAGTATATATGGTGAACAGTTACTTCGTTATATTGAGAACGGCTTTTCGGTGTAGATTTGAATGATGGTTTATTCCAGTTCGGGCGAATCTGGGATTCGAACTCAATATCACTGTGGGAAGACGTACTGCAAGCATGTACAGTGAATTATAGATATGGTAGATATAATATTCAAATTAGAATAGAGGATAGTGGTGGGTCCAAGGGTGTATTTTGGAGTCTTGCAGAAATATTGCTACTATACCATAAAAGTCAAGGTAAAAAGAAAACATGTACATATAGATCTGATTCTGAAAGAAAAACAGAAGCAAAACAAAACAATAGCAACAACAAAAACCAATAAAAAACAAAAACAGAAAAAAAACAAAACAAACAAACCCGAAGCATCGAAAATATTGTGTAAGCAAATAAACATAAAGTGTCTAGTGGCTGAAACACAGCAAACGTAAAACCAAAGATAACCACTCTTGTCAAATACATCGTGATCGAAAATCGTTCCTTCTTTCATAATTTTATCCATACTTTCTTTTGCTCTTCAGTTTACTAACGTTGATGTTTAATGACAAAAGAGGTAATGTTATTTCCCTAACGCCCTCGCTATTTCTCACTTAGTATCACAAACCCGTGAAGATCTGGGTTAGAACTGATCTTCAGCAATCCACGATTGTCGTAACAGTCGGATAACAAGATCGGATGGTTAGGGTCGCTGACTTGGTTGACATGTCATCAATTACGTAGATAGATGCTCATGCTGTTGATCACTGATTGTCTGGTCCAACCTGGATTATTTACAGACCTCTCAATATCACGGTAATATTGCTGACTACGGCGTAAAACTTAAGTCAGTCAGTCAATTCTATTGATGGTTAATGGCGATAAAGACAATGTTCATTCTTGTCTTGGTTCCACTTACTAGAACACTCTTAATTACTTTTAAATGATGACGCACAATAAAGCACTGCCTACACTATCAAAATCTGCGGAATGGTAAACACATTTGTGACACATAACGCAAGCATGATACCAGTTAACGATCGCACGGCTGTTTCAATGTTAATGAAAGCGTCATCCCCTGATAAACACGGACACCTGTCAGGTGCGCCGAGGTGAGCAGGTTCCTAGTTTAAGGAAGCTGCTACGTTTGCTGCCTTCAAAGGAAACAACTGTCTCTGGTTATATCGGGTGTCATGCTGAGTTTGTGCTTTTGTCAGTCATCTTAACGATGCACTGCAGCCTTCCAGCAGACAGAGTCATTACTCACCGTGATACAATGCGTCTAAAATCACCACGACTGATCACAATTCTTTCTGGTAAAGTCCTGTATAAATTGTCATATCTGAACTCCTATCTCTGCTATCTGCTATCTCTATTCCCGCTGTGATTCGTTCAATATAAGCATTAGGAATAAGTTACGTGTGTTTCATTCGATATCAATAAACGGTGGCTTGGCTGTTATGTTGCAATCCTAATTGTATATAATCTAGCAATGTTTGGGACCGTCTCATCGGGTTGATAGATTGAACGTTTGCCTGTAGTAACGTCCCAGCTAACACACAGCGTTTTCGTTGTGGGAAGGGTGTAGATAGGTAACGTCATGACGTTGTCATAACGTTATTAGTATGTCATTATGTACGGTTATGTCACAACGTTATAACAACTGTGCAAATTTACGTTGAGAGAACGTAAGAACGTCATGACAACGTGTCTTATAACTTGGTGTCACGATAGTTTTCTGTAAAACCTTTCACTTTGAGATTCTCTCTTCACTATTCAGCTAAAGCAAGAGAAAACAAATGACCAAAACAACGTGCAAACTGACGAATACACTGAAGTGAATTTCTGCTTTGTTTCTTATTTAATGTTCACAACTGTGAAAACTGTTCAATTATTAACGTTAAATAGAACGTTATGGCAACGTCAAATATGTTAGCATAAAACAATGAAGTCCGCGGAATGGCGTTGTAGTAACGAGAGCCAGGGGCGTAGCTGCCATTTTTGTTTATAAATCCGGCTTCACTCATGATTGTTGTTAAAATGGTTAGGAATAGTATCTAAATATAGATAAAACTCCGGCTTCACTCATGATTGTTGTTAAAATGGTTGGGAATAGTATCTAAATATAGATAAAACTCCGGCTTCACTCATGATTGTTGTTAAGATGGTTGGGAATAGTATCTAAATATAGATAAAACTCCGGCTTCACTCATGATTGTTGTTAAAATGGTTAGGAATAGTATCTAAATATAGATAAAACTCCGGCTTCACTCATGATTGTTGTTAAAATGGTTAGGAATAGTATCTAAATATAGATAAAACTCCGGCTTCACTCATGATTGTTGTTAAAATGGTTAGGAATAGTATCTAAATATAGATAAAACTCCGGCTTCACTCATGATTGTTGTTAAGATGGTTGGGAATAGTATCTAAATATAGATAAAACTCCGGCTTCACTCATGATTGTTGTTAAAATGGTTAGGAATAGTATCTAAATATAGATAAAACTCCGGCTTCACTCATGATTGTTGTTAAGATGGTTAGGAATAGTATCTAAATATAGATAAAACTCCGGCTTCACTCATGATTGTTGTTAAAATGGTTGGGAATAGTATCTAAATATAGATAAAACTCCGGCTTCACTCATGATTGTTGTTAAGATGGTTAGGAATAGTATCTAAATATAGATAAAACTCCGGCTTCACTCATGATTGTTGTTAAAATGGTTAGGAATAGTATCTAAATATAGATAAAACTCCGGCTTCACTCATGATTGTTGTTAAGATGGTTAGGAATAGTATCTAAATATAGATAAAACTCCGGCTTCACTCATGATTGTTGTTAAAATGGTTAGGAATAGTATCTAAATATAGATAAAACTCCGGCTTCACTCATGATTGTTGTTAAAATGGTTAGGAATAGTATCTAAATATAGATAAAACTCCGGCTTCACTCATGATTGTTGTTAAAATGGTTGGGAATAGTATCTAAATATAGATAAAACTCCGGCTTCACTCATGATTGTTGTTAAGATGGTTAGGAATAGTATCTAAATATAGATAAAACTCCGGCTTCACTCATGATTGTTGTTAAGATGGTTAGGAATAGTATCTAAATATAGATAAAACTCCGGCTTCACTCATGATTGTTGTTAAGATGGTTAGGAATAGTATCTAAATATAGATAAAACTCCGGCTTCACTCATGATTGTTGTTAAAATGGTTAGGAATAGTATCTAAATATAGATAAAACTCCGGCTTCACTCATGATTGTTGTTAAGATGGTTAGGAATAGTATCTAAATATAGATAAAACTCCGGCTTCACTCATGATTGTTGTTAAAATGGTTAGGAATAGTATCTAAATATAGATAAAACTCCGGCTTCACTCATGATTGTTGTTAAGATGGTTAGGAATAGTATCTAAATATAGATAAAACTCCGGCTTCACTCATGATTGTTCTTAAAATGGTTAGGAATAGTATCTAAATATAGATAAAACTCCGGCTTCACTCATGATTGTTGTTAAGATGGTTAGGAATAGTATCTAAATATAGATAAAACTCCGGCTTCACTCATGATTGTTGTTAAAATGGTTAGGAATAGTATCTAAATATAGATAAAACTCCGGCTTCACTCATGATTGTTGTTAAGATGGTTAGGAATAGTATCTAAATATAGATAAAACTCCGGCTTCACTCATGATTGTTGTTAAAATGGTTAGGAATAGTATCTAAATATAGATAAAACTCCGGCTGCACTCATGATTGTTGTTAAGATGGTTAGGAATAGTATCTAAATATAGATAAAACTCCGGCTTCACTCATGATTGTTGTTAAAATGGTTAGGAATAGTATCTAAATATAGATAAAACTCCGGCTTCACTCATGATTGTTGTTAAGATGGTTAGGAATAGTATCTAAATATAGATAAAACTCCGGCTTCACTCATGATTGTTGTTAAAATGGTTAGGAATAGTATCTAAATATAGATAAAACTCCGGCTGCACTCATGATTGTTGTTAAGATGGTTAGGAATAGTATCTAAATATAGATAAAACTCCGGCTTCACTCATGATTGTTGTTAAGATGGTTAGGAATAGTATCTAAATATAGATAAAACTCCGGCTTCACTCATGATTGTTGTTAAGATGGTTAGGAATAGTATCTAAATATAGATAAAACTCCGGCTTCACTCATGATTGTTGTTAAAATGGTTAGGAATAGTATCTAAATATAGATAAAACTCCGGCTTCACTCATGATTGTTGTTAAAATGGTTAGGAATAGTATCTAAATATAGATAAAACTCCGGCTTCACTCATGATTGTTGTTAAGATGGTTAGGAATAGTATCTAAATATAGATAAAACTCCGGCTTCACTCATGATTGTTGTTAAGATGGTTAGGAATAGTATCTAAATATAGATAAAACTCCGGCTTCACTCATGATTGTTGTTAAAATGGTTAGGAATAGTATCTAAATATAGATAAAACTCCGGCTTCACTCATGATTGTTGTTAAAATGGTTAGGAATAGTATCTAAATATAGATAAAACTCCGGCTTCACTCATGATTGTTGTTAAGATGGTTAGGAATAGTATCTAAATATAGATAAAACTCCGGCTGCACTCATGATTGTTGTTAAAATGGTTAGGAATAGTATCTAAATATAGATAAAACTCCGGCTTCACTCATGATTGTTGTTAAAATGGTTAGGAATAGTATCTAAATATAGATAAAACTCCGGCTGCACTCATGATTGTTGTTAAGATGGTTAGGAATAGTATCTAAATATAGATAAAACTCCGGCTGCACTCATGATTGTTGTTAAGATGGTTAGGAATAGTATCTAAATATAGATAAAACTCCGGCTTCACTCATGATTGTTGTTAAAATGGTTGGGAATAGTATCTAAATATAGATAAAACTCCGGCTTCACTCATGATTGTTGTTAAGATGGTTAGGAATAGTATCTAAATATAGATAAAACTCCGGCTTCACTCATGATTGTTGTTAAAATGGTTAGGAATAGTATCTAAATATAGATAAAACTCCGGCTTCACTCATGATTATTGTTAAGATGGTTAGGAATAGTATCTAAATATAGATAAAACTCCGGCTTCACTCATGATTGTTGTTAAAATGGTTAGGAATAGTATCTAAATATAGATAAAACTCCGGCTTCACTCATGATTGTTGTTAAGATGGTTAGGAATAGTATCTAAATATAGATAAAACTCCGGCTTCACTCATGATTGTTGTTAAAATGGTTAGGAATAGTATCTAAATATAGATAAAACTCCGGCTTCACTCATGATTGTTGTTAAGATGGTTAGGAATAGTATCTAAATATAGATAAAACTCCGGCTTCACTCATGATTGTTGTTAAGATGGTTAGGAATAGTATCTAAATATAGATAAAACTCCGGCTGCACTCATGATTGTTGTTAAAATGGTTAGGAATAGTATCTAAATATAGATAAAACTCCGGCTGCACTCATGATTGTTGTTAAGATGGTTAGGAATAGTATCTAAATATAGAGCTTTGCAACCTATCGGGCTTATACCAAAATGGCTTATTACCCTCCTGAAAGCATAACGTGTAACAATGTGTCCGATTCCCGATTCCGCCGTATCAAGAAGACCTGGGCGTTTGGGTTACAGACACTTGTAACGTTGATGGTTAAGATTCCTACATTATCCCTGTGTAATGTTAAGGTGCATTACATGTCTTTCCTTATGAAGCCGTTACGACGTTACATGACTTAATGATAATGAAACGCATAGTGAGTATGATTTGCGACGCTTTTTAAGAGGCGACTAACGGGATCGGGTGGTCAGGCTCGCTGACTTGGTTGACACATGTCATCGGTTCCCAAATACGCAGATCGATGCTCATGTTGTTGATCACTGGATTGTCTGGTTCAGACTCGATTATTTACAGACCGCCTCCATATAGCTGGAATATTGCTGAGTGCGGCGTAAAACTAAAACTCACTCACTCACTCTTTAGCAGCACTCAGGGAAAACCACGACGGGAACACCAGAAACGGGCTTCACATATTGTACCCATGTCAGGAAACGAACCCGGGTCTAAAGCGTGACGATAGGACCCTTCAACCATTAGGCTACCCCACCGCGCCGTTGAAATTAATAGAGAGTCGCAGTGTATGACATGATAGCATGTTCAATTAGACCGGTTTCAACAAGGTGGTCCTGTGTTGTAATATGCTCTTATAAAAAGTAGGGGATAATGAACTTTCAGTTTGGATAGGAAGTGTAAACGTCAACAAACGTTTCACTGACAGACATCTTATGAACGCACACCATGTCCCTCTATTACCACCCCTAACACAACGCATGATATGCACGTGCACAACACAGTAGCTCGATACAAGTGCATGGCGTCCCATTCTTGATTTTGACGTTTTTTTTCATGCAGGTCGATAAATCACTTAGAACATTAATTTTGACACTCATCTTGCATCACACATTTGTTATTGTTTGTTTCTAGTCGTTTCGTTTACAATGAAAATCGTATACAAGAAAATTACACGCCATACATCAATCGTCTTTCAAAAGCGACTACAACTATGGTTGTAAGGAAGTGCAAATGGTGATGCACTCTCAAAACATTCAATAATACCATATCAACATTGATTGACTCCGATAAATCTCCTAAATATTTGTAATCGTAAATAAAAAGAAATTGAAGATCCCCGACTTTTTTTAAGAGTATGTCCACCTGGTAATGAGAGAGCACCCACGTGTTATGATCACATACTCATACCCTAGGTACCCACATTACCCCGAATACAAGGGAGACGTCCTAGTACAGCTTCCCCCTTTCTGAAGTAGTGGTTTGATGCCATCAACAGTTTACAGGAACTGCACCTTGTTTATTATGAGTGATGTAAACGTATTTAGTGTGACAAAGAACAGCATAGTGTAGACAGTTGTTTTTACTCAGCAGATATAAATACACCAGTTTATTATGGGTCGAAAAGTACGTAATTACCTCCCGCCGTTGGGGAATAGTGGATAACGAACTCACAACGGGAGTCAGATGTAAATACAACATGTAGATGTATACGTGGTGATACTCCATCTCATCGAGAAACTTTCAACCATTAAACTTTATCAAAAACATCTGAAAAACAAATTCCGATCCATTAAGTCAAGTCACGAAACGGTATTGATGGCAACTGCGTTGCTCCCACGGCTGAAGTGTCTTTAACATGTGTGAGACTAACAGTTTACAATGGCATCATCACGCATTGCAACAGGAAGATGCAGTTAATTGGACCTCTTGGTGAAATATCATCGTTTCTCGATTATACAAAAAAGTCCCAATTACCTCCAGGATGAGAGAATCCCAGCAATACATGCTGACAATAAAGGATAAATCAGTGGGACAAGAGTATCACGTCTTTCGCCATTGTCCTTGCAGGAGGGGAGAGTCGTACTTTATTATTATCATGCTGATATTTGTATAGCGCCGATATCAAGTTCAGCTGCTCAAAGGCAGTTTCTTACCGTCGATCATTAGATGTCAGTCACAGCGGCACATCGTATTTTCAATGTGAACTCCCTGAGGATCATACAACTCTTGCAGCCTACTAGACGCACCGAGTTAATATGGCTTTCCCATCAATACGTGGTACCCATTCAGAGCAGGGTGGACTGGATCATATAGTCACAGTACTTTGTCCGCGTTTATTGCATCTAGTCTTTTACCAACGGATTCATGGGTTCTTTTTAAGTACTCGGGGTTGTGTGCTATAAGAGTCTGCGCACAAAGTTGACTCCAAGGTTTTCACACCCGGTAACAGATGGGCACCCGGCTCTTCCAAGCTCCCTGGATTTCTAGCCTGGTGGCCAAGACAGCTAGCCCACCGCGCCCCGAGTCATACAGGTTCCTGGTTTTACTACATGTCATGTGTTTTCCTGGAAATACTGAGCTTTCTGAGAATCAGGGGGTACACATATTCCATTTTCCTGATTGCATATAGGAGTAATCGTATCTTTTACCCTTAAAACTCCTAAGGATAAATCGAATTATTGTTCCCGATGTCCTTGAGGGAAAGGTCACAATGTTACAGTGTGCGAAATTTACGTTGGTCCTGTGGTCCCTGGCTAGTAAAAAGTAGATGATAAGTGTGCAGTGGTCCCAGTGGATAAATTTTTGGGTCAGTGAAGTACAGACAGGACCGATAATTATTGTTCACTACTGGCCCTGTGGTCTAGTGGGAAAAGTTTAGAAAAGTTTCTTCCCCTGTAATCTTCCTTGAAAGCTAGAAAGGATGAGAGAAGGACCTAGCCTTCTCTGTGAGCGTTATAAAGTAAGTTGCATCGGTTCGTGAAGGAAGATAGGATAACACTGGGTGGTATGTTATATTGTCTCCAGAAGGCAGTGAAAGATTGCAAAGTAATCGCATTAAAAAGTAAGTTCCATTGATCCCTGAAGGGAAGATAGGATAACGCTGGGTGACATATGATATTGTGTCCTGAAGGCCCTGCTCCGAGATAGTCCAACAAGATACGCCATAATGTTTCCTGTTTGTGGTACAAGATACGCGATATTGCTCTCTTATTGTCTAACAAGATGTGGCCTATTGATCACTGATAGCATACAAGATACCTCATATGGGCCCCTGACAGTCGAGCAAGATACGTCATATTGTTTGTCAGATTGCCCAGCAAGATATGTTCTATTGATCACTGATTACGGTATACTTCACCTTGTTTCCTGATTGTGGTACAAGATATGTCATATTGTTCCCTGATTGTGGTACAAGATATGTCATATTGTTTCCTGATTGTGGTACAAGATATGTCATATTGTTTCCTGATTGTGGTACACGATATGTCATATTGTTCCCTGATTGTGGTACAAGATATGTCATATTGTTTCCTGATTGTGGTACAAGATATTTCATATTGTTCCCTGATTGTGGTACAAGATATGTCATATTGTTTCCTGACTGTGGTACAAGACATGTCATATTGTTTCCTGATTGTGGTACAAGATATGTCATATTGTTTCCTGATTGTGGTACAAGATATGTCATATTGTTTCCTGATTGTGGTACAAGATATGTCATATTGTTTCCTGATTGTGGTACAAGATATGTCATATTGTTTCCTGACTGTGGTATAAGACATGTCATATTGTTTCCTGATTGTGGTACAAGATATGTCATATTGTTTCCTGACTGTGGTACAAGATATGTCATATTGTTTCCTGATTGTGGTACAAGATATGTCATATTGCTTCCTGATCGTGGTACAAGATATGTCATATTGTTTCCTGATTGTGGTACAAGATATGTCATATTGTTTCCTGATTGTGGTACAAGATATGTCATATTGTTTCCTGATTGTGGTACAAGATATGTCATATTGTTCCCTGATTGTGGTACAAGATATGTCATATTGTTTCCTGATTGTGGTACAAGATATGTCATATTGTTTCCTGATTGTGGTACAAGATATGTCATATTGTTTCCTGATTGTGGTACAAGATATGTCATATTGTTTCCTGACTGTGGTATAAGACATGTCATATTGTTTCCTGATTGTGGTACAAGATATGTCATATTGTTTCCTGACTGGTACAAGATATGTCATATTGTTTCCTGATTGTGGTACAAGATATGTCATATTGTTTCCTGATTGTGGTACAAGATATGTCATATTGTTTCCTGATCGTGGTACAAGATATGTCATATTGTTCCCTGATTGTGGTACAAGATATGTCATGTTGTTTCCTGATTGTGGTACAAGATATGTCATATTGTTTCCTGATTGTGGTACAAGATATGTCATGTTGTTTCCTGACTGTGGTACAAGATATGTCATATTGTTTCCTGATCGTGGTACAAGATATGTCATATTGTTCCCTGATTGTCCAACAAGATTTGTCCTATTGTTCACTTATTGCCCTACATCCTACGTCATATTGTCCCTTCATCGTGAAACAAAATACGGCATATTGTTTTCTTGTTGTCCTACTGGATACATCCTATTGCTCCATGATTGTCGTGCAAGATACGTACTATTCATCCCTGGGAGATAAAAAGGTTCAACCTTCTCCTACTTACGCCGACAGATAGGAGAACACGTTCTTTCTCCGGTGACACCGTGGGATATTAATAAACGATGGAAACAACTAAAATTAGGCTAGCGAAATACAAGACAGTGGATGTGTACCAAAACCGTAAAAACTGTAAATAGGCACTGCAAATCGACAACAGCGGTTCCTGATGTGTTACATACCGAGTCACTGCTAAGCAAAAATAAATAAATGAATAAATAAAATATCGTGTGACATTCGATAATACATTCTCGTTGCCACTGCAGCGCAAGGCATAATTGTTGCTAACATCAGAAGGTGTAGCATTCTTCCCCATAAGCTCGGTCCTCGTATATAGGGACACATCGACAGGCATGGACTATATGTTTCTGTGGTATGCCAAGCACTACCTCGTTAGTCCGCCAATGTTTGTCTGATGGTCAGGGGTTTCTTTCACGAAGCAACCTTAAGCTTTACTCCTATTCTTTAACATTGCACTAAGGTTACCTTACTGACGTACGATTACCGACGTGCTGTGTGAAAAGGAGGCTTCGGAGGCCCTCTGTATCCCTGTCTCTAATAGACACTGAATGGATTTTACATAAATACCGAGAACCCGCTTTTAATCGTTTAGTGTTTTCATGTGGTTTACAGATTTTCTGGAAGTATGTACTAATACAATTGCTGACTACGGTTATCCTTTTCTCATTCACAAAGTCATTTTTCTACCAACATGATTTGAGCATCTGTTTGTAGGAAAAATAAAAGTGGGTCAGAAAAAATACAAATAGACAAGATTAAATTTGCCAATGTGTCAGACAGATCAATGAGCGTCTACGTTCTGTGTTAATTAACCTGATGAGAACACTTCCATTTGAACTCCCTGAACTGAAGTACCCTAATAAAGCCAAGCAGGTAATAAGACAAGCAAGTGGTAGCCGCGATCTCAGGTTGCGTTAATACAAATATAATACGATTTATACGCCCGAAAGATTTATTGTCGGAAACCGGAAACCTTCGTAAGTCCTTCTTTGATATATGAGGCACAGATGCGAGACACATTACAAGACAAATATACATATCACCGTCTGCTTGGAATACACACTAATGTTAACATATGACGTTGCCAATACTGTAGCAACACAGAAGGTGTAGGCCGTTATCACTCTCCTTTATCGAGAACTGTATTCGATATATGTGTAAGAATGTGCTTACGACTAAAGCCATATGTTTCCCCGCTCTGAGCAGACCTATCAATACCTGTCAGCCGGCCGCTCTCTTCTCGCTTGCATGACCTTCGACACGGATGCCAGTGCTTTCATACATTGTTGCTGTCGGCTTTTCAACACACGAGGCTACGACAATGGCATATGTTAACAGGGTGAGTGTTTATTATGGCCATACAGACATAAAACCGGAACACTAAAGGATGCCCGCCAGCCTTAACAGTTAAAACATGAGATCATCCACACTGGTTGTATTGTCATTCTGAAGCACTGTATATCACCTGTATCAATTGGTCGAGGGATATTCAGAAACATGATTGAGTTAGTAATACCTGCCTTTAATACCTCTTAGTATAATTACCATTGACCAGAATAACGGTTACTGTTGCAATGTCAGTTCCACGCTGCATCTTCAGATGGGTATATTATAAATATAACTGTATTTTACTCACCTCTCATTTTCATGGGTTCATTAAGATCAATGGTAATTTGACCTCTGACCACCTCCCCTGCATAGTAAACTCCTTTACAGTTGTCAAAGCTAATACTGAACTGCTTAAGTTTGCCCATGGTGGGTGCAGCGTTCCTCCTCTCATCACGTGCAGAGAGCACTGAGGCTGGCAGCAGAGATGCTGGCAAGCAGCATCCCCGTGTGTTGTTGTCTACCTCCCGTACAAGGGTACTCTAGAAATAGTAGCCGCTCTACATCTGACTTCTCCCCCTTGGCACATCAGCAGGACCAGGTCCTCAAAATGTGTCCTAGTGGGTCTTGTAGGGGGAGATCACTCCCGTTACTTCTCTTAAACATGACTGGTTATTATGTAAGATGTTAAAGAGATTTATTCTTGTGAGACGCTAGTCAAATATTACACCAATTCATAATTATCAGTAAAATGCAAATTTTATCATTTTTGATAATACATATTCAGCTGTACCGTTCAAGAGAAAGCAAAGAGTAATACTCTCGAAAATGACAATTTTGATCGTGACCACATTCATTTCCATTATTTTCAAGACCCGGATATCTGTTTCTTCTGGGCTTTTACTAACAAATCACCCAGAACATGACTTTTCATCAAAATGCTGTTTTTTGTCCATCTGTACAGTTAAATGAACCTATTTTCATCTGAAATTATATTTGTCTCTTGTTCCTGAATTTTGTTTGCATTCTTCGTTATATGTTAGAAATCGACAAATGTAAATTTCGTCCTAGAAACATCGTTAGTATAGTTTGAATAAGAGGCAAACTTTTTATTGCATTTGGATATACTGTTTTGGCATCTTACTTGTCAATGTCTGAAAAATCTGCTTCAATAGAGACGGGTAAAAGAAAGTAAACACCCAATTTTGATGCAGGCAAAAATGAATTAAGATATGAGAGTGTACGAAGTAACACCTACAGCTCTGTCACCGCTGTGTTTTTGACAGTTAAAGTGTCTTGACAGCACGGTAAAAGTTTGACAACCTAACTAACCTTTCGGTCAAATCTAATTTTGTGTGCAGTTTTAGATTTGGGTGAAATTTTGAGTGGGTCCAAATTGATGAAAATAATGTTTCTGGACCCCCTCTAATGTTAAATAGATGGGAAGATATAAAATAGAGGGGGTCCTCGCTGAATTTGATGAGTCAAAACACTCAAAAACCCCAACACTGGAGTGCATGTTTCAGTTTATTAGTCCTCAATATGAATACTGTTTTTTAAGTGAGGACAAATTATATGCCCTTAGTGCTCACGTAAATGTTTCAACACCGAAGAGACCCTTAAAACCTGTGTAAGAAATGTCCATGTATATTCTACGGAACAAGCTCTAACAACGTTTTGGAGAATTAATAATTCATGATAATTTCGTTTCGCTTAGGGAAGCATAACAGTAAACATTAGGATCACACTAATGATGGGGTCAGAGCAAAGATTGAGACATGAAACACAACTGCTTATGTTATAAGAGGGAACCAGCCTGGGGAAAGTGTTGATGGTTGTAACACTCTTAACTATAAACCACATCTGGTATAACCATGATTGTGCCTCGCAGCTTCCTAAAATACCCTCCACTCCAACCTCCACCACAACGACACCAGGGAAGACTTCATTCACGATATACAGGTCTTGGAATGAATGTAACATTGGCATTGATATTCCGCCGTGCCCGCAGGTCTCTGATGCCTCTGATGCCGACCATAGCGCCTAGTATCCCCTATAGTTAGATTCACCCAAGGGAGTTGTGGGTAGAATGGTGGAAGATCTGGCATTCTTGTTCTACTGAAACCATCTGCATATCCCGCAAGCAAATGTCGCCCACATACCTCAGTGTTTCAGCTACATGTTAACGCCGAGCGCCAGTATTTGTTCGCGATAAAGAACGTTAACGTGTTTTATTTTTCTGTACATCTCTGTGATTTGTATCAAATTCATGTTTCATTTATCCATGAATATCCAGGTTAGAACCGGCCAGTTAATAGATGCTTTTGATGTTGATCACTAGGTCGTGTGGTCCAGACTCGAATGTTTACAGACCGCTGCCATATAGCTGGAATATTGCAGAGTGCGGCGTAAAACACCAAACAAGAAGCATATCATGTTTGATTTCAAAAGTATTTTGTTGTAGGGTGCCCTTGGCGGTCCAGCATATGCTCACGGCTTCGGTGACACCTGTTTCCTGATTATCAGCTTGTAATTTCAAAACCACACTCCACAACCGTACCTTAGCCTATGCTAGCAGATACGGCTAATAAATATGCAAAGAGTTTTCATAGCAAAATAACATTTCGTTATAAAAGTTTGTTATAATGAGATGATAAATTCGGGGGTACATTTGTGTACTTTTAATGGAAATATTAAAGTGGCGAGGTATATCGTGCAGCGATGTATATGTCGTATGTATTGGGAGTGAGTTTGGTGCTGTATACGGTTTTTATCGATATGCGGTGGTGGACATGTGAAAACCGCTTCACACGTTGTTCCCATGTGGACAATCAAACCTGGATCTTCCAAGTGGCGAGCGAACGCTTTAACTGCTATTGCTGCAGATTCGTCCTTCCTTCGCATGGCGAGAACTGACACGTCTTAAATCCACTGGGTGTATCGTGGTTGCAATCAAGCGTTCCTGCTAAGTCGTCGTAGATCGTAATTTTCACTGTAAATTCATAATCAAACGGGTAGTATTACTAGTAATACGTAGTAAGTATTCAGTTATTCAAGGTAAATGAAGCAACTGTATGAATGTATGATGCGGAATTACCACCTATTCTTTTTGACACTCCTGGCCTCTAAGTCCATATGCAAATAAATAAATAAATAAATAAATAAATAAATAAATAAATAAATTATAGATAGATAGATAGATAGATAGATAGATAGATAGATAGATAGATAGATAGATAGATAGATAGAAGATTAAATTTAAAACAAAACAAACCAAAAAATGAAATGAAAACCAACAACATTAACGCATGAACACAAACACCACACAAAACAAACAATGATGACGCTAGTAATACTCCCAAACGTTACGCGTGTTTGCCTCTAAAGGTAATTTCACTGTGACTGTCGCGTAGGTTTGCCAGGCTGTTGGTATCGCGTCATGACTTCTTTCCAACCGGCTGATACTCCACACGCCAACACCTCAGTGTGAACGTAATATACACGTCTGTGAATGCCTTAGTGTAGTTCATTTGTGATAACCCTTTAAGCACATTTAAAAGAAAATGTGAAAGGAATATGAACGTAATCTCACATTTTAAATAACAGCACGAGTCGATTACGCAAGTTTGTGATACGGATAGGAACGGGAATAGCCATTATGTATACTTGTGCAACAGACTGCCACTGGCAACGACTTCGTGATTAGTAGTGGGTGTTTACGTCGGAAACCACTTCTTATCAAATGTGATATACACACAAGCGGGCAAATGTGATTATTAATTCAAACTATAACATGTTACCCTATCAAAATACACAAGTGGTCAAAACGTGTTAACCGGTAAGAGCGTGCCACTGTGAGAAATGTTATAAACACATGGACCACAGGATCCTTGTTTGAAATGTAGTGAGGACTCTCACATCATCAACTCTCACAATAAACAGATGCTAGAACACTGTATCTTGGTATGTGCCATTAGGGACTCGTTAAACACATGTTCCGCTCAGACACTTATCCAAGTGTAGAGTATAGTGAACGAACACATTATGTTAAATGGAGAGTGTTTTGAATGTTGTGTGCCTCAGTTGACACTATATCATGACATTTTGTACCATGGGGAATCGAACGAGGGTCTTTCACTGGAATATTGCTGAGTGCGACATCAGACAACAAACAAACCAACAACTACAGTCCTGATATTCACTGAGGTGATTCATTCATCACTGGCAAAAATATTCTAAAATCTGTGATTTAATTACCCAAGGTCGACAATAATTCTATTCTGGTGTTCTATTTCAGAACATCTCTAAATGTTCGCTCTTTGATCCAATAATTGTTACGTGTATGTAGAGCTATCACATGCCTAAAATAACCTACATCTGTAGTAGCGGATATGGGTCACGTGTATTCCCTGTAGACAGTGGCTGTCTGTGTTTCCCAGCACACCCGGTGTTGAAGTGTTCAGCCACATTTACAAGGTGTTTCCCTAAGAGTGAAGGTGCTGAGTTACGTTGTGATAATACAGACGTACATACGTTATAATATACGTGTCTTCCCACCCATCTATCTACCTTTGTTGAAAGTCATGGCGCCTTGTCAGAACCAGGGCGACATTCAGCGACTACAGCTGCTCGATAAAGATAGATAAAGCCGCTGATGGTAGCCTACAGATGTATCCGAAATACTCATCTTTGGGATTGAATTACGTTTTAACACCTCATTGGCATTCTCTCGATGAAGAACGTCTAGACATATATCATCTACATGAAAAACATTTTTTTTGTAATCAGTCGTGAGGAGTAATGATTGAATTTTTAAAGACTTGAACTTCACCTATAAAAAATTATTTCTACAGTCACCTACAGATGGTAATTACATATACTGAAACGATGAAACAACGCAACGTTCGGTGCGGTGCGGTGCGGTGCTGTGCTGTGCGGTGGGGTGCTGTGCGGTGCGGTGCGGTGCGGTGCGGTGCGGTGCGGTGCGGTGCGGTGCGGTGCGGTGCGGTGCGGTGAGGTGAGGTGGGGTATTATACTATCATGTGTACGTGTATGTGTGTGTGCGTGCGTACGTGCGTGTGTGTGTGTGTGTGCGCATGCTTGTAATAGCTCGTTCTAATGCCTGTTCACCAGTGCCAGCCACTGCGATACCTTACTACAAATTAACATGACATGAGCGCCAAGCGAGGTAAGGACAAATGCCATGTTTTACCGCTTTTCTATATGATCCGGTGTCTGGGCAGACACTCTGCCCGCTAACACCATGAAGGCGGTCGTAAAAACAAGACATGATAAACAGCGCCTCGTTATCTTGCTACTTTGCATTATTAAGACAAGACTCAGCTCAGCGCGTCTGACATACGATACTAAGAAAAGCACACAATTAAGTGTGTATTTCAATAATGGCTTTACAATGTTACATCGTTCAACTCCTACTTGCTCCATGGTGGCAACGCCGATTTTGTGTCGTACAAAACACGGAGAAAAGACTCCCAGGCTGTGTTTTTCACAAACAATATTTCTATGGGATGTGTGGGCGTTGTGTACTCAGCTTGTTTATGTGCAACGCACATTGCAGCGTTATTGCCTTACATTTGTGGTTTTGGTTCTAGGATATTACACACACAGAGAGTGACGTCATCAAACGAGCGTTGAAGATGGACGAACGAAGGACGAGTGACATGGTAATTACCTTACATCATCTCCACTTATGAAAATATCCCAAATCAGCCAAAATAATCTCAGAGTTCGCGAACGGATTGGAACTAGCTCCATATACACTCAAGCACAAACAAGCCGGTGATGACTAAATATGCATCTCGTTAGCCTCTGCGGGATATCACGACTCTTCCAGTTAATAGGGGTTAAGTTTAGGGAAATAGCATACTTCAAGACATGTTCGGTTGTATGTGCTGTACATGTTACTGATTCACCCCATGTCTCATACTAAGACGATGTGGAGATGATTAACGCGGCATGACTTAATCAGGGTCTGTCTGATGTTAATTAAGTGAAGCTGTTTTCAGGAAGACGTACGGGTATAAAATAGCTAACACGTCAGTGATGTTGATGTAACATCGTGACTCACCCATCACTCGGAAGACAACGTCATCCCTGATTTCCGTGAAGTGAGTGAGTGAGTGAGTTTAGTTCTACGCTGCACTCAGCAATATTCCAGCTGTATGGCGGCGGTCTGTAGATAATCGAGTCTGGACCAGACAATCCAGTGATCAATAACATGAGCATCGATCTGTGCAATTGGGAACCGATGACATGTGTCAACCAAGTCAGCGAGCCTGACCACCCGATCCCGTTAGTCGCCTCTTACGACAAGCATAGTCGCCTTTTGTGGCAAGCATGGGTTGCTGAAGGCCTATTCTACCCCGGGACCTTCACGGGTGATTTCCGTGAAGATTTCCGTGTAATGTTGGTGGTGCTACAGACAAGACTGCATCATGAACGCCTGGAATCGTCCTTTATAAGCGACCCGTAAAGGTCCGGGTTAGACTAATGGCCTTCAGTAATCCATGCGTGTCGTAAGAGGCTTCGAGATCGGGCGGTCAGGCTCCCTAACTTGCTTGACACCTGTCATCGGGTCCTAGTTGCGCTCATCGATGCTCACGCTGTTGATTAATGGATTGTCTGGTCCAGACTAGGTTATTTACAAACCGCCGTCATATAGTTCGAATATTGCAGAGTGCGGCGTAGAAAGAAACTCACTCACTCACTTTATAAGCGTTCTCAGAATGTACAGAGGTGTAGATAATATTGAAAAATGAACAAGACTGCATTTAGTTTATTAATGTCTGTACCAAACTACAAAAGAGTGAATGATTGAATCAATTTAGTTTTATGACACTTTTAGCAAAATTCCAATAATATCACCACAGGGGACTCAAGAAATAAGCTTTATAGACATTGTGCCCATGTCGGGAATCGAACTCGGGTCTTCAGCGTAAGGGGCGAACGCTTAACCGCTATGCAACCCCACCGCGCCAAACTATAAACGATGTTATTTTAGAACACTATGAGCACACGTTTGCTTGCCTATCGATTAGCGGATCTTGGCATAGTCTGGGGAGCCTCTGTTACACACTTTACTGGTGTTAATTAGTTTTAGGTATTTATGCTAACTGCTATTATTGACCCTCGCATTTCTGGCGTTTGTGAGTGAAGGTTGTTTTAAGCTGTTATTCCATACCCTTTTTGTGTCTGTGTTTTCCCTAACTACCATTCTGAAACCTCTGAACGATGAAAGGTGACAAGGTCAGTATAGAACGGTGAAACCCTTGACTTGAAATAGTATTGTGTGTTTGGATATTATGGCACAAGTGATCATTTCATCTCATATATCTTCGACAGTGTCTAGAATCAAATAACAATGCGTGTTACATAAACTGAACAGCAAAAGAAACGTAACTTTGTGGGTTGTGGGTGTCAAGTTTTTCAACAGAAGACTAAAGCATGAACGTTTACTTTTATTAGATTTCACTGCGTTTCTCTTGCTGTTCAGTAGACTTATACAGCTCAGTTTGAACTGCGTTCATTAGAAATAGCTGATCGGGCACCAGACATTAGGGTGAAACATTTGAGGAACAATCGACCACAAAAAAAAATATAATAAAATAAATAAATAAATATCAGAAAACAGTACGGGGTAACCATTTCTGTCCTGTGCTCCATTTTGCAGCCGAGCATTTCACTCTGTAATACCAAATACGTAAAATCATGGATAGTTTATCACTTACATAAGTTCCTCCTTGATTGAACCGGAATGCACGTTGTTCATTCGTTCAGGCGATGCGATAAGCCGTGCGGAGAAGAATATCTTTGCCAGACCAGGAACCTATGAATATGGGTTCGAATCCCGGCTCGCCGCAATTGTGTATCTACGTTTGTCGTTCAATAAATAGATAAAGCGGCAAACATCTGAGCAATACATCACCTAATCTCTCCTTCAGCTAACAAGCAGTCGGATAACGGTAAGTATAATTATGCCTGGACGTTGCGGTTTCAACACGGCAAACCGAGCAATAACAACTACTACCCCAGTAGCCTAATGGTTAAAGCGTTCGCTCGTCACGCCGAAGATCAGGGTTCGATTCCCCACATGGGTACAATGTGTGAAGCCCATGTCTGGTGTCTCCCGCCCTGATATTGCTGGAAAATAATGCTCACTCATGCACTTACTACATGTATTGCTGCGGCTACTGCTACAGTGTGTGTGTGCGCGCGCGTGTGTGTGAGAGAAAGAGAGAGAGATCGCTAGAGAGAGAGAGAGAGAAAGAGAGAAAGAAAAAGAAAGAAAGAAAGAGAGAAAGAGAGTGTGTGTATAGTAGTGTTCTATAGGAGGTAGAACACTCGGCATTGGTTTGTTAACAGTCACTCGATCTGGAGTTCAAAGTCTGTTCATCATATTGTACATTGTCCAACAACCATTAAGTCATGGAAAGGCACCTCCAGATGGTAGCGATACCAGTTAGCTCACTTTCTGCAGTAACTGAAACGTCGACCTGAAGACACAAAAACCTGAAACTCGAAATAGAAGAGCAAGCGTAAAGAAATAGCACCATCGACTTTTAATTCAGTTGAACTCGTGAAGCTGAAATAAATCACCGTAGGATGAAACAATTTTAATCCGAGTCCCATCCACCTGTCTTGTTACTATACTTCAGAGAAATCTAGCATACCAAAAAGCCATTACGGTGCCAGTGGATGAGAGGGAGAGTAGGATAGACAGATTGAGAGAACGGAAAGTGGAGATAAGGTATTTTCTCATCTAACAAAACATTGAAGTCTTGTTCCGCATTTAATCGTGAGGCTAATCTTATGGTGGTATTGATGATAAGAGCGTTCATCCATCACGGCCATTTCTCGGAGAACTGTGTGGTGTGGTTTTACCTATTTGTTGTCGGTGTATGTGTCAACCCCAATCAACCTCTAACTATACACCGTTACCAAGGACGTGTACCACTTGCTAACATTCGTCGTCATTACTCACTCTACACCAAGGTCAATGAAACACAGTGGTGGTAGAGAAATAGTGAGTGAGTGAGTGAGTGAGTGAGTGAGTGAGTGAGTGAGTATGTTTTGGGCAAAATTCCAGTAATATCAACTCTGGGTGTGCTATAAATGTCGGGAATCGAACCCGGGTCTTCGGCGTGACGAACGAACGCTTTATTTTCAAGGCTTCTCATTTCAGCTGTCACTTCAGAGGGACACACCAGGAATGGGCTTCAGACTTTTCATACATGTCGGGAATCGAACCCGGGTCTTCGGCGTGATGAGTGAACGCTTTAACCAGTAAGCTACCCCACCGCCATTCTTTCTATCAGTGAAATCAATAGGCATCACTGAGGCAGGGTCTGCCCTCCTAGAAAAGTACTTTGAGGCGTGCACCGTTTAAAGTAAAGAAAATAATCATCCAACGTCTGAACATTAACTGCATGATCAAATAACAGTGTTTGGAGAAACTGGATTATTCTGCACACACTTGATAGCGCTTTTGATAATTTTATCCACCACAGCTGTAACGCAACGACCGGTCGATAGTTTTATCTATGCCTTATCTTAATCTCTTCCCTTGCTACCATAAACATTTGTACGTCCGACATCGAAACATCAAGAAAACAAATATACAGAACCAAAAAGGTCAAAACATCCTGTATGGTCAAGGCAAAATAACAACAACCTCCATGCTGAGATTAAGAGGCCGAGGTTTTAAGCTGAGGCATTAGTGTATAGGGAAGTGCTTCCAAAGCAGACAGAGCTTACGCCCATCCGTTAATGACGTGATGATGACGTCTAACGCTGTCCAAGACGATGTATATCAGTGCTCACTATCAGAGCAGGTCCACACCCTTCAGTGAGCTGACGTTCGCATGTTAGCTTCGTCTCTCACAGAACGCGGTGTATTCCCTCCCATAATTCCCTGCTTGTTCGTGGTTTGCTCGAGTTCACGATCTCACCGTGGATCGATATTACGTCATCAATTACGTTGGATCAGTGTCACGTAAGGAATTACCGCTAAAGTGTTTACTCAGGGGCAGGAATGTTTTTGCCACTGATTAGGTAAGGCGTTTCTATCTTGGTGTAGTAAAGAATTTCGTGATACAGGCTACATCCTGTGATATATATCGATGCCCCTTTCAAAAGAGGGATTGCAGCTAAATTGACACACACGCTTAGAACAGACAGACAGATTTGTTTCTGCACCTCTTGCTCATAGCCCGATAATACAGTCAAGATGCAGGCACTTTGGTAGCATCGTATTGTACATGCTTAAGCATTGATACAATGAATACAATTAAGAATAAAACGTCTAATTTGAGAAGACAAAATAATGTATTCTTGTTGTTACAAAAGAAAAGCCTAGTAAAGTTCTTAATACTGTGGTTATGAAGTGTACAGGAAGGAATGCATTCTTGTCGAATATCTAGGACTCTAAGATGGGATCGAATCATTCAATGTTCAATGTCATGGTAGATTTCATCTGGGGAAGTCCATCATAAGGAGTGTTATGGACATCAGCGATTTTAGTTGGCCTTGCGGTTTGTGTGTTCTTCAACTCCACACTTGGCAATACACCAACTCTATTGCGACGGTCTGTAAATATTCGAGTCTGGAGCAGACAATCCAGTGATCAACATCATGAGTGTTGATCTACGCAACTGGGATACGATGACATGTTCAACCAAGTCAGCAAGCCTGAGCACCCATTCCCGGTAGTCACCTCATACGACAAGCAAGGCTTGCTGAAAGCCAGTTCTAATTCGACATTAGGTACGCACGCACACACGCTCAAACGCACGCGCGCATGCATTATGCTGTATGCATGCAATTATCTTGAACTCAAGATCAAATCCATTTCACAACATCGCCATTCTGGTAAGCCACTAGGTGTGATAATAGGCAGAGATGCTTATGGAGTCACGTAATGTCTCTTACTCGAGGCAGACACTTTAATGAAAGCTGCTGGTGTCCATTGGGACGTGGGTGAAAGCAAGATTATGGTGCCACCGTTAAAAGGTTTCCTGGGGTGCATTAATCGATGTACACTAAGCTGGAATGCTGCGTGAGTGAGTGAGTTTAGGTTTACACCGTACTTAGCAATATTCCATATGGCGGCGGTCAGTAAATAATCGAGTCTGGACCAGACAATCCAGTGATCTGGAATGTTGAGACAATGTACTTCAATAAACAAACATGTTTACACACTGTATCACACAGTGTATTAACAAAATACCGCAGAGGAATAGATCTTCTCAGATCAATATCTAGAAATGGGCGCGTAAACATTTTGGGATGTGTGAGATCTTGAGACTGGGTCAGACTATATGGACATGAAAAGACTGATGTTGTTCTGATCACGACTTAGTCTGTAAACGCGGTGGCAGAGAAACAGTGAGTGAGTGAGTGAGTGAGTGCGTGAGTGAGTGAGTGAGTGAGTGAGTTCCGACAATATCACAGCAGAGGCTTCACGCATTGACGAGCGGACGCTTTAACCATTAGTTTTCCTAAGCAGCACCGGTTGAGAAACATGTCAGTACACTGTATTACAGATCGTTTATAAAATTATACTCTTCAACGAAAATAGGGGAACCTGAACTTTGAAGAAAACCCATTGAGGAACGTTACAATGACATTCATCTTATGTATGCAGCATCATTTCACGTTATCACCACACGCAAACACAATGCATGGGAAGCACGTGCACAACGTGGGAGGCTCCTACACGTTTCTTGCATCTGTGTATGGTCAGGGTTTTCATGGTCAAATCACACACTACTGACTGAAAATTGTAAACCTGAAATTTTCATGTCATACTCAAGTCACCTAACAAGGGGGATAACTGAACGAACAGCTTTGCTTTGAATGAAATCCATGTGGTGATGCATTCTCAAGACATCCATTATTATTGTATCAACATTGATTCAATCCCATATATCTCCTATTTTCGACAATCGTACATTGGAAGTACAGTTCCCTACTTTTTGAAGAGTATATTTAAAGATAAACATACTATTTGTTATTTAAAAAAATGGGAAGCAAAGGGTTACAACACATATATAAGGGCTTCAAATTAACAATACTGGTAGAAAGAGTGAGTGAATGAGGTATGGAGTAAATAGTAACTTAATAATTAGAGTTATATTAGCAATATTTCAGCCATATCGTCACGGAAACAATATTTGCGTTAAAAGATCAACAACTTTAGAACATAAAATCAGTCGTCAATGGACATTAAAACTACTAAGGTAGTCGTACATTAAGTTAAAAGTAGCATATTATCATATACAGATGTAACTGACGAGAACAATCCAATATACAAACGGGCTAGAGATCACCAACAACTGAAGGTAGATCACCACACTAGGGACGGTGGAGACTTAAAGTACTTTTGTTTTCCTAGATTGGACAATAGTTCAATTCACACAAGCCTTCAGGTGTTGGTGATTTTGGAGCAAATTAGCCACACGTAACACAGATAAAATAACAGAAATTATACGAGTGAAACTCTGGCAATGATAAACACACACTGAATGGAGTAGTCGAACGTATTCTCGTCGCAATATTGGAAGGTTCAAGTGAATGAGTGAGTGATTGAGTGGCAACAATACTTCCTCCTGTTTACTATTATCACGTTGATGTGTGAAGAAAACGTGAAATGACACGCCGTTAAAACCCAAGAAAACTGCAATGGCTTTCAGAAAGATATTCGAAGGACAAAGACTCATTCATTGCCAGTTTTGGAAAGCAAATCCAATCAATAAACTGCCCATCAATAAGATATTGGCTGAATATATTTCTATCTCCATAAACCGTAAACAGAATTGGGCTACTTTCACTCACGGACTACTGTTTACAGATTGGATTATGGTGTACTATTAAAATGTAGGACATGCTCCATTTTGTGGTAAAGTTATTTGGGAAGAAAGATGTACAATTGTGTGTGGATATAGAAAAGTTTATTCCAAATGTCTGGTTATCCTCCTTCAAGACACCTCCGGAGTGAGTGAGTGAGTAAGTGAATGAGTGCGCTGTTCGTGCTTGTGTGCATGAGTGAGTGAGTATTAAAGCCAGTCTAACAAAAAATAACCTTGAAGCGTGTTGAAAGAATCTTAATTACCATAGATATTTACCAATCAGATGGAACCACAACAATAGGCATGGTGCTAAGATTCTGAGATACACAATCAGGGCAGATATTGCATCCGAACCCGCGCAATTCTCTGTTGTGTGGAACGCAATTTATCTCTATAGCTGACCTCCATCCATATATATGATCCGGTCACAAACGTTGTCCTTCAGCGAGATTACGCTGACCTGTCAGGGTGCACCTCAACCACCTCCTCGTGAACCAATGTGCAGTATCTCCTTCAACTACAATCTCTTGCTACGAACATCCAAGAGGGTATCTCCGTAATCAAGGAATAAACATGTACCTGGAGTGAGCATGGTGTTTCCTATCAAAGCGATGTGCCATCCAAACACGTCTTCCAAAAACACAATGGATGTTCTTATATATCGCCTCTACAAAGACACGGAAACACGAAGATCCCTTCCAGCATGAGACAGTTTATTCTCGCTCAAGTGTTCCTCTTGTTAAGATAGCAAGGCACATAAGTAGTGCACACTCCCTTTCAACACGAGAGGAAATCAAATGGTGCATTTTTTTCGGTCGGCACTGATTGCCAGGAATCTATTCTACAGAGCTGCAGCACGAGAAACACGCCTGTTTTCAATGGCAAAATTGAGTAGGTGGTAATATGTTATTGGGGGCAGACTGTATGACTCGACTGCTTGGATGTAGGAACTGACGACCACCGCGATGGTCGTAAACTTCATCCTCATCAACGTTGTTCACCGTTACCGTCGTTGTTTGGTTGAAACCGAACTATATATTATCGTTTTGACGTGGCATACACCCATCGGCTTTAGCCTCACTGATTGTTATTGTAGACGGGAATTACAGAGAAAGTGTGGGAATTATTTCTGTTATCATCATGTAACAGCAATTACTCAAACCTGGCAGGCAAAAGGAAGCACACACGTGTTCAACTGTGGCTAAAATACTGTAACAAACAAGAAGGGTTATTTCGATGGTGATGTACTGAATGCTGGCTTTAGGTTTGCAGAAACGTTTGATAACGTTTGTAATTTTTGGAGTGAAGGAGTAAGCTGTGTATAATTGCATTGTACGGTTACTACAGTATTGCAGCTACCTCGCTGAAACTCAGTCGCTATGTGGGAGGGAAACCCGAAGTAATACAAACTTTTACAACTGTGCTGAAACTAACGAAGCGTCTAAACATGCCGGCTGGGTTGTAGACAGACAGACAGACAGACAGACAGACAGACGAGTTGGGTTGTTGTCCTTCACTCTTACTTACTTTTACTCATCGAAAAAAACCCAAACAATTTAGGCATCAACTGCAATTCAGCAATACTTGAAAATTACAAGAATGATGACCAGTTTTGTCGGTCAACATCTTTGATTTGCTTTCTAGAAGATGGGTAAATGAAGGATGAGGACTATTCTATGGATATACATCTTCTCTATTTTGTACTGGCGACGTTGTATCGGCGACGTTTCAACATAGATTCCAAAGTCGTTGTCAAGCAAGTGATACTTGTATGCAAGTGTATCACTTGCTTTGCCTACGGTTCACAGATGGCGTCGTTGTTGGCGTCGGAGCGAGGAAGGATATGCCAGAGAAGCAATTCTTGACCATGATCGATATGGAGGTGGTAGTGTCATGGTGTGGGGTGATATTACACATGACAGACGATCAGATTTGGTCATCATTAACGGAGCTTTGACTGGTCAGCGATACGTTGACCAAATATTGCGTCCTTTTGTGGCTCCATTGGCTAGAGTTATCGGCCGAAATGTTGTATTCCAAGGTGATAATGCCAGACCACATCGGGCCCGAATTGTCTCCGCTTATCTCCGACAAGAAGGTATCCAGACATTGGACTGGCCCTCTAAGTCCCCAGACCTGTCCCCAATTGAACATCTCTGGGACGTTCTTGGTCGAAGGGTGTACGCCAGGGACCCAGGACCCAGGACCCGCCAACCTGGCCCAGCTTGGTGCAGCTCTCCAAGAGGAATGGCGGGCAATACCACGGGCAACCATCCGGAAATTGATTAACAGCATGCCATCAAGGTGCCGTGAATGTGTTGCCCAACATGGTGGACACACCAGATATTGAACTTGACGCCTAAAATTGATTTAGTGGATATTCAAAGCAGTTTCAAATTCGCTTTTATTTCATTAGTTCCCTTATTTCTTGTCGGTAGTATACTATCAAGAAACACAACGTTGTAAGCAATTACGAGAGTCAGGAGCCCAAAGATTCAGTCTGTCTGGAGTCATAGATGAGTGTTCAGACGTCTGTTGTGTGAAGGAGGTATGGAAAAGTCATAACCGACCGAGTCTGTGTTTGCAATAGACCTACATTGCTATGCCTACAAACAGTATCTTGGTACAATGTAGTCTTTAACTTGGGGCTGATCCAAACCTAGTTTTATGTGGGAGTAATGGTTGTGCTGGCAGGTGTGGGGCATGAACCACACATATACTCTGTTTGTGTTAACCCTTAACGCATGCCTTCTAAACCGGAAGTAGATACTGAGATTCGGTGAATGCAAACGTGACACTTTTATTCCGAAAGAATTACACATTAACCTGCTTCTGTCGGTGAGAGAGCGAAGGGTGGTGGAGAAGTCAATATCCCAACATCATGTGGGAGAGAAAACCCATGACAACGTGAATGTAAATCTGATCATGGGGAAATGTCCGCATTTGTTAAATGCCGAGACACAAACAGGTTTTATTCAGTAATTATGGCCCCGTGGCTCAGAGTATAATTGAAGTTGCTCAATTCCAAGTCTTGATCACGTGACCTGAATTTATGGCTTTACATGTTGGAGAGAAACCCATGACAACGTGAATGTAAATCTGGTCATGGGGAAATTTCCCCATCAATTAAATACCGAGACACAGACAGGTTTTATTCAGTAATTAAGGCCCCGTGGCCAGGAGTATAACTGAAGTTGCTCAATTCCAACTATTGGTCACGTGACATGAAATAATGGTTTCACATGTGATTTATGGATGGAAATTATATGTTTTATGAAAATGGCAACATATTTAATAATATCAGCATTCCAAGAATTAGGTACATTATATACCGTTCGGTGGCATCATTAGAGCATTGTAAATAGTTTTTTCGGAAGGCAGTGAACACCTCACAGACTAATTATATGTGACGATCGACTTCCTTTTTACAAGAACAATAACAACATGATAAATCTAATTAAACGAATGAAACGGATATAATGATAATAGTAACTCTAAAGTGGCCTTCACACGGCAAGCTAAGTTTTTGACAACACATGTTTGTGATACATTAAAAGTTGTCAAACTCGTGGTTTCAAGTCAAACACATGTTGTCAACCTTTGTCTTGTCAAGAGCCTCATGTCTCTTTATCGTTGCAGGCACATGACAATGTCTTTGACTGCGATTGGTTGTTTCTGAACAGCACGAGCTTGACAACACTTCAGACGTCAAAATGGAGTTTGACAGCACCGAAAGTTTGATGGAAAGGTTTGTGAGAATTGAGACCGATCCTATTTGTCGACAACAGTTTAACAACGTTGAAAGTGTGTTGCTGGCGAGTTGTTTGAAGGTTCAGACACTCAGACTCGAACTTTAGTTTGCCACGTGAAGCCGCTTAATAGTAGGCTTACTTTCGTGTCTTCTGACATAATACTTCTTAATCATGCTGTATGTATGATATATGATGGTTCCACCATTTAATCCATAACATGTTCGAGGCTTTAGGAACCTTGAATTGTCACGTTTATTTCTGTCTGTGTTCGGGTGAATAGCTCAGGTACCTTTGCACGTGTTTGTGTCAGGATTAGCCGATATCATCAATACTTGATTGGGATTAATAAACACGTGCTTGTAGCATACTTCTGAAGCATGCTGAAACACGACACATGGAACATGGAACAGGAACTTTTACCATAGCAGTTCTTCAAGACATTTTTGTGACTTCATTAACACTTTAGAAATACATTGTAAACTAAAGGTCGCGGTGGTTGATTGGCTGATGATGACTGAATGTTATTCGATTCCCAGAAACTGCTAGCTGATGACACCTCACTGCTGTACCCGAACTCGAAGTCAATGGGTGCAGACACAAAAAACAAAACACGCATGTGTACGTTTTGAATTACTTAAACCTCTGGCCATGGCCGTGGGTTCCAAATGAATTCGTGTGCTTCAAATACCCAAAAGTCCCGAAAATTGACCAACACATGACGTTTATCTCCCAAATCACCAAATCAACCATGTTTTCTTTTCTAAAAAGAGTCACTTGATGCTAAGATGTTAATGTTGGTTCACATTCAAGGTAAGACCATTTAAGGTCACACAATGTACGGTGGTTCCGCCATTTAATCCATAACATGTTCGAGACTTTAATAACGTTGAATTGTCACGTTTATTGCTGTCTGTGTTCGGGTGAAAACCTCAGGTACCTTTGCATGTGCTCGTGTCAGGATTCGCTGATATCATCAATATTTCATTGGGATTAATAAACACATGCTTGTAGCATATGTTGCACAAGCAGGTTGCCAAACAGTTGCATTTAGAACTAATGAGGACACCATTTAGAAAGCCAGTACCGGACGCCGCAGTGGCTGAGTGGGTTGAGGACTGGCTCTGTACGCTGCGGTTAGGTCTCCGACTCGTGGGTTCGAATCTGGGACTCAACCCCATAAAATTACTAGAATCTGCAGAAAAAAAATGTAATCCCAAAAGGTAACACATGTTACAGGGGACCAAATGTCGGCTTGAGTATACAAACATGCAAAGGGATTTCCATGGCAATACTGGCACCCACTACAGTTCCTAAATTCGCGGCAAAGTGCTCTTTGTGCCAACAATACCACGGCTCAGGTCATCAAACATGGTATTTCACCTATGTGAAGAATCCAATTCCGGCATCTGATGGGACGAGGTAACACTTTAACTACTTGACGTCTAAACCGCGTTAAGGCACAGAGAACTCCAATTAGCGGGATCTACGGTTGTGGGTTTTAAATTGCTGTGAGATTTATCTCGACCACCCGTTGTTAGGGTCTGGCCACGGGCGAGTTCACAAAGCAGCATAGCAACTGCTTACCCAGGGTAATATATGGCATCTTCCACTTTGAGCTTCGTGGATATACATCAGGTTTATCAAGAACACGGACGACATAAACCACGGTCACACCACCGTTATCATCCCAAAACACCAACATCGGTCAAAGTTATTACCAAGGTGCCAGCCGAACACCATTTTGGCCAGGTCATGTGAGTTTCATCGTCAACACCTTCTCGGGCTTGTGTACACAACAAAGAGTCTTCCATCATCAGAACGCAGGGTAAACAAACTAGTGAAGTGTTGCCTATGGCGATCTCTAACCTGATAAATTGTGACGGGGAGGCCGGTACTCAGACTTTCTTTGACCTCCTCCTTGATGAGGACTTGTGAATCAGTCAATTCGATCCATCAAATTAAACAGTTCAGTTCAGTCAGCTGCTCACAAATATCAATTAGAGATGTCTAAATTTACAGGACGGCTGTTTTCGTCACCACTCGCAGTCTTCCATAATTTACATTCGGTTTATTCCGGAAGGACACGACATGGTCGAACAAGAATTAATCGTCTCAGGAGTCTCCCGTAATGTCACAAGATGGTCGCGAATAATGCCTATAGTCCTCCATGCAATGCTAATTAAAGCCCTAATAAAAGCAAGTCTAGATTTCCCCAGGTTCAGGAATCCCCAAACTCACTGGGGCTCCTTTCCAATTAAAATACTGTAGGTGTGTTGCTTACTATAAAAATTATATATATTCAGGGATTAAGCGTTGGTCTAGGCAAATAACAATGGGCACACGTCGCCCCTTTCCGTAACCGTAGCAATAATGTCCGATCGCGTTCAGAGTACAGTCGAACCCCGTTTACTCGGACCCTACATATACGGAAACCCCGCCTTCCGGACGATTTTTATGTGAGACGAAACTTACGTTCATTAATTGTACTCGCTTAACCGGACCCCGCGCCTCCGGACCCCGCCCCTCCGGGCCCGGACGGCGATTTTTCAAACCATTCCTATAGATTTCCACTGAAAAATGATCCAGTTATCCGGACGGGGAGATATGTGCAACGTATAATATGTGCATGTTGCGTAAAATCTCCATCTGAAACTTGTCTATCTTCGGAAACATACTCTTTCTGTGCCATAGAAGAGGAACGCTCATTGTATTGCCAGGCTTGAGAATTGCTTCTGTTACGATTCCCTCATGTATTCCGCAAAGCGAACCGTATCCCTAGATGAATTTAGCGATCAGTAGGATCCATTATTCGTGGGTGGATATTTTGTCTATAAAATGAGTGTTTTTATTTGAGCCTAAGCGATTTTTTTACAGTAATGTTGTCGCTGGTCGATGTAATGATAAAGTGACGCTGTTGACATGTTCAGCGAAGCAACAGCAAATTACCTTTTTCGAATAAGGTAATCTGCTGTTGCATCGCTGAACATACTGAATAACAATAAATCGACTGCTGACTTGCTGCTGAATGAGTGAGTTTACAGTTGCCTTCAGCAATTTCACTATTACATAAGAAATGGGCTTCGTCTTCGGCCTGACGAGCGCACGCTTTAACCATAAGGCGACAGCCAGCTAATACTAACGTGTTCTTTCACCAACTAGAGTAGGTCTTAACCAACCCATGCTTTCCTACAAAAGGCGACTATGCTTGTAAGAGGCGACTAACGGGATCGGGTGGTCAGGCTCGCTGACGTGGTTGACTCATGTCATCGGTTTTCAGATCGATTCTCATGTTGTTCATCACTTTATTGTCTGGCTGAGTCTTGATTACATACAGGCATATACAGGCCGCCGCAATACAACTGAGTACAGCGTAAAACTAAACTCACTTTTTCACTCACATGTGCATTCGCCAACCTGTATTCTTGAAATCAGTCATTTCATATTCGCTTCATAATGGCTTCGTTGCAGCGCAACTGACAATCCCCGACTAGTCTGGCTTCGTGGTTTCTAGACGTAATAACACTTTAATGAACTGAGAAAAATTACATTAACTGAACCATCAATATCTTCCATATGATATGACCGACACGTGGCCAACACGACAGCAGATGCACGCGTTGCTACGTCTCCTGCCGCCGTTCTTCAGCAGTCATTACATAGCGAGTTCTAAATCCGTCATAATTATTTATCAGAAGCTGTCTTTAAATATATACACCGGCCAAACACAACACCACACGTTCTGGTTCTACACTAATTACTCATTACGGCTTCCTCGGCTATTTTGGCAAAACTATCAACCCGATCTTGTCCGACATGGCTGCACGAAACTCAGGACAAAACGGCTTTTGTTTTGGTGTGGAAATTATCTGTTTGACAGCCAAATGAATTTCGAGAGCAATTATGTACTTGTTTGTTGTTCCACTGGTCCCTGTTTATGCGTCGGTGACAGTGAATGAGAGGAACGTACGCCATTGGTTCAAAGGAATCTGACTGCTGTCTGGTTTGTGTCGCTGAGGAAGCGAGAGTCACCATTTACTGTAGCTATTCCTATGACCATTACAACGACTAGAAACAAAATTTACGATATTCCTGGTTGTTTTATCTTAAAGAACACCTTTCAGTGCGGTACTTTGTCCAACCAATTCTCAAAGCTGATGACATAACTGCGCCTTTTATAATGATGTGTGCTTTAGCATTTCATTTTCGTCTTCCTGGAGGGTATTCAGCAACACACCTCGACCAGTATGGATAAAGGAAATCAACAATTTGCACAGAAAGGTAAAATTGAAACAATAAACTGAAAATAAAACAGTCAAAAGAAGTTTCTATCACCAATATTCCAGCTATATGACAATAGTCTAAAACTAATTGAGTTTTAACCAGACCATTCAGTGATCAACAGCATGTGTCGCCCTATCACATTGGTCCCCTCTTACGACAAGCATGGACAGCTAAGATCAGTACCAACCCGGATCTTCACTGGTAGTTTCATATGGATACCCCATGCATACAGCATATATAGAGAGGATACTAAACGATCTCCCGCGTAATCCCATTTTCATTAAACGAGTTAATGATTTGGTATCAAACGAGAGCTTGCGCCCGTTTGATACTAAATCTTTGACGAGTTTAATGAAAATGGTATGTCACGGAAGCGAGTTTAGTATTCTGTTTATTACTCGCCAACATAAATTGACAGAGACTGTGCAAAAGGACTCCCTGCTTTCCGCGAGTCAAGCAAGGTCTAGTAAAATTGCAACAGCGACATTAGCATTGCGACGTCACAACTTTGAACCATTTTGACGTCAGACGTCAAGCGGTATTACACTACAATAATATTGCCGTAAAATATTACACTGCAGTATCTTCAACGGGGGAGGAATAAGCCCACTGATATGACCCATTCTGTTTTGTTAGCCCTTTGGCGGTGCCTCTATCTCGCATCAAGGGAATTCGGTTAATGCAATTTAGTATGATGCAAGTGGATTTCAACCACTCACCTTCTGACCTGAAGGTCAGATGCTGACTAGAGAAAACAAAAGCCTACATTGTGTTGTTAGATTTATTCACTAACATGCAATCATGAGAGGAACGGTTGATGAATAGTTGATAAATGGTAAATGAACATGTATACAACAGTGCAGACCTCCACTCAACCACACTTAATGAGACTTATATATCCTCCATTTGGATAAACCATTACAAGAAGTTTTGTTGTACATGCAGCTTAAAATGTTTGACCTAAGGCCAAGAATAAAATATTTAAGTCACATAAACAGTTCATTTGTACCCCAATGACGACCACTAATAGCTTCAGAGAGTGTCCTTCACATATTACTTTAACCCAGAACTACAACTATGAAATCTCTTGTGAATTTGCCTTGAGCTCCTCTTGCTACTTTTCAACTTTGTGACTGAACTGTCCACATCCCCAGAACTAGAACTTGTCCTGGACTCTGTTGAGGTGGTCCTTGTGCTCCTCCTCGCTCCACCCATGACCTTGACCTTTGTCCCATTTCCTGCACTGGTCAAGCCATCCCCAACACCTTCGTCTGCTTCACCTGAATTCCTGTGCCTACCTGTCTTCGTGCTGGAAGACTTGGCATTTGTTTCTTGTGATGAGGATGATTTGGTTGTTTTCTTAGTCTTTACTTTCTTTGGTTTCACATTTTCTGCTGTTTTCGACTTATTATTTTGTTCTGTTTTAGCTTTCTTTGATTTTGGTTTTCTTTCCTTTTCTACTGTGTCTTGAAGCTTTTTTCTTGTCATTCTGCCCTCAGTTTTTGTTTTCTTTGTTGGAGAGTGAAGAATTTCTGGAAGTTCTTCTCCTGCTTCCTGAGACCAATAAAAACATAAAGAGATTGTAACAACACAGGCACATTCAAGGTCTGGGATAGTTTAAACACTTCAATAGTTTCTGTCAGGATAGACACATAGTGGTAGATTGTTGTCTCTCTTGGAATGCTCTATTTATTGAGCTAGTTAAATTATAAATATTTAAAATGTGGGCAATTCACATACATGCTTTCCACTAATGTTGGGTGTGGCTTACTAGCTTGTAGGCCTGGTATGATGACTGAGAATGGGAAACACTTGATAGGAATAATTATTATGATTATTGATATGAAAATTGAATTATCGATAATATTGTGACAGAAACAAATTTTTATTTTATCACACGACATACAAATTTAGGACTTAATTCATGGTTTGCATTAATGCTTTGTTTGTAGTCCATGCAAAACTATTGTCACCACTCATAACACATGTGAAATAGACAATTCTTTCAGATGTTTTTGGTACTTTTGATCAAGGTTATGTCTTGCTAATCAATAATAACTGACTGATATTTACTTAACAGTTATCGACCATTATGGTCTCTCTTGATAACCATCCTTACTCGTGTGTCAAATTGTTGATTTTCTCACAAAGTTTCTCTCTGTCTACAAATAGGCCAGGAGACAGTCTACTTGCCCAAGACACCTGGGTGTAGCTCAGTTTAAGGCTACTTACCAGCATCTGTTTTGACTTTCTTTTCACGATCTTAGAAGTTTTCTTTATCCTCTTTGTTTTTTGTTCTGAAACAAATTGAAAAACTGAAACATGCAGTATTTTCATATCCACAGAGCATGTTTTCACGTAGGAAATGACTACAGAGGATTCGTTTTATTTGTATTGAGTGATTTTAACCATTTTTAGCAATAATTCAGCAATAAAAATAAACAAATTAAAACAAAATAACATGGGGGACACCAGAAATGGGGTTCATGCTTTGCTCTTGTTTAGGGAGTCAAATGTTGATCTTTGGTGTGACAAATATATGCATTAACATTGAGTTTTGACATTTATTCATCAAACAATACCATAGTATATTCTGATAAAAACATAAGTCAACAAAAATATTTATGTACTTAAAAACTGGACAACAATGGACATTATATGTTAATTGAGTTCACAATCAATGAAATCAGAGGCCACCCTAATCCTATCATCAGCTGATATGGAAGCACAAGACTGGTTTGGGCAATTAGCCACTCAAGTGTCTTTGAAAAGGCACTTGCTATTTAGTGAGAACTTGACACATGGACAAATATGGTTTTGTGTATATGTAACTGAAAACTGAACATCTGGATTTTTTGTTTTCATACAGCTCAAGGAAAATCCCCTTCTTTTCCCCCAGAGGTTACTCATGTCATATCTTCCTATGTAACATGTGTTCTTATACGGCCCTTTCATGGTGTGCGAGTTCTGCATTCGAGATTGCTTGCAATCAGATTTATTTGTGCCATCAGCAACGTTGTTTCAAAAGTGATCATTTGCATAGCCTTAATATCTGTATGCTTTGGGAAAACTAGAACCTCTTCCCCAACATGATACACAAACAATCTGTCCAGACAGAACCCAGTCATGTAATGGCAGATCAATGGTGTCTGCTCCCAACTCCTCGTTGACAATGGAAAAGCTAGCCTTTAAATGTCTTAAGTGTCACATCAACAAGTAATCTTGTCAACTGATTCATGCTCTCTCTGTTCTGCTAGTTTCTGCTTTTCAGTTAAATATGAAATTCCAAATCTATCTTTCACATGTTGATCAACAGCCTCATGGCGGCCACCATATTGGATCTAAGTGGATGTGACATGATCAGATGTGATAAAAAGACAGGGAGATGATTCATGTTGTGATTTTAGGCTGCCAGGGGATTTTATGAGAAAGAGGAAATATGGCAGAATTAGAACAGAGAACATGTAGGAATATATGACAGGAGTACCCTTTGTGGGAAGAGAATGGGAAATTCAAAATGTTAATGATCACTGAATAGACTGTATACACATTAAAAGCAAGCATCACAACACAACAATCATAGTGACAAAAATTATTTCCTCTTGAAAAAGTCTTTCACTGAGGCAGTGTTTGCAATATTGTATGATTACACGATGCCATTTTAGAAAGTGGTCAAATGCAACATATGCCATATTTGGGATTTCATTTTCTTAGTAAAGTACACTTTCTAGTCCTTTTCTGGTTGAGTCCCATCTGAGATTCGAACCCGCACCCTCAGAGTCAGGCACCTAATCGCCAGCACACAAAGTCAGCTGCCTAACCCGCTCAGCCACCGCGACTTCCACAAAAATGGAGGTTGGACAACTGGTAGTCTAGACTGTGTACTTTGTGTACCCCTCTGATAAGTGTGAATTGGCACGGCTATGATTACATGATGCCATTCTAGAAAGTGGTCAAATGCAACATATGTATTATTTGGGATTTCACTTTCTCAGTAAAGTACAAATTCTAGTACTTTTTTGGTCCATTTACCTGATGGCCATGACAGCCTACTGCTGCTTGCAGGTTTTAGAATCTACAGTCCCTGAATGAAATCTGCAAGCCCATTTTGTTCAAGTCAAACCAATAAAAACAAAACAGACTACAGTCTATACAGTTTCATACTGGTTCTAACAAGAGTCATCAGAAGTTGACATATCCCCCCGGCCCCCACATGTTTGAAAGGACAAATAATCTGAGTGTTACCCATTGCTTTTTTACACTAAGTTTAAATTGTTTCCATGCAGGTCATGAAAATTATAAATGCCATATATCTGTAATCAGCAAGGTCACAATTTCAAGATCTGTCTCATATATGCCAAGATCTGTTCGAAACACACCTCTAAAAATATTGGTCTAAAAATATTGAATGGTTTCTGAGTTATGCTCCAGAAACAAAATGATTACGGACGGACAGACGGGGGACTGACGTATGGACAGACGAGGCGTTGACTATATCCCCCGCATTACATTCCAGGGGGATAAAAATTCATTTAGTGAAGTCTGTGCTGCAGAGAGATTTTATTTGTTAAAGACATTGGTGTTGACACTACTACGTGCAAATCGCTGAAATACCAGGAAGTGCAACTGTAAGTTATCATAACATAGTGCATCAAGAATGAATCCCAAAAGCTGATATGAGTGATAAAAAAAATTATGGGAAAGATTCCAGTTAAAAAAAGACATATAATTTACTGGAGGACTCAAGGGCCTGCAAATATTGACACTGCCGACCTGATACAACAACCAGTGCTGGTCCTCTGGCTGGTGATTATTACAAAGGCTGCATTAAAGACTGCTTACTCTTTATAATGCTGATTTGCAACATGATGGACAACATCTGTCCATGCTGTGACCACAGGCAAACTGTAGCACAAGTGGGGTTGCGCAGTGTAGAGAATATGACCAGTCGTCATACATGCGAGCGAAGCGATCAAAGGCTGGCAACACACTTCCCTCACTTCGGTTCAAAAAATATTTTTCATGTCAAAATAAAATATCGCCACCATCAAAGGTACACTTAAAATTCCTCACTCGGTTGTGCTCTCCGATTTCCAATGCCATATTTAATAATTACTCACGTGAAATATGTTTTATTAAACATTTTAGGCACCACTCGTGGTACATCAGACTGTTCTTCGCCTCCATTACCCCTGCCAGCTTCCGGTTCAAAGCAGTGAAGGAACCAACACTATGCACATTTATTGCTTTGACTGTATGAACAAATTAACAGTTAAAACTTAATGGTACATGGAGTGTCAGATAGGCTGACCAATCACCACCAATACCCATTTGACTGGTCATTAATCTGGATTAGTGGACACTTGTGCTTCACTTAACATGGTCAGTGGAAGTAATTTACTGTCTGGAAACAGAAACAGCATATCCATCATAGATGGTCACTTAAAAACGCAGCTCGGTAGGAGATCAGATTTTAATGAAAAATGACTGCATGGCCAGGCTTCCGGATATCCTGTACCCAAGGTCTCACTGTATAGTGATAACAAAAAACAACAACAATGTGGTGGGTTGGTATGGGTTGTTAGTGAGTTAAAGGCCATCTTAAGAGTCCCATGAACCCACCTGTTTATTATGAACAAGGGAAGGGAGGCAACTCGATACAGAAACTGAAATCTCTCATGTGGTCTTACCTTTTGGCACCATGGGTCCAGGGTCTCCTGCAAACCAGATGGTTCTCTTGTTGTGGTCAGCCATGTTCTTCATGTTGGGGTTGTAGTAACACTGGAGCCAATCCATAAAACTGTTCATGGATTTTGTTCCATAAAGACCATAGGAGGTGGCCCCTGAAACATTCATAACCACATCCATGTTACCATGGAAAGACCATAGGAGGTGGCCCCTGAAACATTCATAACCACATCCATGTTACCAAGGAAACTAATATCAGAGGAAACTATTTTGGTCAACAAGAATGTGCATGTTTCAAGACACAAAAAATCTAACTTGCTATTCTATAAAGTTTCTAGCCCTACAAACTTCCTACACCCATTTTTAACACACCGGCTATGTACAAAGTTAAGAATTCTTTTGACTAAGAACGTTTCAAGAAAAAGAGCCATGAACATTATCAACTGCATATTATATTTGAACAGAATTTTTGAAAATTACATATTTTAATAAAATCTACTTAGAGTGTATTTTCTATGTGGGTTAAAGATTCAGTCAGATGTTTAACATGTCATGAGACTAATGACTTAATCTGAAGGAATGATGGCTAAAAAGAAAAAGTTGGACTGGTGCACAGAACACGTTTACAAGAAGTAGGTAGCTCACCCATCTGGTTTGTGAAAGGGAGAGGTGATGTATGCTAGTGCATGTGCTGATCACACCTCTCAAGACTCTCCTGTTGTTGGTGTAGCAAGTCAATAATATTCAGACTACACTTGATCACTGATAACCTGGATCCCTTTTGTTCACAATGGGTCAGTTGTCAGATTGGTGTTCAACTTATCCTTATTTGTTAGTAATGACACTTGATTGCAACATAAGACATTTATCAAGGTGGTAGTTGATTACAGTCAGGCCGCGTTAGTCCGGACCCCGACAATCCGATTCCCGCGATATCCGAACAATAGCTAGCTGTAACCAATCTTGTTTACTATGTAAACTCATTACCTGTTGATTCAGTAATCCGATGCTTCACTCTCCGTATCCGAACGTTAATCAGCGGTAACAGATTAGCTAATTACACATAGTTTTGCTTCATTAATCCGGCGGTACATCAAAAAGGTTCGGATAATCTCTTCACACCATGAGCCCATTCAGTGGTAATTGTTAAGTGACACTTGCGAGGTGAAGATGTCGTTAGTTTGTGATTTTGATCAATTAGTCGGTCTCACTTTTGGTTAGTTGGAGTAATACCTGTCATGCTTCCTTCCTGTATAAAACACTGATCGTGTCAAAATGAGATCACCTGACGCTTGTCAGTCATAATGGCAAGTCCCGCCCCTAGGCGTAAAAGATGTGAAATTACTGCCGCACACACAAAAAAGAAAACCCTAAAGCCAATTTTGATCTTATGTGTAAACATTTTGGTCAAGAATTTGGACATTCTATCGGCAAGAGCACAATTTCGGACATCGGATATGTTTTGTGATTGGCTATGATAATTTGACAGACAGATGCAATCATGTGGTTGACACGTGATCTTACTTCGTGACAATGCTGCCAGTCACAAGTGTGCCAATGTCAAACTGAACAATGTGAAAGTGAAAGTGCCCCCAAACACCACATCGCACATTCAGCCAATGGATGCTGACATCATGAGAACTTTCAAGGCCCACTACAAGAAATATCTCATCAAGCATTTCATCCAGTGTGCCGACGCTTCATCTCCGTGAAGCACTGAGAAAACTGCCTGGTCCGGAGTAAAAAGTTCCACCATTCAGAACTGTTACCGTCATGTAGATTTCTTTCACAAGTGAGTTTTGTTACGTGTATGTATAATCTATCCAGACATGACTGTATGCACTGATTGGTTATTATATGAATATTCAAGTTATTATGTCTACAAACTGCAATAAAGTCTTTTGAAACCTGTATACGTTCGTATGTTTTTGTATTGCCATGTCAAAGGGAAGTAACCCTACATTAGTTGTGTTCATAAAAGTTCGTTTCAGTAGTCCGTACGTTTCACAATCCGAACGTTTTTGATGAAAAACAGAAGCGTTCGGATTAACGCGGCCTGACTGTATACAACAAGTTCAAGATGAGATGTGGATGAGTTAGTCTACCTTCCTCAGCAAATGTGACTTAACAAGCGATCAGACCAATAGCTGATACAGTCAGCACCATAACTGTAAACAGACAGTCACTCAGGATAAGGAGTGCATCCTGCTTCAAGATCATTCAACCAGAAATATACATATACTGAACAGCAAAAGAAATGCAACTTCTTATCAAGTTCTTATCCAGTAGAAGACATAAACATGAACGATTACTTTTATCAAATTTCATTTTTTTCATAAGCTGCATTTAATTTTCTGTTCAGTATATCTGGCAGCTACTTGGTCACATTGGCAGCACCAGTGCTGATTGGCTAACTTTGAAACAAATTAAATGTTTTACCTATGTCAATGACCTCCAGAGGTAGGATGTTGCACATTTGTAAGATGTCTGGACACTCTGACTTGACCACCACTTTCTTCTCTTCCTGACCAGAAGACAGTTTCTCCAGCACTGACCGAGCACACTTGAATGGTGGCACTCCAGCTCTGTCACATTGGTGGAAATCAAGCAATGGTTTAGCATTTACATAAAAACAACATATGCCATATTTGGGATTTCATTTTCTTAGTAAAGTACACTTTCTAGTCCTTTTTAGGTTGAGTCCCATCTGAGATTCGAACCCGCACCCTCAGAGTCCGGCAGCTAATCGCCTGCACACAAAGTCAGCCGTCTAGCCTGCTCAGCCAACGTGACTTCCACAAAAATGGAGGTTGGACAACTGGTAGTCTAGACTGTGTACTTTGTGTACCCCTCAGATAAGTGTAAACACATATAAAAAGAGTTTCACCAGTATTTCTGCTCTACTAAATATATGTACAGTGTTTCTGCCCTGGGACCTTCCTGTACATGTTGGGTATTTCTGCTCTTGGACCTACCTGTACATGCACAGTAATTCTGCTCTCGCTTCTACCTGTACATGTACAGTATTTCTTCTCTGGGTTTTACCCGTACTGGTTCTTCTGCTCTAGGATATATCTGTACAGTGACTGATTTTCCTCTAGGATCTACCTGTACAGTGTTTCTGTCAGAGTACCTACCTGTACAAGTACATCATTTCTACTCTAAGTTCTATCTAAATTTAGATCAGTATTTCTGCCATCAGACCTACTCGTTGAGTATTTCTGCTCCTTTACCTACCTGTAGAGTATTTCTGCTCGTAGATAGTTTCCTACCCCGTTGAAGTATCTTTGGTTCAGCAAAACTTCACAGATTGGTTTGTTGAAAGCTGCCTGGTGAAGATTGTCCAACACGTTTTGTCTGAAATGTCACCATTTGAATAAACATGGATACACTCAAGCGAGCACCAATGGCGGGGTAACATGTTTGTGAAAGTGAGCATAAGTATGAAGCGGGCAAACCAAGGGACATGATTAGCAAAACTCTGATTTGAAATCCCCATCAACGTTTTCTGGTACACTGAGTCAAGGGACACAACACTGCACTAAGTATTGCATATTTTATATGTATAACACTCAGGAATTTGCATGCTGTAAATCCCTGTATATCATCATCATGGTTCATAGAGACTGATACTAACACAGAAAATACATATATCCATGGTGGTAGTAACCATGGTGATAGTAACCATGGTGCTAGTAACCAACGGCAGTCTGTCTCCCAGACCTAATGAAAAAAATTAAACTGGAGTCCTACTGAAGTCTACAGACGACTTCCTCTGGAAAATATGGATGTTCATCTATATATCACTGCCCCATTTGGATATCTTTTTTAAATAAACATATATTTCATTTATTCTTCTTTAAAATGAGATACCTTTTTATATTTTAAATCTCAGTCTTCAACCATGGAGACAATACTGGCTACCCCAAAGACATAACTTACATATCGTGTTCACTGTGTTGATTATGTACAACGGTTTGGAAGTATTTCAAAGAAATTCCTTCTGATTGAAACTGAGTACCTAAACGCCGGATATTCGAACATCACACATGGTCCTCGATCAGCTGCCCAGTCCCCGTTCTCTGTCCACTTCCCAAACCGTCTGTAGTCGACGAAACTCAACACTTCAGGATTTGAACCTTCGGTCGTCTTGGTGTAGAAATTCAAATGGGAGTGTTTCTCCATTTCATTCACGCCGCAAAAATTGAATTTCCCCGACATGCCAAACTGAAACATGATATCCACGGATCGTGGAGAGTTTGCATGCTTCTTCTTGTCCTTACTTGGACTGTCAGCGTACGCTGTCAATGTGAGTTTCAACTCCTTTCCTCTCGAGGAAGCCGAGATTGTGTAATCGGTGTGATCCCAAACGATGTCTTTACTTTTATGCACATCGGATTTCACGATTTTCCCCGCAAATACTTTTCCTTTACAAACAAAGTTGACAAATCTACTTGCGAGATGAAGCTCTGGTCCTTCTGGCATTGCGATGGGAAGAAATCACCACTCCAAACGTTCGACTGTTCACACGTGTTTGTGTTTATGTAACTCTATGTGTGTAAATAGTAAGAGTTATCTCCCCTGTCACGGTCGCGATGTGGACACTCGACCGGTCGCAGCCTTTCTCTTGTATAATTCATGCATTTCGCCATAGCGACCAGTTAATTTACATGTCATGCAAAAGGAATGGTTTCTAAGCAATAACAAAATAATATGTTAGTTAAGTTAAGGTTTTGAGATTACAAATAACGAGTAGGTACATATTTGTAAAAATCTTAATTATTTTTAAAACCTATATAGTTTCTAACCAGAATATCAAGGGTGTACCAACTTTCTAAATTCTATCTTGGATTTGAATGAATATCTATCCATCAAAAGTGTCATCAACATGAATTTACGCATGAAATGGAGTTGGGCACGAAATCTTTTCCATGATGTGTTTTTCATTTTTATCTTTTTATTTTCCAGATGTTCATAAACATGTCATACATACTCATATAAAACATACATACCTAAGTCAGTTAATCGATCATACTGGTAATAGCTCGCAAGGTATTCTGTATATATTCTCATTACATGCACTCTCATGTCGGCCATTCAACTATATCAGTTATAGCTAATATATTTTAAATCTAAAAACGTGTGATGTCCTAACTAGGTGTAAGTACGGTACTGAAGCTAATAATTTTATATTTGTACATTAGTAAGCAAGGTGTGAATGATGAGCAAAAAGTATAGAATTTAGACTGACTATCACTTGTAAATGAACTGTATCTACATGCTTGATAGTAATTAATCCTCTAATAACCTGGTTCCTGTTTATCTGACAGCTTGAGTACTGTTGTACTCACCCTTGTATACGGGCACCTACATGACAATTGCGTTCACTTCAATGTGTCAGAAATGTACTAAACTTAGGCTACCTTATGGGGAACAGGTCAAAAGTAACAATAACACTACTGTAGTCAGTAATTAATCTAATCAAAATTAATGAACACAGACAGCTTATCCTAAGCTATATCTAAGTCAGTAATTGCCAGGGCATAAAATGAGCTACATATAGATATATACGTCATGTCTATTTTACTCTGTTACGTCTTCATCGTTAATAATCACAGTCTCGAAATGAATACGGTACCACTGAAATAAATAAAAGTATTTTCGGCATCTGACTGTGGGTTTACACAGTCGCCTGTACGGAGAAGAGTTACTTCCCATTTGTGTAGATGGCGTTAATTTCAAGATGTCAGCCTCCATGTTTACCAACACTGCCGAATTTGAAGCAGGCTACAAAAACTGACCATGTTTCATCGGAAACCTTCCTTTTAGTGATTTCTAAGAATTATTTGAAGGCCGAATAAAATGTCCGCAGGTAATTACCAATCGGTGATCAGGTCAAGGAGTGTGTGATATTTGACTACGGAAACAAACAACTGATCTGCCTATAATTAGTATAATAGGCAGAACGGGATATTACAGGCCTTTCTGCCTGTTTTGTTATGGGCCAATCGGACTATAATTGGCATGGAGTTATTTCACAAACTATTTCTTTCGCACACAGTGGTTTTATTTGATCACAGAGATAAAAAGATAATGGACCTCAGATTGAAAAAACCCAATGTGGACAAAATTGAAATTTATATAGTGTGCAAGAAAAGAAGTTCATTGAGAACACAATTTTTCATAGATTTTCCTTCTGATAATTAAAACTGAATATCTGTGTCATTGTTTTTCAGTGTAAATTGTCAGAAATATCATTGACTTATGTTTATTTAGCAATTCCCTAGTTCATATGAATAAATTCGTCTTCCAGCCAAGGCCTACATCGAGCACACCTTGGTATAGTGCGAAGTCGTCTAGTTATATGCTGGACTAAGCAATTACCCAACTCCTTTATTATGTGACGAAAATTCTCAAAAAAGGTTTGAATGAAAACCTTAGGACATCAAAATTTGAATCACATTAATATTCTCATGTGGAAATGCACCACTTCAAGTTTATTTGACAAATATCATAATTATAGGCTGATTGACCTATGTCAAAATATGGAGAACAGCTTATAATATCCAGTTTAGCCTGTCATAGGCCGATCTCTATGTTTCCCTAACCTGCCTAACACCATTGACACCATGCCAGAGGTGACAAGTTCATGTAGTCATATGTCACTGATCATGCACATATTTTTCCAACAATGTTTGTTGTATTCACACTTTAGGGTGCTTTTGATTTGCTGATTGGCACAATTGCCATTTTTGTGCATCATTTTTAGAGTGTCTCACATAGTCAGCATATTTTTAACATAGGTTGGTCGGTAGAGGAAAAAAACCCAAACCTCAACTTAGTAAAGGCAAAATTATCTGAATAATGTTCTTGATTCTCAGTTATTGTAAATCCTCTTACAAATTCTCATGTTCTTTGGACTTGTATCAGGGAGTCAGCAGCGTTGGAATGCGGTGTTGCAATAAAAAAAATGTCGGTGTCAGAAATTGAATCAGAAATTTCAGTCTGGCAATGAGAAACACAGAAAATAAAAAAGAATCTTCCCTAAGTGATTTTGATAAAGATAGAATAATTATGCTGTTTCATGCAAATATGTACAAAGGATATCTCTGTTGTTTAGTGAGAACAGTTAAGAAAAATATGAATACCAGACTAGTGTCATATAGTCTGTCAACTGAATGTATGGTGATTGGTGATGAAGTTCACTACACATATACATGTGTAATTAGATATATGGTACTGTGTTTGCAAAGAAAATCAATTACAATTTTAGACAATGCTGTGCCATTTTAGAGGGTAAGTTTTGGTTTCATTTAATCTCATCCTTTTCCAGTAACCTACATTTTCACACAGCAGAAATAACTGAAGAATGATTAAAATTTTATAGCTATACAACCACTCTGTTCTGTGATAGGTGATGTTTTGAGATAGATTCTACTGGCAAACAAGGGTAAGATAGACTGGCACATAAAATGAATGAAGTAGGCAGTGCATGGCATCGAGCAAACCCATATGATTTGTGTAGAGCTGATGTAGGCTACTGCATGTGCAGTGCGTGACAATGAAATTGATTCCACTTTTAGATGCACCTGCTTTGCTTATAAGACTCTCACATGGTTGCTGGAGCAAGATGTTAGTATTTCGATAATCTTTGGCCCTTATTTTTTCTCTCACAATGGCAAGCATCAGTAGACGGCACTCATACATGCCAAGGCGGGTCATTTGTCAGGTTGGTGATCACCTTATTCTTGTTTGCCAGTAATGTCGTCATTAAACAAGTGACATTAGAATCTACCTTGAAAGAAGTTGTATATATTTGTAAAATTATCATCTTTCTTCATCACCTCAACTTCTAAAATGCAGAAATAATTGCTTATCTTACACATGAAAGTACTGTGTTTATATATTGTGGTGAATTTCTTTTGAGAAAGATTGTGAAAATCGTATCATGAATGACATGGTTAAGAAATAGCATAACAACCATACTAATTTAAAAAAACAAATCTTGCATGCTTCATATCTGGATATGAAAAAAAGATGTTTATTTTCTTATTGTGATACAGAATTACTCTCATTTCAAGTGGTGTGATTTTCCTTAATCTGAAGATATCTCTGATGTTATACAGTGTGTAAGCTGATGTAGGATTTCAGATACACGGTATATATTTTGTTTTAACAGTTGATGACAGTCCACCTAGTCCTGACTCACAGGAATCTGAGCCGAATTCGAAACTGACCAAGGCACAGTTGGCTAGGATTGAGAGAAACAGACAAAGAGCTCTCCTTCTACGACAGACACGCTTACAGAGCAGACCTTATCCAGAGGGGAAACCGTAAGTTGTCTGTTATTCTAGAGTCACATAGTGGTTATGGTAGGCCTGTTATGGTATGCCTGTTATGGTATGCCTGTTGGGGTATCTTGTTTTATTCTCCAGAAATAGTTTGGTTGTATACTGGCTGCTGATTAGTTACGGCAGCAGACCAGTTATTGCCAATATATCTGTATCACGTGTGCGCTGTTCCGGTCTATTACACATCTGGTATTAATACCACAGTATTTGACAACATTAACAGAGAGCGAACGAAAATTCTTCACGGTTAGTAACAGAAGAGAAAAATTAAACAGAAAGATATGAATCCTATAAATTTTTTAAACATAGTCTGGTGATGTCACATGCGGTACATATTAGCAAATTCAAGTTCACAAAAGTCATTGATTGTTTAGTTCCTGATCAATCTACTTTGAAAAGAACTTTTGACTAGTCATTCAATCAGTTACTCGAGGTTATTTTGTGATATAAGTATATATTATTTCATGAATGTCACGAGAAATTCGGAAATGGCGATAACTGTTTCAGGTTGTGAGAAAACATCAGTTTGTACTGCTATGATCCCCTTCCTCTGCGTTATTTTGCATATAAAAACAAAGTCGGCGACAGTTTCAAGTTTAGAAAATTACTATGTATATGAATTATGGGACAAATGGTTTACATTTCCGAAATCAAATCAATCGATCAATCAAGCGTTGACAGCGAACGGATGGGACACGTCAGAACTCAAATAATAGACACATCAGTTTCTGCCTCATAGGAGCTGAACCTTATTTTGTCTTTGTTTCCTTTTGTTTTATAGTTCAAACTGTTTGCAGGTAGTTGTAATGTTGGATGTGTCTCTGCTGATGTCTGTTTCCTGATCTACAGTGTTGAAAGGATGTCCACAAACTGAATTTAAATAGAATCTTTTTGTTAGTTTTTTCATCCAATGGCTCCAAAGTGGTTTTAAGAAGTGGATTGAGAAAAGGGTCGAATCGAGTTCTGAGTGAATCATTGCAGCCCTAACTCTGATACTGTGGTGAACACATGGGCATACAAAGTTAGCAGTCATTGTGAAACCTGGTGTCATGTGTGGGAGTCATTATGACTGCCTGGTGTTGTGAGACTGAGTCATGGACGTGTTTTGGGGAGTCTGATTATTGATCTCTGATTCATTAGTCAGTGCTCAGACAACATCAAACTGAAAAGTTCATTGTTTCTGTATTAAGGAAATGCCTTCTTATCATTTGAACATGTTCATGTCATGTCTTTTTGCACCAACAAAGACCAACAAACAACAAAACTAAAAAGCTCCATAATCATCATAATATGTGACTTGCTGAAGATGTGGTTTTTTTTAATTTCGAGCATTTCTTCACTAAACATGTCAAAACATTCCAGATCGGACTGTAGTTTCCTTTCATCATCATGATCATGGCCATATGAATATTATCCTGGTGTGGCTGTTCTGTTTGCAGGGATAAACATAAAGTTAAGGCACCGCCTCGTGAGATCGACTCTGGGGGAGGGTTCTTCATCGAAGAAGATGATGAAGCACTGCAGAATGTACACAAAAACATTGTCCATCCTGAAGGTAGCATCTTCTTGAAAGTTCTCATATTTCTTTGAATAAAGGGAATGTTAATGGGGCATCGACCCCCAGACGTTAAAGAGTTGCCTCCCTTAGATATTGGCAAACATATGATCTTCGGTTGTATTCCCACTCAAACTGATTATGTTTTGGGTTTGTCAGTACCATGTCAGTGATGATGGATTCCATTAAAGTAGTAGAGACCTAACACTGTCGAAGGTTTCCCACTTCAAGCTGACATGCTGTTATATAAATGTGTTAGTGGGTGTAGTTTTTCTGCCACACTCAGCAACATTCCAGCTATATGGAAGCAGTTTGTAAAAAGATGAGTCTGGACTAGACAAACCAGTGATCAACAGCATGAGCATCATTTTACACAAATGTATATGATGACTTGTGACAACCAAATCAGTGAACCTGACCACCCGATCGCATTAGTCGCCTCTTACGATAAACAGGTTTTAAACCAACATCTATGAATAGTCAACTTTTTTATTGCAATGAGTGCGACAGTGTTAGAACCTACACTGCAATGTTGCACTCATTGCAACAAAGAAGTTTACTATCCATAGTACTTTTTTTGTACTTCTTTTTTCAGTGATGCCCATAGCAGGAGTATATGAAGGAAGTCAGAATACTTGCATTATGAAAATTCTTCGTGTATTTGAAGATACTTTTCACACAGGTGATAATATTCGTAAGATTTCATGGGAGTAGTTTCATTTGTTACATGGAGGTAATGCTATAGGGTTTCGGTAAGTTTTATGGATCTGTTGTTTTGATGTGTACATGTTAACATAACCTTCCTTCCTGTCACTGTTGCAGGTCCCGTGTTGGCAGTCGACAACCTTGTCTGTGATGGATGTGGGAAGGAGTTTATAGAGTCCTTCTTGCTTCAGTACTTTGATGTCACTGTCTGTGATGTCTGCAGGTGAGGACTGTAGTGTTGAATCATTTGATGTCTTCAGGTGTGATCTATAGTGTTGAATCATTTGGTGTTCCTGTCTGTGATGTCTGTAGGTGAGGACTGTCATGTTGAATCTTTTGATGTCACTGTCTGTGATGTCTGCAGGTGAGGACTGTTGTGTTGAATCATTTGATGTCTTCAGGTGTGATCTATAGTGCTGAATCTTTTGGTGTTCCTGTCTGTGATGTCTGTAGGTGAGGACTGTCATGTTGAATCTTTTGATGTCACTGTCTGTGATATCTGCAGATGAGATCTGCAGTGTTGAAACATTTGATGTCACTGTCTGTGATGTCTGTAGAAGAGGACTGTAGTGTTGAATCATTTTGTGTCCCTGTGTGTGATATCTGCAGGTGAAGACTGTAATATTGAATCATTTGATGTGTGTTATCACTGTCTGTAATCAATGCATTAATGCAATATACTGAACAGCAAAGGAAACACAAGTTTAGAAAAAGTGAAATCTCATAAAAGTAAGAGTTCATATCTATATCTTCTGTCTATAAACTTATGAAAAAAAGCAGAGTTGTGGTTTTCTTTTGCCGTAAAGTATATTTGCCAGAGATATTTCCAGGTGAGGACATTGTAGTGTGTTCAATCTGTGAACAGATGTGGCTGTCTGCAGGTGTGAACTGTGTTACATAATGATTACAACCTTCACATATTTGTGTGAATCTAAATGAAATGCATAGTTATCCCCACGGCATATAATGCGGGGGGATATAGTTGACATCTCATCTGTCTATACGCCCGTCCGTCCATCCGTCCGTCCGTCCATCATCATTTTGTTTCCGGAGCAGAACTCAAAAACCTTTCAATATTTTTAGACCAAACTTGATAGATATAATAATCTCAATCTATAGTTGTGCCTTTTGCTATTCACACAGTTTTGGCGTTTTTATTTTTTTTGTTTTTCCATGGAACACTTTGGTGTTAGTCAAATGGTGGGGTGGGCTTCGTTTCCGGAGCAGAACTCAAAAACTGTTCAATATTTTTCTGCAGAATTTTGGTAGATATGTGTGGCAGACCCGAAAGTGGTGCCTTTTGCTATGTACAGGTTTTTGTGATTTATTTTTCTCTTGGTTTCCATGAAAACGTTTCAGACTTAGTCTCAAAATGGAGGGATGGGCTTCGTTTCTGGAGCAGAACTCAAAAACTGTTCAATGTTTTTCTGCAGAACTTGGTTGATATAAAATGGTGCCTTTTGCTATTTACAGGTTTTTCTCAGTTTCCATGGAAATGCTTTTGACGTAGTCACAAAATGGAGGGATGGGCTTTGTTTCCAGCGCGCAACTCGAAAACTAGTCAATATCTTACAGCAAAATGAGGCAGATATTTGAGGCAGACTACAGAGTGGTGCCTTTTGCTCTTCATAATGTTTTGGCATTTTTATTTTTCCTGGTTTCCATGGAAACAATTCTGGAGGGATAGGCTTCGTTTCCAGAGCAGAACTCGAAAACCACTTCCATGGAAATGATTCAAACTTAATCTTAGAAAACATTATGTAACTCTCAGATGTTGGGCTGGGGGATATGTCATCTTCTGATGACTCTTGTTTATTTTGGGACCATGTTTAAAGAAACTCACACACTCACTCATTACAAGTTTTTTCATTAAAAACATAGTGAGCTGTTACAGTGTTGAATCTCACTGGAATAGTTTTAATCTTGTGTCAAAGCTTGGTATTGAAATAGTGTTTTGTCTTGCACACAGACAAGATGAGGACAAGTATGGTTTGATCACCAAAACTGATGCGAAGAAGAGGTTTCTCCTGAAAGACTGTGACTTTGATAAAAGAGAACCACCTCTGAAGTTCATCATCAGAAAGAATCCTCACAATCCAAGATGGGGGGATATGAAGCTGTACCTGGAGACTCAGGTAATCACACAACTTTATGAAGCTGTACCTGGAGACAGGTACTGGTAGTCACACACCCTTATGAGGTTGTACCCGGAGACTCAGGTAATCACACACCTTTTTGTGGCTGTACCTGGAGATTCAGGTAATCACACACCTTTATGAAGATATATGTAGTGTACCATTTGCATAGATAAATGCTGTTGATCATTGGATTGCCTAGTTCAGACTAAATGATTTACAGGTCGCAAAAAACTTCCAAAACCAGGAACTGGGAAATAAGGGAAGTAACTCTAGCCAAGTGAAGTGCCTGTTCAGTGGTCATGTATGGCGTGTTCAGAACCGCGAGCACCCGCGTGATTGCCTCCCACGACCGCTCACATGGGTCCTGATCGGATGCAAGCGCTTGCTTACATCAAACCATTTGTGACCAACTTGTGTTATTCTGGGAAAAGCTGAATAGCTTTTTGTCTTCTTGTTGGAAGTTTAAGGAAAGGGGCGAGTAATGACGAATGACATTAAACATGTATAAGACAAATGTTATGGCTGTCAACTTCTTCTTTATGCTTTATAAAACGTTTCTTGGCTATTCCTTGCCCATTCATCAGGTGGATGCTTACTAACGACAATGATCAGAATGGTTTTTTTTCTATTAAACATGGTCGCCATCTTTGTTCGCTTGGCAACATAGGTCTGAAGATAGTTCTTGGGCTCTCGCGGGGGCTCGTCTGGGCACAGGTGTTCAGAATCGAGCACTCACAATTCTGAACATGCGTATGAACTGGGATAATGTAATGGTAGGGGAGATAATTCCAGTAGCTGCAAAACTCTGACACAGAAGAAGTGCCCTGATTGTCCAGGTCAAGTGGGTTATGGTAAGAGTAACTGCACATGATTAACAGGTCACTGTTATAGATTAGTAATGAGTGTGCTAATCTGGTGAAGTTCAGAAAAAGAAGTTCAGAAGTTGTGGCATTTACTTGTGGACAATCACTTTTACTGTCAAGTACATTTGACTCAAATGTGGACTTTTGCAATCTAACTCGAAAACTAATGAAACGCTGATGATAATCAAAACATCAAACCAACCCTGTGAAATGTTTGCAGAATTTTTGTCCTAAAAATATGAAAGTTGTTTAAGAAACTAACATTAAAATATTGACACAGTTCTCTGTTTGCTATGAGGGAGGAGTGCAAAGAAAGGGGCAGGCAGGTGTGTGAGAAAGGATGATGGCACAGCACAGGTTTATGAATTAATAACTTTGTTGGCTCTTGTGCACATGCTTCTCAAACACATGGCTGGAAGAACATTACTAATAACATACACAAAACTTGTATGTCTCAGGTCATGTTACAGGCTTGTGTCAAACAGAAAAAGATTTCAAGTGACATGCATGTTGAAACGTGAAATAGAGATCTCAGAAATGACAACAGTGTTTAATGTATTCATCAATATTTATTTTTATTGTGATCAGTGTTTGCAATGCTTAATTTGACAGGAGGCCATCAGGGCCTGCTGCTGCCTGCAGGCTTTAGAATCTACAGGCCCTGAATAAAATTTGCAGGCCCTGAATAAAATTTGCAGGCCCTGAATGAAATCTACATGCCCATAATGATGTCCACAGGCCCATTTTGTTGTGAAGTTAAACCAATAAAAACTACCCTGTACACAATTTCACACTGTTTCTACGTGAATCCAATGGTGGAGAGAGATGTTTTTATTTGTAAGAGACTGGTGCTGAAATACCTGGACATAAAACTGGAAGTTATCGTAACATGAAGGGACATGAATGATTCCCTAATATTAATAAAGAAAAGAAATAAGGGAAAGATTTCATTTGAATTAAAGACAGATACTTTACCACAGGGTATGCCTGCAAGCTGCTGGCCAGATACAATAACTACTGGCGCTAGGAACCTGTGCCAGCAATTATTTCGAAAAATAAATAATCGATTGTGATAGCAGTTTTTGCAGTGTTTCCAGTCAGACACAGTACTGCATTACAGAACTAAGTCATGATATTTGGCTGATGTATGAGTTGTTGCTGCAGGTTTCAGCTCGGGCCATGGAGGTATGGGGGGATGAGGAGACACTGGAGGAACAACATGAGAAGAGAGGTCAGAACAGGGAGAAGTCCAAACAGAAGAAGTTTGACAAGAGAGTTAAAGGTATGCGACAGGAACAAAAAACTTTCACCATACTTGTTGGACTGCCTCCATGGTCTTCTGCAGCAACTTGTTAAGATGTTAAATGCTGGTACTTGTTGCTACCTTGTCTGATGTTGAGCATTAATTGGATAGGAGGATAGGACAAGGACTGGTATGATTAGAATCAGTATATTTTATCTGAGTTGGGTGTTGGGTGACGAAATGTATTTCTCAAAGGTCTGAATTATTGTGTTTGTGAGGACTGAAACAAGCAGGCAAACATGAGTGGGAAGTTACAAATGAAGTCCACCATTATATACACAAACAAAAATGTTGAGCACCCTTGATATTTTCACAATGCCAAATGGCAAAAAGCATGTCAGGTCTGCAATGGCCCTAAATGCTCAGACATTCAAATGCCATCTCATAGAATAACCATCTCGCAACACAGAAACGTAACATTGGTTAGCTGTGGTTAGAATTTAATTGTGTTTATTTCATATTATCACAGCTTCTGATTTTACCCTGAAACATGAAAACCCAAAGTATGGAGCTGCAAGCCAATGAATGGGTGTTGACATTGATATGGTCACATGAAAATGTTCCTTGTATACATGTGTTCAGTGAAGCAAATCAGTACCAGGTGGACCTGCCACGTACCTGGATGACTCATTCCACTCTACGTCTCATGCCTCCAGTCAGATGTCTGATCTGTTCTCGGGTCAATAACAACCACTTTGCATGCAGATTTGCCTCCAACTCATGTAAATTCTCTTCTGGAGGCTTCTGTGTCTGGATTCGCTGCCCTATATTGTCCTACACATGCTTGAGATTGGCTTAACACTAGCAAGGGTAGATTTGTCACTGCTTTTACCCTCATGTAATGCAATTGATGAGGCCTGTTATTGTCATCCATGTACTGAGGTACACTTCCCATAATTATTATACCCCCACTATTTCATATAATGGGGGAAAAATTTCATCAGAAATATCAGGCGTGCTGAACTTTTTTTCTTTGTGTATACTTTGGTAACCTGGCATGCATGTGGATGTTTCTGTGGTGAACATTCTAGACAGAGTTCCAGATGAGTTCTGCGTATAAACTGCTTTAGAAAAGTTGAAATAGGAACAACAAATTAATCCCAGCATTTGGAAAAGACACTGAATATGACTATGTCAAAATAAAAGTACGTATTTACCCAGATATCAACATCATGCTGTGTATGATGTCAATTCTGATGAGTGAATATTATATTATCTAAAGAGTGAGCTTGATATCTCTTTTACACCTGAGTGGATGTCGACTAAGGCACATATTCGTCACAGCACAAGGGGATAAAACTGTATTAGCTATTAGCTGTAATTTAGCATTACTAGTTATTCATTTTACACGTAGAGGATTTTGTCTTGTCTCAATTATTGGATAAAAAAAGATGCACCTACTAAACGTGTCATTTGAAATTATGCACAGATTATAAAGATATGGTGAGCATTAAAAAGTAAAGAAATCCATTTGCAGTTGGTAATACCCACTTAGTTTCAAAAGTGTGGGTATTATGACCACACGGCCAAAAGCTTATCTGAAGCCCTCATTCTATCTGCAATACTAGGGATCAATGTCTGTTGTCGAATGGCATAAAAGTATAATACATTCTTGCCCTTCCTTCAGAGTTGAGGATGGCAGTCAGAAGCAGTTTATGGAGGAAAGATTCAGGTTCCCATGAACATGAGTTCGGTGAAGAAACCTACGATGAGGATGAAGATATGTACTCGAAAACATGCACATCCTGTGGACATGTGATGACATATGAAAAGATGTGATGAAACTTACAAAACTTTCATGTATAGATGATGGTATAGGTGATGCACTTGGATGAACAATGGCCACATCCAAAGGCTTGTTTATCATAGTGATGACATGTATTCATTGTACATTATTCATTGTTCATCAGTGGTGTGTATGTAGACACTTGTTATGTCTTTATATCATGCGTAGCAAAGATGTTCTGAAATGGCATCAGAATTATTATCCTCTTGTTGGAATCTATGTAGAAGAATGGAGAATTTGAATGTCACTTGAAGTTAGTCTGTGGAGGTTGGTATAATTGTCAAAATGTTTGATAACTGATATTTCTAGGTACATACAATTGTTCATGGTACATAAATTTTCCAAAGGACAGCATGAAATTATCAGCTTTTCTTCCATAAACATGAGACTAGTCTGAATGCAATTCTTATTCCATGGAAGATAGCTTGAATACTCAGTGGAAAAAAACAAACCTTTGGTCTTTTGTCTGTGCATATCAGGAATCTGTGTTCTGCTGCTGCAGGTTGTTTAAATTAAGTATGAGAGTACGTTTAACTTTAGTATGAGAGTACGATGGTGACAGATCTTTGTCTGTGTTTGCTGCTACTGATGTGTAAATTTAGTATGAGAGTAAGATGGTGACAGAGCTGTGTCTGTGTTTGCTGCTACTGATGTGTAAATTTAGTATGAGAGTAAGATGGTGACAGAGCTGTCTGTTTGCTGCTACTGTTGTGTAAATTTAGTATGAGAGTGAGATGGTGACAGAGCTGTGTCTGTGTTTGCTGCTACTGATGTGTAAATTTAGTATGAGAGTAAGATGGTGACCGAGCTGTGTCAGTGTTTGCTGCTACTGATGTGTAAATTTAGTATGAGAGTAAGATGGTGACAGAGCTGTGTCTGTGTTTGCTGCTACTGATGTGTAAATTTAGTATGAGAGTAAGATGGTGACAGAGCTGTGTCTGTGTTTGCTGCTACTGATGTGTAAATTTAGTATGAGAGTAAGATGGTGACCGAGCTGTGTCTGTGTTTGCAGCTACTGATGTGTAAATTTAGTATGAGAGTAAGATGGTGACAGAACAGTCTGTTTGCTGCTACTGTTGTGAAAATTTAGTATGAGAGTGAGATGGTGACAGAGCTGTCTGTGTTTGCTGCTACTGATGTGTAAATTTAGTATGAGAGTAAGATGGTGACAGAGCTGTGTCTGTGTTTGCTGCTACTGATGTGTAAATTTAGTATGAGAGTAAGATGGTGACCGAGCTGTGTCTGTGTTTGCAGCTACTGATGTGTAAATTTAGTATGAGAGTAAGATGGTGACAGAACAGTCTGTTTGCTGCTACTGTTGTGAAAATTTAGTATGAGAGTGAGATGGTGACAGAGCTGTGTCTGTGTTTGCTGCTACTGATGTGTAAATTTAGTATGAGAGTGAGATGGTGACAGAGCTGTGTCTGTGTTTGCTGCTACTGATGTTTAAATTTAGTATGAGAGTAAGATGATGAATATTGAGAGTGTGGTTATTATGCATGACGACTTTTACTTCACGTGTAACACCTCCAGAGCTATTGAAACCAGAGAAGGGAGAAGTGTCAACAAAGAATGTTAATTATATTTCTAACAGACAATTTTTGTGACTGGAGGAACAACTTCGATGCTACTTGCAGAGTCAGTCAGAGGCTACCAGGGGCAGGTGGCAAAGTGCATCTTTGCAGAAGGTGGCTAGATTGACTGGTCAGTTCGTCCCTTCACGTCCAGGCTTGCCTTTCTTCTGGCTTTTGTCTGCATTCTTCTGGATGCTTGTCCTGCATCTTGTTAAAGTAGGCACTGAAAAACTGCATCAGAATGTAGTTTTCACTGACATGGTCTGCCCAGCTCGGCAGTTCTCATGGACATACTGTGCCATGTAAACAACATTGACTTATGTGCAACGAGTGTACACAACAATACACATGTAAAGGAACATGACTGTTACTTGTGCAGTCATGTGTATAATAAATTCATTCCGTCATCAGCATCATCTTTACTACACTCACATTACCCATGAGAGGATTTATCTATTGAAGCATCGACCTGATGACCTTGTCCTTGAGGTGATCTAATGGGGTTGTGGAATTGGGCACATCCAAGGATTCATGTTTTCCATGTTGACCCCAACTATGATCATATATTAGGTTATATCTAAATCCACCGACAATTTCACGAAGCGTTACCAACAGTCCTGTTTCATTACAATACATCTGGGAACCAATACGAATCATTATTCATTGTTTGATCAGCCTTCTGGAAGTTGTCGAGTCTGTGATTACGTGCATCCTACGACAAGTCAATAGGCCATCACTCAACCAGCGAATTGGAAGGCCAGTTTCAAGCACGGTTTGGGTCAACTGACATAGTGGCAGAAATTTCAACGCAAAACACCTGTCCTAAAACACACCTTCAGTTATTTTCCTGGATCACTTACAATGCATGACAGTTATGAGTCAGTTTGGGTAGAAAATCGTCAATAGCAGATGCTCTCTTGAGTGTTGGAAATACAAAGTTTTAGCATTAACAGATTAGAGATTTGCGTTGAAAAATGTATATATACAGACCCGTGCCAATTATATTCGGTCACATAATTTCCATAGACTTGCATATTTATTTAGTGTAGAATAGATAATTTTCATGAATAATTTTTGTAAGATCCAAGTCAAAATTTGCACATTTGTATAGAATCATCGTACCTACAATCATATAATTTCTGTTTAATTTTCTGCTGGCTATTTATTCAATGGCAACAATCTAAGCAACATATGTACACTGTCGCTATCTCATTTAACATGGCCGACTATGGAATTGTTGATTGTGGAACCGTACGTAAGTTGATAAATGTGACGTCATTAGTTAAATAATGGTGGGAAAACTGAAATCATGCGCGAAGAGCAAGGTGATTTCACATTTGCCCTTCATATTTTACAAACATCCATCCTCCTCATGAAGACTGTATACCTTCAGGCAAGACTGTCAATGAGTGGTCTGAGAGACCATGAACCACTTTGAAGAGCTGTGTCCCTCCAGCATACTTCAGAGATATTTGGGTAGTCATATGATTACAGCGTTGGCTCGTCACACTGAAGACCCGGGTTCGATTCCCCACATGGGTACAATGTTTGGAGCCCATCTCTGGTGTCCCACGCCGTGATACTGCTGGAATATTGCCGAAAGGGGCGTAAAAGTACACTCACTCACTCGACATTCGTGAACAGTTTCCGCGCTATTTGGATCGCCCCCATTGTATTTCAAGGTTTGTCACTCACTCATGTATTCATACCTGATGGGAATATTCTTCTGTAAGTCATGTGTCATTTGGCCAACAAATACAAAGTTAATCAGTTGTATTCAGTCGTATTATTCCAGCTAGTAATATTCCAGTCGGGCCGGTAAATCTCCACATTCATTGGCCCGACTGGCTAGCTAATTTTCACGGGGGTCATTTTGTAAATATATCACTCTCCGACTTGTTAAGTTAGAATGCATGTAATGTTTTAAGTCATGAAAAATTATGACGTGACAAAAATGTTCATCATATCAGCAGCTTAAAGTTGAAACCCGCGTCGACATTCAAATTTCGGGCTAGTGAATGATTTTGTGGGCTAGTATCTTTCAGGCATAGCTTGCCCGACAAATTGGTTTCGCACACTGGTTGTATTACTACAATGTTCCAGTGAACATATTCTGGACTGACAATGTACATTTATACATTCTGGCCTTCCCTAGCAAACGTTGTAAGCTTGCACGTTCTTCTGACACATTACACGATCACTTCACTCCTTTCTGAGGACCTTGTGTTTTCCTTTTCGGGCAACTGTGAAGCGTTTGTTTTGACCTCCATATAATCGTTATTGTGATAACTTGAGGCCTGTTTCGACACAGAGGCGTCGTCAGCTGGACCAGGTATTCTGGATGTCTATATTTCAAATGCTACATGTTAGCCATTGTCACACGCATCCTCTATATCAGCTGGCATGGCGGCTATGTTGAACATCAGATTAAATCCTGTCGAAGAAATCCATATGCTATCATTCACAGGAACAGCATGCCAAAATTTTGCATCACTGTTCCAGTGGTTTCTCAGAAAACACAAACTTCACCCCACCTACGCCATTAGAAAAGTTTCCTACTACAACTTCAGTGTATATGTCGATCAATTTCATACACCAGACACAAAAAAGAAACCTGTGACTTGAGAAGCATGTATACGGTAAGTGTGGCATCACTTATTAACGACTGTATTCATCATGAGCAGCAATACACACACTACACCTTGCAGGTATGTTGGACACCAACCACCGAATTGTCGCCCTTGGAATTAAGCGCCACTCATGCTGCAGTGCTCTACCTAACGCAGCAAGTTTTGTTAGAGTAGGGAACCTGGGACGCACTCACGCCCTACCACATTCCACAAATGTTAAATGGGATAGATCTGGTTGTTTAGTCGGCCAATTAGTAACACCTTTTTGCAGCAGGGATAATCTACAACAGAAAGAAATAGCTAGAAACACTCAAACAATGGCGTATAGCATTTCAATAGAGGATCAGAACAGATCGGTGAAATGTCATATTTTTCACACACCTCAGTTACACCCTAACAATTTTTAAGTCATAAAACTATCACTATTACTTACAAATACCTTTCAACTAAACGTATGTTTTCCTTCTAAAAATTAATCGAATGTGTGCAAGAAGTTTTTATCAGCACAATTTAGTCTATCTTCGCGGTAAATCGAAAATAGAAGCCAGTAAGCTATAACATACCGACTTGAAACTTTATTAATCTGCTGTTCTAACACGGACACTAATACCAGTTATTTGACTTAAACTGAAGTGACAAAATAAATTTAGTTAACTTATCTTCTACATGTAAGATTTCAGTTGTTACAGCCCTCAGGGAACTTAAATCAGCTGTTGAAAATAACCCTTGCTCAATCTTAAATACTACGCTACCACCACATTGGCTACACTGGTTGCGTAACGACCCGAGACGAACGGACAGGAACTTTTCGGGGAGTTTCTTCTCCCTCTATATATAGTCTCCCTGCTGGCAGGAAGTTTACGGCAAGGCGAGCTCTGTGATTACGTGCATTATTGTCCAGAAACACAAAGTTCCATCCTGCCCTGGCAGTCATTGGACCACATTGAACCACATGCGATGGCCTGTACAAGAATCAAATCAGTCCTGCTATTGAAAGAAATTCTTCCCCAGACCTTAACAGAGCTGCCTCCATAAGAATCGTCTCCCGTACAGTTCTACTCAGCGTCGTCACACACGTAACCGTCCATCCGTGAGCCGTAAACGAAAGCGATGTTCATCACTAATTACATGTCGCCATTGCAGGTTACCCCACTTCTGACGTTGCTGAGCCCACCGACAACTACGACGTCTGCGGTTAACTATTACCGTCACGCCTTTGAATGGACCTCTTTGCCATAAGACCTCTGCTACGGAGCCCATTCGTACGGTAGATCTCAAAATCCGTGTTGCCGAGGCTCCGAAGAATTCGGGGCTGTGACAAATAGATTCCTCAGAGCTATAGTCGTCAGTACGTTGTCTTATCTGGGGGTAGTGTTAGGGCGTTTTCCTCGACCTGTCCTCATTTTAACGCCCCTGTCTGACGGTAAAGGTTGACGAGACGAGAAATGACGCTTTGCGACTTCCTGAAGAACCTGGCAACACTATTCTTCTATCATGCTAATGGCCTGTCATTTATTTGCGTTTGTTAGGTACTGTCGAGGTGTCATTTGAACAAGAGATAGTGGGACACGCTTACCGCCATTTTTTATAGCCAAGAATACATGTGTGGTGCAAGAAAGGCATCGTGATTTCCGATCTGGGTTCGGTTGCAATCAGCTCGCAGCTTTGATAGTCTTTTTGCGATGAAAACGTACAGAAGTAATTCACTTTGAACAAAAAAGGTAAATCAGATATAGCACAATTGAGATTGCGAATCCTCGTAATTTCATCTTGCCATTTTAACGTTAACATCTCAGAATTTTATTCACCTTAGGATAAATTTGTTGACCAAACTGCCATAAGTTCCAATCGCTATTACTGGTTTGTATTACAAGGGGGTGGGTGCAGTAGTTTGAACAGTGAAACAAATGCACATGCGGTACCAGAAGAGCGTAAACTTAATTAGACCAACCCTGCTTGTCCTCGGTGTTTCATTTAATGTGTTTACCCCCTTGTAATACAAACCAATAAAAGCGATTGAAACTATGATCGTTTGTTTAAGAACTTTCATCCTTGGGTGAATAAAGATTTCAGTTGTCAGTTGGCAAGGTAAAATTCTGAGGATTCGCAATCCTAATTTAACTTTATTCGATCCTCGTTTTTATAGTAAGTGAAATTCATCGGTACGTTTTCACTGCAAACAAACTATATGTAGCATTGTTTCTACTAGGAAATCTTCTCGGGGTTCCATTATTTCTTGTGCTTAGTATCTACGACTGTGTCGTGACCCGTGACTGTCCCGGGGTAGAATAGGCCTTCAGTAACCCATGCTTGCCATAAATGGCGACTGTGCTTGTCGTAAGAGGCGACTAACGGGATCGAGTGGTCAGGCTCGCTGACCATGTTGACACATGTCATTGGTTCCCATTTGCGCAGATCGATGCTCATGTTGTTGATAACTGGATTGTCTGTCCAGACTTGATTATTTACAGACCACTGCCATATAGCCGGAATATTGCTGAGTTTGGCGTAAAACTAAACTCACTCACTCACTCCAGGTACAAATACAGATACAGAACTAACGTACATATAAAAGAAGTAGAACTTGCTCATAAAATAAGTTCTCTTGACTGGTGAGCTAAAACCCAATCTTCTCCTAAGTCAAAATTCCAGCGAGCGAGTTGGGTTTTAGGCTGCTTTTAGGAACGTCCATGGAATACTGCATCTGGGACACCAAAATTTGGGCTTACACATTATTCCAACGTTGGGAATCGAACCCGACCCTTTGCCGTGACAACCGAACGCTTTAACCACTAGGCTACCCCATCGCCCCGTAATCTCTCAGATTGATTACGGCAGATTTTAAACGTAATTTAACTAGGAAAACAAGAACGACATCGATTCGAGTCACGATTATTGTTTCCTATTATTGATAAATATATACTGGCTCTTTCTGTGTTGACAGCGTTGTTACAACATATTCACTTGGAATTTGATATTTAGGTCATGACAACTTTCACACAGCTCAGTCTGGAGTGTGAGGCGATGTCGCCCACGTTGTGCCACCAGTGATTGGGTCAACGCGCCATGCTGCTTTCAAAATTGAAATAATTGGGGTAAAGAGAAGTGGTATTTTCCTCCACCAGAGTTGAATCAAGTAGCTTATAAATCAGATACATAACATTAAATCCTGGAGGTGATCAACCGAAGACGACTAAGGACCAATGACCAGTCTTAATGCTACTTTTCACCTCCGATACACACTCAGGTCAAAATGACCTCTTCGCTGTTGGCGGTTGTGTGTGATTCACGGTGCGCCACGATTTGCTGACAATTGCACAAGCATTCCGCACATAGCGGAATAACCCGAATTCACGAAGGAAATTTTCGGCACCAATCGCCCGTTTCCGTAGACTGTAAGAATAGTAATGGTGCTAATGCGAAGGAAGATGCTGATCATTCGTGTCTTTCCGTCAGCCCCCCGATAATTGGACATCTGTGTGATGTGTGGCTGACCTGACAGTGTTTTCCTTCGGTAAGTGTTATAGTCACACGTTTTGGGTGGAAATATGTCGTAGGTTTATGCCTGCATCATCGACGGTAGCAGCAGTGGCTGCCAACGCGGCATTTTAACGCTGGTAATGATAACGGAACATGTCTGCACCCCAGCAGTCTCATGCACGGAGACACACGAAATGTGTCGATCTGCGGTATCAGCTTCAGACATTGTTTCTGAATGTCAAAATAATACATGTTATACCTAACTGACATTTGGAAATAATTCAGATCAGAGAACTGTTACGTGGCTGGTATATGAAAGATTTAAATCAGAATGCCGGCATTAACTGCATGTGAGAAATCGATTTGCGAATGGGCCATAGCCACATACTTCACGTAATGACAGATTAAACATATCTATGGAAAATAGGTAAATTACTTTGACCTAAGTTTGTACTGCAACACATGTTCATTCATTTAAATCCCTAATGTTATTATGATGGTAAACTATGTTAAGGGCTTCAGAGTGATGGGTAGATTGTTCACACCCGACCAGTCCACTGAACGTAGGCATTTAACCATTTCCTCACGTGACTCTACCACTTGTTCACGGCAGGGTTATTAAATTTCAATGCAGTGGAATTTGTTCCATTAGAGATTTCACGTCGTGCTTTATAAATGTTAAGTCAGTGTTTAAACACTGAATGGTTGATGGTTACACCTTCGATCTCCAACTGCAGTTGCAACTACGGTTTATGTGTAGAAAAGATATGCTATAATTTACTGCTTCGCGTATAGACAAAGTCTCGCATTACTGACTGTTATATGTAAGTCGTGCATTACTAATATGTGTAGATACACATGTCATGCATCACTGGCTGTTATAAATTTATATACATGTCGTGGATTACTGATCTGTGTATATGCACAGTCATGCATTACTGACGGTTGTATGTGCACGTCATGCATTACTGACTGTTGTGTATACAAGCCATGCATTACTGACTGTTGTATTTACAAGCCATGTATTACTGACTTGTATATACGTATCATGAATTAGTGGCTATTATATGCATGTACCATGCATTACTGAAAGTTGTATATACATACCATGCACTACCGACTGTTGGGTATACAAGCCAAGCATTACTGACTGTTGTATGTACATGTCATGCATTAATGTCTGTTGTGTATACAATCCATGCATTACTGACGGTTTTATAAAGTGTCATGAATTATTGTAGACCAGTAGTGAGTGTTTTCAGATATTTCATAGGTCGAGAAACCTCATCGAATATAGTTAGATTCCCTTAAGTACAAAAGCCCATTCATACCGAAGAATACGCACTACTTTCATTTGCGTAATGGAGGCTAATGTTGTGTGCTCTTAGTTCCCTTGATGAACGTTTTGCAGAGAATGCTATTTCGGAGATGTTCATAAATGTTCAAGGTAGGTATTTTATTTGTTTAACTAACAGAACACGTTTTACATGACTGAAGAGAGTCGAGAAAACACATTGTTGATTAAAAAACTTTCAGAATTGAGTTAATAATTATAAAAAAATAATAAAAAACATTTACAATTGTTAAAAGCAACAAATGTTTTCTTGGGAACAGGTTTCGATAATTTACAAGAGTCTGGCTTAAAATGCATTCAGGTTGTACAACTCGGCTAATACTCTCGAAATATCGGGACTGCCCGTGGTCTCAACAAGGAAACGTCCATCTGCATCGGCTGACCAGAGCGACACCAGTTCTCGTTGTAGAAAGGTCATATATGATGACCTACAGAGTACGCCTTTCACAAAATGTTTTATCCTCCACAAATAAATGAAGCATACACATCGAAATTCTGCATTGATGGAAAAATGCGAATTTACATACATTTTTACGATATCTAAATGCAATAAGGTGTTAATGATAACGTAAATATTCTAGCCCGATATTTAATACACACCAGCAAGCGACACTGGGCTGTAGCATGGGTCAAGGTCTATGATTTTCTAAAAACATTCTTACCTTATCATCTTACCTTCTCTTTATCCGCACAGTGTCTTGAAGAGGTCGTGTAAACTTCTAGGGTATCCTGTTGATGCTCAAGCACTGAACACCTATCTTCGTTCATTCTACGCTGAAGTGAGGAATAGTCGTGGCAAACAGTATTCAAAGACTACCTCCGTCGACCATCAGTCGCTACCCTTCTTGTGTCGTTTCTTGCATCTCAAGCAACACTGAACTGGACTACTAGAGGCTAACCGCACTACGTCACACGATATCGCAAGTCAAAGAGTTCCTCGAAAACACGCTCTTCACTAAAAATGATTTACAATATCTATAAATAGTGTCGTTTGTCCATTTTCCGGTATTCACTGGAATTCAGCATAGGCAAAGTTTAACGTTTAAAACTCCGGCTGACGCCGTCGGTTGTAAACTAAAGTTGCCTATGCTGAACTCCACTGAATTATCTTCTAACTGTTTGCAGTATGCAATCGTCACCTATATTTTTAAACCTATCACCTGCGTGTATACAACTTATCTATAACTGACCAGTGGAGAATATACAACGCCAGTGCAACAGATCACATGTTTCATATATGAGTTTTAGATTCTTATAAAAAAAATTATGTATTATATAGCCTGAAATATTTTCTGCCATAAAAGTTTTTCATTTAAGGTTAAAAACAAATTGAGCGAATGTACCTATTACCTAGTTTATGAATGCTTTGAGATTCACACGAAGAAAAGCCATACAGTACTGCAGTCACTAGCAGTAATCATGAATCATGACCCCACATTTAGTCCTCTTAACGAGTCCATTTGCGTAGGTTTCGATTAAATATGTAAAACCTGAAGTAATTTACCAATGTAATGGCAGATATACCGTGTGACATCAAAAAGCATCTTCTGGACAAGCATATGGAGTGAACAAGCGGTGGAGTGAACAAGCGGTGGAGTGAACAAGCGGTGGAGGGAACAAGCGGTGGAGTGAACAAGCGGTGGAGGGAACAAGCGGTGGAGTGAACAAGCGGTGGAGGGAACAAGCGGTGGAGTGAACAAGCGGTGGAGTGGGTATCCAGAAGAATATCCTGTTTAATGTTCGTTTCTAGTGTGAAAGCGTCGTAAAAACTTTCCACTCACTCACTTCATGATAAACCTGCTCACAAATGAATCTATACAAATGGAAGTATGAAGCAATAAACCAGGGGGAAAACGCAACTGTGGGGTCCAGCTTTGAAAGAGAAGGCACTTCAGTTTCCAGCGGAACTTGAGGTGGAAGTTTTTAAAGCTAAGATCATGGAAGTACATCAAGCAGCTCAAAGTTAGTGGCGAGAGCTTTCACGCCAACAGTGTCATTGTCGACGATTTCAAAGCCCGCCTCCGTCAACCATCGATGGCTATCACATATCCAAGGTTCAAGAGATGCTGAGGGTGCAAAACTCACTTGAACTGTTGAAGCCTGTTGCTACACTCGATACCACTACAGAAACTTTGATCCTTATACAGTTAACTAACACGCAGTCACAATCGTTGATGACTGATTTCCTCACAAAGGAACAACAAACTACAACAAACTGTTGTATGCATGTATGTAATAAATAATGTATTTAGTCAGTAGGTGTTTCGTCTTTATGCTCATTCAAGTAATATGTGTCTCATGCACAATGCTTGTCAAAGTGAGATAGCATTAAATTAATTTCTGTGTAATTCGACCTGCTGTTTAATTCGGACATTCTTCATGTAGACTGGACCCGTGAAGGTCACGGGGTAGAACAGGCCTTCAGTAACCCATGCTTGCAACAAAAGGCGACTATGCTTGTCGTAAGAGGCGACTAACGGGAACGCGTGGTCAGGCTCGCTGACTTGGTTGACACATGTCATCGGTTCCCAATTGCGCAGATCGATGCTCATGTTGTTGATCACTGGATTGTCTGGTCCAGACTCGATTATTTACAGACCGCCGCCTCATAGCTGGAATATTGCTGAGTTTGGCGTAAAACTCAACTCACTCATGTAGACTGCCCTGTCAGATTCATTTTGGGTTTGTGTGTCACAATCAGTTGCCTTGACAACAGGTATAACTAATGATTTTGAGATAGTATTAATGGTAATATCTGAACATGTGAGCAACAGAACCTGTTCATTTGTTCGTTTTTGTTCCAGACCTGATGTACACTCGTGAAGTATAGTGAAGGCAGCTTCACCCTATGCAGTGAAAATTACGATTACGATAAGAAGATAGAGTCAGTGTAAAGGAACACAATGGACGACTTGGAGAGTAAGTTTGGACAGATAAATGAATATATTGAAGAAGGCGAAGAGGGTCTTCTCATGGAATATATAAGAGATACGGGCATCAAGGCAAGTGACTATAATGCTGATATACATGAGACCTATCCATTAGATTACGCTGCCACAGTGGGAAACGTAAGCATATTTAACTATCTTGTGAACACAGGTTACTCAGTCGAAGGAGAGGAAATCCATCCCATTTACGAAGCTTGCTCAAAGGGTCACCTTGAACTGTTGGAAACCCTTGTTGAAACCTACAACATTGATCCGTCAAAACCAGATCCATATGGATCAACCCCATTGTCAATTGCAGAATCCGAAGGCCATTTGGATTTGGTGAAATACTTGGTTACTAAAGGAGTTTCAATACACACTACATTCTCGGATTATGAGTTTGAGGATGCCACACCACTTCACCACGCAGCAGTGTCAAATGCGAAAGACATTTGTCAGTATTATATATCTCTCGGCGCCAATTTGGAAGCTAGGGATAAGCACGGGGCCACCCCATTGTACTTGGCAGCCGCCTCGGACACTGAGGAAACGTGTCGAGTACTGCTTGATGCTGGAGCATGTGTGGAGGCCAGGAATGCCGATGGGCAAACACCTTTCTTTGCAGCTGTCAAAGATTTAGCCTCACGACCTTGGAAAGACGTTTCGAGCGTCGTTCGACTGCTTTACTCCAAAGGTGCAGACCCCGAGGTTAAAAACAAGGAAGGGAAAACACCTCTGTATCATGCCATGTCGTCTTACAGTCTCACTTATTACCTTTTGGTAGAGCTGAATATATCGCCAGGAGGGGATAATCCCGACGCTAGGACTCTCTTTAATCTGGCCTCAAGGGCAAAGAATCTCGATGTTTTGAATCTTCTTGTTAGTCTTGGTTACAATCCAGCATTGATTGACTGCCTTGATGACCACGAACATCCCTTGCATCAAACAAGTAAAGGGAAAGAAGTAATGCTTAAGATGAGAGAAATTGCAAGCAATCCAAGGACTCTTCAAGAACTTAGCTGTTTTCTTGTTAGAGCACAACTCGGGAAGGATGTGGCATCACATGTTAAATCTCTTCCCGTAGCAGAGAGTGTTAAAGGATATGTTAGGCTTTCACATATACCTGCTGTAGTTGAGTATGATTTTGATGCCCAAATGGATGATGATGACATTTCAGGTGCTGAGGAAGGAGGAGAGGAAGAGGAATTGGGCGACGAGGATGACGAACTGGAAAACGTTTCTCAAGAAGAAGAGGATGGCGAAGAAGATGATGATACTCATGAACAAGACGATTCTAATTAGCGGAAGGAAAGAGAGGAGAGGACCAAGATGAAATAGTGGGGCACAGTGAATGAAACTATGAGAAACTATCAAGAAATGCTGATTATGAAAAAGTAGCATGAAATTACATTACCAATGACCTCACGTCCTGGTTCCGTATTGGAAAGAGCCCTGTAAGAGCTGTAGCCACCTTTGTGGCATTTTGTAAGAATGCCTTTCTGACTTCAAGATGTCTCTAATACTAGCTCGTGCACCTGTATTTCGGAGGAAGACCATTTGATTAATGTCTCCCAAATAGTAGAACGTTAGTGCATTACTCCATGAACGTGAATTGAAAACCTTGGCGAAAAACGTTAAATGATGTTTGAAACAGTCGAAGGCTTTTCGGTCCAACACCTACGTTTGTGAAAAAGCGTTTGAATCATTCATTTTGAGTCATAACAAGGACTGAGCAAGGGATGTGGGACTTACTGTGAGATATTCGCTTAAGGCAGCATCCCTGGGTCAGAGAGAACTGGTGCTTTCAACAAACCGCGACAAGACATATGCATCTATGTTTGTTTGTCCATGTGACTTAAATATTTGTCGTAATATGTCATAATTATATTCACAAGGAATACAGATGGCCGGGAGGGACGTTGTTTGTTTGTTTGTATGTATGTATGTATGTATGTATGTATGTATGTATGTATGTATGTATGTATGTATGTATGTATGTATGTATGTATGTATGTATGTATGTATGTATGTATGTATGTATGTATGTATGTATGTATGTATGTATCTTACCTGTGTAACTAGTCGTTATATAAAATATTTCTTTATCTTAGCAATCGCTTTACAATACTCATCCCACTTAGATTCAAAATGTACATATGAAACTTCACCAGTTTCTTGTGACGTTCCTGGTGTAAAATCAAATTCTAACAAGCAAACTGTTAAACCGACCCTGTTGATTGTCGAATTACTCCAGAAATCCAGTAATCTAGTATTCATTGGGCGGTTTGGGCAGTTATGGTTTGATTTTTCCTTTGTATTTTGATATCCACTTGTCTTGAAATAAAATCCAAAGTATCTCGATTTACGTTGTTTGGTTTACCTTTGAAAATAACGCTGATATTGAGTAAATATTAATAGTATCTTTGGGCAATGGCCAGATGGGTTGTTTATTTCAGGTAACAATACTGATTATATTGTACCTATTGAATTACCTTATGGCACCAAATACGGTAATCTACCGTCACTTGGTGGTGATCACTAGCCCATTATTATATAAGCCATTTTTATATGGTATTGTCTAAAATAATTTTCTCCTTTTAAAAGTACATTCTAACTAGTTTTAACTTTTTCTGATGCTCTATAGGTAGTTTAAATAGCTGAAAGTTCGTCGATGACTGGTTCTTTAACTACTTATATTTATTGTGTATCTACAATATTTCTCGTTACTACATGGCTACAATATTGCCGATGTGACGTTAAAAGTTTAGCTCACTCACTATTGAATGATGGGTCTTCCAAGAGGTGCGAGTCTTTGAATCATTAGAATATTTACAGCATTTTTGTTCTAAAGATACTTTACCCGTGAAGATCCGAGTTAGAATTAGTCTTGAGTAACCAATGCTTTTCGTAAGAGGCAACTAACGAGGCTCGCTGACTTGGTTGACGGATGCCATCGTATCCCAGTTCCAGAGATCGATGCTCATGATGTTGATCACTGGATTGTTAAGTCCAGACTCGATCAATTACAGACCGCCCCTATATAGCTGGAATATTGCTGTGTCTGGTGTAAAACTAAACTCACTGATTCACTGACTGACTTCCTGACGTATTCATTCACTCAAGATAATGGTTCTTTATTATTCCCCTCCGCTCGTTTTTTGCCTTCATTTCAAGGTCACAAGGGGACTTTAACCTTTTACCCTTGTCAGCGAGGTATCTCAAGAACCATTCCATGAATTTTCTTCATATTCAACACCAAGCTTATTCTAGAGTAGAGAAGGAGCAGGGCCAGTCGACTTTGGTGATCTTCACTTAATTTTCAAGGTCATTGCGACACTTTGGCGATTTCAGCATGGTAAACGGCATGTTAAGCTTGTCAACGAGACATCTCAGAACCATTCACTGGATTTTCTTCATATTCAACTCCATGCTTATTCTAGGGAAGGCACAGGGGCCAGTCGAATTCCGTGACCTTCACAATTCTCAAGGTTTCTGACACTTTGAAGGTGTCAGCATGTTAAACTGCATGTTAAGCTTGTCAGGAAGATACCACAAGAAGAGTTCTCTGGAGTTTATTCACATTACTCATCAAGCTTCATCTTAGGACGCTCCAGGGCTCAGCAGATTTTGGTGACCTTCACCTAATGTTCAAGGTCAAGAAGACACTTTGATGATTTCAGCATGTTCACCTGCATGTTCAGCTTGTCAACACGATATCACAAGAACTGCATGTCACTGGATGTTCTTTTTCACCAAGTGTCATCTTGAGAAGGCGCATTTAACTTCATCTTAAACTACTGCCTTCATTTTCATTACTTTTTATGTTTAATTTGATAATTTGGGGCGGTGGATTATGTCACCTTAGTGACAATGCTTGTAATACATTCGGGTCCATATCAAACGTAATCATGTTCAAGACCGTTGATAATCTCATTCATTGTAAGCATGTGTCTTGTTTCCTTTTGGAAAACGATCATAATAGCAGTGTAAGAACTTCCTACAAAAAGACAGAAGCCCACAGAGCCGATAACTAAAAAAATGTTTTATGTATTAAAAATAGGAAACTGAGACATGGTGTTAAAGGAAAGTAATTAATGAATTACTTGTACTGAGGTAAACTAAAACATGTAGAAAATTTAATAAAACCATGACTTGGTGCTCACTGCTAATTTGTTTAGTGTCATTGCCACCAGAGAAGAACGACATTACTCATTGGCTGAAATCATTCTCTTGATCAGTCACGTTTAGTGTTAGATAAATGGGTAGGTTGACCTGTGGAAGTTACAGTTTGACTGATCGCGAACTACACAGACATCATCTGGTTACCACAAATGTATATTATTTTCGAAACATTTCCCGTCGTAAATGACTTGGTCAAATATATACCCTTGGGAAATGTATTGGCGCACAGGGCCAGCTGTAAAATAAAGTTGTAAGCCCACCATGCAACTAAGAAACTGCGGGCCGCCGGGCAGACACTATTTCATACCCTGATAATAATCACAAAATCATGCCGATTTTTACACAGCATGATACAACTGTAGAGACATGTTTCTGTGCCATCGGGAATATGCGTGGGTGTTATCTGCACACGTGATCAACATTTATTTATCTGATTGTTTAGGATGTCATATCATCAAACCAACCTGTCAACAATACATGATATGAAATATCCATAAGGAGCCCAGTGGCCATGTCAAACGGGTAGCAAATTGTTGTTACTCTTTATTTAATATAACCAGGAAAGGTTTAAACACTAATCTGACATTTAGAACATGTTTTAGTTCAAGGCCATGTCCAAGGGTACTGACAGGTCAAGAATGTGTCTCAAGTTTTTCATTAACTTGAAAAAGTGAGTGAGTGAGTTAATATTTAACGTCACATCGGCAATATCGCAGCCATATCGTGACGAAAACATACATGACAAAAAAGAATATATATGGCTATTATGAAGACCCTGTCTACGAAGGACAGTAAAACCACTAGACCATCACAGTTAGTATTAAAACTAGCGTGGAAACTTAAAAAATGATAGTATCACTATTTGGACAGTACAATATAAAAACAGGCCATAGATCGCCAACAACAGAGGGTGGATCACCATAATAGGGACCATGGGGACTTAGAGTACCTCTGCTACCTGCATGGTCCCTGGCTGGATTTACACCATCCCCTCAACTGTTGGCGACTGTATGCAAGATTAGTCACAAATTAAAATGACACATATTCTACGATTAAAAATGTGGAAGATTAAACTTAAACCGTTTTGGGACTTACGTACCCTCTCAGGAGGACAATAATTTTACGGTACTTCAACCCCCTTCGAGGATACAGCCACTATCAATCTTAGCTGCTAATTCAACTTCCAATCATTAAATACTTATTTATTTACATGTCAGTCAATAAATTGAATTCTTTTAAAAATGCAATAATTAAATGAGAACGTACGTTACTAAAAATGTCCTTCATAGTTCTTGATTTAAAATAATTGTCCCTAGTAATGGAATATTCAACACAGTCAAGCAAGACATGCTTGACCGTGATGATTTCATCACAAGGGATGCAGAACGGAGGATCCTCACATTTCAAAAGATATTCATGCGTATACCTAGTGTGGTCAATATACATCGTCGTATAATGACCTCTTCAAATCTGGACCGACAACCCAAGTAGGTGTAACCAACAAATGGTTTTATTGCATGTAATTTATTGATACCTACTTGGGTGTCCCACTTCTTCTGCATCAGATCACGGATGTAAGATCTAACGGTAGCTGTGTCCAAGAGGTGGAACAAGAGAAGACCTCTTGTATAAATTTTCATAAAGCGGATTGAACACACAGTTATAGGCAGGGTTAGATTTATTAGAATATAATTTAGTAATGTATTGTAAAGACAAGTTTATACGGCGTTGTGTAAGAGATGGTTCATCAGCTTCAACATAAAGGCTGGCAACAGGTGAGGTTCTAAAAGATCCAAGACAAAGTCTAAGACCTTGGTGATTGGACAGAATCTACTAGTTTAAGGTTGCTTTTACAGGCTCCACCATATACAATGGAGCCATAATCAAGTTTAGATCGTACCAATGATCTGTATAAGTGAAGGAGGGTAACTGGATCCCCTCCCCACTTGGAATTTGAAATAACCTTTAACAAATCTAGTGCCTTCAGACATTTAGCTTTAAGGGATTTAATGTGTGGCAAGAAGGTTAAATGAGAATCGAAAATTAAACCCAGGAACTTGGCCTCCTTTACAGCCTTGATGGGAGTGCCATTTAAAGATAGTTCAGGGTCCTTATGCGGCTTATATTTTCTACAAAAATGTATGCAATTAGTTTTGGATTTGGAAACTTTGAAGCCATTTTCAAGACACCATTTATTTATTTTGTTTAAACATAACTGCAGTTGTCTTTCAATAGTGTGCATATTTTTACCACAAGAAATATTAAAATCATCCACAAATAATGATTCATCAATTGAATCATTTAAAACCTTGGATAAACTGTTGATCTTAATACTAAACAAAGTAACAGACAAAATACTACCTTGAGGGACACCCTGATCCTGATTGTAATGATCAGACAGGGTAGAACCCACTCGGACTTGAAATTGCCTGTCTTTTAAAAACTCTGATATAAAAAGAGGCAAACGGCCTCTCAATCCACAGTCATGTAAATCCTTCAAAATACCATGCTTCCAGGTCGTATCATAAGCTTTCTCAAGATCAAAGAAAATTGATACAGCATGTTCTTTATTTAATATTGCGTTTTTAGCGAAGGATTCTAAGCGTACCAAATGATCAATGGTACTGCGATTTTTCCTGAAACCACACTGGATATTTGTGATAAGATTATTGGTTTCAAGATACCAAACTAATCTATTATTCACCATACGTTCCATGGTTTTACAGACACAGCTAGTGAAAGATATCGGTCTGTAATTCGACGGATCTGTATGATCCCTGCCAGGTTTTGGTATTGGAACTACAATGGCATTACGCCACGAAGGAGGAAATTTTCCAGACGTCCATATTTTGTCAAATATATCTAAAAGTGTGACCAGAGATGGTTCAGGCAAATGTTTCAGTAGCTGATAATGAATATTGTCATCACCTGCTGCAGTGTCATGAGCTTGGCCAAGAGCTGTATATAACTCATGTAATGAGAAAACTTCATTATAATCTTCACCATTATTTGATTCAAAATTATGTTTTTTCTTTTCCTGTTGTTTCTGATATTTCTGAAACTCAGGGACATAATTTGCCGATGAAGAATTTTTGGCAAGTGTTTCGCCAATTTTATTTGCAATATGAGACTTGTCAGTAATTAAATTATCACCATTTTTGAGATGGTGAATTGAAGATTTTGAACCTTTACCTTGAATCCTGGAAACGTAGCTCCTCCAAGATTGCCGTTTGTTTCGTTTGAAGGTACGACGAGCTTTCGCATTGAGGATTTTAAACTTATTCAAGTTGTTGGACAGTTGGATGATGGCGGAAATAATTGTCTGCCTTTTTCCTCGCTTTTCTGGCTTGCCTACAATCGGAATTGAACCATGGTTTCCGTACACGTGGAACAGTAGAAGACCTTGGTATACCCTCATCAGCTATTTCATTTAAAGTGTCAGAAAAAAGCCGAATAGGATCAGTTACATCACTGAAACACTGCGGCCGTAGTTTAGATGTGCATAACGTTTTATATAACGACCAGTCTGCCTTGAAAAAATTCCATCTTGTATAAGATGGAGAATCAGATGGATTAATTGTTGATAAGATAGTTGGAACGTGGTCACTTCCACAGAGGTCATTGTGGACCGACCACTCAAATTCATTTAGTAGAGAAGGGTCTGCAAGAGACAGATCCAGAGAAGAGTAGGTGCCAGTTGCAGGGTGCAGATAAGTGCTTGAATCATCATTGTATATACACAAATCATTATTGGCTATAAAATCTTCCAGTATTTTACCTTTAGAGGTTGTATTTGTACCACCCCAAATCGGGTTATGGCCATTGAGATCACCCATTATAATACAAGGTTCAGGAAGCTGGTCATAGAGAGCTTGAAGATCAGACTGCTGGAGTGCTGAAGAAGGTGAAATATATAAAGAGCATAGTGTAAAGGTAACGGTAAGAGTTAGTCTCACTGCAACAGCTTGGAGGCTAGTTGTGAGTGTTACAGGACTACGGATAACATTCTGCTTTACAAGAATTGAAGACCCTCCCGTGGCCCTATCACCTGGAGGTGAAAAACAATTATATGCAATGAACTGACGTAAATCAAAAGTGTCTGTATGCTTCAGATAGGTTTCCTGGAGACAGAACGCCGATGGTGCAAAATCCTGGACAAGTAGCTGTAACTCGTTGAAATTGGTCCTTAGGCCTCTACAGTTCCACTGTACAATATTTTTGGAATGGATTATCGTTTGGACGGGTTGATTGGGGATCTACCCCGCACTTTTTTTTGAAGGCAACAAGCTGTGCGCCCTTGATTGGACGTTTTCGGACACGTCCATGTCCTCGTGTATTTGTTATAAAGCACAATTCTGTTTTCAGACCCTTTTGGGGCCCTGCCACTTTGCTTTTTTTGAAGAATCAGGCATAGGTTTAGTTTCTCCTTTAGGAATTTGTTGGACATTTGACAAAGATTGAGACCTTGAAGGTGGCTTTGATGATGAATCATGATCCGAAGCTGGCCCTGATTGACTTTGCGACATGCGCGGAAGTAGCTCAGCGGTCTGCGTGGAAATAGCGGGTGAAAAAACCAATGGGGAATCAGTGTCCACCCAAGTCAAGTTTGTTTGGGCAGCTGCAGAAGATTTAGAAGCCTTAGAGGATGGTTCAGATGATGGTTTTGTTTTAGAAGCATATGTTTCTTGTGGGTCACAACTTTGAACAAGTTTTTTTGCTCCGGCAAAGCTGATATTTTGAGTAAATTCTATTTTGTTTATTTCCATCTGGTACTTCCAAATCGAACACTCTTTTGAAAAAGACGAAAGGATACACGGATGATATACTGAAGCAGAATAATACAAAAGTAATTATTCTACTTGATTGGCCCATGAGCCACTGCCTTCTGGACATAGGACACTAGGCAGGTTACGAATTTGGAATTGTACAATCGAAATACAAATGAATCACCATGAAGCCAAGACAAAAATAAAATATTTTCTCAAATTTGTGAAACAACATTTACATGTACAGGGCTTAGCATGACCAGCCGCCTGGTTGAACCGGGCCCATTCGACCACCCGCCTAGGTGAAGTCAGGGACAAAGTGGTGTGTTGAGCAATAGGAGCAATGGTCCTGCTCCCATGCTGTCAACCACCAGGATCCCCCCGGGTCCACTACGGGGGTGTCGGCGAGCTCTTAGCGTTAGAGAGAAAACCCATTGAGGAACACTACATTCATCTTGTGTATACAGCATCATTTCACGATATCACCACACGCAAACACAATGCATGGGAAACACGTTCACAACATGGGAGTCACCTAGACGTGCATGGGGTGTCATTATGAATCTTGACGTTTTTCAGGCAGGTCGATAAATAGCTGTAGACTATTTTTTCCTATAATTTTCTTGCATCTATGCATGGTGGGGGTTTCAGGGTCAAATCACACACCACTGACTGAAAACTGTAAACCTGAAATGTTCATGTTATATTCCAGTCACCTAACAAGGGGATAACTGAACGAACAGCTTGAGGAAATGAAATGCATGTAGTGATGCATTCTCAAAACATCCATAATGATTATTATTGTGTCAACACTGTTCCCTACATTTTTAAGAGTATATTTCGTGAAGAAAGGCGCGTGGAATACGCGTACTTTAATGTGTTATTCTTTGTTTTAAAACTGTGAAAATGATAACTTTTGTCTATAATGGCATAATGATAACAAAAATGAGCTAAATGATGATTGAGTGAGGTTGGCTGAACGCTGCTGTGATGCTAATTAAGAGTGAGTGGATTGAGTTTAATATAGAGGTAACGCTGCTGTGATGCTAATTAAGAGTGAGTGGATTGAGTTTAATATATAGGTAACGCTGCTGTGATGCTAATTAAGAGTGAGTGGACTGAGTTTAATATAGAGGTCACGCTGCTGTGATGCTAATTAAGAGTGAGTGGTTTGAGTTTAATATAGAGGTAACGCTGCTGTGATGCTAATTAAGAGTGAGTGGACTGAGTTTAATATAGAGGTCACGCTGCTGTGATGCTAATTAAGAGTGAGTGGATTGAGTTTAATATAGAGGTCACGCTGCTGTGATGCTAATTAAGAGTGAGTGGATTGAGTTTAATATAGAGGTAACGCTGCTGTGATGCTAATTAAGAGTGAGTGGTTTGAGTTTAATATATAGGTAACGCTGCTGTGATGCTAATTAAGAGTGAGTGGATTGAGTTTAATATAGAGGTAACGCTGCTGTGATGCTAATTAAGAGTGAGTGGACTGAGTTTAATATAGAGGTAACGCTGCTGTGATGCTAATTAAGAGTGAGTGGATTGAGTTTAATATAGAGGTAACGCTGCTGTGATGCTAATTAAGAGTGAGTGGTTTGAGTTTAATATAGAGGTAACGCTGCTGTGATGCTAATTAAGAGTGAATGGATTGAGTTTAATATAGAGGTAACGCTGCTGTTATGCTAATTAAGAGTGAGTGGTTTGAGTTTAATATAGAGGTAACGCTGCTGTGATGCTAATTAAGAGTGAGTGGATTGAGTTTAATATATAGGTAACGCTGCTGTTATGCTAATTAAGAGTGAGTGGTTTGAGTTTAATATAGAGGTAACGCTGCTGTGATGCTAATTAAGAGTGAGTGGATTGAGTTTAATATAGAGGTAACGCTGCTGTGCAGGACATTACCATTTGCAGAATCCATTGTTCTTCAATAAACTGCCCAGCGAAGGAGTTATCATTCCGATAACTAGTGGGCGGTTTCATGATAATTCCAGCTATCTTTAGCTATAATATGCCTCTATGATAACAAACGCAGAGTGAGTCAGATGGGTTGAATGCCGATGTGATAACAAATGCAGAGTGAGTAAGTTTTGTGTGTGCAGATGTGATGCAGAGAGCATTGTGCCATGCCAACTACATGATTGGCATGTGTGCTTTCAGATGGTTATAACGTAAGATTTCCAGCTGTGTGTATCACGTCTACGCAGTGAAACACACCACAAACACGTGATAAGGCAGGTCAATTCTTCAGTTTAGCAAAAACAGTAAATTCAAATTTGACCGTGCATACATTTAGCCACTGAAGTGCCAAATTTAGATATGTCAATCATGAACTGTTGACTGGGACCTTGAATGTTGGCGACAACGTTTGAGATAAGGGTGTTTGACACTTTATGAAATATTCGCGGATAGAGGATGTTCGTTTGTACCTCAGCAGGCACCACAGACGGCCGGAACTAAGAGGTAATGGGTCCTTATGGTATCTTCAATGCTTTTGCTACATGCATGGACACAGATGGTTGTACATCATCCCTTCATATGTCAACAACCTCCCCCCCCACACACACACACAAAACAAAAAAAAAAAAAAAAAAAAAACCAACAAAAAAACCAAAAGAAACAAAGAAACAAAAAAACAAAACAAAACACAAAAAACAAAAACAACAAAAAAAAAAAACACACAAAACAAACACACACACAAAAAAAACCCCCAAAAACCCCCAAAATAAATAAATTTGTTACATATCTGTAATAACCGTTCAGCAGCAAACGTTGGATAATGTTTTCATGTATGTCCATCATTTAATGCCAGTATAACCTAATTGTATTGTAGGTTAAAACAACTGCATTATTTTTATGAAGGGCACGTAATAATTTCAGTATGATTTTCATTACCGAGCATGATTATACATGATACGTTTCATTAGAATATCGTCATTACACGCATTGATTAACGCTTAACATTTGACTTGTACACATACACAAGAATCATAAGGTTTGAAGTTCAGTATTTACATACCGATAATTTAACCAGTCTGCGCTTCAAATCATGATCAACGCGCACTTTGGTATCAACATGAATGGCGCAACATGTTTTCATGGCGTCATCAAGTATGTTAGTGACGTATGCACATTATGTAATGTTAAATACCCACATATGCAACTGAAATATTGTTACATAGAATACGTAACGTTACATACACCAATCTTAATGAGTTAGGCAAGTTACACAAATAATGGTCTTTGCACCATGACGTACAATAGACTCAATCTTGGCGGCAATGGAATTTCATTAAAATTTGACTAATATGTTTAGGCTGAATAACTACCTCACAGTAAAAGTCAGCTTGTTATCTTCCACATGATGCATGAAAAGATAACACGTACTATTAATAGTGTTATTTTTGATGCAACAAATACATGCATCGTCGCTAGCGATATGCCACTTTTAACCAAAACGTGATATTTTACTTATCGGAAGAATATATGTTTATGTATTACGGAAATGGTAATGGTGAATACCACAGAATACCCAATGTATCGTTATTTTTACACTATCTTTCGTGAGGATGTTCAATATTTTTGCACTTACAATCATGCCACAATCATACAATCAATAGAGTATGTATGCATGGAGAGTGAGAATGAGGGCCACTTTTGAAAGCCGGTCTGGTGTTCTTGCTTGACACATATTATCATCACTATCTCTATTCGTACGGTCAATACGTGTCTATAACATTGGTATCGTATGTACAGAGGACATCGTCCAAAATCGCTCATGCAGTTTTAATGACAACATACTTGTGGACATATTTAGAAGTGTTTGATGGTTTCATACAAAAATTAATAATTATGAGAACACATGAACATGAGATGTAGTGATCCAAATCATTAGGACACAATAATAAAGACACATCTACAGCGGTTACTAAACATAGTACGTGAACGTATAACGACCAAAGCGAACGCGTTTTTCGATTCAAACGGAATGCTCTTGTGTGGAAACCTTCTTCACCACACGTATCGGGGCAGCTGTTCTTCAGGTTGTAAGTAATATTTCTGGGCTACTCTTTTAACATATTTGCACATAACGCAGCGTGATTTTAAAGCGTTAGGTACTGCCTTTATACATACGTGTTTCCTGTCAACATTTTAGAAACTTCTATGTTATGTTCACATGTACATCAAAGATTGACTTCTCCATTGACATGGGGGAACCAACTACAAACCTTATGCAGATCCCTTACGCGAGGATCATGCATTGAATTGCTGAAAAGAACATGCAAATACTTCACGTTTTGTTGAGAATTCGCCAGTTTTCACTGATCATTTATTAAATTCATGACAATAATCTTTTAAATATTACGAATTTGTTTCACACTACACCAGTACATGAGTGCCATTGGTATATTTTACATACTTTAGTTTAGAACAGTTGCCTGAAGGAAGTAGATATACATACGTCAAAGAGGTAGTGATGAGGATTCGTATGTTTCATTGTATCAGTTACATCTACCTTATTAGAAATATGCCAGATGGTCAGCTGTACCTACAGAAAATGCAGCTGTTTCAGTATTGCGATGTCTCCATGAAAGGCGTCGTGAGATCTGTCTGTGGTGAAACCAAAGATTAATAATCGATTGAGATATGTTTCAATATCACCGGCTCTGGAGTGTATAATATCTTTCAACATTTGTTTTTGACTTTAGTAAAGAAGCATTGTGAAAGAATGCAGATGCAGTTTACCTGAGTTTAGTTTGTGATATTGATACCAGGTTCAGTGGAAACCGTAAAATGTAATTCAGGATTGAAAACGAAGCCAATTCCTCCTAACGTAACAAAATTTCTACCAATATCCGCTCTTTACACATGGGTTGATTCTTGAACCCTCTCTCTATGGTCCGACGGGGTATTCAGTTCAAAGGAAATGTTTTGGAAAACTTAGTTTACATGAGATATCAAATTTCATCTCAAACCGTACCCGTGAAGCACCGGACCAGAATAGCCCTTCAGAAGCCCATGCTTGCCATAAAAAAGCAACTATGCTATATGTCAGATGAGGCCACTAACGGGATCGGGTGGTCAGGCTCGCTGACTTGGTTGACACATGTCATCGGTTCCCAATTGCGCAGATCGATGCTCATGTTGTTGATCACTGGATTGTCTGGTCGATTATTTACAGACCGTCGCCATATAGCTGGAATATTGCTGAGTGCGGCGTAAAACTAAACTCACTCACTCAGACCTCCTGATCCCACAATCCGCCCCCCCCCCATCCTCTGGTGAAAGAACTAAAAGGCATCATAAGCTATTCATTTATCCGAAACCTGGGGTCTGATTCATCCCAATGCTCCATTCGCGAATTTTGTCATCAGCTGTTTCTGTGTAAAAGAGAATTATTGGGTTTTTAATGTGTCTATGTCGAAAACACTGAGAGTGCAACTGGAACAAGAATGTTTTAATGAAACAACGAAATTCCAATGTTAACGTACCTATTTCGAGAAGCCGGGACTGTAATAGACATTGTTTATTTCAGATGGATATGGTTGTCCAAGTCATCTTGGATATTATTTTAATTCCACGATGAATGTGTGTTTCAAAGTACATGGTGACGTTGAAACGTCCCAGCATCTGTATGTCTGAGGGGGGTCATCTCATCAGCTTCTATTATCCCAATATTTTCCATGAAGTATCGTCTGATACACCTTTCGATACTTCACTTGTTTGCAGGCAGAGACCTTGTGAGGAAATATGATATCAAAGTGAATTACAAAGCGATTTATTAACAAAACGAAAAATCTTTAATCCAAGTCCCACAATAGAATACTGTACCATAAAAACTCCCCTATATCGCAGCTTAAAACATTTATCATTACATTAAAAGCGACAAAATTGTGTCCATAAGGAACCTCTACTATAAAAGGTCTCCTGCACAATCCCGAGCGTTTCTCACACTTAGATATGATACCAGGTTGCCGTGATAGACAACGAAAAACAAGAGACGATAAAACTTTATGGATGATTAACGTCTTAATTTTCACAATAGCAACATCCCGATACAGATTATTATTCCCCTTCCCAAGCGTATGACGGTAAAAGAATTTATGCCGAAACGTCGATACTGCGAAAATAAGAAAGTTGATCATCCATAAAATTTTGTCATTTCTATATCACTTCTGGATTGTTACTCAAACACATGAACCACAACCAATACTCCCAAAGTCATAATAGCCAAATAAATCTCGGTCTCCATGTTGGTATCCAATCCGTACGCGGTAATGTGACAAGCAAAGCAGATCGAAAAGAGACACAAATCACCCTCTTTTCAAGAAGTAAAATATAGATCTGGTAGTATGGGTAAAACCATTATAGCATGTGAAGTTCAGTTGGAAAGTGTATACGATTGGAAAATATTTTTATTCAAATGAGGCACCGATTTTTGGTTTGGTTAATCACCAGAAATCTGATCAAAACCTACATGTAAAACTAATCTACTGATATAATACTGTGTAGGGAAACTAAACTCAATGACATCATTTACATATAATTTCAGTCATATCGATGGCACGTGCACAGTGGGGCCAAGGCTGGAAGTACTCGAATGGTGACAATGTTACCTACTTCAGGTGGAGGGACGGTGAACGGAATGGCGCCTGCTTGGAATTCGGGAACTGTCTGCACTTATACTCATCAGGTTTCAACGACAACGGTTGTGAAAGTGCATCGACCTTCATGTGCGAAATCGATATGTAAAGCAGTATAAAGTACACGACTTGTACTTTTTGTAACGATTAATCGTCTAGATCAATTTGAACTGTATGCAATGCAATGGGCCATGTGTACGTTGTTCAACCGTTCACTACTGAGAGAGACTTTATTTCGATAAAGGGGCCACCGGCCCATTATGCATGTAAATTAATGGTACAATAAGTTGATGACAAAGCGACCACGAGGTACACATATACAAGTATTTTGTTTATTGCAATAATGTTGGATACTGATGGTATCAACTTGATGCAACATATTTGTGTCGTTTCTACTAAGCTTAAGAATAAAAAATTAGCAAGATTATTTATAATAACATTATTTCTTGACGTAAATAATGAAATAAGTTTGCTGCAAGTTGGAAACACATAATACAATTCGTGCAAGAGATCTGACCGCTGGTCGTGATAAAATTGACATTCAAGACAGAAGTGTAATTCAGATTCAATAGTGGGTCTAACATAAGATGGGCAAGGACAATCTTTGCGGGCAAGTTTGAGACCGTACGCAATCTTCTGTACGCAATCATTAGTTCATTGTTGGAGCAGCAGAACCTACAGGATGCAATGCAGATAGCTGTTACTTTGACTACACTAAATCAAGATTCTTACAAAGAAATAGCTTTGATACATTTTGATCTGTACATCTCAAGTTTGAAATATTTACGAAGGAACTACTGTACTTCTGGTGAAACACTTTGATTGTTTGGGACCCTTTAAGGTCCTGGTTAGAACTGATCTTCAGTAATCCATGGCTGTATAGGTAGAGGCAACTAACGGGATCTGGTGGTCATGCTTGCCGATGACACATATCGTATCATCCCATTTGCGTAGATCGATGCTCATGCTGTGATGACGGAAGATGCCAAAGGTGTCTTGTCACACCGATCCCGCTCATTACAATCACGTGATAAGACTTGTTAATGTCTCAACTTTGGAAACACAATAGCATTCAGATTAAGCCGTGCATCATAATCGCCATTGATGTGTCAAACCTCGAACTGCCCTCACCCACAGGCAAACTGTAGCACAAATGGGATTGCGAACCACAGAGAATATGACCAGTGTTCTTATATGCGAGCGACGCGAGTATATGTTGTTAACGATTGAGAAATATTAGATATGGGCACGTTAAACTATACACAAGGAGCTCATTGTAAAGCTGAAGTCCTGTTCCTATTTTGTGTTTAGTCATACTGCATATTTATGAATACTTTTAAATTTGAAACGAAACAAGCGTGTTAATTTCGTTCTCACATTTCTAGTTCAGGGAATGTATTACTGGAAGTAAAATGGCTATTTGATAGTTGTAAATGGTATCAAATCGTGGACATTCATTCCTGCTAACCTGACAATATATTCTGACTCGCAAGCACAAAGACACAGATCAGCCAGGGGAAGAGCACACTGTGTGAATTAAGGGGATGTCCATAGTTTGCGTGTGGAGTGAAGGGGAATTTCAAAATATATCATATTGTACAGGAACACACGATCAGTCCAGCCACTGAAGCAGTTTCACCATTTACATACTGCTGGTCACTGACAGTACTGAACGAGAGACCCTCTCGATATCGAACAGTTTTCGCCAATACATGAGTATCACACGAGCGCCGTTCCGGTCAGTTACAATTCATTTATTTTCCCCCCAAACCATATGACAAAAATAAAGGACTGCAAAAGAAATTTCTTCACGATAAATAACATAGGAAACACAATCTGAAAGATAAAGTTATGAATCCAATAAACTATTTCAACTTAGTCGGGTGATGTTCCACGACCTATAATAACAAGTTCACGTCCAGAAGTCATTAACTGTTTCATTTCCTATCAATCTACTGTAATAGATACATTTACAATTTAATGGTCACAGAGTCAGTAATTATGTGCGGTTACAGTATAATATAAATTTATATGATTTCACGAATGACATGGGAAATTCGGAACGGCGATAACTGTTACAGTTAGTTGTGAGAAAATAGCTATTTATACTTATTCATTCCCTTCCGAAGCGTTATAGTAACACATGATAGACAAGAACGGGCTGAACATATCGGCTAATAGGGAATCAAGTATCATTATTAATTCTGTTTCATTAATTTGACGAACGACTAATTAATTTCGTAAATACACCTAACATATGGCAGTAATTGATTAGTAGCCAGCATAGATATCTTGAACAACATTGGTTACAAGACACGCTGTCAGATACATCCGCCTGGAGGTTCAATGACTCAGTTTGTTAGTACCTCCGTTCATTCAATGGTGAATATGAATATTAAACTAATTTATACAATTCATTTACAACATCCTGAGTTCTGTTTCTGGACAACGCTTTGTTACTGGACCATCTTCGATACCTGGATTTTGCTGTTTCTGTTTCTTCATTTGTTAGAAGACTGGGTTCTGTTTCTGGTCCACTGTAGCTACTGGTCCACTGAGGGTTCCTGGATTGGGTTCTGTTACTACACTTTCATCTGTTACAAGATTGGTTTCTGTTTTTGGTTCACTTTAGCCACTGGTCCATTGAGGGTTTCTGGATTGGGTTCTGCTTTTTCTCCACTTTAGCCACTGGTCCACTGAGGGTTCCTGGATTGGGTTCTGCTTTTTCTCCACTGTAGCTACTGGTCCACTGAGGGTTTCTGGATTGTGTTCTGTTACTACACTTTCATCTGTTACAAGGTTGGTTTCTGTTTTTGGTTCACTTTAGCCACTGGTCCATTGAGGGTTTATGGATTGGGTTCTGTTACTGGACTTTCACCTGCTACAAGATTGTTTTGTCTTTCTTGTCCATTGTAGGTACAGGTCCATTGAGGGTTTCTGGATTGTGATCTGTTATTGAACCTCTTTTTAATACTATTTTGAAATCAAATTGCGTTCTTTTCCTTGGCCTCGACCTGTAACTAGGCGGTGTCGAGTTATTATATAGTCTTTGGTAACGGGATTGTGTTCAATAACGTGGAAAAAAGTAAGTTGGTAAGGAAATGTTAGTTAGCAAAGGGTATATCAAGGGTCTGACATCTTTCAGGAACCCTCCAAATAGTCACTGCCTTCCCACTAATTTCACCACCTGAAGTTGCAGTAAAGGGGACCAGTGGGACCGCTAATTAGAACAGTGCACAATACATACAAGTTTAGAGTGACGAAAAACCTCCATCAGGCTATATGAAAAGATGGATAACTTCATTCAGAGCAATATCCCAGCTACTCTAGTCTTATGAAGTGGTCAAATGTATCACAGGCTATATTTAGGATTATAATTTCTCAGTAAAGTAAATATTGTATTAATTTTGTGGATTTGAGTTGCATCCGGAACTAGAATCGGCATCCTCAGAATAAGGCACCTAATCGCCAGTACACACAGTCGTCTAATCCACTCTGCCAGTATCTAACCCACTCAGCCAACTCGTCCATAAAAATGAAAGTCGGGCAACTGGTGATCTAGAAAAAGGGTCTTGTTCATCCTTCCGTGGACGCCACGGTGGCTGACATTGATGCATTTCTCTCGTCCAAAAAGTTTTAAAGTCTACAGGTGTGTCACAAAATATGTTTATGATGTCACGTCAGGTGCACATGGCTTTCCAGTGATTTTCCTAAGTAAATGACAGTACTTTTGGTGATCATTAGTAATTTTGGTTTGCTGACGTCATTGTACAAGTTGTTTGATGAGGATTGTCTGTATTTATCATTGACGAATAGTCAATGCTGGTTCGATGCACCCTGTTAAAGTTTGGATCCACTCATTAACAACTTGATGTTTTACGTCTTAACGACAAGTTCACTGCTAACCAGCAACCATACGTTGACTTATCGAGGAGAAAAAAACCCCAAACTTACACATTACCAATTCACGCGTCTGTAGATTGGTGATTTAAATGACATAGCCTTGCCAAAATCAATACAGTAATGAACGTATCTGTTATGGGATAACAAACCAGATCAGTGATAATTATGTCGGTTGTAACTTTAATGTGACGAACTAACGGAACGAAGCCGTACATTTTCACCACACGTTTCAGATCAGCTTTACTTGTATTGAATTATCGAGCATTTTGAACACACATGTATAGATATAATTTGCGCCTTGCCAAAATCAGTATTGCGATATAATAAAGGCACCTATTGTGACGTAGCAAGAACAGGGTGTATCGATTACTTGAAAGATTAATGTGAACGGAACGAAAACGTATTTCGATTAAAACAAAATGTAATTCTTGTAGGTAAGCCTTCTTCACTACACACACTGGAACAGCTCTTCGTTAGCTTGTAAGTAATGTTATTGACATATTGAATTCCTGCAGTATCATTGAACTCAGTAGGAATGGTATGGGAAAATAACCTTTGTTAGATAGCAGACTACATCTCAATTACAAATATATTCTGTAATCTGCGTTTATAACGAGCATGCTTATGGCAAAATGACGAAGATTCCTTTTTATGTCTCACCCACCTGCTACACGACCCTAATAGTGCAGCGGTATTTTGTGAGGTATAGCAAGATGTATTTGGTACCGTTGGAAAGCTTGGGATCTCTGGTTTTCCAAAACCAATATTCCCAGACTTGAAAGTGTCAGGCAACTGCGATTATAACGAAACTTACATTAGATATTCGATTGCCGCAATATGTCAATATTCTCCATATATCCAGAGACTGGACCATGGCACTCGTTCGACTTCAGCTGCATCTATCTCTGGTGCAGTTCCTCCCCTCGGACATAGATCCTCCAACAAATGCGGACATCGTGTTAGACTGCTTCAGCTCTTGCTTGAGATACCAACAGTGTGTCTCCCTGATTTATAATAGGAACAGCAAACAGTGTTACACCTATCCAGGCAGGCTTGAAGTTCCCTTCTGGGGAACTGGCATTAATACTGACTTGGACATTTACAACACTAACAGAGGTAAGAGAGATAGTCTTGTGATCTGGTAAAGCAGATTTGAAGCCAGTGTTTTCCCCTAAAAGTCAATGAAAGTGATTGATACATCACAATTTACTCATAAGGAATCATGTTTGCGTGAAAACAGTCAGTGAGTATGATTTTACGAGACCTTTAGCAATATCCAGAAATATCTTGCAGTCGGATAACGGAAATCACACACTGTATGGGGAGATAATAAAACAAAGGTCATTGGTGTCACAAGCGATCTGTGCCCTTCAACTTCTCTGCATATGTCTGGGAACTTTCGTATAAGAAAACTGACACACATCACTGTAATAACATTTGTATTTCTGTTATAGAACAGCGCCTGAAAACTTCATACAACACTGTATTGGTTGTCCAGGCGCATTAGTGACGCACAAAAACTGACCATTTAACCAATGTTGTTGCTGCATATTCTCAAAGCATTGTATTAGACATTTTCATGTTTCACCCACCCACTTAAGAGGCACTGAATGATTGTTTTTGAACCAATTGCAAGTAGTCTTGATGTTCACAAAAACTGACCATATCCTGCTCCACCAATGGTACTCACAACAAATATATGCAAACTCAGGGAACAGTTCCCCTGAAGATAACATATCCTGTCAAAGTAGGGGATTGCAATTGATATATTGTGATGGTCAAAACAAGATTAGATTTTTTTGGATTAGCATGCTCGATTGCATTTCAGTATGTGCTAAATTTACACTAAAAATACCTGGGCTGTTGGCACGGGACCTTACATCACGTCTAATCAGTGCTTACTATAGCTCAGTACGTTTAGAAAGGAAGGGAAAGAGTATCGTTGCAACAAACAGCAAACTAAAAATTAATACCATGCATGACTTGATAAAAAATCAGGAACTGTCAAAGTTTTCTTGCAGCGTGACGCCATGACTCACGCAAAACCATGCAAATTCAGCATTTCTGGTTTCTTGTAGTATTTACAATATAAACGATAAAGACATATAACAATACACGGATAGTCAGAATCGTTCTGATTGCATATAGGAAAGGAAGAGTCAAAGGAAGAGTCCTGTGTACGCTTGTCGGCGAAGCCTCCAATTTGTAAGAAATCTGTTACCGGTGGTGATATCATACAGCAACATTCGTATTAGACACTTTCTTTGAGGTGAAGGTCGGTTGAACAAGATTAAACACCATCGCCCTATCGCTTGTCAGCGGGGTACATTGAAAATAATAGAAGAACGCTCAACCAATCAGACAGCGACACATATGTGTGTGGTAAGATGATAATATGACGCCCCTTTCCTGATGCACAATACTGGTTTTGCTTCCATTTCCATAAAATGAAACCTCTTTACCTGAGTCTTGTTATTTCGGAACCTGTGATCTCATTTCCTCTGGAAAGAAATGTCTAAAAATACACATTACGCAATACATTTATCAACTACTCATTTATCCAGATTGTTGACTCTTCAGTCTGATACGCCCTCATGGGAAAGCTCTAACGAGTTTCACCCAATGCTTCGCCCACACTTTGTAGTTTTTTGTGGAATATTATGTTTAGAGCTTTTTGATGAGTGCTAGTTAAAAGGAGACGAAAGCACGATTGAAACAAGACGTGTTTCGAAGGTTTCAATGATAAAGCAAAATGCCCATTTAGACGTACTTGGTGCCGTGACTGTAATAGAGAATGTTTATTTCAGAAGGATATGGTTGTCCAAGTCATCTTGGATATGATTTCAATTCCACGATGAAGGTGTGCTTCAAAATACACGGTGACGTTAACTATGGACACAATCATGCCGCCAGAATCTGCAAGTCGGAGGGAAGTCATCTCATCAGAATCAATTCAAGTGCAAAGGATGAATTCTTGTCAGTCATTTGGCCAAGTGGAGCCGGTAAGCAATCACTCGAAAACTTAAAATATGTCCACCAGTGTTATGGAAATGTTACAAAAGTGTTATAGAGGTAGAAGTCTCTACTAGTATTTTCTATTATTCCAATATTTGCATCATGCTAATGTATGGTGTGATAAAGGAATGAACAGCACCAGATGCTATTATTAGTATAAAACCTCAGTATCGCTACATACTGCCCAGCCATCCGTCAGTGAAATCACATCAGACCGCTAACCCATGATAAGCTCCCATCTGAAACTATTCATCAGTATATTTGTACTGGGAAAAACGTGCATACTTTATTTTGGGCAGATAGTGTCAGCGAAGCGATTCACCAACGAATACTGGACATGTAGTATCCAGAAGTACCTGTGTTGCCCTACAGTGGCAATCCAAGGTCTATCACTTCGAAGTCGATCTTGCTTAGAATTGGCTTGCTGTCCCCAGTACTGTTGGTACTCTGATGAACATTGAGTTGGCGTGCAAGGACTCCCCAGCAACCACAATACAGGGAATGGTATGGGCAAAATCACTGATGCCTCACATTTCATCTGAGGAGGTTTTGAATGAAGACTCAAACGGTTGTATTATCCAAGCAGAAAGGCGACATGCTGTTTTGACAGTCACGACATATACAGGTTTAGCAAGAAATGGCTATGCACAGAACAAGTTGTGAAATCAGTATATGATCTCACAAGGTTGTAAAACGTAAAACATATATAGCACAAAATTAAGTTAATAAGGCAGTACGACGTCTGAAGAAGGAAGGGGCCCTAATCTCTTCAACAACAACTGTCTTTGTTTTTTTTTAAAGTCAGAGTAACCAATGAAATCGGGAGAATCTCGGTGTTTCTAAAGAGTGTGCAATTCGTAATTGATCGATAATTGTCGGAATTCGGTCAACACATGCCAACAACAAAACATTTGAAAGGTTTTTAAGTCTTGAATACCGTTTTTCTCTTTAAAACCTGGCTATATACCTTAATAGGTAAATCCACAGATGTGAGCTACTGGCTGCTGTTGCCTCAGATCAACACATATCTGCATGGACATCTCGTTCGCATTCAGCTTGTCAATGAGTAAAATAGGGATCGATTGAAACCCGGTAGTTCCAACTCTTAAACGAATCCCATAAACGAGTCTAGTTAAACTATATGTGTACGATTGACATGGTGCAATGAAAGAAATAGCGTAGCCACGCGTCGTCACGTGTCACGTCATCAATGATATCAGTATGAATCGTGACGTGTTGTGTCTGTACGATATACTGTGTGACCTGTACAGACGGGATCAACCAGATAGTGAAGGTATATGACAAAAACCATTACAGGAGGCCACATGCATATGAAATTATCTTACCTCACACATAAATGTAGCTGTCTGATCGGCTACGGGCTCTTCTATTATTTTCAATGCACCCCGTGTACAAGCGCGTGGTATTACAATACACCTCTCTGTCAATAGCAGCGCATTCGCTACTTTGTGGTACATGTAGTTATTTCGAATGACATTGCATTACGGAAATTACCGATGTTTTACGAATGCAAATTGATAGAAGGGAGATAACTCTAAACCTGTATTTCTTGTATCTTCCGCCATAGCTGACAATCGTTACGAAAAAAATAATTTATCACATAGCTTTTACGAAACTTTCAAATGTAGCCGCTGATTTTATTGAGAAGCGGAAATACATCGCGGCGACATCACTAAGACAGTACCTACGGGAAAAACAGTAAGATGCAAGATTCGAATAGTTTGATTCACACAGGTTGGCTGAAGTGTACGATCCGATACTCATGCTTGAATCAGTTCAAAATCAACATTGACGTGTTCGGTAAGCTAAATATGTTATTCATTGGTCACGAGTGGACCATGGGTTGAGGTACCCTCGCTGTTTGTTTATGTTCTCTGAGTCCGATATATACTACTGGAAAATAGAGACAACGGAGGGTTTTGTATTTTCGTTTTGGGCATGACCAGAAATCTGATGAAACGTTGATGTGAAAATGATTGTGAAACTGTCAGATGTTTAGGGAAGCTAAACTCAGTGATATTATTTACACATAATTTCAGTCCATATCGATGGCCGGTGTAAAGCAGGGGAAGGGTGGAGGTACTCGAATGGTGACAACATAACCTACATCAGATGGAGGCAAGGTCAACCTAACAGCAACTGCGGAGAAAAATGGGGGACTTGTCTGAACGCAGCCTCGTCTGGTTTCAATGACTTCATGTGCCAGAAACCATTTCCCTTCATCTGCGAAATCGTTATATGAAGACAACTTGTTGTTATTATATATTTCATCGTCTGGATCTCTCGCATCGATTCCCTTTATTACTTCTTTAATCTTGTTCCTTCTGGTGGCTAAACATATTGATGGTATTGGATACGCCTCTTTCAAACGACATTCAGTTATCCCATTTACCTTTCTAATATTAAACATCACTTCATATCAGATTATGTGTATGTAGCCAGGAATTTTTACAATTTGAATATGATTTTCACAACTGCAATATTGACACACCTTCATCAAAGATTTTAGCTATTAGAAACATAGATGACAATATTGTATATTTGCCTTTGAATTTAATGATTTTAGTATGAGCAGGGGCTTATCTTTCAGCATTTTGTAGAAGCTTTAATTGGAATAAGAGAGAATATTGGAATACGGTAAATAGTATTCTACACCAGCACGGGCTAAAATCAAGAAAGAATCGTCATTTTATCTGGATATATAAATGAAGCACTCTAATATCCATGATCATAATACTTCTGATGTTTGGTTATATCTCAGATAGCACTATTACCATGTTTACATTCTTAATGTTACTAGCTGTAACAGTTTGGGCCTCAGAGAAATACACTAGGATTTAACACATTCGACATGTGCGTGTGCATGGCCGCGTGCGTGTATTACGTACGCATTATTTATTAATGCTACGTTGATAATGAGATAAATCTGTTGTTAACACAGTTAGGAAATGACCCATGTTACCCTTTTCCTTCAACAAGTCGTTAACCAAAACTATTCCATTATCTAAACAATGACGATATAATATCCATATACAGGTTTGGGAATAGTAAGTATCAACGTATTTCCCAAATGATTCCATTGTACATTGTTTGGTTTACCTCTGAAAATAATGCTAACAAAGGTCAACATGTGACGGTATCTGCGGCATGTTTGCTTTCTGTATGGACTCCAGCTGGATTTATACCATCACTTCAGACCCTGGCGATTGTGTTGTTTATCCATTTACAAAACATGATTATCAAAACTTTCCAAACAATTCAATGTCGTTTTAAAAAGCAATGATGGAATTTACATGGTTCAAATGTCCCTTTTTGTTATTAAACTGAAATAATCACCTCTTGTGATGGAAAAATCAATACCGTCAAAATGGACATTAAATGAATATTTCATTACAAGGGAGACAGAGGACCCTACCCATGAGTATATCCTGAGTGTATATGGCATGATACCGACTGGATGGTCGAACACTTGAGTATATCTCGCATGATACAGATTGGAGTACCCTACTCGTAAGTATATATGGCATGATACAGATTGGAGGGTGCTACTCTTGAGTACATCTAGCATGATACAGGTTGGAGGGTGCTACACATGAGTACATCCAGCAATATACAGATTGGAGGGTGCTTCACATGAGTGCATCTAGCATGTTACAGATTGGAGGATGCTACACATGAGTGCATCTAGCATGATACAGATTGGAGGGTGCTACACTTGAGTACATATAGCATGATACAGATTGGAGGGTGCTTCACATGAGTGAATCTAGCATGTTACAGATTGGAGGGTGCTTCACATGAGTGCATCTAGCATGTTACAGATTGGAGGGTGCTTCACATGAGTGCATCTAGCATGTTACAGATTGGTGTATGCTACACATGAGTGCATCTAGCATGATACAGACTGGAGGGTGCTTCACATGAGTACATCCAGCAATATACAGATTGGAGGGTGCTTCACATGAGTGCATCTAGCATGTTACAGATTGGAGGATGCTACACATGAGTGCATCTAGCATGATACAGACTGGAGGGTGCTACACTTGAGTACATATAGCATGATACAGATTGGAGGGTGCTTCACATGAGTGAATCTAGCATGTTACAGATTGGAGGGTGCTTCACATGAGTGCATCTAGCATGATACAGATTGGAGGGTGCTTCACATGAGTGCATCTAGCATGTTACAGATTGGAGGATGCTACACATGAGTGCATCTAGCATGATACAGACTGGAGGGTGCTTCACATGAGTACATCCAGCAATATACAGATTGGAGGGTGCTTCACATGAGTGCATCTAGCATGTTACAGATTGGAGGATGCTACACATGAGTGCATCTAGCATGATACAGACTGGAGGGTGCTACACTTGAGTACATATAGCATGATACAGATTGGAGGGTGCTTCACATGAGTACATCCAGCAATATACAGATTGGAGGGTGCTTCACATGAGTACATCCAGCAATATACAGATTGGAGGGTGCTTCACATGAGTACATCCAGCAATATACAGGCTGGAGGGTGCTTCACATGAGTACATCCAGCAATATACAGATTGGAGGGTGCTTCACATGAGTGCATCTAGCATGATACAGATTGGAGGATGCTACACATGAGTGCATCTAGCATGATACAGACTGGAGGGTGCTTCACATGAGTACATCCAGCAATATACAGATTGGAGGGTGCTTCACATGAGTGCATCTAGCATGTTACAGATTGGAGGATGCTACACATGAGTGCATCTAGCATGATACAGATTGGAGGGTGCTACACTTGAGTACATATAGCATGATACAGATTGGAGGGTGCTTCACATGAGTGAATCTAGCATGTTACAGATTGGAGGGTGCTACACTTGAGTACATATAGCATGATACAGATTGGAGGGTGCTACACATGAGTGCATCTAGCATGATACAGATTGGAGGGTGCTACACTTGAGTACATATAGCATGATACAGATTGGAGGGTGCTACACTTGAGTACATATAGCATGATACAGATTGGAGGGTGCTACACTTGAGTACATATAGCATGATACAGATTGGAGGGTGCTACACTTGAGTACATATAGCATGACACAGACTGGAGGGTGCTACACTTGAGTACATATAGCATGATACAGATTGGAGGGTGCTACACTTGAGTACATATAGCATGATACAGACTGGAGGGTGCTACACTTGAGTACATATAGCATGATACAGATTGGAGGGTGCTACACTTGAGTACATATAGCATGATACAGATTGGAGGGTGCTACACTTGAGTACATATAGCATGATACAGATTGGAGGGTGCTACACTTGAGTACATATAGCATGATACAGATTGGAGGGTGCTACACTTGAGTACATATAGCATGATACAGACTGGAGGGTGCTACACTTGAGTACATATAGCATGATACAGATTGGAGGGTGCTACACTTGAGTACATATAGCATGATACAGATTGGAGGGTGCTACACTTGAGTACATATAGCATGATACAGATTGGAGGGTGCTACACTTGAGTACATATAGCATGATACAGACTGGAGGGTGCTACACTTGAGTACATATAGCATGATACAGATTGGAGGGTGCTACACTTGAGTACATATAGCATGATACAGATTGGAGGGTGCTACACTTGAGTACATATAGCATGATACAGACTGGAGGGTGCTACACTTGAGTACATATAGCATGATACAGACTGGACTATCGTACTCGTAAGTATATCCAGCATGATGCAGACTAGATTATCTAACTTGATTTTGAGAGTATCATACTGCCCTTCTTCTGACTTATTTCGATTAGCGATCTGTAGCCTATTGTTAGATTGTGCTGTCCGTTATAATTAAAATGTTTTAGATTTAGTTACATGCATATCTATGATATTCTAGTTATTTCACTGTCCTTCGGTGACATGATTGTATGATCTATGTTTTTTTATTGTAAATCTACATATTCTTTTAGTCACGATATGGCTGAAATATCGCCAAAGTGACTCACTCACCCACTCACTTATTTCGATTAAAGATTACGCTCTAAAAGGCTTCCAAAAATCATATTGGTCTTGAGGAATCCGTTTCCAAATCTGACGCATCCGTGACAAAGATGAATATACAATGCCATTTGGAAACAGCTCAAAGGTAATACATGCAATATTTGGGATTACACTTTCTCAGTCTAGTACTTTTGTTGACTTGAGTCCCATGCGGGAGGGCACCTAAACGCCACAACACAAAGTTAGCCCTCTAACCAGTTAACGCTAACAGTTACTGCTAACCAATCTTGATTAACAACAATTTTTTATTTCTGAACAAAAGGTACACTGAGCTGGAATTTATCTGTTTTCTGTCTTGTGAGAAACCGCTTTGCAACCCAGACAATGACATGTATTTGAATTATCGACCAAGTGGGAAAATATCATGATTAGTAGTTCACACATCTAGACATCGATGTGTAACATGAGATGACGTTCGGAAAATGCAATTGAGCAAACTAATCAAGACAGTTATTATGATTAAACAGGCACATAACAGCTTAATTGCTTGAAAGTTTAATGTGAGGGATGAACGAAACGGAGACGTATTTCGATTAAAACAGAATGTAATTGTTGTAAGGAAGCCTTCTTCATCACACATATGGGAACAGCTCTTCGTTAGTTTGTAAGTTAGATTACTGACGTGTTTTATTACTAAAGCATTTGCACTTAACAGCGTGTATATTTATGTAACACATGCTTCATTATTTGTAACGTTTGATACTGATTTTATCGAGACGCCAAAAAGCTATCATTGTCGTGTCATTGTTAGAAATATTAAAGATGACGTTTGGAGTACAAAAAGTGAATGTATGAAGATTTATTTCAATAATATATCGGATGTCTTCACGAAACACTGTTTGTTTCTCTCACCGTCTCTCTGTCCGTCTTTCAGTCTACGCTTGTTTTGGTTTTGACGCAAGTAAGGAGGCGTATGTGATTAAAATATATTTATATAAAATCGGATTCCGCTTGGTTCATTCCTTCAACATGGTTTGTTGAACATGACCTCATGTTTGTTTGCTGACTTTGAGGTTAACGTATTTTACTTTCTCATTTTGAGTTAATGCGTGGTAGCAGGTTCAGCATAGACAGTTAAGAGAAAGGATAATTAAACATTGGAAACAATTCTTTCTGAAGGTAAGGGAAAATTATTATCAAGATCACCGTTGTATATATCGGGTGATTCCCGGCTTCCTACACTGAACATTCCGAGGGAATGGTATTAGAAAATAAATAAGTTACAACAGCTAACAGGTTACATCTAAATAACGGAGAAATATTGTGATCTACGTTTACAACGAGAATCTGTATCATACGCCTTTCTTATGTCCCGACCTCCTGCTTCTCATTTGACAATAAATGCCACGAACTGCGATTATAGCGAAACTCAAATTAGCGATTCAATTACTGTAACATGTCAATATTCTCCATATCTCCAGAGCCTGGACCATGACACTCGTTCGAATTCAGCTGCATCTGTCTCTGGTGCACTTCCTCCCCTCGGACATAGCTCCTCCAACAAATGTGGACAACGTGTTTGACTGCTTCAGCTCTTGCTTGAGATACCAACAGTGTGTCTCCCTGATTTACAACAGGAAGAACAGTGTTACACCTATCCAGGCAGACTTGAAGTTCCATTCTGGGGAACTGGCATCAACACTGACGTGAATATTTACAACACTAACAGAGGTAAGAGAGATAGTCTGGTGATCTGGTAAAGCGGATTTGTAGTTATTTTTTTCTCTTAAAAGTTAATGAGAGTACTTGGCAATTAATTCATTCCGAAATTAATGAGGCTATGGCTTTATTAATTGAAATGTTACAGGATTGTTGAAGATTTACCAGGGATTGAATCCCTTTGGAGACACTAATAACATGGGTCTGATACTATCTTGTGTCATAGGGCAAGGCACTTTGTCCACATTGCATTCAGTCGATCCAGTCGTTTAAAATGGGAACCTGACAATTAGAGGTTACGGACCCAAACAATCGCGCTTATCACTCAGCACCTTTGAAAGTGCATGTCCGTCAGGTTAATAATGCAACGCCAGAGAGCAGCATCGCACTTGAATTCTAGGCACAAAAATGACATAATTATTATCAGTAGTTATGGTCTGAGGAAATACTTCCACTGCAGTGTCGGTTACGAAGCAATAGTGATGGCCAGCTCAACATTGTTTATTTTATTATTGAATGTACATTTTGCAAAATGTGGTATAAAGGTAAACATGCTAAAACAAAGGTTTTGGTTTTTCCAAATGTTGAAATGATAAAATCATCAGAAAAAACTGGAATTGTGAAGGGCATGTTTTAGAATCAGTTTCCAATTATAAATATTTAGGCATTTATTTTATACTTGATTAATGTTGGGGAAACGTCTATTAACATATATCTCAAGAATCAAAGAAGAGAACCTTTTGTCTTTTAAAGTTTATTAAGCATTATAACATCTACATTTCTAAATCATTGTTTGTATTTGATAGAATGATTGTACCGATCCTTGTTTACAGCTCTGAAATTTAGGAATGTCAAAATATGTCATGTATTGAAAGTATTTACCTTTAATGTTTTGCAAACATTTACTCAGTCTTTCAAGTAATACATGAACTGCCGCAGTACTGTTGAATTAGGAAGGTATCCATTTATAAGTATGTATTGAATATTGGCTGAAAGTACTGTCCATGCCTGCCTTTTGATATTTACTTATTTCTTATGAAATGATATATTCTCTTGATAATGTTAGTAGAGAAACATGGGTTGGATTTGTGTGAAACATTTTGTTCATATCAATGGATATTTGATGGGAAAGAATCGTGTTAAATTAAGCTTCTGTGAAGAAAATACGTTCTCATTTTCACCGTGAACAATATTTGATTAAAATAAAAACACAACTTCGCTGTGGCATCAGGAAGTTGGGAAAGTATTTCAACTGAAGATAGAATGTGTTAACTTTGTATTGTGAAAAAATTTATTCAGTGAGATTATTTGAGGATGAATATTAACATTTTCTTTTGAGTTGTACATTGTATGAAACCTTATAAAAGGAACACAAAGATTTTGCAAAAGATGAATGTTACTGATATCATGTCAATTATATAACAAGTAGCACGATTGGAAGTTCGGTGCTTTTATATTTTACAGTTTTAAATGAAGACAACTGGATTGAATTGTAAATGATTTAAATATATCATGTAAACATGTTTATACATTGCTTAACATGGTACTCTGTAAAGTTTATGAAATGACTATGCATTTGAATTCTGGACCAGATAACCTACATTTCCGGAATCAAATCAATCTATCAAACATCAAAACTGATCCATCAGAAGAAACATTTTGTGTCAATACAATGAATGAATGAGTATGAGTTTACGAAACCTTTAGTAAAATGCAAAATACAGCAATACCTTGCAGGGGATATCGGAAATGGCCTCCACACACTGAATGGGGGATACTCAAAGAAGGGTCATCGGCGTGACTAACGATCGCCTCAACCACCATCTGAATATATGGGAGTTTTTGTATGCAGGAAAGCTGAAGTCACCCCTTACAGTAGTTATTCTTTCCATATAAGGAAATCAATGTTGGTTTGCTTGTGTGAAGTCCCCATCGAATATCTCGCTACATCGCACTGAGTCTGGAACTTGTCCTCACTGTCTTCTGGAAAAAGATATTTGAAAAAGAAACATTATTCACCGTACACAACGTGTGTCCCAAAATGCGACGTTGCACAACTGGTGCTTACAGTCGGTCCCTTAGAATTAAAATATTTATGTTTGCAAGACGCCCCTTTTCTGATGTCCAGGCCTGGTTTTTGCTTCCATAAAATGAAACCTCTTTACCTCTGACGTGTTATTTCGGAACCTGAGATCTCATTTCATCTGAAAAGAAATCTCTAAAAATGTCCATTACTTTTTATACACTACATTATCCAGATTGTTGACTCTTCAGTCTGATCCACCCTCATGAAAAAGGGCTAAGGATGTTTCACCAAATCCTTCGCCCACTCTGATTTTTGTCTGTTGTTTTTGTGAAATATTATGTTTAGAGCTTCTGATGAGTTCTTGTCGATAGAAGACGAGAGTGTACGATTGAAACAAGACGTGTTATCGAAGGCTTCATTCAAACCGCAACATTCCCATTTTGACGTACCTATTTTGAGTTGCCGCGACTGTAACAAAGAATGTTCATTTCAGAAGGATATGGTTGTCCAAGTTATCTTAGATATGATTTCAATTCCACGGTGAATGTGTGTTTCAAAATACACGGTGACGTTAACTATGGGCACAATTATGCCGCCAGAATCTGCGAGTCGGAGGGAGGTCATCTCATCAGCATCAATTCAAGTGCCAATGATGAACTCATGTTTGTCATGTGGCCTAATGGAGACGGTAACCAAACACATGAAACCTTAAAAACTCTTAATGTTATCGAAATAGAAGTCTTTGTTTATATGATATTGAAATCAACAGGACTCATTGTCGTTATGGGTGTAACATATCTGTTTTATAACAAACTGCTCAGCTATCAATTAACGAAAGGCATAAATATTCAATCAAAGTCCAACATCGGTACACTAAACCACGATGACTTTTCCCCATCGGAAACTATTCATCATTATGAGAGGAAATTTACAGAGGAAATGTACATTCGGTATTCGGTGCTGCCAGTGTCACCCCACTAATGCGATTCCACGGGTGTATTTGTAGTCTCGTTTGCATCTATCTATCACTATCTTACCTGAACAACTCCCTCCGGCGGTGCTGAATCATGTGAATTCTCCAGATGTCATCTCTGTACCGACCAGCAACTAAATTGCCCTGTAGGCACGCTAAGCTATATCCACTGCGTGTCTACTACTTCGAGATCGATCTTGTGTAGAACTGGTTGGTTGGTCGTTATATTATCTCGAATACTGGTTTCCTCATTAACATTCGTTTAACGCTTCTAAAAACCTAGCCATGCACGTTAATTACTATATGTAATATGTCACAGATGTGAGGCTCAAATCTACAGATTTATCCACTTGGACAAATCTTTCGTAATCAGCTTGTCAACAAGTAAAACAAGGACTCGACTGAAACTTCTGTAGTTACAACTCTGAAACGAACCCCATAAACAAGGAGCCCAGTTAAAGTAATTGTGTACGACTGACACGGAACAATGAAAGAAATAACGTTACCATATTTAAATTGCAGTCAGGTGTCACGTCATCAATGATGTCGGCATGAATCTGCCAGTCTTGTATCTGTACGATATGTTGTGTGACCTGTAGACAGGGGATTAACCAGATAGTAAGGTTCATGGCTAAAACCACTGCAACGGTTTCAATTTGAACATATATAGATACCTCTGGAAAATGCTTATAGAGACACCGGGGGCATTTGTATTTACACTTTGTGATGTGAAACTGTTAGATGTTTAGGGAAACTAAACTCAGTGACTTCATTGCACATAATTTCAGTTCATATCGATGGCATGTGAACAGCAGGCGAAGGTTGGAAGTATTCGAATGGTGACAACGTAACCTACATCTGATGGCGGCAAGGTCAACCTAACTGCAATTTTGGGGAAGCTTTTTGGGGTCTTGTCTGAAGGCAGACTCGTCTGGTGTCAAGGACAGCAGGTGTTTCTCTCTAATTCCCTTCATCTGCGAAACCGACGTAGTGAGTGAGTTAAAATTTATCGTCACATCTGCAATATTTCAGCCCATATCGTGACGAGAACAATTAATATTGTACCGAGTAATAAATGGGAAATTGGGAAAACCTGTCAATGAAGGACAGCAAAGTAACTAGATTATCACGAAATCGATTGGTGAAGCAGTAACCAATTATCAATTACTTAATCGTCTGGATATGTGCTGTATGCACCACTAACTTCGCATCTACACGTCTACCGCTCCTCTAATCCTGTTCATTTGGTGGTTAAACGTATTGATATTTCAAACGACATTCAGTTATCTCCGAGCTTTATTTAACTGTCCTATATTGGATATCACTTTACATCCTACTATGCCAGGCATTGTCACGATTTGAATCTGGATATCACAATTGGAATATTCACGCACATACGTACCCACGTTAGCGATATTAGATACTGATGATTGTATTGTATACTTCCGTTTGATTAATAATAAGAAGGGGGTTTGCTTTGTTGCAGAGGCTTTAATGAGCATGAGAGAAAGTATTAGAATACTGTAAATAGTATCACTGATAAGATGATTGGTTTAAATCAAGAAAGAATCGTCATTTTTGTCTGGATATGTAAACAAAGCATTGTTCATAATTGTTTTGATGTTTGGGTATATGATGACTGATACGAATTATGAATACATTAAATAGTCTGGTCTCAGTAGCACGTTTACCGCTTTCCCATTCTTTGTCGATATCCAAAGAAATAAACTGTGACCGTTTGGGCCTTCAAGAAATACCCTAGGATTAAAGGCATTCGACGTGTGCGTGTGCGTGTGTGTGTGCGTGTGCGTGTGCATGTGCTACCTATGAATTTATCAATTACCCAAACTCTTCTATTGTCTGAACAAAGGATGTATAATAGTCATATTCCGCTCCCCAGCCTTATTTAGGTTCCACGCGTTCATCTGAATCTTTTAGTTACCAATCGCTTCTCTACATCTTCAGATCAACCAGAACAATGTATGTAGTAAGTCCTTGGTAAATGTTGGATAGATAATTTTCATCATCACTGTTGGGTTATTTCAAGCACAGTGTTATAACAGACGGTGTTATATGGAATCTTTGTGATAGTATTGGTTTCCTTTCTTGCGTGTATATTGACACCACCCATGTTTGGGAATAGAAAGTATCTCCCAAATGATCTCTAATTACATTGTTAGGAATACCTAAATAATGCTAATAAACTTAAGTATAAACATGCAGTGGCATCTGTTGGTATATCAGAGTGTCTCCGTGAGACATAGGGAAAGCGATACCCCATGGCTATATGCTTCGTTATTGTGTTGTTCTTTCAGTGAGACTAAGTAATTTAGTCAAAAGATTTCGTGAATAATAACAGCAACATACTTGTTATAATCATTAGAAACCTGTGTTAAATGCCGACTGGGTGACTTGAAGTCAACGCCGTTTTGATGCTAAGTGGCAAAAGCGTGAGTGACAAGGGTTTAACGCCCTTGTGATGCTAAATGCCACGAGAGTGAGTCGTAAGGGTTTAACGCCCTTTTGATGCTAAATGCAGAGTTAATGCGTGAGTGACTATTGTCAGCAAAACTTTGATGCTGAATGCAGACTGTGCATATGAGTTGTACTACATCACGGGAGTGTGGACCGTGAATTACTTTCAAATAATGATGATACAAGATCACAAACGTCACAAACACATGACAGAGCATGCCAATTCTTTAACATACCAAAGAGGGTAAATTGCACTGTGCAATTGGGTGCTTGACATACCTATCACAAAAACAAATAAATAAACAAACAAAATAATAATAACCTTAAGGACCTAGAATGTTATAAACAATATTTAAGCAAGGGATGTATGGCATACAGTGAAATACTTGTAGAAAGAGCTTGTTCGTTTGTACCTCAGCAGTTGTCACCAAAGGCTTGATTTTTTATGTGAGTGAGTGAGTGAGTGAGTTACAGACAAGTGCTTCTGAAAACTACACAGGGGCAAACTGACGGCAAGTTAGCGTCTGATTTTGACATCAGATCAGAAAACTGCCAATTAACGCTTGATCAATTCTCGGTATTCGCGACAAGGAAAGAATAAATTCTATCGTTAAAAGCTTCTCTCATATATTCATGTAATTTTGAACTTTACATTTCTATCTCTATTCCTACGTTCAATTCACAGTCTTTTATATTGGAATCGTATGTATACAGGACTGTGCCTGTGACAGAACCGTCCTTGAAGTTTTAATGAGCACATACGTGTGAAAATGTTCTGAATTGTTCGATTGCTTGATATTGGCAGTTTCAAGTCACGCTAGACATTGGACAGATGATCTATTGATCTATTGATTGTCTATTGATCTCATCATGAGTCAACCGAGCAGAATTAAGTCTACGTAAATATCGATTACATGGATCAAAGCGTAATCATTATTAGCAAATATCTGTATGAGATGTAGTTGTCAAAATCATTAAGGCACAATAATGAAGGTGCATCTGTTATGAGTTCTCAAACACACGACAGTCCAATTACTTGAAAACGTTCTTCGATACAAACAGAATGTAGTTCTTGTATGCAAGCCACCTTCGCCACACGTCTCAGAGCAGCTGTTCATCAATTTGTAAGTAACATTGTAAGATACCCTTCCAGGTACCCTAACTTACCTGAGTGTATATAAGTGTAACGTATGTTATATTAAGATGCACCATGATTTCACAAGGCACTGTCGGCTGTCTGTTTGTCTAACTTTGTTTTGGTTATAGTGAATGTAAAGAGACCTAACTGATCATATCTATTTTCAAAATGATCGGCTGGAAACTGCTTGCACACTTTTAAGTGAATGTAGAGAGGCCTAACTGATCATATCTATTTTCAAAATGATCAACTGGAAACTGTTTGCACACTTTTAAGAGGTCTTAATCGAACTGTGTGTATCAGTCATACCGACCTTGTTAGAAATGAGTCAGCCTTAAACACAGAAAGTGTCTGTTTCAGGTTTTAGTCAGTATCTTGCAAGTTACAGTATGTTATCTCTTCACGAAACACGTCATGTGATATATGTATGTCTGTCTTTGCTTGGCTTGGTTATTATGAATCTAAAGGGGTTTAAGCGATTTGAATATGTTGCAATATAATCTCCTTTAAGTTGTTTAATTTTTTTCAACATGGTTCATTGACCCGTGTCTTGAGAAAGAAAACCACTTACACAAAACAGGCTCATTTAAGATTCAAATGGTCACGTTACCTCTCCGGTCTTTCGTTTGGAGTTTATACATACCAGCAGTTTCATTGTATGGGCTTATTGACACTAGGGTTACGTATATTGTGAAGGAATACTGCTTTCACGAAAGGGTCTGACTCAGAGGTAGTCAGTTCACCTTAGTTTTGTTTCTCTTTTAGACTTGAGAGGTGATAGACGTTCAATGTGGATGGTGAAAAGAACAGGCATTTAACATTCTTTCTGAATGTTAGCAAACATTAAGAGCATCACCACAAAACATATGGAATAATTACCGAATCCCCGCAGTATGACGGCTCAGTATTCAGTTTGAAGAGAATGGTCTGTAAAAACTTAATACATCCGCTAACGCATTATATATCAAACAGGTACAGTAAACCATGTTAGTAAACCGAACAGTCTTGACGAAATGATGGATATCAGAAACTGTTGTTTTGATGGTTTACATGACATGGCTATAACAAACTAAGGTTATCTTTCATTTAAGTTGTTTCATGTAAGTACATTATAACCACAGTTTACATTAGCATACTTCTGTTCTCGATATAGCTAGAGGCTGGACCATGGCGCTCGTGCGACTTCAACTGCATTTGTCTTTGGTACACTTTCTCCCCTCGGACATATCTCCACCAACAAATGTGGACAGCGTGTTGGACTGCTTCAGCTCTTGCTTGAGATACCAACAGTGTGTCGCCCTGATTTACAATAGGAACAACAAACAATGTTACACCTATCCAGGCAGGCTTGAAGTTCCCTTCTGGGGAACTGACAACAATATAGACTTGGATATTTACAACACCAACAGAGGTAAGGGGGAATTGTGTGGCGATCGTGTTATGCGTCTTAGGCATGCACAGATACACTCTGTGCACATATACACCTTTTTAATGCAATAAATCATTGATTTTACGCCTCATTTATCAATATTCCATGAAGGTCACCGCAAGAAGGTACCAAGGGCTAAATGAATCCGGGTTTGGGGCGTCATGAACCATCGTTTTCACCACTCTCTAAGCGACTCTATGTGAGGCCTATTGTACAAGATAACTAAACTTAGTTATTTAAAGTTTACATAACGTTTCGACTTCCAAAACAGAGCTACATACAGAACAGGACTGGTTGTCCAGCTGCCCAGGGAAACATAGTCATCATCTAACGGAGGTTGTAGATGTATATGCTCACATACGTAAACGATAATGTCACATCATCATGCTTCACTCGCGAACGTGGGGTACCGGGCTTTGTTTACGAGTCATTATGAAGTGTCTTGCCCCATGACACCTACCGTGTACACTTTAAACGTCAATAAATCGTTTACCTAAAATAAAAGTCCATTCAAAATAGGGAATTGCATAGGGTATCATTGTGCTCAACGATGCAGGGAGATTCTTGGAGGAAGAGCATGCTCGGGTGCCTCGCGGTATGTGTGAAATGTATGAAAACAATGTTTAGGCCACTGGGACATGGCTTTGATATGAAGGGAGCGTTGAGGTCTTGTGGAGATTCTTTTGATTGTTAATGAAAAATACCTGGCCATCTGTAATTAAATCCAATGGGAAGCTTCTTGGCCAAGTTTTGCTTTTTGCCAGTTTGAGGAGGTATTTTCACGTGTGCGCAAAAAGAAGAAATACAAAAAATGATGCGGCTACCGGAACACATGATCTTGATATGAAGGGAAAGTTGCAGTTATCCATCATGTCAGTTAGCATTTGATGCTTGATAAACAATGTCAGTTTATCTGTTACTAAATCACGTGTGACCCGTCTTGGCCCAACTTTGACATTTGCCAATCTCAAGAGATATTCTGAAGCTTATGTTTAAGAAAGCTGTAGGAGAAGCGGAAGCAAAGGGCACAGTCGGCACCGGTATGTCTTCCTCAAATTTCCTGCACCCTGACAGAGAAGAAATTTCTCCGAAACATTTCATCAATGTTCATTTTCCTTCATGGAGCCAGTTCCAGTTCTGGGTGCGGTTCCAGTTCCTGGTCTGATTGTGCACCAGTAACATATAATATACTGTTAGTTATCTTGGGCCTCGGAAGTCCAGAACCTGCTTTCCCATCTCCTCGGAAGTAGAAGAACGATATAAAAAATACTCACTGTTAACGATCATTTTTCAAGACACTTGATTTTGCCGTCGGGTTCATCCTCATGGGAATGAGGTAACAAAGTTTCACGGTACAGCCCAATGCTTCATTTAATCATTTACACTCTATTTTGTCAGCTTTTACATTTTCCTTGTCTGATTAGACAAAGATGTGCTAATACATTTAGTAATCAAACAGCAAACGTCCTATGTTGACGTACCTACTTCTGATGCCATTGCTGAAGTAAGGAATGTTTATTTCAGATGGATATGGTTGTCCAAGTCATCTTGGATATGATTTCAATTCCACGTTGAATATATGCTTCAAAGTACATGGTGGCGCTGAAAAGTCTCACACTGAGGCTATCAACACCTGCGTGTCTGAGGGAGGCCATCTCATCAGAGTCACTTCAAGTGTAAAGGATGAATTCGTGTTTGTCAGATGGCCATATGGATACGGTAAACATTCATATTAACCTTTTAAAACGTGTATAACGCTTTTTCCAACTTTCCTTAATACACGTTTTACCTATGTATACAGATGTGACATAATGACACCCCCTCTCTATCTATCTATGTCTATCTCTCTCTCTCTCTCTCTCTATATATATATATATATATAAATTATTGAGTTCATTAAATATTAACATGTCTGTAAGTGAAATAGGAAATCGATAATCCCGTAGTTCTTACTTTTATCCGTATCCAACAGTCAATCAAGAAACCTAGTTAAGCTAAATGTGATCTAACGATTGACAAGTTACAATGAAAGGAATAACGTCACCTTTCTTCGAGTGTCAAGTCGTTAATTATGTCCGTTTGAACCATGACGCATTTTATATACTCTGCCAGCTGTATTAACTAGACAGTACGTTGTCAGACAGGCACAACATGTGATGCGCAATCTGAAAATATATTTGGAGGCTAAACTAGGTGACAATATAAATATATATATAATTACAGGTCACATTGACGGCATGTGTACAGCAGGCGAAGGCTGGAAATACTCGAATGGTGACAATGTAACCTACTTGAGATGGAGACCAAATCAACCAAATGGCAACTGTGGACAGTTTGGGAAGTGTCTACGATCACACTCGTCTGGTTTTAACGACGTCAAATGTAATTACGAACATCCATTCATATGTGAAATTGATATATAAAGCAGTAAACGGTTTGTAATTATAAATGCTCAATCATCTGGAGAGATCTTAACTGAGTACAACATTAGTTGTGCGTCGATACGTTTTCTACTCTGTTCACTATGGTAACGCATTAATAGTATTGGTTACATTCCTTTCTAATAACACTTAGTTATTGCTAAGTCTATTCCATTCTCTTTCAATCACCAAAACTGAGGTCTTAATCAGGATATGAAAAACAGGGATGACCATATGATACATTTGATATCAATTTTCAGGATTTTGTAGGGGAAGGAGCTTTGACTTTTGTTTCCTTGTTAAGGCTTTAAGAAGAAGAGTATATTAAGAATCCCGCGTAAGATGAATATTTAAAATCAAGGAACAGTTGTCATGGTGTCTGCATACATAAGTGAAGAACTTAATATCCATAATTATAATGATTATAATGTTTGGTTACATCCTGCATGGTGAGTTTATAATTACGAATAGTGTGAATAGGAAGGCGCAACTTTTACATTCTTTGTCAACATCAAAAGCGATTACAATGCAGTTTTGAGTATTTGAATTAATTTTCAATACCTGGGTCTCTGTGCTATATTTTAATCATTTATCTGTTGTACAAGTGTGTCATTTACACACGATGAATATAGAATGATGTTTATGATGGACAGAATCTAATGATATGTATAACTAACTCCTTACTGCAAACGGTTTGCGCTATAAATGTTTTCCGTTATGTCAAAAGAAATTGTAGGAATGGACAGATTTGTAAGGTATCATCTAAAACATCCTCTGATTGTCTTAAAATTTCTTATATTTCATGTTATTAATAATTTGAAGTCGTGTCTCGGTCTCTCTCCTGTGTGTATGACTCTCTAAGGCGGTTTTTGTAGTACATTGTACACTTTATTTGCGACAACATAGGTTAAGAACAGCCCAGAAATTTATTTTCTTTGTCAAAACCCATTTTGTCCAAAATGTTTCAAATCATCAAATATCTGTGTAGGTGAGTTCATATATGCGTGGTAGCCTACAATGTTGGAAAAATGGAAGCAAAAAGTTAAGTTGGTTTATATGTATTTAATGGAATATAAACATACCACCACACCCATATATAGGACCCATGTTGCATACATCCACTGTGTAGTGGTATGAAGTATGTATTCAGTGGTAGTATATATCGCGTATCACCACGTAGTCAACATGGTCCCGTATAAATGTCCCTATATATGTGTAGTCGTATGTATTCAGTGATCCTTGCTATTGCTTATTGATATTCTACATAGGATTTGCCTAAACAAATGACATTTAGCAAACATCGGTATGATACGAACTCACGCATAATAAATTGCACCGCTCAACCGATTGCGCTACCGGGGACTTGATAGCCAATTGTTCGGTTAACTAGTCCATCCTGAGCTATAGAACAACTCGGCTTTGTTCTCACAGTCTAAACAGGCGCCATATAGCTAAATTATTGCGGCTTCAAACTAAACTTATTCACTCACTCTCACAGTTTAAAATATACTATGTTACCAGCTAGTCAGCTTAGACATTCCACAGCTTAAGATAGCTTGAGCCTGTGTCTTTTTATACGGCGAATCGAAAATGCCTATGCTAAGTCTATTTTAAAAGCATATCAAACGATAGTCACACAACAAACGGACGCTGGCGATTGTTCAGAAACATATATACCTATCACCACAAACTGCCGCCAGGCACGCTGACTTGGTTGACACATGTCATCGGTTCCCAATTGCACAGATCGATGCTCATGTAGTTGATCACTGGATTGTCTGGTCCAGACTCGATTATATACAGACCGCCGCCATATAGCTGGAATATTGCTGGGTGCGGAGTAAAACTAAACTCACTCACTCACTCACTCACTCACTCAGAAACTGCCGTTGAAACCCCATCCTAATACTATCATCTTTATTCTTCATTATTATATATTCTGTTCATTATCAGATTGTAGCCCCGTTCAACGCCATTAAAACTCCATTCCTCCTGTGTCTTCATCGTTTTTCATGAAATATCTAGATTAGTTTCGAAATCGTGCGAATGTTGCAGAACATTTCACAGTATACCGTGGAAGAGTTGTCTGATATGTTTCAGTGTCACTGGGCGTACACGAATGTGTGTTTGTTACCTGGCAAAATACTGACTGTGGGGTTAGACTGTCACAAAATCTTATCCGACCCGTCTCATGACCTGCATTCTTGTTTTAAGCTTTTACCTTCTTCCTTCTGGCATCTGCCTACAAGTCTCTTACAATATACACTGGTTATCTTTCTCATACCGATTATTCATTTGTGTTTTTTTTTTATTGTGATCGAGTCTCTTTGCTTGAATTGTTTTAACCATGCTGTATGCCTCACAAACAAAAACATGCGAGGGTGGTTGCGTTCGGGTGATGCTGTCAATGTAAATCAGTTTGACACTCACTAAAAGCTATGTATTCTTTGAATATTTACCTTTCAATAACGACAGCAAAACCGCCATCGAGATCGATACAGATTTTACATTGAAAATACGTTTTGCTTAATTTTCTTTTTTTGGAAGGAGTATTTGTCTTGATAGTTTCATTGTCTCTCTATATTGTCAAAACGTTTTTAATTCAGCAACAAATTTAGCTTCAGTTATGTCGTGAGGGACAACGTATAGCATCTCGCACAATCCCATTGCTGCTGTTTAACGTCCTATGAGGAGACACCTACACAGGAACATTTGCTAAAGATGTAGTAGAAAGGAGAGTCTGCGACGTGTTACGGCTAATAATTTGCTGTGGAGAAAGGTATAAGAAATCCCCTATGAACCATTAAAGTATGACAATGAAACAATGACAAGGCAAACATATTCAGTAATATGTACTGAGCAGACAAAGAGCAAGATACAAGGATTCACCATAGATGTTTCTAGTATAACATATCTAGTCAAATCTAAAGTAATGGGTCACAAATATAAGATCAACACACACTTGAGAAACGGTTCTACAAAACATTTCACGGTGAACGGTCAGTCTTAGATGTACGTGGATGTTAATAATCAGATGAAGAGGCAGACCTATTCAGATAGGCCGAATGATGACACAACTCCAGTGGAAGTCCATATGTGTGTCATCAACTAGCCATTATATATACAGTCACAGATTCTGGAACACTTAACTTAGAACTATCTCGATATGCCTCGTGTTGACCAACAGTTAAAACACATACTTATGTACGAAAGATTGGCTAAAAGGGGCAACTCTGGAGTGCTACCTTGAAAGGCGTGCCGCTAAAATAATATTACCGTTGAAGATTATATGATGCGAATTGTGACCCATAATAACTCCCACCTATTCAATGATTATACATGTTTACAAAAACACCTCACACAGACTGAATGTAGATGTGTTTCCTGCACTCAGTCATAAGGCAGCCAGATGACAACATTTTAACTGTGCCAGTTAAACCTTCAATACCCTTTGCGGTGCCAAAAGGATAGAGGATTTCCATGAATGGAAGATATGACTCGAAATCTAGATCACTGACCAGAATCTTCTGGTTCATGAGTACGTTTGTTGCAAGGGGGTGCGTGTTTGTATTCGCTATGTTTCATTCACATGGCTCCCTACCCACTGTGGAGTGTAAACAAGGACGAAGCCTCATATTAATATTTGTGGATCTCCAAAAAGATGGCACCAAGAATATCGGGTGAATAAAATTAAGTAGGAACATATCTTGAAAAGACATATCCTATCAGATTGGCACATGAGCCCATTGCCTTTGGGGCATGAGGACTCTAGCAAAATAATCAGTCTACTTTGAACATTTTGCAAAATTGTAATACATTAAATAATCGAAGCCAAGACAGTTCCTTGAAACGTAAATAAAGTAGTTAAAGATATTATCAGTACAATTTCAAAAAAGATATTAACAATCCAAAAACACACTCGCGTCACAACTTATATTTAAGTGTAAAACATATAGTAGTCCTCTTAATGCGGTAATATTATTAATTACAATCAAGTGTACGGTGTGTGAGTGTAATAAGAAAGCAATGAAACCCAGTTATGAATGGAGTATAAAAACAGTAGAATATAAATAGTAAAATATTATAAATTTTCAAGAAGTTTTCATTTTGTCTGGTCATCTATTTACTTTTTAGAAATGCTACTACTGACTATATTTGTACTTTGCATGTATGTGTACAGGATATAAGAGAGTAAGTATATAAATCAACATTAGTTACTATTCACTGAGCATTTAAAGACCTTCAATTAGAGGATATACATCTGCTGTAATTGAAACTGTATCATAAAAATGAAAGAATTTGTTAAAAATGAAAAAGAATCACATGACATCGGGAGGTGAAAATCCTGTATTGCCTTGGATTCACAGCCTAAGATTACATAGAATCATTGTTGTTGCTTATGATATATCGTCATCGCGATCAATCCTCGCAATTCCTGCGATTAATACGTGTTTGTTGTTGTAGTATTGTATTTGTTTAGGACTTCGCCGGAGACAAATTCGTCCTTGTACTTGTTTTGAGTACATACTTGTGATTATTGTTTATTTATATCATTTCATGTGAACCTAGCATAACTAAGTGTATGAAAGTATCGAATATGTGGAATGAATTGTAATCATTATGAGCAAGCCTCCGTCAGATGTAGTGGTCAAAAGCATTAAGGTCTGTAACTAAGGTATCGATTATGGCCGAGCAGACACATAACAGTTCAGTGACTGTATATAAATATGCTTCACCATGATGTCTGTATGTCTCGGGCTATCTTGGATATAACATGATAAATTTGTGCTTCAGTGTAATCGGCTAACAAACTGTTTGCAGATTCTTAAGAGGTAATTATCGCACTTTCATGACAGTCATATCCCACCTTGATAGAAATGAGTAAGATGATATGATCAGTATTAAGTGCCTGTTTCAAAAGTTGGTGTCAGTATCTTGCAATTCACAGCACCACGTCTTCACGAAACATGTCATGTGATATATGTCTGTCTGTCTTTGTTCATCTGTCAATATTTGCTTTTTGTTCCAATGAAACTAAATGAAACAAGTATTTATGCCAGTCATATTTCCTTCTGTTCTCTTAAAACATTTCTTTTCTCCATGTGTGCAATATGCACCCTATCCAATCCAAAATTTTAAAAAAAATCCCAACTGTGTTCTCAGTCATTAGATGCGCGGGGTAATTGATCATGTAGCAATGGATTAATTAAGGCAGCAATGCTACTAAATAGGTAGCAATGGGTTAAGTAACCCATTTTCATTTTCACACATACCAATTAGTCGTAAAATGATGATGGTAGATGTCCCAATTTGTTGTTTTTCGTAAGGGTGGCCCAACGGCAGCTGTAGAGAAATGGTACTTTAAAGGTGAACGTATGTCCGTTGTCAACGAATATAAATATCTAGGGATATCATTTACACATACACTAAACCTGAATAAATCTATCATTAATTTGGCAAGTAGAGGGGAAATGCTTTACTACAATTGCTCTCTATTATACCGAAGTTGGGGGTTGTTGGTCCCAGTATATTTTTCAAGTTGTTTGATTCCCAAGTGCTGCCTATTCTCCTCTATGGATCTGAAATCTGGGGCTTCAAGGAATTTTATGACATCGAAAAGGTTCACCTTCTTGCATGTAAAAGGTTTTTAAATGTTGGTATGTCTACCTCTAATAGTATGGTGTACGGTGAATGTGGGAGATACCCATTGTACATAATTTCTTACTCGCGCTGTTTAAAGCACTGGGGTAAAATAATAAATATGCCCGAACATTGTCTGCCCTAAAAAAACCTACAATATGATTGTTCAACTTGATAATATTGGTAAAAAACACTTGGGCAACCCATATTCGGAGTCTTTTGTTTAGATACGGCTTTGGATTTGTCTGGTTATCCCAAACCCTGGGCGATGTTAATGCATTTATCAAACATTTTCGTACCAGGGCTATCGATATCTTTAAACAGGACTGGCATTCATCACTATATGAAAGTTCAAGATATGACTGTTATCGTGAGTTTAAATCTCAACTTGAACCCGAGTCGTATCTAAACAACCTACGTAATACAAACCCTCGTAATGCTTTTATACGCCTGAGACTAGGTCTAAATGAGTTGTGTATCAATCAAGGAAGATGTTCATCCGTTATAAAATCACAAAGGCTCTGTCCATTCTGTAACACTGTTGAGAATGAATTTCACTTTTTATTTATCTGTCCTGTATATGATTTTTTAAGGCAGATGTATTTCCCGCCATGGCTACGATCATACAAGAATGCTACAAAACTTTATTCAATACTTTAAAGGAAAGCATCCCTATTACAACATGAGACAGCTCTATTTATTCATCATGCGCTCTCATTGAGAAGAGATTCACTGTAACACGTGTCATATGTTGTATATGTTGTACATACTATACATATATATTTTTGTATATGGGCCACTGGCCTTCATGCAATAAACTGATTGATTCTGGCACAACGATTTCCGTAAGTCACATTTCTGGCAGTGGATTATAACACCTCCCTAATTACATCACCCGGACACTGCCAGTTTTGGGATCTTACAAAGCGATCTTTATATATCAATGTCAGTTTGCGTCAAATTGTTGAATTGCTTGAACATAGCTGATTGATCCTTACCCTGCGAAACGAAATAGCGTACACAATATCGAACGTAAAATAGTGATTCCCTGAAGTATATTATAACCACAGTTTACTGTACCATATCACTTTTCTCCATTTAGTTACGGACTCGGCTATGTATGGGTTAAATAAGATGTAGGCTGTATTAACATTTTTATTTCCGGTTTTAAGGAAAGGTGTGTTGTGATCGATAACCAGTGTCCCTTTGAAAGCATATCAAGTTATTACAAACGTACATTATATAAACCCGTCAAAAGTGAAATTGAATGTGAGGATTATTTACTGTTAATTAATAACTGTACCAGTTTACCATATTGTACTCTGTAAGCTCCGATACTCTAATCATCACCTGCTGATTGAAGAAGGACGAAAGATCGGTCTAGCACTGAACGAAAGATCATGCCCTTGTTGCATTGTACCCACTATCGAATCTAAATACCACTTCTGCTTAGAATGTAACTTTTAAAATAATCTACGTCAGGCCTTGCATCCAAAGTATTATTACTCTTCTCCATCTCTATAATTTTGTACAGCTGTTGTCATGTAAAAATGCTTCTTATATTAATAATGCAGCTAAATATGTATTTCTAGCAGCTAAGCAAAGTTCCCAAATTCTTAATTGAATTGATGGAATGCGGTATCTTACGGCGCTTCATCATTTCATTATACATCATGATGTATGTACCTGTATGATGGGCCGGTGGGCCTTTACTAAAATAAACACAGCCAACTAAATCAACAATCTCATGTGGCACAAATACACCATAACCACACTCACTATACTCCTGTTGCAAGTTCAAAAGATAAATAAATCTGGGCTTAATATGCAACCTTGTCTCGCACCACTAGATGTGGAAGACCCTTCTGTTCTACCAAATGAAGTTAAATACTAGCATTTACAGAAGAATACATATTCCGAATGGCATTAAACAATTTACTAGACAATCTTTAGTGATCAGTGCATATAACACTTTTGTTTCTATCAACGTAACCAAAAGCTTTTTATTACCGACAAAAAGCACAATAGAATCTATCTTTCGGCATGCATAAATATTCTGAACGCAGTGTTTGCAATATGAATAGATTACTGTTGAGTAATTTTAGTGGACATAAATGATAAAAGATCATCTATAGCTAAAGACATTTTAAGGCGCTTTTCTATAAGAACAGTGAACAACTTACCTGTGACAATCAGACTAGAAATGCCGTTATAATTGTTGGGGTCAGAACGTTTACCCGACAAAGGCAAAATCATACCTATACGCCTTGAAACAAGTATGGGAACACCCAATATTTTCAGAATATGTTCATGATTAAAAAACAAAACAAACAAGACAAAACTACTCGAAGTCAGTCAGTGAGTGAGGTTAGGTTTACGTCGCTCTCAGCAACATTCCAGCTATTTGGCAGCGGTCTGTAAATAATCGACTCTGGACCAGACAATCCAGTGATCAACAGCATGAGCAAATGGGGACCGATCACACGCTGCATCACATACGGGCCTTAACTGCATATATAGTGTAACGGTATCTATTCAATTGTTCTATATATTCAGATGTATTATGCATGGTGTAGTGGCATGTACATGGTCATGTATGTGGTATATCCGTCCTAGTATAGTGTAACGATATGTATTAAGTGGTCCATGATTTTTTAAATAGTGATAGTCTACATAGGACTTGCTAAATCATATGATGTTTACCAAAAATACCGTTAAAACTGTCCCTTTTATTATTTAAATTTTTACTGTATTAATCCATGGAACGTTTGGGGGAATAATGGTTCCCGGTTTCCGCTCTTCTTTATATATTGCTCCTCTTGGAATATTGAAAAAAAAACTTCCTCGTTTTACATCGTTGCGTTTTTCTGTCATTAGGACGCTAATGATGACTGAATATTCAATCGTGTGCATATGGTATAGTGACCAATGCCGCAAAGGAGAAGCACTACTTAGGTAAAAATAGTAATTGTACATATTGATCATACATCTGTAATGTTTACTCATCTTTATCACTTACTCTGATTAAAATGTAGTCCTGTTTAAGATAATTAAAACTGCACTGTTTTATTGTTTATAAAGTTTGTGTGTTTCTCTTTTACCATAAACTATCCAGATTAGTTTCGAAATTGTGCGGATGTTGCAGTACATTCCACTTCATACCGTTGAATGGATGTGTTTCTTTGACACTGGGTGTACACGAATGTGTGTTGTCAGGCAAAACATATCGCCTGTTATCACCATTTATTCATATTACGGTTTAGGCGTTCATATCTGCGATATTCTAGCTATTTTGTCCTTTGCAGACAAACAACTTTGTTGTCTAAAGAAATTTCATAGTGACAATGTGACTGAAGTGTGGAAGTCGCGGTGGTTGAGCGGGCTAGGCGGCTGGCTTTGTGTGCTGGCGATTAGGTGCCTGACTGTGAGGGTGCGTGTTCGAATCTCGGATGGGACTCAGTCTAAAAAGTACTAGAACTTGCACTTTACTAAAAACGTAAAATCCCAAATATGACCGTCACATATGTTGGATGTGATTGAAATACTGTCCCATGGACTGTGTAAGGTTTTTATCATCAAAGCCAAACTGTCAACTCATGATACGTAACTTTGAAATTATCTATCTGCGATGTTAAACACAATAATCTTATAAAAGTCGTAGGAAAGTGGTGTTGCATTAATAGCCAGAATAATCATGAACGATCTGAATAGTACCCTGACGGTGATACCATATTTTCAGCGACATTCCCCAAAACAAATGTTCCTTTTTGATGCTCGATGCAGAGTAAACGAGTTGGGGTAATCTCCGTTGTGAATGCAGTGCGCATTGTACGAAGTCAACTATATCCTGAGAGTGAGTGAGTGAGTTAAGATTAAAGATTAAAAATCACATGTGTGCCATGAATAACCTTCAAATGGAGATGATTCTAGATGTCCATCAGACGTGTCTGCCCCGTCGCAAATCACAAACACACGATAAGGCACGTCAATCATTGAATTCAACAAACACAATGACCAAATACCCTGTGCCACTTTCTGACAACAAAATAGAGAGGATACTAAGTGAATCGCATGTGGCCAATTTCCACCTAGAAGTAAAAATTAACTCAACCCTCTGTTGAACGAAACTTCTTGCCAGCGTTTACAGCTGGGAGAATGTGGCTCTGTCCCTATAATATGTTTGGCATGACATGTTTGCTAATATAAGCAGAGATATGAAAATAGGTGAAAGTGAACTTTCTCAAAATTCTGTATCCACCCCTACTAGTTAGTCCCTTGCGAGTCACGATATGGCTGCAATATTGCCGATGTGACGTTAAATACTAAGTTAAACTCACTCACTCGTCCCTTGCGAATCTGTTTCATTGGGCACATGAACTCATGATGTCTGGATCCTTGTGACTGTATGTTTGCATGATGGGATCTCTTGGAGATTACTTGTGATAAAGAACAACGTTGTTTCGGGCACCTATTAGCCAGTTGTGTCAACACACACAAGATACGGATGTTTCCTTTTGCTGGTAATATTAACACCAAAACAAAATAACAAAAGCCTCTAAAAACAAACCCGCAAAACAACAAACGCAGCGCAATTCACACATTCTCGCGAAACATTAGGTCCAGTTGATTTAATTAACCATTGTTTTGACATCTCATTATAATTGTAATGCCTTACTTGTCTTGAAAGCACACGTAAAACAAGTCAATAAAGAATTAAAGAACCCTATCCAGACAAAAAAATAAAATATGGCGTTAATTTGTTCTTGTCGATAGCACAATTCATGGTTGCACGCCTTAGATGCGGTCGGGATTGAAAACAATAGAGTCTGGAGAAAATGAAAAGGGGGACACGTCGCGTTAATCAATCATAATGGAGTATCACTGCATGTTAGTGTGTCTTGACACACACTTACTTTCATTACCGCTTATATACATTTCCAGAATTAAAAACATTGAAGATATTATGTTCATTTTCGTTGGAAAGTTTGATACATTACTTTCTTCTTGATTGGTTATATGTACTTCCCGTTTGACCAGGAAGTTCGTTCCCGTTTGACCAGGAAGTTCGTTCCCGTTTGACCAGGAAGTTCGATGAGATATTTAGAAACCTATTGTTGCTGAATAGCCAATGTAGGTTGTGATAAACGTTACCACCTTAACACTTCATTCTAAACGGAACATTTCAAGTGCGCTTTAACTGTCTATTTATCATTTATGTAACCTGTCTTAATGATATGTAATGAATTATAGAGCAAACGGAACGTATTTATGGAGTATCAGATGACACTGTCAAAATCAATACAGCACAATTTTGGTTAATTATCATGGCTTCACAAACAAACGGCAGTTACATTAAGTTTTGATGTGATGAATGGAGCGAAAGAATACGTATTTTGATTCAAACAGAATGTAATTCTTGTGCTTGCGTCGTCTTTACACCTATCGGAACAGACCGGATCAGTTTGTAAGTAATATTATTGAGATACTCCTTCACGAACATAATTGTATGCCTATGTAAAATATGTATAATCATCTAACGTTAACAAATTGCTGCTATACAGAGTCATCACTGCTGCATCAGTCATAGCCACCAAAATAGAAACATGTTAGATTACCAGTTTATAGGTACAGAAAGAGCTTGTCTCAAAGATTTGCTTCACTACCAGACACACTTTCTTCATGAAATACCTTCGGTTTATGCTTGTTTTCGATCATAATGAAACTGTATCGATTAAGATGTATGTCAATATACTGGGCTCTTTAATTCTCTCGGTATGATTTGTTGACGTTAGCCTTAAGTTTATAATGAGATCCTTTCACGTAAGAGTCTGACTACTTTAGTTTAGTTTCTTATTATGACTTACCACGTGTTAGCAGGCTTACTACAGACGCTGTAAAACAGGTTCCAACTTTGAAGACCGAATCCATTCTTTCTGTATATAATATAAAATTGTTGAAAAGATCACCACATATATTGAATGAATCCTGAATGCCTACGGTGTATGACTGTTGTGTTTTCAGTTTGAAGAGAGTGACTTTACTTTTATGCCGTACTCAGCAATATTCCAGCTATAAGGCGGCGTTCTGTTAATAATCGAGTCTGGACCAGACTATCCAGTAATCAACAGCATGCGCAACGATCTGCGGAATTGGGAACCAATGACATGTGTCAACTAAGTCAGCGAGTCTCTTACGACAAGTATAGTCGCCTTTTATGGCAGCCATGAGTTGCTACAGATTTAATATACCCCGGATCTTGAAGAAGTGTATTTAGAGAGAGGAAGCACGGAGCTTGAATAACTGTTTATGAAAAAAGGAATTTCTCATGAGAGAAAATCCAGTCTGATATAAGGTCAAACCAATACGCCGTACCCTGGACCTTCATGGGTCGAGTTTGAAGGGATTGGAAAAAGCATAAACCTATTGCAGTGAACATGTTACATCTAAAACAGAATGTCTCATTATATTACGAACACGTTCATGACTAACTGGCTGATATGAGAAAATAACCAAATTATTTCAGAGCTTTCTTTATGTTCCTTATAACCACAGTTGCTGTACCATATCACGATTATCCATGTAGTCAGAGACTGGACCATGGCACTCGTCCGACTTCAGCTGCATCTGTCTCTGGTGCACTTTCTCCCCTCGGACATAGCTCCACCAAGAAATGTGGACAACGTGTTGGACTGCTTCAGCTCTTGTTTGAGATACCAACAGTGTGTCTCCCTGATTTACAACAGGAACAACAAACAGTGCTACACCTATCCAGGCAGGCTTGAAGTTCCATTCTGGGGAACTGACATCAATACTGACGTGGACATTTACAACACCAACAGAGGTAAGGGGGAATTGTGTGGCGATGGGTTGGGTTGATTTTACAGGGCATTCCAGCAAAATCGATGCAGGAGAAAAAGACTTGAAACGTTACCCCTTGGACCGAATCCAAGTCATCTTCTTGAGAAACTTTACCCTACTGTATTATAGTGTGCTTTGGCTTAGTGGTTTTGCAGTATTTCTCTTATGGCGTATCTGACCATTTGACAGAGGTGGTTGCTGTATATTCACAAACAATTGTAATCTAACTGAGGCTTCTTGGCTAAGTTTGGATTGTGCTAGTATGAGAAGATATTCAGACGCATCCATAAAGAAGAAGAAGGGCAAAAATAAGAAAGGAGTGTACAAGAAATGCCCTGGTTGTGCCTATGTCTTGCCAATATATCCTACGCCCACACACATAAGGTTTTTCTTCGAAATGGCACGTTAATGTTTGCTACACCCTGTGAAGCCCCTTCCCGATGAAAGAGATCCAATGTGCTTCAATAAAATTCAACCTCGTTACCTCGGACCTCGTTATTGGAGACCCTGCGCCCGCTATCCTTTGGGAAAGAACACAGTAATTAGACAGTGCTCAGAAAAAATGTTCCTTTATCTGAACATTTCATTGTGCATTCTGACACACACCCAATGGAAAGGGTTAGCAAAGGTTCACGATATCGCCCTATGCATCATTCTCCTAAGTGACATCTGCTGTTGTGCATGTGTAACTTTATGTTTTGAGCTTTACACATTTCCCCTTCGATCAAAGATGAGAGTTCAGTCGAGAAAAGACGTGGTTTCATATTGTGTAACTGAACGTGAAAACTCCAATCTTAATATTCCAGTTTCCGTGGCTGTAATGGAGAATGTATTTTTCAGATGGATATGGTTGTCCAAGTCACCTTGGATATGATTTTAATTCGACGATGAATATGTGTTTCAAAATACACGGTGACGTTGAAACGACGCGCTTATCGGCTGACAGGACCTGCGTGTCTGAGGGAGGTCATCTCATCAGAATCAATTCAAGTCCAAAGGATGAATTCATGTTTGTCAAATGGCGAGATGGAGTCGGTGAGCATTCACATAAAATATCTATACAATTTCCGAAAATATCAATTTATACACTTAGAAGTCTAGTTTCTATTTTCCCGATAATTTGCATGTTATTATAAAGCTATTGTCTGAGAGGGATTATCTATCAATATTTCACTTGTGTAAAACACATCTCGACTTATTGGTTTGACCTTATAATCCGGATTTTCTCTGGATTTTCTCTCATTTGAAATTCCTTTCTTTACACACACTTACTCAAGATCGAAGGTACACGCCTTCAAGATCCAGGGTAGATTAGGTCTTCAGCAATCCATGCTTGCCACGAAAGGTGGCTATGCTTGTCGCAAGAGGCGACTAACAGGATCGGGCCGAAAGGCTCGCTGACTTGGTTGACACATGTCATCGGTTCCCAATTGCGCAGATCGATGCTCATGCATGCTGTTGATTACTGGATACTCTGGTCCAGATTCCATTCTTGACAGGCCGCCGCCATATAGCTGAAATATTGCTGAGTGCGGCGTAAAATTAAACTCACTTACTCAAACCTATTCACTTATATTCACATAATGTAAACGCATTCTGTGCCTTTACGAATAAAAAAAAGTTAAAAAGCTGATACACTTTCAATTCAAAACAACTATACACGTAATAAAGCACACCCAGTTCAGTGCATAACTCCGAACTGCAGAATCGGAAAATCCATTCGATTTCCGCAGCACACATCGGGTTTTCCTACATGTGTTACTGTTTTAGTGTGTGTGTGTGTGTGTGTGTGTGTGTGTGTGAGTGAGTTACAATTTTACGTCACATTGGCAATATTGCAGCCTTATGCTATTTTAGGGAGGAAATTCCCGCCACGCCAAAGGTCACATGATATAAAATAACTTGCTGACGTGCAAGTGATCAACTGAGATGTTTGATGACTTAAAAATTAACCACTGGATATTCTGATAACGGACATAGGGAGTACTTGTTTCTGTAAGTGCAAACAAGTCATTCAAATAGGTTTTTAGTGCACAATAGCAGTAAGGATTTCCTCCACTGGAATCTTAGCGTAAGATCAGTGTCACCTCCAGCTTTAGTAAAAGCGAGTGAGTGATATTAGTTTTACGCCGCACTCAGCAATATCCCAGCTATATGACTGTGGTCTGTAAATAATCAAGTTTGGACCAGACAAAACAGTGATAAACAGCATGAGCATCGGTCTGCGCAGTTGGGAACCGATGACATGTGTCAACCAAGTCAGCGAGCCTGACCACCTTATCCCCTTAATCGTCTCTTACGACAAGCATAGCCACCTTTTGTGGCAAGCATAGGTTGCTCAGGGTCTATTCTATTCACGGGTACCCGTAGAAAAAAGGCTTTTCTTGTTCACACCACTTTCAATTTACTAAACGCATAAATATTTCATGGAAGTTCCACATCAGAACCATAAACCTGGTAACTCCACTGTATCCAAGCATAAACTATTTATCAATACAATTGTACAATGGAAACGCGTATTCTATATTTGCATGTTTTCGTATCGTTTCCATCCATCTCTAATCATATGAAACTACTACAATAAGGATTGGGTGAATCTGAATTTATCTTACATATATATACGATACCAGGTGTTTGCAGAAAACTACACAAGAGAAAAAAACTAGAAACACATGCCTCCTAGTTCCCTGTATTGGTGTGGCATTCAACCACCAAGGGTTGCCCTAACAGAACAGGAACCTCAACCGATATCAGAATTGTTCTTTTCAATATCCTTAATTTTGTCACGGATTGATATCAACATTAATGAGTCAATGATCACGAGAGCTGTCATAGGTATGAACAGAACTAAATTGTTAAGTCAGTAAATCAGTTTCCCCAGATTGATAAAAAGCAAATATTTTTAAGATTCTTTGAGTTTAGGTTTGTAGTCAATGTGGCAATCCGATGTCACCAATGAGTGACAGCCGCACTAACTAACAGGCCCCACAAACAATGTCAAGGACAATTTTAAACAAGATTTGTTTCCGTTCTTGAAGCCAAAGCATCGTCAGAAATACAAAAAATCTCAGTGTCTGAAAAATATTTTCCGAACTTGGCAATTAAAAAAATCACGCTGAAAGCTTCTCATTCCTTGAATATTGACACACTATTTTGCAGATTTAAATAACACTGTTAAAAACTTTCCCAACACACAGTTAGAACTAAACATACCGATGTGACATATTGACTTTTTTTAATAAATCCACAGATGTAGAGTCCATTTCTAATTAACTTGCAAGCAAGCATTTGAAATAAGCGTTTGATTTGAAACCCGTGTTGTTCTCAATATTTACACAAACACCATAAACGAGAAACTCAGTTAACCTAAGTGTGGTGCAACCATTGACCTGTTACACTGAAAGAACATCAGAATCTTTATTTTTGGCCAAGTGTCAAGGGACCTATAATTTGACGCCTATTATCTGTACGAAAAACTGTATGATCTGAAAGGAGTAGACTGTCAGGATAGTATGATTTAATGGTAAAACAGTTATAGCCTGTGATACAAAACTTGAACATAAAAACAACAACAACAATAACAGCAGCAACAACAAAAAACAAACAAACAAACAAACAAAACAAAAACAAATAAACAATAAGTTGGAAAATATGGAAAAGACTTTGAGAGAAAAAGGAGGCACTTATGCTTTGGCTTTTGCGTAACCAGCAATCTGACGAAACGTGGACTTAAACCTGAGTGTAATTGTGTTAAGAAAGCTAAACTAAATGACGCCATTTTCACATAATTTCAGTTCATATCGATGGCATGTGTACTGCAGGCAAAGGCTGGACGTACTCGAATGGTGACAATGTTACCTACTTCAGATGGATGAACGGCCAGCCTAATGGTGTCTGTGGTGTTGGATGGGGAAAGTGTCTAGCCTCATCCTGGTCTGGGTTTTACGATATTGCTTGTGGCTATCGGCGTCCTTTCATATGCGAAATCGATTTGTAAAGCAGTGTAAAGTACACGATTTGTAAATTTCCGCATGATAAACTGTCTAGTTGTAAACTGAATGAATCTAGACGTCTTTCATCTAGACGGTATACTATATGGCCAACAGAGAGAGGATTGTCCATTGGTAAACATATTATAGCATGTGGTGCACAATTTGTACAAACTGAAATTAGAAAAGTCCTTGAGAGAAAAAAAGAGGCAGTTATCTTTTGGCGATGTATATGACCAAGAATCTGATGAAACGTTGATGTAAAATGGATTATTAGAATGTCACGTTTGATTTTGGAGGTCAAACTCTGTGACAATATCAGTTGATATCGATGACGTGAGTTCACCAGGGGAAGGCTGGAAGCACTCGAGTGGTGATGATGATGGATCCTGCTTCAGATGGTGGCAACGCCAGTTTAATTACAACTGTAACAAACGGAAGACGCTGATCTGACCCGTATCTGTTTCCAAGGACATCAGTTGTAGCTATAGATATCCCTTCATATGAGAAATCGATATTATAAAACAATAAACGACTTGTATTATTACTCACCTGCTTGGTATCGATACGTTTTCCCCTTCTTCACTACTGTTCGTTCCGGTGGTTTGAACACTTTGATCGTTTTGGATATGTTTCTACTAACAACTCCGTTGTCCTCTAATAATGGAAAATGTATTCTTCCCAAGCATATATATATAAGGTAAGATGAATGATTTGTGAAGGAACCATTGTCATTTAGTCTGCACATATACGTTTACCGCTTTTATTGACTTGGTTATATGCTATGTGGCGGGTGATGTAATTACGAATACTTCCGCATGAAAGTTGTCACCACATGTATACTTTGTCTACTATTCCAGTACAGTTTTTAGCCTTTTGAAATTAATTCTGGTTTAAAGAAAACTATCACGGTGAAACTTTCTGAAACTTCACATTCTCATACACGTGTACATTTTTGTTCAATTATATGCCGTTGGTACAAGTATGTTACTATACCATTTGTATACAAATGAATATAAATAGGTATGGACGTAAATACGAGGTTGACAATGTATAATGTTGTGTGCCATAACTCCTTACTAATAACGTTGTGTAGAATATCTATTTTTCAATTTTCAATTTAAAATCGTGTCAGTTTTGTATGACCTTCTCAGTCAATAATTGCAACAACATAAGTTAAGAAATGTAGCATCTGAACAGTCTCCTCCTGAGAGGGTACATAAGTCCCATAACATTTGATGTAAATTTAAGTTCTACCAGGTATTAAAGCGTAGTATTCTTGTTGTTTTAATTATGGCTAACTTTTCCTACAATCGCCAGCAGCTGGTTTAAATCCAACTGGGGTCAATGCAGGTAGCAAAGGTACTGTAAGTCCCCATGTTCCCTAGTGTGGTGATCTACCTCCAGTTGTTGGCGATCTATAGCCTGTTTTTATATTGTATTGTCCATATAGTGATATCAGTTTTAACTGTCCATGCTAGTTTTAATGCTATTTGTGATATTCTGGTTGTTTTACTGTCCTTCGTTGACAAGTTTTATAATATAAATAGAGTCCTTTTCATTGTTAAATGTTCTCGTCACTATATGGCTGAAATATTGCCGATGTCACGTTAAATATTAACTCACTCACTCACTCACTCTGAACAGTCTAGTCGTTCCATTCTGCTCTCAAAGGCCATTTCTTTTCACTATGTTGTTCCTAATGCTGTCAAAATGTTCTGGCATGTGATTTCCCATTTGCGAGATAATACTATGTTAAGGTTAAGAATTTACCGTGACAAACTATTTAACAAATCCCCCTGTAAACCAGCAAAACAGAACAAAGACAAGTTGTTTACGTTCAAATTCTATATTGTTAAACAACGAGAGCAAGATATACAGAGTCACAAGTCAATATAACAATGCAGACTTCAGGTACAAGTCAGTGGGTCACAAAACTACAATATATCAAACTCACCAAAGTCTTGATGTGAGAGGGAACAGCTATGGCTAAATGTCAACACAGCGATCGTTGCGACAGCAGATGATGTAGATTCACGTGTTGACAGGAAAAAGCGTGGCAGAGATCCAGCAAATATGAATGAATGTCAGTGTGAGTGTCGCCCTCCACACGACAACGAGCCTGTTTATATATAAACTTAGTCACTTCCCGAAAGTTCGGGCACAAACGGACGTCATCAACACTTTAGAATGGACTCGAAACAGTATCCCGGAAGTGAAACATCGAAAACTAGGAACAGATAAATTCCGGAATGCCAGAATGCTAAAAGTGTTGACCAGATATTAAAACGAAATGTGACCCATAATATTTACTATTCAAAACACTAAACATTGTGACCCAATAATAGATAACACTGAATTAATAACAAAATATACAGGAAATACACACTCGTAACAACTATAATCATCATACAACATTTTACAACTGCATAAAGACAAATCGATGTACTTTCTCTTTTCCCCCAGTTTATAGCTCATGCAATTACCTAGACCTGCTCCGTTCGTAACTTGGTGATATATTTGTTCCCAAGTCAGATTTGGACGAAAAGAGAAAGTTTACGGCGTCCATTGTTAAGTTGTTAAGTAAAGAAGGCGAATCCATTAATGACCCATGCTTTTGCTAAGCAATACGACGATGTTTTCTCCATCATTCGGTCATAGTCACTTGTTTACTCAAAATGAGACCCGTGATGTATTCGTGTGATTTTGTTACTAGTGTGTATTTTCTGTATATTTGTTATTAATTATGTAATAATTATTATTGGGTCACAACATTTAGTGTTTTGAATAGTAATTATGATGGGTCACATTTCGTTTTAATAGATGATCAACACTTTTAGGATTCTGGTTTTCTGGAATCTATTTGCTCCTAGTTTTCTATGTGTTTACTTAAGGGAGACTTATTTGAGGGCATTCTACAGTTTTGACGATGTTCGTATGTGCCCGAACTTTCGGTAAATGCAGGGATAAACCTGGGTCAGAAGAAATATGAGATAAAATCTCACATGGGACCAAACTCATGAGATTTTTTCAAATCTTATGAGATTTAACTAAACTGTTCGTGATTCTTCACACCGAAAGGAATAAACGATATGATAGGACATTGTCATATGTATTTAATCAACTTGATGAACGTTGAAAAACATTAACAATAACTGAGTAATATATTTGGTATTTAATACATGACAGGTATCATGTATTGTTGGTTCAAGGACAGGTCCAAGAAACACCACAGTGGTGTCAGGTGATTAGTTAAAGATAGCCCTGTGTTTTGCTTCCCTCCAAATCTTCAAGGCTTTGATGAAGTTGAAATCCTTAGGTCCTTGAATCATGATCCTCATCAGTTGATCACAGTGGTCACTTGACAGTCTGTTTCTTAGGGGACTTGTAATGAGATTCTGTGCAGAGAAGGCTCTTTCACAATCACTTGTATGCACTGGATGTGTCAGTGCATGAGCTGCCATTGTCAACATATTAGGAAAGTCTTCGCTGTGGTACTGCTTGATTAGTCTCCAGAGAACAGCTGTTGAGTGTCTTGGATACCCTTGTATCTTCACAACTTGCTTGAGCTTCCACCACTCAAGCCTGCTTTCTCCTTTGTCAACAATGGCTTGACTATCAGTGGTGGTAACTTCCCCCAACTCATTTTTGAAGGTATGGCTTTTCGGATTTCCAAAGTGATCCAACAGGACTTCTAGGGATTCATTACCCCAAGACTCAAGCTCTTCTTCACTCAGGAAGGTAATAGGCCTCATGCCAAGGATGCACATGCTTGTCATCAACTGCTTGTCGGGAAACCTTGACAGCAATAATAAGAATCAATTAAGTATCTGGTATGCCAAAATGATAAATGTAAGTTTTTTTCAGGAAATGTTCGTTCATTTAAAATGATTGTCTTTGCAGATAAAATGGAACATGAAGACGTCAGACCTAATCAGTGCCATTCTAATTAAAGAAATATGTTTGGATATACCTCTTTGTGATATTGTCAATTAGAGCTTTGATGAAGTCCACTCTGGTTTTCTTGTGACTGTAATGAGACTGTGTGATGGTGTGATTTCCCTTGTAGATTCCATCTTTCAGATGATCCTGAAGCTGATGTCTAAAGGAGGTGGGAGCTGGCTGGTCATCTTCTGTCCACATTCCTTCCAGGTCCCTCAGACAAGTGTCTACAACAGCCTGTTAAATACCAAAACCTTATGAACTTATTATGCAGAAACAGATTATAGATAATGTAAATTTTTGATAGAACACCAAATTCAGTTCATCTAAATCTCAACAGTGAAATCATTTGCATATATGACATACTAAAAAATACAAGATTATCTGGAAACAGAATAGTTATCAACATTCCCAGTTATTGAAAACTTTATCTCCAATTGAATGAACTGATCATTAATTGTACCTGAACACTGCCAATGTCAGTGTCCTTCCTCTGGAAGAAGAGATTTAGCTTCATCACGGGCTGTAGGATGTCCATTAGAGCATACGTCATCTCCAGGAAGAAGTCTTCTCCCATTTTCTTCTTCATCCCTTTTGCCTTTGGTTGGATCTGTTGCGGTGCTGAAGAAGGAGAGAAGGGAGTCCATCGTCCTGTAGATGGCGTCAAGGGCGTCATAAAAACTGAGCCAGCGCACCTGGTGGACTTCACGACATTTTACTTGAGGTTCGTCCAGAAGTTTCTGGACAGCGAGGAGGCTGTCATTCCTCAGAGGAGACTTCTTAAAATAGTAGAACAGAGCCTCCAATACACCTTGGTAATACTTCATCCCTGTAAAAATCAAAATTGAGTAGAACAATTGAATTTCACAGAGAAAGGGTTTTAACATCAAAATCACTGTCTGACATCTGGGGTCTGAAATTACTTGTTCAAGATACTCATATATCAATTTAATTATATCAATGATATAATTATAAACCAATACTCATTTAGTCATTCAAATGATTTATCCATTCTACTGACATAACAATACGTCTCACCTGGAACATTTTCAGCTGCCTGTTCTGAGCAAAGGGCCAGTCTGTGAGCTGAGCAGTGAGTGTTAATGACATGAGGATTGTTTTTGAGAAATTGACCTGTCAGTCCTTCTTTTCTCCCTGTCATCACCGAGGCACCGTCTATGCCCAATCCTACAAAAAGGATTAAATCAAGAACACCTTGCTTATATTATTTATATTAGTTTATATTAATTAGAATATAGATGGAAGGATCCAAAAGCTTTGACCTTTCCTTATTTTTAAAGTGCTTATTTCAGTTACATATTTTCCATTTGTATTTCTTTTGCTGGATTTGCTCAATAAAAATGATTTTTAAAATGTGCTTTATTTAACAACAGACCACTGAGATATAGAAAAAAATAGTTTGAATAATTTTTAAAAGGATAAGATTTCAAATTCAGTAAAACATATATAAAAAAATAAGAAGTATTATCATTGAAAAATTCCTTCTGAAATTTATAAAGCAGTTGGATTTGAAATTTCAAACCAATCAGAAACTTGTGTATTGAAAACAATATTTTTGCAACTTCTGTGTAATCAGTGTCATTGCATTTATGTGTGTAGATTTTATTACGAAAAGTTACAAATACAAACCTGTTACTTTCATGATGTTTATTTTCCTCCCTTCCATGTGCTGTTTAATTGCTGCAAAAATCCCTTTTCCAGTGGCAGATGTTATTCTCAGATCAGTTAGGAAGAGAGTTGATGGGGACATGGTGTCTGGATCTAAGACCCGTGCTGTCACACACAACTTGTGGTGTACAGCAATGTCTGTACTTTCATCCGTGAGAACAGTAATGACTGGTGATTTATTCAGTTTGTCTGTCACCTCAGAATCTATACTTTCTGACAAAGATTCCAGCAAGCCTAATGCAGTTTTGTAACTGGCATAAGACACATGTTTATTTACACGCAGTGTCTCCAGGTTTGGGGTTTCAAGTTCACTTAACAATTCAAGTAGGCTTGTGTATTTTGACATCGGAATGCATTCTTTTGCCATCCAGTACACCACCTTCAAGCATGTGATAATACTATGTTCTTCTTTAGTTCTTGCGGAGGAAATAGCCTTGTCAAGATGTTTTCGCTCGATGGGCACTGCAATGGCACGTTGATGGTCTGAAGATGTCATGTGTCTTGTGATTGTTGTCGTTTTAAAATTGTCAGTTCCAATCGACATTGCATTTTGAAGTTTCAGTTTTCTGCATACCTCACAAAACATTACATCCTTGTCATCATCATACTTCAGCCACTCACCAAATTTAGTTTGCCAGGTGTTTTGAAATTTCAGTTTTGGAACTGTACTAGCATCACCAGTGTCTGTTTCCGGGTATTCAGCTTGGTCAGTGTCAGTTGTTTTATCGTTTTCACTTCTCTTTAGAAATTTTAGTTTGGAATGAGATGGAATGCCCGATGGTTTGGCTAGCAGACGCTTTTTTGGCGGCATGATGCAGACAACAACTTCCGATAGCGTACTCTGTGCAGCGTCGCACAGTGCATAACCAACACAGGCCTGCGAGGTTCAGAGTTTACCATACTCCTTGCAGCGCACCTGGTTCTTTTCACAGCACTAGATCTATATAACGATGTTCGAAGTTCCATACCGGAAGTTATGTTTCGAAGATTGGAAATAGATACAAAGCGATGGGAATAACTTTGACAGAACAAAATAACGACAAAGCCTCCTCAGTCAAACAGATTTAAACACTTTATTATTTCTAATCGTACAGGTGAGCTGGATGCGATTTTAAATCGCTGCAGATAAATTTGCGTGCGATTTTATAGCTATTGATGCGAGAAAATCGCAATATCGCGCCCCAAGTCAATCCCTGTAAATGACTGTACACATATGCATAAATGCTGGTTGCCGTGTTGCGGCGAACACTCATTCATATCACTGGAGTTACATCATCATCTGCATCCGTCAACGCCTGACCTACATTATCCGGTGTCAGACCGATCGCTGTGTTTACATTCTGAATAGTTGATTCTCTCTCACACCAAGACTTTGGTGAGTTTGCTATATAATATCTTGTGATCCATTGCCTTAGAATTTCTCTCACTTGAATTGTATTTGTAATCAGCATTGTGAAATTGACTTGTGACCTTGTATACCTTGCTCTCGTTGCATAATAATACATGATTTGAACGTTTGTGACTTGTCTTTGTTCTGTTTTGCTGGTTCACAAGGGAATTTCTTACATCGTTATAAATTCTTAACCGTAACAAAATTACCGTAACAATGTTAATAAACTGTTAATTACATTTCGGCCATACCCAGAGCCGAAACTTCACTTTGCAAAACGGTCAACGGTCCTGTATTGGGTGTTATGGCATAAGTGTTATATATTCTGTGGGGAAATGCATTCCGTGGTCCTATTAATGGTATACTGGTAGATATTCAATGGTCCGATGTAAGATGTAGTGGTGTGTTTTCAAAGATCCGGGTCCGTGACGTTCCCTGGTAGAATAGGCCTTCAGCAACCTATGGTTGCCATAAAAGGCGACGATGTCTAGTCTGGACTATATTTTCAGACCGCCGCATATAGATGGAATATTGCTGAGCGCGGCGTAAAACTAAACTCACTCACTCAAAGATCCGATATATATATTATAGTGGTATAATTGGATAAATGTTTAATATAAACGGATCATGAAAAGCAGCACATAGCATACAGTTGTAGAGACGTGTGTACGTGCACACGCGCGTGTGACATTAAGTACACGTGTTGTCATTGTCTGCAAACTGTGGCATCATACATCTAGGACAAAATCTTTGCAAGTTTGTTTTGCGTTAGAGTCCTAAATTCCTCTTTTCAAGTCTACAGATATGTTTTTTGATAATTGTACAAAACATGTTTATGATATCGCATGACATTGGGATCCTCAATCTCTTTAGTGCTGTCATGACTACTCTTGGTGGATTAACAACATCTTTTGTGTGATCACTCCTTTGTATGGCATGTTTAAGAATTTTTGAGCTTGGAGATGCAGCTGATTCAAACTGTGATCCACTCATTATCAACATCACGTTTCACTGCTAAACGGAAAAGTCCATTGGTAAATCAAAACAAAACAACTACGTTGGCATGTATCTATATTTCGTTTTAACACAACATAATGACAGGCATTGAATTATCGAAGAAATGGAACAAATTATAATCGTTACTAATACACTCATGTACGGATGACTATGAGATGACTTTGCCAAAATCAATGCGACACAGTAGTGAAGGCATGTGACGAATGAAGGGAACGGAGAGGATATCGATTCGATCAGAATGTAGTTCTTGTACGTACTCCATCTTCGCCACACGTATCGGACAAGCTGTTCGTCAATTTGTAAGTAATGTTACTTAGATACACTTGGATGCACTTGCACATAACTGAGCCTACATAAATGTAACACGTGCGTGATTATACAGCGTTAGATATTGCCTTCACACGGATGTCAAAGCAATCGGATTTTGTATGTCATACCCGCCTTGTTAGAAATATGGATTCCAAAGTTTACCAACTTGAACTAAAGAAAGTGCATGTTTCAAAGATCTGTTAGGAACCGCTGTCTGCTTGTGTGTGTGGGGTAGCATTGGTTATGATGACACTAAACTCGATTGAAACATGTTTCAAAATAATTGACCTTAAGCTGTTACAACATGGTTTGTTGCCATAAGCTTTGAATTTATTGTTCCAGAAAGCTGCTTTCGTGAAAGCGACTGACACAGAGGCAGTTTAACTTAAATTAATTTCTTGCTTTGGTTAACGCTTGATAGCATGTTCAGTACAGACGGCTAGAATTGAAAACCCAATCATTTGTGCTTGAATCTAAGGTAAACCGAGTGAAATACAGACAGCTAGGATTGAAAACCAAGTCATTTGTACTTGAATCTAAGCTAAACCTACTGAAATACTGACAGCTAGGGTTGAAAACCACGTCATTTGTACTTGAACCTAAGGTAAACCTAGTGACATACAGAGGGCTAGGGTTGAAAACCAAGCCATTTGTACCTGGATCTAGTGTAAACCTAGTGAAATACAGAGGGCTAACACTGCAAACCAAGTCATTTGTACTTGAATCTAAGGAAAACCTAGCGAAATACAGACAACTAGGATTGAAAACGAAGTCATTTGTACTTGAATCTAAGGAACACCTAATTAAATACAGACAGCTAGGATTAAAAACCACGTCATTTGTACTTGAATCTTGGGTAAACCTAGTGAAATACAGACAGCTAAATAAATAAGTAAGTAAGTAAGTAAGTAAATAAATAAATACAACGATTATGTAACAACGCTTGTCATTCATCAACGAAAACGCTGTTCTGTGCATTCTTATCACTCACTGTTCACTTAGATATTCACTCACGCAGTATTTGCAACACTTTGTTATGCACTGTACGGAAGTATAATCTACTGAAATATGCAGTAACGTATGTGGAAACTGGTATTTTTCCGTCAAAGACAGCTTGGAGAAGAATAGTTTTATCTTCTCTTATGAAGAAGCTCAATGGAAATTGAGACTCTCCATAAGAGAAGATATGTCCAGATATGCTGTAATACACCAAACACTGAGTCTACATAGACTTTACACTCTGATGTATTTGTACCCAGACTATAAAGCCCGTATACAACTTACTGTACTAGTCGGCTCTAAAGCCAAATTCTCAAAGGAATGTACGCTTTGTAATAAGTACTGCCATGACCATGATGCTCACCTTATTTTACATTGTGAATCTGTAATGAGCCAACGAAATCATTTTTATATGATACTACTTGACATACTGGATATAGATGTATATGTATTAATTGAAATGCTGGATGATGAAGATGCCCTTGTACTTTTTTGTGGTGCCAAACTTCCGATCCCTGGCCTTGACGAAGCAGCATGGCAAACCATCACATTACACTTTTCAAACTATATCTATGCCTTAAAAGATTCTTTGATGTATACTTTCTAAACTACCACTCATGTAAATATCCATCTGCTATAAATATATGTGCTTTGTTATCATCATATGTATATATGTAACTGTATATATGTAGTTGACTGATATCATAAATGCTTAATCTTCGAATGTATTTTGGAGGAAATAAAGACATTCATTCATTCGTCATTTGTACTTGAATCTTGGGTAAACCTAGTGAAATACAGACAGCTAAGTAAGTAAGTAAGTAAGTAAGTAAGTAGATAAATAAATAAATACAAGCAGTCATCGACGGACCAGAGCATTACAGAAAAGGGTTAAAACTAGCTAGCATATATGTTTGAAAGCAGAAAACTATTTTAGACAATACCATGTAAATATGGGCTATTGATCACCAACAACTAAAGGTAGGTAGATCACAATACCAGGGGCCATGGGGACTTAAAACGTATTATGAAAATGTAGTTAATGTAGTTTAAGATTTAGTAGCATTTGTGTTATGGGGATGAAGTAGACAACAAGTAACAAGTGACAGGGAATGACAGATTGCCTTTCTCAAGTTATATTAATCGCGTAATTTTCGAGCCTTGGCGTGAGATTTCGATAACTGATATAGCGAGTGTGACTAGTGTGGCGTTTCAGGTACAACTTTGTCGTTTACTTTTATTGAAGTTAGTAAGTATGCCATGTTTGTTTACGTAAACAACAAAACAAGGATAGTAACAAGTCACCAATAACACGTACAGTCTTGAGGCTTCACATGATTTTTCTAGCAGACGTACTGTATTACCTTTCGCAACATTGTGTTTTTTGTTTTTCTACAGCTGTTTTCTGTAATGTATTTATCAATAAACCAGACTGAATGTTTATGGAGGATTTTATTTTCTCGTGTACAAGAGAGTTTGAATGTAAACAGGCAATTTAACTGAAAAGATGAATAAAATAATTCTATAATTCAAACCGGGGAAATCGTCTGAAACGCTGATAAACGTTCACCAAAAGGTGTAACTTCCCGAAGGACTTACATGAAAAATGCTACCACGTGCCCTCATTCCGATATAGGTAATAATAGGGATGTATTTATCAAACGAGCGTCAGGTAAAGGTACGCAGCTCTGTGGTAGGAGACATTGGGTGGGTGAGCAGGTTTGGCAGCTTGACTCCTGAGAGTTTCTAGGACTTCAGTCCTGCCTCATAGCGAATCACATGAGATACACGTGGTCTTATCTTAGAGAGGTACGTTTGTTCACAACTGCCTTTGTTCAACCAGTTTAAAATGGGTACCCGATGGGATGATGTCGTGTGACTATGAACCTTTGTAGCGTCTCGAGGCGCCTTAGGTTATCCTTGGGTAGTAATAGCTCGACTATATTTTATAGGGTATGAAGCTACGTTAAAGTATTAAATTATTAAAATATCACAGCAGCTTTCCGAAACACGTCACTTTTCTCCATGTAGTCAGAGACTGGACCATGGCACTCGTCCGACTTCAGCTGCATCTGTCTATGGTGCACTTCCTCCCCTCGGACATAGCTCCACCAACAAATGTGGACAGCGTGTTAGACTGCTTCAGCTCTTGTTTGAGATACCAGCAGTGTGTCTCCCTGATTTACAACAGGAACAACAAACAGTGTTACACCTATCCAGGCAGGCTTGAAGCTCCCTTCTGGGGAACTAGCATTAATACTGACGTGGATATTTACAACACCAACAGAGGTAAGGGATGTTGTGTATTTGTTTACCCCATCAGTACCATTACATACCGTTACATTTACTCGTAATTACCTCATGAATGCATTGAATGAATAGGCGAGTATGGTTTTACGTTCCTTAAGCAATTATACAGCATTAACATGGCAGGGGGCACCAGATATTGGTTTCAAATGGCGAAATCAAATCTGGACCCGATACCTTTTACCACCAGAATAACTCGTCTCTTCACGCGGAGACCTTAAATACTGTGAGTGGTTATCATTCTGATCATTTCAATCTACCATTTAGATCTATTCCATCAAAATCAATGCACGAGAAATAGGTCGAAAACATTGTACTCATCTAGGGACCGAACTTCTTGTCTAAATATCACACGCCCAAACACAGAAGGGTTTTCGTCAAAGTAAAACGTCAATGATTGTTAACTTGACGAAGCTTTCCAATGACCGAAACTGAATTTGCTTCCATGCTATTCAGCGATATTATACGATCGTTATTCCAAAACCTGCGCCCCCTTAACCTCTTGGGAAAACCCACCCTTTTTTAAAAAAAAGTAGACGTTATTTATTTAAAAATGAAGGATGAGGACAATTTATTAACTCCTTTATTCGGTACGGCGACGTTTCGACATAACTTCCAATGTCGTCGTCAACCAAGACGTACAAGAGAAGTAATGTGGAATACAGTAGATGATCTTTATACAGTAGATGAGGGATAAGGCGAATGTGAGCTGTTTGTACAATAAAAACACAGATGGTATACAGAATTAAGCAGATTGATTGGAAGCCAGGCCCGAGGATGTACATATGTTGTCTACATAAGAGATAGGATGTTAATTGGTAGACAGTAGAGAATGGCGTACAGAGACTTTTGGGGAATGATATTACACCAAAGATGTACAGAGTTTTAGTGATCTGGGAACTTCTCGAAATGTACATAGCCTAAGAATTCTTAATTTTGATCGTAGACTATGTCCTACGAATGGGCTTAAAAAGTTCGTAGGGCTAAGAACGTTTGGAGAATAGCTAGCCTGACCCCTTTCCTGACGTGGACCTGCCTGTGGCATGCAAGAGATTCTTTATGGTGTTGGCGCTTTGAAACATTACAGAGTGTAAGCTTAAGGAGTCGTTGAATGCCATGGCTTGTTCGTCCAATGAAGGGAGGCTGAGGACTGCTTGTTGTCGGGGAGTCTTAATGTCGGGGTCCAGGGTGGTGTTGACAGCCTGGTTGACGAAAGATGCAGGATATTCATTGGAGTTGGTCAAAACATGTCTGGCGTGGTCCATCCCCCTGTCTCAGGATGCGGTTGTGGAGCAGATGTCCTTGACTAGTCCTCGTCTAGCCAAGATAGAGATTATCCCTCTCTTGAATTTGATAGGGTGACTGAAGGGGAAGGGGAGATTCAGGTTAGTATGAATTGGCTTGCGGTAGTGGGTGGTGTTGAGTTTCTTGCTATCTCTCTGGACCAGGACGTCTGAGAAGACGAGTTTGTTGTCTCTTAATTCCATTGTAAACTGCATTCGGGAATATTAGGCGTTTAGGTGTTGGAAAAAAAATGTTGGGACCGTATACTATCTATGTTATCAACCTCTTCTAGCGTATAAACAACTCATTTTCGCCCTATCTATTGTATAAACAGCTCATGTGTATAAATCACCCAAATCTATGTTGAAACGTCTCCTCTGCAGAATAAGTAAGTTGTCTATCAATAGAAGTTGTCCTCATTCTTCATCTCCTCAACTTCTAGAATGCTAATGAAAGAAAGCATTTCAAACTGTTCATTTATGCGGAATTTTGACACTGCAGTCTGATCAATCCGAGTGCCATCCGGATTTTTAGTATGCGTGTAACGTTATGTTTTGAGCTGTAACCGTTTTCTTGTTGAATAGTAGATGAGAGTACCACTGGTGAACCTGGTATCACATTGTTTAAATGAACGGAAAAAGTCCCCTTTGGATATTCCAATATCGTTTTCTAATAGAGAATGTTTATTTCAGATGGACATCGTTGTTCAAGTCACCTTGGATATGATTTCAATTCCGTGATAAATGTGTGTTTCAAAATACATGGTGACGTTAAAACGTCGCTTTCTTCGGCTAACAGGACCTGCGTGTCTGAGGGAGGTCATCTCATCAGAATCAATTCACGTTCAAAAGATGACTTCATATTTGACATTTGGCGAAATGGACTCGGTAAGCATTCACGTGGAATATTACAACAATGCCTCAAATATCAATGTATGCAGAAGTCTAGTTTCTATTTTCCCGATGTTTGCATGTTATTGTATTGTTTAACAGGAATTATCTGTCAACGTTTCACTTGTTGGCAGTCACTGCCATTATGTGTAAAATATATCTTATATCATTACAGCACAGCTATCAATTTCTAAAACGTATAAATATATCCCATAAATGTATCCCAACATAAAATATTTATCAAGACGTTTGTATATGGGAAATGGAGTGAGAGAGTGAATTAAAAGGTATAGTCACATCGGCAATATTTCAGCCATATTGAAACTTATTGGGACCATGGGAACTTACAGTACGTTTGTTACTTGCATGGACACAAGTTGAGAAAGTTTCAAATATCCCAGAATTAGATCGAATATTTTCCCTTTTATCGACGTGTGTTGGTATATTTTATATCAGTAGGCACGAGAATGAGATTCTATTTATCATCAAGAAAAACACTTTCCATTTTTTTTCAATGAAAAATGTGATCTCTAAACACGTTAACGCCAATAGACACGCAGTAGAGTGATGTCAAAGCATTGTGATATCACTATTTTTGACGTCATAATATTGTGCGTCATGTAATTAATGAGGCCAAATCATTGTTGTCTCATGTAATTGGTGACGTCGGGGCATTGTCTATGGATTGTCAACTTCTTTGTTGCAATGAGTGCGACCTTCCAGTGCAGGTAGTAACGTGGCAGTCGTTGCAATAAAGACGTTAGCTACAGAACCACACAACATGGTTTTCCGGACTGGTACAGTGAACGAAATAACAGCACAATCTTTGGTCAAGTGTAAAGTCATCTATAATGTGAGCTTATAACTGTCTGACATGTAAAGAGGGGGGCGTAAGTATAGAACGATGTATGGTTACAATCATTAAATCATGCGATACACAACACACACGCACACGCACAGGCACTTATGTTTGGTTTAGCATTACCAGTAACATGACAAAAACATAGACGTAAAACTGATCATTAAATTATCAAATGTGTTAAGGAAGAAAACAATCAATAACGTGCACTTAATTTCAGTTCGTATCGATGGCACGTGTACTGCAGGCGAAGGCTGGAAGTACTCGAATGGTGACAATGTAACCTACTTCAGATGGCAGCACGGTCAGCCCAATAGCATCTGCGGTGTTGGATGGGGAAAGAATTTGGCTTCAGCCCGGTCTGGGTTTCACGACGTTTCTTGTTGCTCTGGATATCCCTTCATATGCGAAATAGATATGTAAATCAGTGTGAAACACACGATTTGTAATTTTCAGAAATGTCAAATCTAATGATGTGAGTTTCAATCTCCACTTCTTTCAACTGGGGGATATACTGTAGGCCTCCAGGGAAGGGATTGTCATTGTGCCAACTTATTTTAGTGTGTGATGCACAATTTTAACAAACATGAAATTAGAAAACGATTTGACAGAAAAAATGACACTTTTGGTTTGGCTTTGTGTATGATAAGAAAACTGACAAAACATTGGTGTAAAATATTCCAGTGAAGTTGTCGGCCTTTGAAATTAATTCTAGTTTAAATAAAACCTATCACTGTGAAACTTTGTGATATTTTACAGTTTTATTTCACACGATAACTGGGAGTATGCACATTTAATGAAGCACCGAGAATAAGTTGGGTTGGTCTAAGTTAACAGACGTGCATTTGTTTCAATGTTCTAACTTACCCCCTTGTAATACAAACCAATAATAGCGATTTGAAAGTGTGATCGTTTGTTAAACGACCTTTATCCTACGTTGTGTAAACTTCTGAGATTTAAGTATTCAAATGTCAAGGTAAAATTATGAGGATTTGCAATCTTAATTTCACCTTATATGGTTTTTAATTTTTTGTTTAAAGTGAAATTCATTGATACGTTTTCACTGTGAACAGACTATGTTTTCCATTTTTTTGTCTTTCGTGTGCAACAACTTGAAAGAGTACCATCTGCAAAGAAACTTATTTAGTACTGGAAAACTAAACAAATCAATATCCAAAAAGGACCTCAAAGAACATGATTTGTATGAGAACGTCAAGAGCATAGTGAATGTAAAGAGCCAGGTTGATATTCTGAACTGGATCCTTTCTTATATAAACAACAAACATGGACCTGTTCAGAAAAGTGTTAAAACACCCGTCCTGTTCCACGTTGGTACTCTAACGAATTGGAAGGTCAAGCTTGGAAACTGGGTGCAGATATTTATGTATTTCCAAAATTGAAAACAATGGTAGAAGTAAATAATACATAATTATTGTCACAAAATGTATCTGTTATAATGCACAAGTTATCAATCTAGATATTAGATATGTCTGTCTGTCTGTCTGTTTTTCTGTTTATCCATGTGTATATGGGTGTATGTTTATGTGTTACATATATATAACACAAAGGGTATCACTGTAATATGGGCTGGATGGTCTAATTCACGAATAAACATATTGAGTACACTAACTAAATTCGTCTATCTAAGCAAAGGAAAAGGGAGGCTGATAAAAGGTGGCGAAAGTGAAACAGAGTGAGTTAATGTTTATCGTCACATCGGCAATATCGCAACAATATCGAGACGGGAACAATAAAAGTTACATTGTATATGAAGAAAATTTGAAACTAGAACCCCGTTGGCGACGAACGTGAAACCACGAGTATATCACAGATATCCATTTAAAACTAGTAATTAAACAATCAAATCAAACAATTTTACTATAGAGGACAATACGATATAAAAATTGGCTGTAGATTGCCAACAACTGGAGGTAGATCGCCTTACTAGGGACGGCGCAGAGTCAAAGCTGGAGATAGATAGCCATATGTACACGTCTGCACGAGACAGGCACAACGTTCTACTGGTTAATGCCAGAACACCCCATATCCGTATTAAAGTACTAAAGCAACAATATTAAGGACTGTTCAAAGAAGGGAAGAATATGTTATTCTCCCTACACACACTGATCATGTCAGCATAGCGTCATGTTTCTCCGATTTCTTCTCAGCGATTACTGAGAACATCAGAGCTATTTCCAGAAGGTCCCAAGAACCTGTTATTGCTAACTACTGCAAACATTTCACTCCAACATCGGAGACTGAGGTTCAACACCTTATTGTGTTATGGTGGATAATTTGCCGTGGAAAAGGGTATGAGAAATCCCCTCAGAACCAGCAAAATATAACACATACAAGTGTAAACTATTCAGTAGTGAGTGAGTGAGTTAAGCTTTACGCCGCACTCAGCAATATTCCAGCCATACGGTCTGTAAATAATTGAGTGAGTGAGTGAGTGAGTTAAAATTTACCGTCACATCGGCAATATTGCAGCCACATCGTGACGAGAACAATTCACTTAATAAATTGAAAACGTCTGGAAGAGTAAAACCTGTCGACAATGGACAGTAAAACTACTAGACTATCACAGGTATGAACATAAAACTAGCATGTAAAACTAAAGCACTGTAATGAGAGAAGACGATACAATATAAAACACGGGCTATAAAGCACCAACAACTGAGGGTAGATCACCATACTAGGGACCATGGGGACTTACAATACTTTTGCTGCCTGCATGGATCCCAGCTGGTTTTACACCATCCCCTCAGCCATTGGCGATTGTAAGACAAGTTAGCCAAAATTTAAAATAACAAAAATACTACGATTAAAAACTTGGTATGTGAAAATTTTACTTTGAAAGTTTTTGGGACTTACGTACCCTCTCAGGGGGACAATAATTTTACAATACTTTAACCCCCTTTGAAGGCACAGCCACTAACAATCGCAGTTTGCTAATTTAGACTACCATTAATTAAATAACTTTTTTCTATATACAAAACATATTATTCAAAATTTAGCCAACAATTCTATTTCTTTTAAAAATCCAATTATTAAATGATAATTTACTTTATTGAAAAGATCCCTAATTGATTTGATATTGAAATATTTATCCTTGTGATTGCAAATTCAATACAGTCAAGCAAGACATGCTTTATAATCAGAGTATGGAATCAGAAGTGGTGTTACAGATTTGTTGAGTGCTGCCTTGGCAGCAAGGTCAGCCAGTGTGTTACCAGAGATTCCAACATGGCTGGGTAACCAGCAAATGACGATGTCGTATTGGCCAGTAGCAAGATGATTATACAATTCAACAATATCAGTTAAAAGTGGATGTTGAGAAGATACATTTTTAATAGCCTGAAGGCAAGAAAGAGAGTCGGAATAAATTATGTACTGTTTATATTTTGGGTGTTGTTTTATATATTTTAGGGCTGTTAATATGGCATGTGCTTCTGTTGTAAAAATGGAACTGCTGTCTGGTAATCTGGAAGATATTGCCCTGGATCCAATGACAGTGGCACAAGCAACTGCGCCACCATCCTTGGACCCATCTGTAAATAAGGATTTATACGTACTATAGTTACTTTTTAATTGATTATATGCTTGTTTATATTGTAATTCATTATTTTCTGATTTTTTTTGTATTTACTTAATGTAAGGTCAACTTGTGGTCTAACCAGTTGCCAAGGAGGTGAAGAAAAAAGCGAGAAGGGGCTATATTTTCTAGCTCAATGCCAGCAGCTGAGAGAAAAAGTTTCAATCTTAGTCCAAGAGGCGGAACAAGTGAAGGCTTTTTATTGTACAAATCCCCATAAGGGGGATTGAAGACACAATTATATGCAGGGTTGGATGTATTTGAAAACAGTTTAGTGAGATACTGCAGCGATAACTTAATACGGCGTTGATCAAGGGAAGGTTCATCTGCTTCAACGTATAGACTGTCAACAGGAGAAGTTCGGAATGATCCGAGACAAAGTCTTAGCCCTTGATGATGGATAGAATCAAGTATTTTGAGGTTGCTTTTACAGGCTCCACCATAAACAATGGAGCCGTAATCCAGTTTAGAACGGATGAGTGACCTGTATAAATGTAGGAGGGTTGATTGGTCTCCTCCCCACTTTGTATTTGAAACGACTTTCAACAAATCAAGCGCCTTCAAGCATTTGGTTGTTAGGTATTTAATATGTGGAAGAAAGGTTAAGTGTGAGTCAAAGATAAGACCAAGGAACGTAGCTTCCTTGACAACTTTGATGGGTGCACCATTTAAAGACAAGTCAGGGTCTTTATGAGGTTTGTATTTTCGGCAAAAGTGAATGCAATTTGTCTTAGATTGAGAAAATTTAAACCCATTCTCAAGGCACCATTTATGAATTTTGTTGAGACAGATTTGTAACTGTCTCTCAATGGTTCGCATATTTTTGCCACGACGAGAAATATTAAAGTCATCCACGAAAAGGGAACCATTGATTGAATCTGTTAAAACATTTGAAAGACTATTTATTTTAATACTGAATAAAGTGACAGACAAAATACTGCCTTGTGGGACACCCTGGTCCTGCTTATAATAATCAGACAGGGTAGAACCCATACGCACTTGAAATTGCCTGTCAGTTAAAAACTCAGCTACAAACTCAGGCAAACGGCCCCGTAAACCAAAATCATGTAAATCTCTTAAAATACCGTACTTCCATGTTGTGTCACAAGCTTTTTCCAAATAAAAAAATATTGACACAGAATTCTCCTTGTTAAGAATGGCATTTTTAACAAACGACTCCAATCGGACTAAATGGTCAATGGTACTGCGATTTTTACGAAAACCACATTGAATATTAGTGATTAGATTGTTAGATTCTAGGTACCAAGTTAATCTGTTATTGACCATGCGCTCCATGGTTTTGCAAACGCAGCTAGTCAAGGAAATCTGTCTATAGTTGGATGGATCTGTATGATCACGTCCAGATTTAGGTATGGGCACAACTATAGCATCACGCCAAGAGGAAGGAAATGTACGAGATATCCAAATTTCATCGAAAATAGTCAATAGTGTCTCTAAACAGGAGTTAGGTAAGTGTTTCAGGAGCTGATAATGTATGTTATCAGCTCCTGTTGCAGTATCGTGAGCTTGTTCAAGGGCAGTATGAAGCTCATGGATGGAAAAGAGTTCGTTATAGTCTTCCCCATTATCAGAATGAAAATTAATTCGTTTCTTTTCCTGCAGTTTTTGGTATTTTTGAAATTGAGGAACGTAGTTTGATGAAGAAGAATGTTTAGCAAGTGTTTCACCCAGTTTATTTGCGATATCAGATTTATCTGTTAATACCTGATCTCCAGTTTTGAGATGATGTGTGCTTGATTTGTTACCCTTACCTTTAATTCTCTGGATCGTGTTCCATACTTTAGACATTGGCGTACGTGAAGTGATTTTCGAAACGTAATTTTGCCACGACTGGCGCTTATTGTGCTTGAAGTACGCCGTGCTTTAGCATTTAAGATTTTATATTTATTCAAATTATGCACCATTGGGTGGCGACGGAAATAGTGTTCAGCTTTTTTCCGTGCCTTTCGAGCTTGTTTGCAGTCATTATTAAACCACGGTTTACGTATGTGTGGATTGGTAGAGGATTTAGGAATACATTCATCGGCAATTTTGTTTAGTTCATCAGAGAATAATTGCACAGAATCAGGAGCACCAAGAAAACGAGCAGGATTCAGTTTGTCAGTACATAGTAATTCACATAAAGGCCAGTTAGCTTTGCTAAAGTTCCATCGTGATGATGGAGGAATATCAGCCGGGATTGATGGTTTAAGAATGGTTGGAAAATGATCGCTGCCGCACAGGTCACTATGGACAGACCATTCACATTCATTTAACAGATCTGCATCAGTGAGGGACAAATCAAGAGATGAATATGTACCCGTACCAGGATGCAAATATGTTTTCGAAGTATCATTAAATATACACAGATCGTTGTTTGAAAGAAAATCCTCCAGTATCTTTCCAGTTTGGTTTGTGTCAGAACTACCCCAAAGTGGATTATGACCGTTTAAGTTACCCATAATGATACATGGCTTCGGCAGTTTGTCATAGAGTGCCTGAAGATCAGTTTGGTGAAGATGAGTAGATGGTGGTATATATAGGGAGCATAATGTAAAAACAATGCTCAAAGTCAATCTCACAGCAACGGCCTGAAGTGTTGTATTGAGGGGAACAGGGCTGTGAATGACACCCTGTCGCACCAAAATGGAAGATCCTCCAGAAGCCCTAAATTCTGGAGGAGAAAAGAAGTTATATGAAGCATACTGCCGTATATCAAATTGATCTGTTGCTTTAAAGTAAGTTTCCTGTAAACAAAATGCCGATGGTTTGAAATCCTGTATTAGTAGTTGCAAATCATTAAAATTATTCTTTAGTCCTCTACAATTCCATTGAACAATGGTGTCTAAACTACTCATGGAGGCTCAATCGGAGTTCGTGAGCTGGTGTGGGGTCTACTCCCACAGACTGGGGGAGATGGGGTGACCTTCATCTCCAAAGGATCAAATTGATTTTGAACCTGTATGGGGGACGACTGAGAGGAAGGCACCTCCAAGTGTTGGATGATTCTGGTTCTTCTCGATTGCTTCTTTTCCTTTTGCACATTTTTAGATGATTTATGTTGCATTTTCGATGTACATTCTGTTACTGACACAGGATCAGCTGAAGGAGTCGATGTGATAGAGAGTCTGAGAGGCCGATGTTGAAATATTGGATTCGACCATTTGAGAGGTCTCATCTGTGTCACCTATTGTAAGTTGTTTGTGTACCCACGATATTGACGTTTGGCACGACGTAGATCTCATGGGAGGTTTAGAAGTAGTGGCACGTGATGAAACTGCATCAGAATATGACACTGATGAAGTGGTTGAAATAGCTACCAATTTTCTAGCTTCAGCATATGAAATATTGCTGGTGTATTTGATATTTTGGATTTTATTTTCAAGTTCATAAGAAGGGCAAGATTTGGATGAAGCCAAGTGATCACCATTGCAGTTGGCACACTTGATGTCATTTGTGCACTCAGAGAGTTCATGTGCATCACCACAACGAGAACATATCGTCTTGTTACGACAGAACTTGGCCCCATGACCAAACTTTTGGCATTTAAAGCATCGGAGTGGAGATGGTACATACACCTCAACTCCGATATTAAAGTATCCAGCTTTAACATATTTTGGAAGTGAAGAAAGTGAAAACGTAAACAGGTAAGTGTTCAGCTTCACGATTGTGCCATCATCTTTCTTTTTAGTAAAACGCTTTACTCCGGTTACTCCCTGGCTTTTCAGTTCATTGACAATGTCATCCTCATTCATGTCATAAAGGCAACGTGCCCTGTCTCTGACTATACCTCTACAGGAATTCAGAGTTCTATGCACTGAGACAACAACAGGTGTATTCACAAACTGTTTTAGTTTCAACAGATTGTCCGATTGTTGTCTCCGTGCACATTCCACTAAAAGCGAACCATTTCGGAGACTTCTCCACAGGCACCTTGAATGCCTTTAGATATTGCAAAGGGGTTAAGTTTCAACGGAATATCAACGGAGATGAGATAACTATGAACCTCGGCCACGTGTCAACAATATCAGAAGATCCTTCATCAGACGATATAGACTCCACATATCGACGTTTATGTTTGGATGAACCAGATGGAATAGAAAGTGCCATGGTGTAAGAAAAAAGTTCGACATCCCAGCTCCCCACCCACCATGGAGTGTCAACGAGGACGGTGAAACAGCGGAAACCAGTCTGTACCACCAGGGCTACGGGGATGTTATACTCCAGCTAATACAAACTTGAAAAGCTATGGAATCAAACAGAAGAATGCCAGGTTGGTTCGCCCTTCACACCTTTCTGGAGAAACACAGAATTCAGAGGTCTTTATTGCCAGATTGGCCCATGAGCCACCGCCTTCTGGCACAGGACTCTAGGCAATTGGAAGAGAACAGGTTATGGATGAAATTCATTCAAATCAGTCACAATAATTTTCACATTTGTCAGTTTCAAGATGAATGTGTCCATGCTCAGTGCACGACGTGACCAGCCGATTGATAGAATCGGGCCGATTCTACTACCCGTCTAGGTGAAGTAAGGGCCAAAGTGGTGTGTTGAGCAAAAGGAACACGTCCCAGGCTCCCAGTGCCCTCAACCACCAGACTACCGTCCTCCACCGACACGTTACTCAACCCACGGCAAACAGGTTGCCCAATTTGGTCGCCTCTTACGACCAGCAATGAGGTGCTGTGGACACATTCTGCCACGGGTCCACACGGGAGAAGAGCGCTTAGCGTGACCCAGCACCCACCACGAGGAGGTGGCTCTTCACGGGTGCCTGTAAATAACTGAGTCTGGACCAGACAATCCAGTGATCAACAGCATGAGCATCGATCCGCGTAACTGGGAACAGATGACATGTGTTAACCAAGTCAGCCAGCCTGACCACCCGATCCCGCTAGTCGCCTCTTACGACAAGCATAGTCGCCTTTTATGGAAAGCATGGGCTGCTGAAGGCCTATTCTACTCCGGGACCTTCACGGGTCGCACAATATTCTGTAATATGTATTGAGCAAACAAAACAAGATACAAAGACTCACAATAGAAGTTTCATGTACAATGCAACTGAGTCAAAAATAAAGTAATGGGTCACAGATATAGCATCTCACCAAAGTCTTGGTTTGAGACTGAGAAACAGTTATACTAAATGTAGCACGGCGAGCGACCAGGCAGCTGTCATGTAGGTCAAGAGTTGACAAAGGCAGGTAGATTGATGTTAGCAGAATGATGTACTCCAGTTAATCTGTGTGTGTCTGTGTGTCAACACAGCAACCACCTGCATCCTGAATATTCGAGCACTTTGCGTTGACATCGCCACCTACTTGGAACTTTCTAGGCCAACATTCTCAAAGGGAGGTAACTCTAGAGAACTACCTTAATGGCCTGCAGCTAAAATACTAATACTACTGAACATTTATGATACGAAATGTAACCCATGTTAACTATTACTTAAAACTCTAAACATTGTGACCCAATTTTAATTATTGCTTAATCAGTTATACACTTTACACAAAATACACTCTCGTAACAAATGCAAAGAGTCCATCATGGTCCCCATTGATTTAGATCCTGAGCCCACTTGGCTTCTCAGGAAACGTCTAGTACAGTTATTGCCCATGTTCGTAACTCTTTTCAATACTTCGCTCCACACGTCTCAGGAACACTAATACAACAACACTGAAGTGGACATTCATCAAAAGGACATCTTTGTACTCCGAGATCCGTTTCAAACTTGCAGTTTCTGTCAAAGGTCCTGGAGAAGATAGTCACATGTCAAATCAGTAACCATCTTGAGAGCAACAGCCTTATAGAAGAATTTCAGTCAACACATAGAGAACATCATACTACTGAAATGGCATTGTTAAAAGTTCAGAATGATACCCTGTCTCATCTCGACAATCAGAAAGTCGTCGGCCCGGTAATGTCTGATTTATCTGCTACATTGGATACCGTTGACCATACCACTCATCTTCAGCTACTTGACACAACAGCTGGCATCACAGGAGCAGTATTGTTATGGCTGAAACCATTAACGCATACAAAACAGTCAGTAGTAAGAGTGCATCTGCACAGACAAAACTCACTTATGGGGTGCCCCATGCATATGTATTACGTCCCCTCCTCTTCGTTATGATGGGTGACATCTTCCGGAGACATTGTATATCGTTTCACTGCTATGTTGATGACTCTAAGAACACCATTGCTTCAAGACTGATATCATTCAAAGATTGCACAAGACAAACTTCCTCTAACCTAACGGCCGCAAAACGGACGTTCTGGCATTCAGTGAAAACTGGACGAATGGAACTCACTCCGTCTGCCACACTGAGGAATCTAGGAGTCTATTTTGGTTTTGTCATGCACATGAAACGACAAATCACCCATGTAGTCCAGACATCCCAACATCAACTCCACCAAATTGGTAGATTATGGCATTTCGTGACAACGGGGTCAGCAAAACGCTTGTTCATGTCCAAGTCATCTTCCGTATTGATTTTGCCACCTGAATGACATCCAGTTCTCACAACATTTCCAAGTGTACCAGAATACAGCCGCCAGAATGATAACAAAGTGCTAAAACACACAGCATATAACACCAGTTCACCATCAGCTTCACTGTCTCCCTGTTGCCAAGCGAATCATCATCAAACTGCTGACCATTGTCTACACGGTCGTGAAGTCCACCCCCAAAGACTAATTTTCTTTACCCAACTTTGTTTCCAAATTACAGAAACATATAATTGAGGGGCAAAAACAACCCCATAATTTTTATTCCGATGTTTTGAATTTTCTCAAATTTAAGACACTTATCACCCAAACACAGCTCACAAAATTCTGACCTCAAGTGAGATGGACATGTATTGATCACCACTAAAATGGCTTTTAATAATGAACGCACGTGCATCAATGTCGGGTGTAACACTTCTGAAGTCAGTATCCCAAAGACTAAAAGGAAGACAATAACATGAAGTGACATGCCAGTATGCCAGCAGCAAAACAGCGAGAAAGGGAGATTGGTATGCTCCAACGTGGAGCCAGGCATCATCAGGTGGCAAGGATCTTCGGTTGCAGTCAAAAACCAATAAAAACGCTCCAGACAAGAGTGAGTGAGTGAGTTTAGTTTTACGCCGCAACTAACGGCGGTCTGAGAATAATCGAGTTTTGACCAGACAATTCAGTGATCAACAGCATGAGCATCTGCGTAATTGGAATGCGATGACATGGGTCAACTAGTTCAGTGAGCCGAACCATCCGGTAGTCGCCTTTTGTGGTAAGCATGGATTGCTGAAGACCTATTAACCCCGGATCTTCATGGGTCCAGACAAGTCAATATCTAGGGCAGACAGGTCGCACTGTTGTGAGAAACCGCTAATGACACGTACTGAATTATGGAGCAGGTGGAACAAATTATAGTCCTTAGTACACCAGACAGGTAGAGATGAGTATGCGATTACCCTACCGAAATCAATATGACGCTGTAATTAAGGCATTCATGACAGCGTACTAAATACAAGCCGGTTCAATTACTTGAAATTTTAATGTGATGAAGAAAGGGAACTAAAATATGTTTCGATTCTAACAGACTGTAATTCTTATACATAAACTTCTTTCGGAACAGATGTTTGTAAGTTGTATTACTGAGATACACGTTAATGAATTAAGTGATTGTATCTTTATGAAACATATGCTTGATTGTATAGCATTAGATAGCGCTATTATGCAGTGGCTGTAATCAATCATTATATTTTCTGCTATCTCAGTCACATCACTTTGTTAGAAGTTGATAGGTTTTAAGCACAGACATTGCGTGTTCAAAGATTTGCACCACACCTTCACGAAACTCTGCCGTCTGTAATCGATTATACCATTGTTGAATATGCTCGGTTCTTTAAATCTTTCAGCATGATTATTTACTCTTGACTTAAGTATATTGTGAGAGAAAACTGCTTTCCAGAAAAAGGCAGTTTACATTTGGTTAGTTTTGCAGTTTCAGACAAAATGTGACACATCTCAAACTAATGCTGTAACCTACGGTTGTTACGACCTGTCGGATGTAAGGAACTATTTAAGGTGCTTGCAACGTGCTTCACATGAAAATACGATTATTAACAAACTCAGTCAACCCGGTGGGATAACGTCGTGTGACTATTAACCTATCTAGCGACTCGCAGGCATCCTAGGTTATTCGGGGCTTGTAATAGTTCGAGCATATTTTGCCTGGAAAGTGAGTGAGTGAGTGAGGTTATATTTAGCGTCACATCGGCAATATTTCGGCCATATTGATATATATATATATATATATATATATATATATATATATATAGAACACATTGATATTTAAATGAAATATTAATATATTATACAAACCTGTTGTTAAAGGGCTGTAAAACAACTTAGTCAAGAATATCACAGTTTCAATTAAAACTAGTGTGGAAAGCTAAAACTAACATCGCTCTTTGGACAAAACAATATACAACACGGGCTATACATCAACAACAACTGAATATAGATCACCATACTGGGGACCATGGGAACATACATTACTTTTGGTACGTGCATAAACCCGAGCAGGATTTACAGAGCCTGGAAAAACGCGTTATAAATATTAAATTACTCATTCCTTTATGTTCGTTATAACATGAGATTATTGTAACATGTCAGTATTCCCTGTATAGACATGATCATGGCACTCTTTCAGCTGCATCTGTCTCCGGTGTACTTCCCCTCATAGCTCCACCAACAAATGTGACAACGTGTTAGACTGCTTCAGCTCTTGCTGGAGATACCAACAGTGTTTGTCCCTGATTACAACAGGAAGAACAAACAGTGCTATTTTCATCCCGGCTGGCTTGACGTTCCCTCTAGGGAAACTTGGACATTTACATCACCATCAGAGGTAAGGGAGATTCGTAGCTGGCATTTTCTATAAAAGAGTTTAAAATAGTGCCATTAATTATATTAGATACAGTACACTGTACATGTGGTCCTTCTGTACACTTCCCTTTGTGTCAACGAAGTTGATGCCACCCTCTTACCTTTCAGTATTGTGGGCAGTCTTTAAAAAAATAACTCTTTATGCCTCGATATTGATATGAAACTGACGGTGTGTCAAATTTGTATATTATTTTTAATTCAGATGGGTAGATCAGAACCTTCGCCCTTGTAATGCCTGTTTCTTATTGTATGACCAAACATAGTAGATTTGTCTCTGAAATACGAGGGTTGGCTGAAAAGTTCTCAGCCTGAGTGGTTTTTCCCCACCAGGTAGAGACAGGTGTTTGCCACCAATGAGGACAATCATTTAGTGAATCATAGACACAAGAACTACAAACGTACTAATAGTTTTATCTCAACTACAGCTCTTTTGGTAAACCTACCCTCTGAAATCATCAGAAATGGACAAAACTGAATACAGGGCAGTCATCAAGAACTTGCAAAAGAAAGGGATGTCCCCAACACAGATACATGCTGACATGGTCTCCACTCTAGGGGATGATGCTCCTTCATTTTCCACAGTAAAGAAGTGGGCTGCAGAATTTCAGCGTGGCAGACAAAGCCTTGATGATGACCCACGCTCAGGAAGGCCTTCAACAGCAACCACTCCAGAAAACATCACGCGAGTGCACGATATGTTGTTGGATGATCGACGATTGACTACTCGACATATTGCTAGTGTGATGGGCATCTCTCATGAGAGGGTTGAGCATATTATCACCAACGAATTAGTAATGACTAAAGTTTCTGCAAGATGGGTGCCAAAGCTCTTGACAGCAGAACAGAAACGTGTCAGGTTCCAGACGTCCCTTGACAATTTGCGTCGTTTTGAAGCAGATCCCGATGATTTTATGGCACGATTTGTAACCATGGATGAGACCTGGATACATCACTTTCAACCAGAAACAAAACTACAGTCAAAACAGTGGAAGCATCCTGATTCACCAGCTCCGAAGAAAGCCAAGTCTGTTCCTTCAGCTGGAAAGGTGATGGCATCAGTCTTTTGGGATTCCAGGGGTATTCTGTTCACTGATTATCTTGAAAAAGGTCAAACTATCAACGGCAGATACTATGCTGATCTACTGAACCAGTTGCGAGAAGCAATCAAAGCCAAACGACGAGGGATGATCGCTAAAGGTGTCCTCTTCCACCAAGACAATGCGCCTGTTCACAAATCGGTGGTGGCCATGTCAACAATCCGCGATTGTGGCTTTGAACTCATTGATCATCCTCCTTATTGACCTGATTTGGCTCCTTCTGACTTCCACCTGTTCCCCAAAATGAAAAACGAACTCGCCGGTCGCCATGTTCCAAGTAATGATGACGTCATTTCCGCTGTGACTGATTTTTTTAGAGTAGCTGAAGAAGATTTCTTCCTGACCGGGATTCGGGCCTTGCAGCATCGCTGGCAAAAGTGTGTGAACTTGGAAGGGGACTATGTAGAAAAATAAATTACACACGTGGACTTTGTAACTTTTTTTCACAGTTAGGCTTAGAACTTTTCAGCCAACCCTCATAACACAGTAATGCTAATTTTATTGTGTGATGCCCTTTATGAATCCCTGGTCTGATCTCGTTACTCCAGAACTTACGCCTTAGGAAAACGTATACAATATAAAGGAGCCATTACTCATTGTATTCACTCTGCAGTTCGATTGACACCCACGGGAACGAGTTAACGACGTTTCATGGTATAGCCCAATGCTCTTTTCCTCAGTGTGTAATCAGTATTTTGTGTAACGTTATTTTGTTAGTTCTTAATATTTTTGTAAACATCTAATACGACCGGAACAAGACGTGTTGTCACTTTGCCTAGTTTAATTCCCATTTTGAGTTGGAGTGGCTGCAATGGAGAATACTTATTTCAGGTGGGTATGGTTGTCCAAGTCATCGGGGATATGATTTCAATTCCACGGTGAATGCTTAATATTTCAAATTTAATGGTGACGTTAACAAGGGCATTGTCTGTCACCTAGCCAGAGTAATCAGCTAATCATTGCCATAAACCTTTAAAAACCTTCCCTCCAAAAATAAGTTAGTAGTAGAAGGCTCCATGGTCCATTTTCATTTGCACGATGACATTGTATCACCTGACACAAAGATCATCATCTCTCAATATTTCATTCACTCCGCTTATGGGTAAATTTTTAAATAATCAGCATTATTATACAGCTATCCATTAACTAATCTCATGATTATTTAATCAAAACTCCCCATCAGTCACATGTCCATTATATGCCAACGTTAACAATTTTCAACAGTCGTACGTGCATTCTTTAATATGGGTAGATAGGTTAATGGCAACGATACCGTACAATACTAATTAACTGATTTAAGTTAACATACAATGACAAAATAGTTTCTATAATCATATGGAACCTCATGAATAAAGGATCCACTGTACGATCCGACTGTTTCTTCCACATAAATGACACCAGGTGTTCGCGTAAAGATTAACGCTTCCTGCTAATCCGGTGATACGTTAAAATCACATGGACAGGCATCTGAAAAATGACCCAAAACAAAGGACGGAAATATTTCAAAATTGGTAAAACTCAATACAGGGAATTCAAGGTGACACAAGTGGCCTCACCGAACACTAATGAACCCTAACAGAACACACACGAGAACCGTTCATGTCTTTTGTCATTCATTTCATATGGTTATGGGTCTCTCTCCAAGGTGAACCTCTGAGGCTAACCGAGCAATAGTTATGCACTGAACTACGTTGTGAAATCACCAAATGAGCTTACTGGGTTAAGAATTTCTTGAAATGGTTTTGTTTGTATCATATGGGATATAGATTAAATAAAGTGGTACCTGTATGAGTGGACAGATGTGGGTAAACTGGTGTTTAGAAATCGAAGTTCGGATTAAGGAAGAAGTTGACTTCATTTGATTTACATTACTTTTTAGATGCGCCTGTTAAAATTAACAAATCTGTTTTATGAACGCTTATTGAGGATAAGGTTATGAGTGAGACTGTGATCACGTGGATAGATGAGAAGGTGTAACTGGTTTACATAGAATAAGCATTTATATGAATGTAATTCTGTTAAAGAAAATTATATTGCCCATCACATGCCTAGAAAGTATAGATTGGCAATGTCAAAGTTTCGATATGGTGTTGCTCCGATTAGAGTGAAAACTAGCCACTATGAAAATACTGTACTGGAATGTAAAGAGTTTCAATTGTATTCATGAAGTTCAAGACGAATTATATGTTCTGCCTCACTATGTATTGCCTCATGATCTGACAGCGACCATTTGTATCAACGTGACACTTGTTTATTGTAGCTTTTTTTCCACATGCACTAGCCTGTTGTGTGTGGGCTTTTGATTCAAACACGGTGCTGGTGCGTTTCGGCATCCTTGCTTTTCGATGTTTTTGACAATGTTTCATTTCACTCAGTATCACAGAGAGTGACACCAGCAATGTGTTGAAAAGATAATACAACCAGAAATCTGATAAAACGTTGATGTGAAACTGATTGTTAAACTATGTGGCAGTTCCATGAAACTAAACTCAATAACATCATTTACTCATGAGGCTGGTGACCTGAACAACGCGATTTACACATATCTACAGTTTACATCGATGGCATATGTACGGCAGGCGAAGGTTGGAAGTACTGGAATGGCGACAATGCAACCCAATGCCATCTGCAGTGTTGAATGTGGGAACTGTCTGTTACCAGCCAGGTCTGATTTTAACGACATCAAGTGCCACCTTCATATGGCAGTTATATATGATATCGACATATAAGGCACTGCACAGTACACAAGTCATACTAATTTTAAAAATGTCCGGTTCAGCTCAATATCAGTACCTTTTCTCCTCCTTCAGCACATTTCAATCTGACAGCTAACCACTTTAATAACGATCGTTTAAACAACACGCAGTTATGTTCAAGTTTCTTTGCCCTTCCTACTTTAAATGCTTACTTCACGCATGACCTTTATCATCATTTGAATATTATTGCTGATGATTTTCATGAACAAGAAGTAAACGTTTTGCTTTCCTGTGGATGTTTTCGTGGGAGGAAGAGTATGTGGTGATTTTCACCCTAGTGTCTACTGATATAGTTTCTTTTTTTCTTTTTGTTATTCCATTTCAATTCTCAGTTAACTTACATAAGATATAAAAGACTACATATATATAGATACCTAAATTTCAAATTTCTGTAGAGGGTATATAAGATTGAAGGAGTAAGTTGAGTTGAGTGATTGTGGTAGGCGGATCTTGGGAATATCAATCGGTATTATAAGAACGCTTCAATACATAGTACATAATACGGTAGATAAATGTTTCCATTCCTTTATAAAGGGTTGTAAGCTTTTGTTTTTCCTAGCTATATATCAACACGAGCTGATAAAGTTGCAAACATCTGACACTTTTGAAGGGTGAGTCAGTGAGTGTGTTATAATTTAACATCACATCGGCAATATGCCAGCCATATCGTGACGAGAACAAATGTGATGATAAAGGATATGCATACATTATAAAACCCGTCAGGAACTTGTGAAGGATAGCTTTTCTTTTATCAACGAGTGTGGGATTCTATTTACCACTAAAATCACTCTTCGTTAGTTTTCAATGAAACTTGTACATCTATGGACACGGCGCAAGACCATGTATTTTACACGCATTGGATCTCCACACGTACACATCACTATAGGTAATGAATGAATGAATGGTTGAATATTTTTGTTTCCTCCAAAATATATTCGAAGGTTAAGTATTTTCAATATCAGTCAGTTACATATACACATATGATATTAACAAAGCACGGGTATTTACAACACATGGATATATACGTCAGTGGTAGTTTAGAAAGTATACATCAAAGAGTTCTTTAAAGAACAGATATAGTTCGAAGAGTGTAATATCATGGATTGCCATGATGTTTCGTCAAGGCCAAGGATCTGAAGTTTGGCACCACAAAAGAGTATAAGGGCATTTTCATCATCCAGCATTCCAATTAATACATCTACATCAGTCTATATCCAGTATCTCAGTCATATCAAAATGATTTCTTTGGCTCACTACAGATTCACAAGGGAAAATAAGGTGGGTTTCGTGGTCATGGCATACTTATTACAAAGCATATATTCCTTTGAGAATTTGGCTTTAGAGCCGACTAATACAGTAAGTTGTATACGGGTTTTATAGTCTGGGTACAAATACATTAGAGTGTAAAGTCTAGTAGACGCAGTGTTTGGTGTATTATAGCATATCTGGACATTGAGCTTCTTCATTAGAGACGATAGAACTTACAACTATTCTGCTCCAAGGTGTATTTCACACGTACACATTACTATGGGTAATATTTTCGTATTTGATATTTTAAAGTACTTAACACATGACAGGGATTGAAAACTTAAAAGACGACTTTGGACATACTAGTACTACATTCTTGTATAGATACTTGCCAAGAAAATCAACTTGTGAATGACAGACCTAAATAGCTGTATCATATAGTAATTTTGAATGGAGAGCGTTAATGAACAAATCTATCAGTTTTTGAGCTTTACCTCGCCATGTTAAAAACTACTACCTTTGGTTTTGTTAAATGAATTAAAAGTAACCAAGCGTCACAATAGCTTTCGAAAACATCATTTTGCTGTTGAAGTACAATTACTGAATACGAGAATAGAACATCGTCCGCAAACAAAAATAGAACTAATTCAAGTAAATCCGGGTGTCAATGGAAACCAGTTACTGTTAACCAGATAAGCGGTTGTGATTTCACTAACCAATCCGTTGATGACAATGAAAATAGCAAAGGGTTCAGAGCACAACCCGTGCCCGACGCCAGTTGGGCAGTCAAAGATATCTGTATTTAGATAGGTGGATAGCAATACACACGATAACACATTGATCCATGAACTCTAGATCCATCTTTGTACAAAGACCAACTCTTTTTGATGTCATAATTTCAGCCAATGAACCGAATGAAATGTCTTCGCAAAGTCTACAACACACGCGTAAAACACGCGTTTAATTCAGAATTGTACACAGTGCATATGGTTTTTGTGTGTGCCCTTACATATGGTTATTTCCAATGGAGAGCGTTAATAAACAAATGTATCACTTTGTGAGATTTCTCTCGCCATTTTAAAAACCTTGATGAAAATGAAAATTGCAAAGGATTCAGAGCACAACTGTGTCTGTGTCCAACTGGACAATCAGAGATATCTGTATTTAACTAAGAAATAACCAAGCGTCACGAAAACGTTCTAAAATATTGGTGGTGTTATGTATGCAGTGGGTAGATATGCGCACGAGGTGTATTTGTGTGTACTGAATATCCTTATAATACAATCTAGTGCTATGTATTCAGTTGTCTTATGTCTTGTTCGGTAGCATGTAAATACACAATATGGTGAGGTGGCATGTATACAGTGAATCTATACTATGTCATGATGGTATGCATTTGTCATATAGTGGAATCTGCAGTGTATTAACTTCTTTTTCATCAAGATAATTGTCCTTTCATACACATTCTCATCAATATCCAAATGTAATATTTTTTCCAGATTATTAAAACGTTCACGTCCGTTTGTATTTTCATCTCTTAAAGATGTTTTAAGTGTAGGCCAATAGATGGAAAGAAGATCAATCGTGTTACATCAACAACTTATTGATTCCAGGACTGGCATTCCCACGGTTACAAATCCTTGTGTTTTCAAATAACGTACTCGTATATTTTCTTTCCTTCTTGCACATTACTCCGTGTTTGGCGACAAATACTGTATACATGTATTGACATGTTGTCTTTTCAGTGAAACTTTGATCGATTTCCTGAAAACAGCTCCACAACATACTGAATGAATAAATGAATGATCTTTTTTCCTCCTGTAAGTTCGGAGAGTGACAAACGTTCGTTATTCTAACACAACACACTTACATAAGTACTGTAAAGACAAAAAAAAGAGAACTTTACAAACGACATATTTACATCCATACAGCGATGAAAGCCAGGTTATCAATTTAAAATATCCGTCGACATAGGGCAATAAAACTAACTAGACTATCAGTGATATATGCATTTTAAAACTAGTCATGAAATCTAAAATACTTTCAATAGAAATACTTTCAATATGAAATCAGGCTATAGATCGCCAACAAATGAAGGTAGATCACCACACTGGGCGCCATCGGGGACTTACAGTATCTTTGCTACCTGCATGGGCTGTAGCTGGATTGATATCATCCCTGAAGCACCTGGCGATTGAGGTCAAATTTAACCAAAATTAAAATGACAAAATACTACACTTAAAATAGATGGTAAAATTTCCTTTGAAAGTTTATGGACTTACGTACGTACCCTCTCAGGAGGACAATCATTTACGCTGCTTTAGCCCCCTTTGATGGAAAACCACAAACAATTTCAATCTAAATTACCAATGATATAATTTGTATCTATTTACAACTAAGTTAACAAATCTTATTCCTTTAAAATACAATAATTAAATGAGAACTTGTATTATTAAACATATCCTCCGTAGATCGCGCTTTGAAATACTTGTCCCTTGTTATGGAATATTTAACACAGACAAGCAAGACATTAAGCGTTGAGATTTAAATCTTTGTATACTAGGCACCGTGCATACAAAAATTTAAAATCTAAATTTATCAAACCTGTGAAGGCACATAAGGATTTAGTCTCAGAGATGTATCCAACATGCATGCATGTGCCACGTCAAGTTACGTCAATAGTTCCGTCCTTGAGACGCGTAGTACGTTGTTGCACGTGCATTCTGGGAAAGAGAAACAGAGCAAATGAACGCCACTCAATGCTGTCACTTTGGAAAGCTCAACCTCTGCCCTTGCGATCGTTCAAAAACTTAACCGGCCATTGAAACGCATAGCATGCCAAGGCTAACATCTGCACAGCGTCATGAAACCATTGGGATGGTCTGTGGGGTAATGTCTCAACGACAAGACGCTGCACATTTCCACTGCCACCGGAACACCATTTCGGCCTACTGGTGAGACGCTAACAGAATACAAATGAAGTCACGTTTTAAATACACAGTGCATTGTACGATGTCAACTACATCATGAGCAAGTGTGCCGTAAAGTCCATGCAAATGGTGATGATGCGAAATGTTCGCGAAAAGGTTGATTTTCCGTATTACGCTTGTGTCACACATAACAGGCACATGATAAGGCAAACCAGTTCTTCATCTTTGCATATATGGTAAACTTAAAATTGCCCAGGGAATCATGTTAGCCATTAATTTGTCAGATTTCGAATTGTCCACAACATAGCAACATACAAAATGACTAATGCGTGGAATGTTGTAAACAAAGTTTGAGCAATGGATGTTTGACTGTGTGAAATCTTAAAACGTTATGCTCGTTTCTACTCCAGCAGGTGTCACCAAAGACTGAAAGGTTTGGAATAATGATGGACATTTAGGGAAAGTTACACAACTGACTTGGAGCCTTTTGGAGTCAGTTTCCTTCTTATACTCTTGATTTTGTTTTGGTCACTGTGATGCTTTATTCAAAAATTTGAATATGATAGCGACCAAGTAGTTTCAATTCCTTCTTATTTTTGTAGTTTAGGTGAATGAATCTGTGGAAGGTGACCGACTATTTGATGGTTATTGATTGTGTAAAGGAGTTTCTATTTGCATCTTTCATGAACGGAACAAAGGCGCTGCCTGTTATTGATAACCAGGACACAAATTAATCAACAGCCACCCTGTCAGTGACATAACATGAATGATAATCAGGAAGTCTAAATTCACCTCGTTTTTTCGGAGAAACTTGGACGACCTCCATTGAATGACACATAAGGGGAAACTTTAATGGATGAACAACTTCTTTATTCGAGTGATGCGACGTTTCGATACCAAGTCTTGTATTGTTGTCAAGCAGGTAATGCATGCAAGAATCTGCATCGGAACGTCGCATCACCCAAGTGAAGGAGTTGGTCATCCACAAAGTTTGTCCTTATCTGTTAGATATGCCCCACAAAGAACTTAAATTGGTGGTTTCGACGTACATTACGCAATATCAGTCATCATGGGATAGGACCTCGCACGTACGTATTATTTCTCATATGACATGAGTGTGTGAAGGTGACCTTTCAGCCTTGAGCCACATGTATATCCGAGGCCTCCTTTGGAAGCATGGCCTCTGTTGTTGCTAGGTAAATGTTACATCACTATTTCTCTTAATACCAATACGTGTGTGATTTTCTCCAGTATATTTGTGCAGGAATTTATATAAGACAAAGTCAAAGTGAACACATACACCTGAATTCGTTCTTAATTGTTTGATGGATTCATATTGGGATTTTCAAATGTCTATTGATCTTATGTTATGAGAACTCAACATAAATACGTGCATTACATTACCAAATAACAGGAAACGTTGTATTCATTAGTAACACGGTATAGCGTATTATTTGATATGATCTTGTCAAAATAATGAAAGAAATTGCGGTTCAGTTTTAGAAAAATATGTCAACGGAACATAAACATGTTTCGATTCAAACAATGTTATTCTCCTTCTTCACAACACACGTAGGAGCAGGTTTTCATCAGTGTGTAAGTAATATTACTGTAAAATTCGTTAACGGACTTGCACATAACTGAGTTCATTTAAATGTAACACATACTTGTATGCTTGATAACATGAGTTAGATACTTCCATTACAAAGACGTCGAACATTTTATATTCGGGAAGTGCCTGCCTTAGGGTCATTTCCATCTTGTTTCAAATAAGTACATGTTCAGTGCCTGTTTCAATGCTTGTGAATATCATGCCGTGACGAAACATGTCATGGAACAAGGGGTAAAATGCTCTTTCCTGCATGCGTTTGTTTACATTGTTGGATGTTGACGTAACAGGGTTTCACAACATTTCACAGTGTTCCACTCATCCTGTGAGCCACCTGTTGCATTCATTTATGAAATAGTTCAGTTACAAGATCCCAACTTGACAGAGTTGTGTAAATGAACCGTCTTTGGTTTCTCGATTGTGTTTGGGTTCTGTGCTTTCCGCTGTAAGGTGATTCGTTACATAACTGTTTTTTTATACTGAACCATCAAGGGTTTCTGTCATTGTTACTGCACCATGTTCCGTATTTGTTGTGTATTATTTATCTTACTGAAAGTTCCCTCCATTGCTGTACACACTTGAAACAAGTAAGATCGTTTCACTTGTTCCACAATCTGATCTAAGCATAGTGGAATCAACGTGACACACACCTCTCTTCCAGATTGTATGGCCAGAAGAATAACTTCAATGTTTCCTTCATTTCAAGATTAAACCATTCAATGATATCCGATGCAATAACAAGAGTTTTTAGAGAGTAACAAAACCTTGGGGTTTCATGTCTTTAGGACGTATGCCGTCGTTGGACAGGATTTTGGCGAACACATGCTACCTTCGCTATTTGATAATGATGAATAAAGTAATGATGAACATGCTCATTATACAGTCGATATCGTGCAACGAGGATATGTCTCCAACCGTGAAGACTATAAATACAGCTGCATCTCTTCATTTCAGGGTTCATGTTAATTTGTTCAGAATGAAGGCAAATATTCTTCTGAAAATAACGTATGAAAAACTGGACTTCGTCCGTGGCAAATTCAAAGTGAAATTTAAGTGCCTATCTAGAGTTTAGATGTTAAGATGTTTAATTCTCGCTTCAGGTCTGATCGCTGGTGCTTGTGATGTTCGGAATTGTACAATGGATGACATGTGAATAAGGACATGTTTGCTTGTAACCGTTGTTAGCAAAGTACGCCAAGGAAAGGAATAACAGGCGCCTTTTGTTGGTAACCCACAGGTCCAATTAAAACCATCTGGTGTAATTAAACATGACTTGATTGCCATGATTGTGACACTAACGACGATTGGTAAGCGCAAGCCATAAGCGTTCAGTCATTAAGGAATCGTTAGAATCGTAACGTTTCTCTAGTGATTTAATGAGACTTCTCTTCATCGGTCATTAGAAATGTTGGTTTGATGACATCTTTTTGTAGCTTGTATGATCTAATCAAGGAAGCATGACGTAATAATGAACTTATCATTGATGAATAGCAAATGCAAGTCTGAAACACTCGATTCAAGGTTTTTGGCGAACTCGTTAAGACCATAACTTTTCGTTTCTGAAGAATGGATTTCGGTGCTAAAAAGTGCGTTGGAATTGTTATTGATGTATGCTGTGAGAATCGGTTATGTAAACTCAACACAATTAGAAAACCGAAGAAATGCGTTTTTGTTGTTGTTCAAACAACTGTAGATGTTTAGCATCTACCATCTCTTGCTGGACCAATTAAAGTTCATTTAATGTCACGAATGAACGGAATACGTATGCCTCGTTCATCGCACGTATTGTAACAGTTCTTCATCAGTGCTTAAGTAATATCTTACGTGCGTAAATGAGTGTATATTAACATAATATATGTATATCGTATTTTAAACAGAATGTAATTCTTGAACGTACGACTCATGAAGGTCCGAGGTAGAACCCATGCTTGCCATAAAAGGCGACTACGCTTATCGTAAGGGGTTACTAACGGGATCGGGTGGTCAGACTTGACACACTTGACTTGGTTGACACATTCGATTCCCAATTTCGCAGATCGATGCTGATGTTGATGATCACTACGACTCTATTTTCTGTTACACCAGTATTTGCATGAACAGTTGCATCGCCTTGATCATCTGTCAATATTTCACTTTTGTCTGAAAAAAAATAAATGAATAAATAAAAGAAAAATTGAAAAAAAACCTCCTAAAACCCTGGAATGTGTATGTGTGTGTATATATCCTAGAAAGTTTCGGTATTATGTATATTCCCTGTGTGAATCAGACATTACACGTATTACCCGAAATTTTCAAGGATTATGCATTTTCCCTGATTATACATATTCCCTGAAACATATGTATCATAACGTTTTCACTACAAACGCCTCAACGTCCATTCTAGAATTCCATGGGAAAACGATCATTAAATGTAACATTTTGACAGGTGATAAACTAAACGACGCCATTTACACATATTTACAGTTTACATCGATGGCATGTGTACGGCAGGCGAAGGCTGGCAGTACTCGAATGGTGACGATGCCACGTATTCAGATGGATGGACGGTCAAACTAATACCTCATGCGGCCATGGATGTGGAAAGTGTCTGGAAACAGCCTTGTCTGGTTCAACGACGACTTTTTTTTCCATCATTAGCCCTTCATATGCGAAATCGATATGTAAAACAGTGCAGAGCATATGATTTGTAATTTTCTTACTGCTTGTTAAGATCAATTTGAAGTGTATAGAACACAGGGTGCATCATATACTCAGCGAAAAAATAAAGGATCACATGAAAGGACAAGTGATCCTCCACTTTTTCCAAGGTTTCCTCAGAAGCTGTGTATCGAATACCTTGTGCAGAAACCAGGAAACAAATAAAGCATTTGTGCGTTCATGTGATCCCATATTTTTTCCCCTGTATACATTTTGTACGATTTTTATAACAAGGCATTAAGCTTCGTACTTTGTTGAGGTTGTAACCTAAGGAAAATTGAAATATTGGAAATAGTATTCCGACCAGGCACTGATACAGATATATAGAACATTTAAAGCCAAAGACAAATCGTCATGTAGTCTGCATATATACGTTTAGTTGGCATATCCATATTCGTAAAACCTTTTTGATGTTTGGTTAAGTTCTATTTTGAGATTGATCCAATTACGAATACCTGTGGATACAACGTCGGAAACGTTTGTATTATTTGTCAACATCCAAGGTAATTATCAGGTATTTTTTCGTATTTGAAATTCAGTTTAAAGAAAATTATCAGGATAAAGTTCTGATAGTTCACATTTATAAATTCAGAATCATATATTAGTCTTATTACCTCCTCTGTGTGTATGACCCTTGCAGGTGTGTTTTTATTAGTATTGTTAGATTAATAATTTACCGTGACAAACAACGTACGAAATCCCCCGTGAACCAGCAAAACAGAACACGGACAAGTCATAAACGTTCAAATTGTATTATTATGCAACGAAAGCAAGGTATACAAAGTCACTAGTCAATATAACAATGCTGATTACAAATACAATTCAAGAGAGACAAAATCTAAGTCAATGTGTCACAAGATATATGTAGTAGCAAACTCACCAAAGTCTTGGTGTGACAGAACAGCTATGCAGAATGTAAACACAGCGATCAGTGTGACAGCAGATAATGTAGATTCAGGCGTTGACAGATGCAGATGATATAAACTCCAGGAATGTCTGTGTCGCAACACGGCAACACGGCAACCAGCCTATATATATATATATATGGGTTGGGTTGATGGGTTGATTATGATCAGCGTTTCTTTGAGTATTTATATGTTTACTAGTTTTTGTGTTAGACTGGATAATAATATGCGAGAAAGGGATGTTGTGGGTGCGCCTCATGAATGAATTCTGAAGTCTCGTCAGTGTATTGACCTCCCGAGCGACTACGTGATTCACTAAAGTCGTTAATGAGTTAGTTGTCGACTCAGATCGAGATGTACACAAAAGGCAGGAATCTATTGCAGTCAGAAGGGGAATATTTCAGGGCGATTCCTTTAGTCCTTTGCACTTCTTTTCATTTGTCTGGCTTTAAATCTTTTCTGCTCAATAGAGAGGAGGGTTGTCATCCTGGACCTACTCAGCACAGACCTCCAACACTGCTTACTTCTTTACATGGATGACATCGAGCGTCTTACCAAAGGAGATACCAATTTTGAAGATCAGGTTCTACTTACCAAGTACTTTTGTAATGATATTGGTATAGCATTTGGCCTCGACAAATGTAATACTCTTCATCTGAAACGTGGGCAGGCTTACACCAATCTTGGAATTCAGCCAGAATGTCACATTCAAGACAAACTTCGGGCTGAGTATTAATCTCGCTTGAAGAAAACCTGGAAGTCAGAACTAAATGCTCGAAACAAATCCACCAATTCTTTTGTGGTACCAGTTCTTTCCTATTCTTTTTGAGTAGTTGGTTGGACAAAACAATACATCCAGAATCTTGACTGTCTGACCCGAAGGATCATGTCTGAAAAAGACCCTACCACCCTCGTTCCTCTCTCTATCGTTTATATGCCACTTATCGTGGTAGAATTTTTTGTGTTCTTTTGCACATATTTTTTATCGGATGATTCTCAGATCATGATGACAGCAAGGAACTCCACAGCTACTTTAACAGTTACAGGAGCTAAGCCATAAAAACATATTTGTGTTCAACACCCTCTACATGAAAGGTCTGACTGCACTGTTTGATCAGGAGAGCCCACTGCACATTTGAAGAAACTGTGTGATCCCAAATTATAAGGTAGGTAAGACACTACAGGCTTTATAATGGAAGACACTCATTATAAAAAAATATTTTATAAGCTTTCGAAGTTGTTGGACTCAATCTGAAACCTGAGGGTTTTTTTATGGCAGTGCACTGCCAGACGGTACTATTGTCTGCGCCATACCTGCAACTTTGACTGCGTGGTTCACACTATGATATGACAATGAATATGTACAGGGCGTCATGGAAAATGATGCTTTCAAATTTCTTTTGAATAGGCCCATACAGTGCCTCAGAGGAATTCCTGCAAACCTTTTCTTCTCCTTTTTGATAAAACCAACGAATTCATGTCATTAAACAGTCTGTTCCTTTTAACAGCAATGTGATTGACAAATTTAGGAAAAGCATGCTCATTAAAGCTTGTGAAATATGCAGACTTCGATTTTAAAATGAATTGCGTGTACCCCATGTACACTGTCAGTGAGACCCGTTGTTCTTGGTGCCCTTCATTTGCTACCACCTGATCTCTTGGATCAGGTTCTCCACCGGAGCACAGCACTTCTGAGACGCTGGGTAATGAAGAAGGCTGCAGTGTTGGGGAGTCCGACTGCATAAAACCGCTTCACCTGCTACAGTTTCGTTAGGAACTTGTACCCATACCAGTGCCAAGTGTCCGTATCAAGAGCATCGGGCAGTAACTAACACTAAGTTCATGATCCTTTCGAGAGTGGTTACGTCCATGTAAAGAAGTAAGCAGTGTTGGAGGTCTGTGCTGAGTAGGTCCAGGATGACAACCCTCCTCTCTATGGGCGTGCCCATGGGCGAGCGAGTTTAAATTTTCAGTTTTCGAAAATTTTTTTTATCATTTTTTCATCCTTAGCACATATTCATAACAGCTGCATGTTTATTTTTGCCAAATCTCTTGTGAGAGAGTGGCCACAGTGCGGAGAGTTTCTGGACTATTGTGAGTCCAGAATTAAATTGTGACGTGTTTCAGCTACAAATGGATGATAGATGACTTACATGCCCACGTGTCTCGTGATTCATTAACACTTGTGTTTCTTGTATGCTTTGATAGAGTTTGATACATTTCTCTCTCTTCAGGACAACAGACACGTTGCTTGATAAAAAACATGTTTATGATGACATTACGTACCCCTTCTCTCTACTGATTGAATGACGCCATTAGCAATTGTGCAGCTTGCATGATCTAAATCAACGACGCAAAACGCATTATTGTTGAAGAGCCAATCTGATACACTCGATCCATGGTTTAGACGAACTTATCTACACGTTCACCGTTCATTTCAAAACGAAGGATTTCGGTGCTGTACAAATGAGATGGAGCTGTCTATTGATCAGTTTGAGAGAACCCTTACACGAAGTTACATGTGCTGAATTATCGAACACTGAACAAATGTGTCTCTATTGTTGTTCACACAACTATCGAAGTTTTATAGGAGATGGTCTCATCAATCAATACCGGTCATTAATGACATCGTCTGTCAAGACATGATAAAGACACGGCGTCTCAATTAAAGTAAGCTTAATGTCAGTACTGAACGAAGCATATTCTTCTGCTTGAACCCCCTTCACTACACGTATTGGAACAGCTATTCATCAGTTTGTAAGTAATATGTCTGAGATAATTGATTGTATATTTATGTAAAATATATATTTTGCTTAAAGTGGGTGGGTGAGTTATAATTTAAAGTCACCTTGGCAACATTTCAATCATATCGTGTCTGAATCAAACCCGTTAAAGAAAGCAGTAAAACAACTAGAATATCACAGATGTAAATGTAACACTAGTAATTAAATCTGAAATATTATATCTATAGAGGACAGCACAATATTTAAACAGGATATAGATGGACAACAACTGAATATTCCGATTTAAATAGAATGTAATTATTGTGCCTAAGCTGTCTTGAACAGATGTACATAAGATTGTAATTATTCGCAGACACTCATTAACGTATTTGTGAGAGAGAGAGATAGATAGAGAGAGATAGAGAGAGAGAGAGAGAGGGAGAGAGAGAGCGTGCGTGCATGTTTGTGTGTATTAAGGTTCGGAAAAAGGTCCACCTACATTTTTAGTGTTTTTGCTAAGATTTAGCATATGTTAGTGTTTTAGCGTTGTGTTAACGCTTATTAGCAGTTGCATATAATTAAACATTGAGAACCGATTCCCATTTTCAACGTAAGGGATATTATTGACAGAATATCTACTTTCAATATACGTAATGACTCAAATGACGGCTTACAGTATCACGGTCGGGCAGTCATTTTGAATGAAATGGTATCTGATTATACATGAACATATGTCTCAACTAATATATTTTATCTCAAACAAATACAGTAAACCACGTTTACAGAGAACACACATGTGACGGACCTACGATATGATATACCTGTCGTTATGCTCCCTGCCCTGTCCTTCACATTTCACATGTAATACTTATAATGAACTTAGGTTAGAAATTGCAATTGGATGTTCGTTTTTGTAGGTTATAACCGCAGTTTGCTGTAACATGTCACTATTCTCCATACTGACAGAGATTGGACCATGGCACTTGTGCGACTTCAGCTGCATCTTTCTCTGGTGCACTTCCTCCCCTCGGACATAGCTCCACCAACAAATGTGGACAACGTATTTGACTGTTTCAGCCATTGCTTGAGATACCAGCAGTGTGTCTCTCTGATATACAAGAAGAGCAACAAAGAGTGCTACACCTATCCAGGCAGGCTTGAAGTTCCCTTCTGGGGAACAGACATCAATACTGACTTGGACATCTACAACACCAAGAGAGGTAAGGAAGCTTGTCTGGCAAGTCTGCTCACACACATCTCCTTACAAACATAACCGGAATAACGTACGTCATCAATTCCACCAGGTACATTAACTCGCGGTAGTGTTTTCACGCGGGGAGATTTTGTGTGCATATGTGGATGAGAGAGCTATATATTGACGGTAGGAGGAAACTGAAAAAGGGTTCACACATTGTAACCCTGTGGGGAATCGAACCAAGGTCCAGTAATCAGTTTAACCACTGCACCACCACCCCTCTGTCTTTCTGTAAGTCAAGGGGGTGGGGGTGGGGGGTGGGGTGGTAGTGGGGGAGCTATTGAAACAATATGACCGAGAAACTTCATACAGAACAGGATTGGTTGTCCAGATGAATTAGGGAAACACAGAAACTGGACATTTAACAGAGGTTGTCACTGTATATGTTCAAAACATTACAATTTAACACTGGCATGTTTCCCAAGTGTACAAAGGTGAGCATTATGTTTATGAATCAGTATCGAGTTGTCATGACACCAGATGTTCGCGGAAAGGTGAGCGTATCCTGTTCTAACGGTGGCAACCTTCACAAAGATATGTAACGTTAGTGAAATGCTCACCTGAAGATAAACTGTTGAGTCAAAGTAGAGAATTGATATTATTTAGGTCAGAAATGCGCGAGGTTCCATTCATCGAAGAAGAGCATGTTCGTTTGCACCTCAGTATTTGTCTGTTGTACTTGGACCTTTGAATCAGAATTGTTTTTCGATGTTTTTGACAATGTTTCATTTCACTCAAACTCAACAGATTGAATCAGTTGACTTACTGCATGCTGTAACATGTCATTTAAAGTGCCCATTACTCACACAAAAGTTGAATTTACCTTAGAGTATAAATGATCTGACTGTATATAACTATCAAAGCTTAGGGTGTTCCCATACTTTTTGTTTATAGTATACAATAAATGCCGAGGCTACTGAGATAGGTCCTGAAAGTGTAGGGAAGGTTGTAGTCATATGGAAGAAAGGGAAACTCCTATCCTAATTACTATAGAGCTCAAAACCGATAGGTAATCCTCGAAAAGAACCCCAAAATGATGTTTGTCTTGATGAGGGAAGCTCCATATTCGATGTCCTGGCTTGGTTTCCGTAAAAGTTCGTGTTGCCGTGTCTGTAATGGAGAATGTTTATTTCAGATGGACATGGCTGTCCCAGTCATCTTGGATATGATTTCAATTCAACGATGAATGTGTGTTTCAAAATACACGGCCACGATAAAATCCGGCAAAATGAAGCTTCCCATATCTGTTTGTTGGAGGGAGGTCATCTCATCAGAATCGATTCAAGTGCAAAGCATGAATTCTTCTCTCATATTTGGCCGACTGGGTCCGGTAAGCAGTTAATTTACGAGGTGATATCAAACTGGTTTGAGTTTCAACTATTTAAAAGCAGAACATATATTTCTCAACATAACTGCCTTGTCCACAGAAGTCCTCTCTTGGTTCCGTAGCCACGTCTCTACACATGTAGTGAGTTCATTTTCATCCTCGAATATCCTACAACGTAGGTGGTTCTTGAGATCAGGAACCAGGCGGTAGTTACGTGGTGCCAGGCATGGAGAATAGGATGGGTTAGGTTGGATTTCAAATCCATGTTTCATCACGAGTAACTAACCTAACATGAAAGTCTTCTGAGTTTGGTTTAGATCATGTTTAAATGGCATTACGTATGGTGACGTCACCTCGGGAGCTCCATTCTGCTTGTGAGCATCCTTGGTATTCATCTTGCGCAAACTTAAAACATGTGTAGATGTGGTTGCAGATGAATGATATGAGACTACCGATATACTGCTTTAAGTCGCTCTTCAATTGTCTGGACGGTCACCTTTGAGGATCAAGCTATTTATAACTGTTCTGTAATCAAACGTATCCATCTGTGCGGTTTCCGTTGGGGTATGTGGGATTAGATGCCACGTGCCTGGAAACCAGCGACACGTTCATGTCAATATTACGTTTATGGGAATGATATAAACCATTCGTCAATATCATTATATTTATCACGGACATATCAGAAATATACTGAACTGAAAATGAAACGCAAGGTTCTTGCCTTCAGGCTATAACAATATTTCTTGTAAACGTCTACTTTTAATCGAAATAGTTCAGTTATATAATGATCTTGCTACTGGATAATATGACGTCGTTTTCCGTTGGTTACTAAGCCACGTTGGCATTTCTGGTAAAAGAATGGCCGACTTTGCTGTCAAGGCATCACTCAACAAATCTGTGACACCACTTCTCATTCCATACTCTGATTACAAAGCTCTTATGAGATCTTATATCCGTGGTCAAATGGAAAAAAAGTGGGACACTCAAGTAGGTATAAATGAATTACACGAAAGTAAACTATCGGTAACACCTTTAGTTATTAGTCCAGATTTGAAGAGGTTATCATGCGACAATGTTCTATTGACCACAGAAGATAATATTAGGGGTGACTATTGAGATAAAGTAACTACTGATGTATACCATTGCGATAACTATTAGTTAAATCAACTGTTAGTTCACCTGAATTAAAAAGACGTTTAATCCATAACAGATCTTGGTCAACAATTGCAATAGTACCAAGTGTTTCATATTTCAGATTGAACATGTACTTTGAATTAAAAACAAAATATCTTTTAGCCACCGTTGTAGATACACTTCAGAACGACAGAACAGATATGATCTTATCCGCTTCTGTTGCAGTGGTTGTGTAGGACAATAATCAAAAGCTTAAAGTAAAAAACAAACCTCACTAAACTACAAACTGAACACAAGTTAGATCAATGTTTCTTTCCTCCAACATTGCAGTAAACGATTCATTCACTTTGGTCATACAGTCAAATATATAAGTCAAGTGGACAGCTAAAGTTATCTGAAAAAATTTCCATTCATGAATGAAAATTAACTTGAGAATGGGAAATAGACATTTGCTAAAAGCGTTTCCAAATTTAATGTTAAATATTATAAGTTAAACAGATTTGAATATAATCTGTGACTCTGACTACTGGTGATATTTCGTTGCTATTTGGCTATAATTTAAGTTATACATCCTTGATAATGAAGTCAAGAACAGCACTGGAAAGTTCTTTGATCTATCTGAACTTTATGATAGCTTAGTAGTTTGCACACACTATTTATCTAGACTCGTTTGAACTTGTTTCTGTTCTTTTGTGGTGGGCGCAATTCTTCAGAGTCAGAAAGATGTTTTCTCTGCCAGTGATCGAAAAGGTTTGTCCTGTTTACGCTGTTCTTCCATACACATCGACATTTCCTACAGGCAACAAGTTTCTTGTCGAAAGTGCTGTCTTTTTCCATGATATGGAGAGCAAAACCAGCCGCCATTTTCACCATTTTCACCATGGGGTAGATAACTCTAAACTAAAGTGGTTCATTGTCGTAACTGCGCTGCGCATGTACGTCGAAGGAAACAATTGTTTTATTGTCTATAGTCACAGTAGCTATCGATTTATTGACAGTAGTTCATATTTCCAATCGATTAATTGCTATTGAGGTCTAATCTATTGTAATGCATCCATAGTTCGATCCATTTTATATCCTTTGTGATGTGAAAATCACGCTCAAGCATGTCCTGCTTGACTGTATTGATTTTTCCATCACAAGGAATAAATATTGGAGTATAAAAACAATCAAGGACCTTTTTAACAGTGTTAATTATCATTTAATCATTGGAATTTTAAAGGAAATTGAGCTAATTGGTAATTTTTGATGGATATGTTTTGTATATAGATATATATTCTTTATCCTTGGTACTTGAATTAGCAACTTTCGTTGCACTCAAACAGCTATAACAAGGCTCCAGAGAAGAGTCAGTGAGTCAGTTTAGTTTTGCGACGCTCTCGGCAGTATTCCAGCTATAGGGCAGAGGTCTGTTAATAATCGAGTCTGGACCAGATAATGTATCGTTTAATAGCAGGACAATAATTGGAAGTTTAAATCTATAACTCAGATTGTTAGTGGCGGTATCCTCAAGGGAGGTTGAAGTATCGTAAAATGATTGTCCTCCCAAAACATTCGAAATTTCGTCTTCCATATTTTCGTTGTAGTATTATTGTCATTCTAATTTGTGGCAAAATATGCCTACAATTATCAGCACCCGATAAGGTGGTGTAAAGCCAGCTAGGGGACCGCAGGATCCTCTACCGATATGTCAACTGTTCATTTTGATGTCACGGATTGGGTAAGACACGACATTGATCAGTCTGTGGTGATGATTTCCGTATTGTAACTTGCCGCACATAATTCCGAGTCTTTTTCCAAGTTGAATCTCAGAGGTTATCCAAAAATAATTACGCACATAAACAAAACTGTCAAATCGGACAAAACAGTTATGAGTAAAGAGTGAGTGAGTTTGGTTTCACACCAAACTCAGCAATATTCCAGCTATAGGGTAGAGGTCTGTAAATAATCGAGTCTGGACCAGACAGTCCAGTGAACAATAATATGAGCATCGATCTGCGTAATTTCGAACCGATGACATGTGTCAACCAAGTCAGCGAGCCTGACCACCCGAACCCGTTAGTCGCCTCTTACGACAATCATAGTCGTCTTTCATAGTAGGCATGGGTTGCTGAAGGCCCATTCTACCCCGAGACCTTCAAGGGTCTAAGATTAAAGATAATTAAAATTTATTTATCCACGAAAAGTAATACAATGTGTCACATACGTTGCAGAAGCACAGCGTAATAAGCTCCAGAGATTACGCCAGTAAACTCATGAATGTTAAGAGTGATTTGAAGCCGTTCAACAATGTTGTTGTATGGAAATTCCTCATGCTATATATGTGTCATATACTTACAAACAATTCAAAGCGGAAATGCCACACGGTTCCATTTCACATTGTCATGCTTTGCTAGAATAATTGATCATGACTGTTAGAATTTTGAAATTCAGTTGTAACTAATGAAAGTGCTACAAAGCGGCAACGCGAGATTCTGATGAAATATTGTACTGTCGAAATACTGATGATATGGTGGGACCTTCGCTGTAGTTACTGTTGTCGCCATCGGGATAATGACATTTGACATTTTATACATATTTTCAGTTGACAACTGAATCACAGCTCATTCAACTTGACCTGATTAAATCCTGACTGTCTCGTTTGACACGGAAATTGAAGCAACTCTTTATTATCGCTGAACTGCCATTTTCTTGCGATGATACGATGACGCTGTCAAACGTTTACTAAGACAAGTAACGAATCTAAATAGTTTTAGTTCAGAAAATTATCTAGGAATTTCATTCACATTAGAAGTATTATCACATTTTGAAACTAAATATTGCTTTTCCACCTTAAAACGTACCATACAAACTGCTGCAGTGCGCAGAGTGACCTTGCTTAATACGTCACTTCCTGTTATATTTTTAGCACGGAAAGGATGCAAATGATCTTCTAGTTGTCGCACGATTACTCTTGACGAAATACTTTTTGATTAGACGTAATGACAATAGGAGACTACTAGTTTCTAAATACTCCAGAAGTGACCGAAATGATGGATACTTCAATAGTTCTACAATTAAACAAGAAATGGCAACGAAATAAACGATTGTTACAAGAGCCATTGGTTTCTTTACGTAATTTGCATGTGTAAACAGTCGATGTGGGATGTTTCTGCTCTCCAGATGTTTTCACTTGCCGCGATAATGGAGAGTCCCAGTATATTATGTATTATACCCCAAACAGGCATACACGATATTTGGGTAAAATGTAGCGTTCCACTGTCATGACGTTTTAACTGCAACAAGACAATGCGACAATGTCCCTTCTACGAATCCATTAAATGATTTTCAAGGGTGGTAAACTAAATGACGTCATTTACATATATTTCCAGTTTACATCGATGCCATGTGTACAGCAGGCGAAGGCTGGAAGCACTCGAATGGTGACAATGCCACCTACTTCAGATGGATGGACGGTCAACCTAATGCCCCATGCGGCACCTTATGGGGGAAGTGTCTGGAATCATACTCTTTTCGTTTCAACGACGTCATTTGTTCCCAACAAAAACCCTTCATATGCGAAATCGACATGTAAAGCAGTGTAAAATACGCAGTTTGTAATTTTATAACGATTGTATAGGTCAATTTGAACTGTGTACAACACTAGATTGTCATCGGTACGTTTTCTGCTCCTTCAATACTGTTCATTCTGTTGGGACACTTTGGTGGTATTGTTTGTTCTGCTTACGAGCAACACAACGTCATCTCCAAGCTCCATTGCCTTTTCTCTTTCAAATGTCCTAGCTGAGCTTTCTTTATTAATGGCTTTTCAGATGGAAAGGTTTTGTCATGAATTGCTTGTTGTCACATCTTCACGGTTGTCGTATGCCAAACGGCTTCTTAAGGCTGTAGATGTGAATGACTACAATATGTATTGTTTATTTTTATACGAAGGAACTTAGATTTGTATTTTGTATAGATTTTAACTGGAAGAAGGTCATGTTAGAATATTTAAAATATCATTCTAGACAAGTATTGGTGGTGATGGTAAGATGGATGCTTAATACCAATGACCAATCACCATTTTGTCTGCAGATACATATTTGGTATTAGGTGCTTAGTTTATATGCTATATTGCAATAGCTCCAACTAGGAAATACAAGGGTTGCAAACGTTTGTATTTCATTTGTTAAGATCCAAAGCAATTACAATATAGGTTTTTGCCTTTGAAACTCATTTAAAAAAAAAACAACCAAAGAAGAAAGAAGCACTATTAAGCTTTATATCATTTACACGTCAACTGGATAAGACGAGAAAAGTATAAACGTAACTGTATTGTAATTGCATTTACTTTATCAAAAGCGACACATTCCTACATGTTATATTTGATTTTGAAGTGAAAATATCTTGCGATAACATCCACAAAAATACCCTTTGGTCAGCACTGGACGAATATTTCTCAATGAATTCTTTCCTAAAATCGAGTATGAAAACAATCCAGCTAGAAACTGGTGAACTTGTTACCTTGTCCACCAAAATCATTAAACCTACTATTTTTTTCGAAACAAACTGTCAACATTTCACACGCAGAACAGTGTGTGGCATCGAATGAATTTCTTCCTGAGTCTTCATGGAATCAATGTACTTTAGAATTTTCGTGTGGAATTGCGTACACCCCACGCGTTTGTTGTTTTGTAATAGACTTGTGTAAAAGTATTATTTGGAGGGAAGGTTAGAAGTGTTTGGCGTTCGTTATTGGTGGTGTCTGTGAACATCAGACATCAGCAAACTTCACATCATTATGTCAACCACAACCAACGCATGTGATTTCTAAATAGTTCAATTTAAAGTTGTTTTGTCATCGTAACTTATTTTACTGAAAATGAGAGTCGGTATTTGCGTATGAAATGTATGAGAAATAAGTTACTGAAAGTTTTGGGGATAGCATAGCGTGATATTTGGCCTTTCTCCATAAGGGCTGTGAAGTTAGGGTGAGTGAGCGATTATTTTTACGCCGCACTATAAATATTCCCACTATATCGCGGTTTGTAAATAGTCAATCCTGCACCAGACAGTCCAGCGATCAACCAAGTCAGCGACGCTGACCACCCGATCCCGTTAGTCGCCTCTTACGACATTAAATCTTAACTCACTCAGTGCAAATAAATGCTGTAGTAATAGGGTGGCATAAGGTATACGATAGTATATGGAATAACTCAATTTCGTTTTCAACTCAAGGGGCATTTGTTGATTAATGCTTATTAACGCGTCCCATACGGGTTTTAAGGATGATCCGATTTCGGATTAACCTGAACGCGTCGACCTTGCCCACTCAGCCACCGCGACCTCCACAAAAATGAAGTCGGACAACTGGTAGTCTAGACTGCGTACTTTGTGTACCCCTTTGATTTGTGTGCTTGCGATTAGGTGCCTGACTCTGAGGGTGTGGGTTCGAATCCCGGATGGGACTCAACCAAAAAAGTACTAGAATTTGTACTTTACTGTGAAAGTGAAATCCAAAATATGTGACATATGTTGCATTTGACCACTTTCTAAATGGCTTCGTGTAATCACAGCTGTCGACTGTGGGAGCCGTGCCAATTCAGACTTACCAGAGGGGTACACAAAGTACGCAGTCTAGACTACCAGTTGTCCGACTTTAATTTTTGTGGAAGTCGCGGTGGCTGAGCTGGCTAGGCGGCTGACTTTGTGTGCTGGTGCTTAGGTGCCTGACTCTTAGGGTGCAGGTTGGAATCCTGGATGGGAGTCAACCAAAAAAGTACTAGAATCTGTACTTTACTGAGAAAGTGAAATCCCAAGTATGACATATGTTGTAGTTCTAGATAGGTTCTGGGGTTTTTTTGTTTTGTATTTTGTTGTTGTTGGTGGGGGGGGGGGGGGGGGGGGGGGTTAGTTTGTTTAATTAGACTGGAGTTTCATTGGTTGGTTGCTACAGTTTTCACACTGGTCGATGACGAAGGGTACAACTATCCGGGTCAATCACGTAACTTGGTTGCCTTTTCTTTGTTGGTACAACATAGCCAGTAACCCTGTATATTGAGCACTGCGATGTAGTGAGAGTTATAATAAGTACATATGGTGTGGCACTGTGTTATGGGATTATTATGTTAATACCAAAGCACAGTTATGTTCAGGGTCACCTGAGCATTGCTCATAACATATATACATGCATTAATCTCCATGGCTAATGAGGCGTCATGTGGAATGCTTATGACATACGTTACCTTCAAACGTCAGTGTGTTCAGGTGATCACCGACCAGTGCCACAGTTGTGCCCTGGTCATTTGTTACTCTGGCCAAGCAGCATACAACGAACACCATACAACAAACAGTCGTGGGTGGTAATAGGACGCACATTGTCCACGCTGAACGGATCGGAGTAGGAACGTACTCAAACATACACCTGCGGAAACAACAGTAAGGACATACAGCTGAAGGAACAAGAGCAATAACGGATTCAGTGACGCATACAGCAGTGGGAACAGCAAGGACGACGGATTCAATACAGCACATAGCCCTAGAAACAGGACTTACACAATACAGCACACATCTGTAAGGCCAAGAGGGCGCACTGCCTCAGATAAGAATAACTGGAAGCACTGCTGCAATACAGCACACAGCTGAAGGGATAGCAGGAAGCACTGTCTCAGTACATCACGCAACTGGAGGGATAACAGGAAGCAGTGCTTCATCACAGCATACTGTATCTGTATGTGTATTCTTCAGTAGTTTTACAGACGCCCTTAAGAAGGTGTAGTACCTCCTTCACATCTTTTTAAAGCTGCACGAACTATACAGGGAAGAGGTGTGTGTAACAACAGGAAAGACGCTCTTTTCACTATATAGATCTGCACTTTAACTTGGAAATACGCTTTCTATCGCAAAGATCGGTACGTGAAATCTGGAAATCGTCTACCTACACCGTACAGAGCTGGACGTGAAATCTGGAAATACTCTATCTACACCGTATAGAGCTGACAAGAAATGGTACCGTCTACTCACTGGTCGAACTGTACGGGTTAGTCCCACCTGTCCGGTTTGTTTGATATGCCGACAGATAATCCCGTACAGGGGATTGCCGTCTTGTCTTTGATGTACCGACTATAGCCTGTATTGGAAAGTCGAATACTGGACAAGGGGAGCAATATAAAATCTGTTTATGGATTAAAAGGTTAAGAAGGTACATTTTAACATTTTGATACTGCATTTAATTAACAATTCTACATAACTTGACATTTTGACATTCATAACGATATACATACAAAATTTTCTTAATTAACATTATTTTACAAAATGGTAAACCATATGGTTCCTGGCTATCATTGTGATCTTGCTCCAGGGAATGTTTCTGATAACATTAACTACAGTCTGAGGAAGAATACAAATTATTAGACTATGAGATGCAAATCTACTAATTGCCAAAACGTTTTGCCCGACACAATTTAACTGTGAAATTAACTACTCATAAATGCGAAAAATGCCTCCTGTATTAAACAGTTTAAGAGTCTATTCAAACCATAAGTTAATACCAACATTATGTTCGATCTAAATTCTGTCAAATAATTCACCACCGCCTTAGACTGGGATGCAGTGACAAACAGTGACAGGTATAATCGTGTCATCTCAGATAATGCTTCTTCCTCCTGCTCACAAGGCCCAGAGGATGTATTCCACTATTTTTGCATGTGTCCTAAATATGACAACATTCTTTTCATGTGTCCTTAATATGACAGCATTCGATACGAATCATGTTTCTATGTTCAGTAGAACAGTATTGGCTCAGTGGGTAAGTGAAAGTAATTGACTGCCAGCTGAACTGACCTCATTGAAACTCACTATGACGGGCCAGCAACCCAAGCGCAACACTTAAACTGGATTACATCGGATTACCTGACCGGACAAGTGGGACGACCCTAACTGTACATTGCAAATGGAAAACGAAAGGAACAGATACCAGGTGAGTCAATCAATCAGTTTTTATTTGCACTTAAGAGACCACAGGCCTATAGTAGTGTAACACATATACAGATAATATCATTTGTTAGTAGATTTTGTTTGTGTAGAGAGGCATGGTACAGAAATTTATAAATATTATGGTGCACAAAGTAATATTTCGTGATATACAAGTTCTTAATGTGTGGAAGGCTGGAGAGACACCAAAAATGATATTCATCTTTCTTTTTACTCCAATATATATGCATGTTTTTATTAACAAATCATGGGTTGAGCAACGAAATTTTGCTTGATTCTAACTTTCCGAAGATTCAAAGGGGATAAATAAGTTCCATTGTTCATAGATTTGCTTTACCATTCTCAAATAAAATTAAGCAAACTTTTAGTTTTATACAGACAATTCTGGAGAAATACATCTTGAAACCTTAATGGATATCAGAAACTTTGGATGTGATGCACTGTTATAGCCTTATATAACCGAAATCAGTTGAAAAATGATGTCTGATTCAGCAATATTCCAGCTATATGGCAGCGATCTGTAAATACTTTACCTTAGATCAGGCAATCCGGTTATCAACATCATGACCAGTGACATATTCAACTGGAATACGATGACACGTATCAATCAAGACAGCGAGTAAGTAACGCGATTGCGTTAATCGCCCCTTACGACATGTATAGGGACTGAATGTCAACTGTAAGCTGGATGTTTAAAGGTCGCCACACCACGTATAAGTGTGAAACCGATATTTCCTGCTGAAGAGTTCCAAACATCGTATTAATGTGCCAAATGAGGCAACACGATCCTTCTTCAACTAAGAATGATGTTTGCTTTAAACTGATCATGCTGTCTATTTTCATTTCACGTTTTGAAACTTGCATGTTTGATTGTGTGTGCTGACAATTGCGTGATTGACTCTTTGGGTGTGGGTTCACATCCGGGATAGCACCCAACCAAAGAAAAATAGCAGAATCTGTATATACCTGAAAATGTATAATCTTAAATGTAACATGCGCTGCAGGTAGACGAGCCAGATTTAGACGGAGAGGAAGCATTTCGTCTGAATGTCTTAAACAGTAAGTACGTTTTGACATGAAATACCACACTTGATGTGTCCAATGATATTTACTGGCACCATCGCATATACTCTCAAATAATAACGTTGGAAAACAAATTCACATTTCTAATTCAAATACTATTAAACAACTCCAGTGTAGACGTTAAGCAGGCAACGTGAACAGGCAAAACATCACCCTTGTACATGTTAACAAGATGTCTTTGAACAAGGATGACATTCATTACCACATATTTGACAATCACTTTGCAACTATCAAACTATCGCTGTCAGTACAATCATAAAGAAACATAATGCGCCTCAGTTTCGTTCTGCCAACGGCTGGAGTGATGGTGTAAATCAAGCTAGGGCCTATGTAGGAATGACAGGTACTGTAAGTTCCCATGGTCCCTAGTATGGTGATCATTAGACCGCGTTTTTAGCCAGGATTCTTCCCTTAACTAATATATTTTTATAATGGATTTCTAGTTTTACCTTAAAATCGGTGGTACTGTAATAGTTTTACTGCCCTTTGTAGACAGGTTTTAATCTTCAAAATACATTCATCTGTGTAATATATATGAAATGCCCTCGTCACGATATGGTTGAAATATTGCCGATGTGACGGTAAGTATTAACTCACTCACTCACTCACTCACTCACTCACACTCTCTCGGTCAGATCTTGAAGAAAGTTGTTTGAAGACTGTTCATGGTCCTCTATGCAAGTAGCGAAGGTACTGTAAGTTCTCATGGTCCTTAGTATGGTGATCTGCCTTCTGTTGTTGGCGATCTGTAGCCTATTTTTTCATTGTATTGTCCAAATTGTGCCATTAGTTTTAACTTTACACGCTTGTTTTAATTCTAATTGTGATAATTGTGAACAGTTGTTTTACTGTTCTTCGATGACAGGTTTATATATAATACACATATTTAATTTAAATGTCACATATGTTCATCACCCACCTTCCTGCACAATATCAAAATAAGTAACTTTAAAAGGTCTCTCAAAATGAACCAGCCAGTTGATCAAGGCCTTAAGCACGTGGGTCCATACTACGCCTCTACGGAGTTCAAATTCAGCAGCAGTTGTCGAGCTTGACTGGAAGTCATTCTGTCTTCTTGGAATATCTTCCCAAAGTTGTTCCACCGGAATAAAACCCGGGCTGAGTGGATGCCACGGTAGGGTTTGGAAGGCGCGTTGTTGCTCATGACAGTGCAGACCCAGGCGTTTTGTTGCTGGAAGTTATAATTTCTGTGACGTCCATAATGTGGTACAACGCAGGGTTTTATGACTTGGTTAATACAGTGAGCAGCTTTCACGTCATTTCCTCGTCCTGGACCGAGATTCTGGAACACCACGGGGACAACTCGCTTGTTCAGACCGATTTCACACCACACCAGGATGCTTGGACCATCCCATGACCTCGGTGGGTCTGATGTGAGTCCCAATGATCTCCCAATGATGGATTGAAAAACATGCTAACAAAACAGATGAGTCACAATAAAAACACCACCTTGTAAGATCAGTATTTTGCATATGCTTTTATACATATTACATATATATACACAGACACACATGATCGCTAAATTCAACGTTTATTCCCAATGTAGGATAGTAACCATCCCAAAACATCCTCGCATTATAACACACACACACTCACAGACACACACACACACACACACACACACGCACACACACACACGCGCGCGCGCACACACACACACGACACTTATGTGTGGGGTAAGAGCTATCCAATCCAAAGTATTGCTATTGGATTTCATTGTCACTGTCATCGTTTACAGAAGTGAAGTCCGGGATTGGCGTTGCCGTCAGAGAAGGCGATTTCAAGATTACAGTGAACAACGTTCACTCTTTACTCAACCTCCTGGGAATCAAACACACTGACGACAGGGTACTATACATGACCACACAGGCCCTCGCACAATGTAAGATATGTTGAGACTGAATGTAAGATATGTAAGACAGGTTCTTACGAACCATCGAATATCAAATCAATAAATATTTACAGAAGTGGTGTAAACATCAACTAACTGCCTGCCTTGTACTCAACTGTACGAGTACTCAACTGCCGGCGCCGGTGCCGGTGCCGGTGCCGGTGCCGGTGCCGGTGCCGGTGCCGGTGCTGGTGCTGGTGCTGGTGCTGGTGGTGCTGGTGGTGTTTCTGTTGGAGTTAATTTTTTTTATTTTTCTTTACAGATATGATACAGATAGTTTTTATGAAACCATCTGTATTAATATTTCAGCTCAGGGGGACGTTCGACTGCACGACTTCTACAAATGCGTCACACAAATATTACAATTTTCCGATGAATACTATGACGAAATTATTCGGAAAGCCTTTTCTGTCGTTGATGTTGATGGAGATGGTTTTATCACTGGCGCTGACATCTACAGACTGATGTTGTCGCTAGGGGAGGTAATCAGTGATGACGAAATTCTCCAAATACTGAAATCAGCTGATAGTGACGGTGACGACAGGATAAGTTTCGAAGGTAAGAACCAGTGCAATGAAAAATATATACTACACGAAGAAAAGGTATGCTTTGCGATCGTGATTTGTAAAAGTCGTCCGTAAAAAAGGCAACACCTTAAACTGGAATGTCAGACAAGCGGATATCGAGGATGGATGTTCGTGCTTTAGCTGCTGTCACTGGTGCAAACAGTGGTTCTGTCTGTCTCACCTTGTAACGAGACACACACAATTAATTCTTGTTCAATATTCAATATACTGGTAAAAAAGCAATAAACGTTTCATAAATTGTCGAATTGAACATTGAATGTTATTTATCAAAGTGTCCCTGGCAAAAGCACAATGGTATTATTAGCACATCTTGAAACAAGTAAATATGTTTGATAGCAATCAGACTGCTATCACCTTTTATTATGTGTTCATGTATCCAAGCCTGGATTCTTACATCTTCTCAGCACAAATTGTGTTTGCAGATTTTCGAAGGCTCCTTACAAGCGTAGACGACACAACGGATACCAGTCCTGACGAAGACATAACAGATTCAAATAGTCACCCTGAAAGACGTAATAGCCTACCTTTTCATGCAAGGAGGAAGAGTCTACTCTGCTACCGGAAATTACGAACCGCATTAGCTTTCATGAACTCCAAAAATGACGTGAAGGCACCGGAGGATGCACCTGCTAAAAGGCAAGATACGAAAACGACTTCAGCAATTTGTAAACCTCAACATGTGTCACCACCTATTATCTCAAAGAAGAGAACAGAGATTAAACGACTGTCAGTAGTCGAAGCCGTTTGGGTCAAAAATGAGGATTTAGGAACTGTCTTTTCTAATTCACCAACGCGCTGTAGAGAATCTAATTGTCTTGGATTTATGACGAAAGGAGGATATAACCAAACACAGTTGTATTCAAATTACCGCACGCTAGGGTCGTTGAGACGAAAGTCAGATCCCTACATCAGGAAGATAGATGGCTGCCTCTCCAAGATGTCTGTTGACACACTTACACGGGTACGTAGACTATCACACCAAGTGGACCAGGAGCCGCTGTTTGTCAGGGGTCGATCTTCCCCCACTGTACAGACCGACAATTTGGGCCATGGACAGATATCACAGAAGGATAATCAGGATCCAGGGAGAGAAACAAGGACAGGGAAACAGAAACACCCAGTGAACCAAGGTACTGATACAACTGCTGTTGGATCTCTCACACCTCCACGTGCAAAGAAGTCGAAATGCGTGAAAGCATATATCAACCCAAATGAAGTGATATCAATTCAAAATAGTCCAAAAGATCATGATACACCCTTGATTGTTACAAAGAAACGTGATAACGTTCTGTCCAAGAATAATCAGAATCAGTCGCAGTTTATTGCTAGCAAAGGCAGGATGGAAACTTTTACATGTGGTAGTAGCCAAGACCAAGAATTAAGTGTAAACCGTGAAAGGACAAACATGGCTGGTTTACGGATTCCTTCAAGGCATGAACGTCATCAGTGCAAGACATTAACAACTACATCCAATGACGACAACGTGTTAAGAAGAGATGAACCAAACTGTGTGTCTCGTTGTTCGTATAATTCCTTTTCGAGAAGACTTGAGAAGCAGAAACCTGTTCCATCACATCCTCGTAACGATGGACAACATGCGCACAAAGCGTCTATACTGACGCTAGAGTTTCCATCGGAGAAGATACATAAGCCAAGGTATAAGTGCCCCTCCCTTCTTACCCAGCTCCCTGTGGGTAGCCACAGACAGAAAAACTTGCCGGTGTTCCTGGGATAGATACACATACATTTCAGAGTTGCATCCTGGAGCAATTTGTCACAGAATATAAAGCTCGTGTGTTTATTTTATTAATGTTTCTGAGTAATGCCAATATTTTAAAAGAATCTGTGGAATTCGCTTTTCAAGCAAACGTATTTCCAAAACACACATGTACTAATTGCAGCGCCGATTTCGATTAAACAGATTGTTTTCTAAAAATTGCCTAAATAGCCATTGCCCCCAAAGACCCAGTTTTGACTATCTTCTGAACTGGTTTCCATATGGCTGTTACAACCATGTCACTAAACAGCTGAAAATTAGTAATGAATGGAATCTATTCAGTAATAATTGAGTAAACTTGATGATACTGGAAACAAAGACTGCTACTATACAAAGATTATTGGTTGGAGCAAAATAAAGTACCGTGATGTGTATGGTTGTGATGGAACCATTTAATGCTGACGGGGCCTTATCACGGTGAATTTGTCCGTATTACTCAAATACATACGTTACTTTAATATCCAACCATGAGTAATATTGATGGTTTGGGCCGTTTAAAACAATATTCAAGTTATATTACGGTAGGCTAAAAATCAACAAGTGTGTGACAGCATGAGCTAGGCTCACAGCCGAGATTCAAAGACCAAGAAACCAAGTCACGGAACCTGACAGACACATAAGCCAAATTGTTCCAGGACCCAGACCCGTGAAGATTCGGGTCAGAATTGATCTTAAGCAACCCATGCTAACGGGATCGGGTGGCCAGACTCGCTGATTTGCTTGATACATGTCATTGGTTCCTAACTACACTTTTCAATGATCATGATGTTGATAACCGGATTGCCTGGTCCAGACTCGATTATATACTGACCGCCGCCATAGAGCTGGATTAGTGCTGTGTGCGGCGTTAAATAACATAGCACCCAGCTTAGGACCCATTCGTGTCTGGACTTACGCAGTGTGTAGTGCTTGCTCTCTGTTTGTGCTTGCGTGTGTGACAGTGACTATTTGTACTATTCCGGACCACTGCAATTTCCTTAATGCCCCAGTCCTACCGAGAAACATAATTGCGTCTTTCGACTCACTCACTTATTTATGTGACTATGGAACATGCAGACTTGCCCTCCGAGTAGAGACCCACAAAAGCAAATACACAACGTTCAGCATAGTATGGCTACCACTGTCTCTACAAATCTGCACAAATGCTTAGAGCTGCATGATATATTTTCCATGACAGCTCCCATGCTCAAAGTACCGATAAGCACTGGATAAGTAGTTTACTAGTTGTAATGCTCTCCTTCTTAACCGATATTCCGATTTCCATTAGATTATGAATGTGCAAGGTTTTAACCCAGATTTTTTGTTTTTTAAATATTTGTGTCAAAACGTTGGCAAGTACCCTCAGGTAACGCTGGTTTGCCAGGTACAGAGCCAACAGCCGGTAAAGTTTAACTGGAATCTTTGTTAAACGGTTTTGTTTTGTGTTCTTAATTTGTCATTATAATCCGGTTTCTCAATTGCGGATTACCAATTAAAATATCGGCCCCGGCAATCTATTTACTGTGATAACAATGCTTTTATAGTCCGGACGAAGCTTACTAAAATAACTGTCCGTTGAAAAAACATCTTTGGTCCTAATAGCGGCCCATACAGACCACATCCTGCTTGTTCACGCGATGTGCAACGATGTCGTTTTCTTACCCCAAGAAAATAATGTTTGACTAAAGTGCACCCTTTCTACAGTCTGCGTTGTTTTATCCTCAAAATTTGGCTTATCTACAGTAATACGGTATATGGTAACTCGTCGTGGCAGTGGATACGATAACGGATAAAAGTCAATAATCCGGAGAAACGTGTCGGTCCAGGTCTAGTTCCTCATAGATCGATTCTACTGTATATTGAAGCTCTATGCTTTTTACCTGAAACAATGGATTCAGGGATTCCGACTCAACACAACCTTTCTTTACAAATACATTCAATTAAACATGATACTGAAAGAAAGCAAACGCATCATTTCATTTATTCTGTAAATCAACATAAAAGACAGTTACATATCACAAAACTTGGCTGACGCGCCTGTACGTAGTTCACCTGTCTATATTTCAGCTGTATATTAGCCAACAGATCTACCTCACAGGCCCTTGTGCCTTTGCGACTTGTAAATATTTTTAGAAATGTATATAAAAATATAATGAGCCATTTTGTATTGTACCATGAAGTCGGGGTCATCTCATGAACATTATTTTTGAAATATTCATTCCTCGCAAACACCAGGGCCTGTGATCTATCCCTGACTATAGCAGTCTTGAACAATTATACACATTACCACAGCTGTGTCCAGCCGCGGGGACGGATTGTCATTTTCCTCTTGTATAGCTTCATGAAAGATGGTCACAAAACATCACTCATTCAAATATACATTCACTATGCATTCGTATTCATCAAACTAAATTGAATTGAGACTAAATGTAAACTGGTGAAATTGATCGACTCCCACCTTAATAGGCTTCGTAAAAATAACGTGAGTGTAGGGATGTCTGAAATACGAAATACCCCTTGATCACCAACAACACCGTCGTCAGGACTTGCTAACCTAAAATATGCTGAAATATTTTCAGTTACTAGGTTCTTGCGGTTCACCTGAACAACTTCTGCTTGACTAATGGTCTGAATTGCGTTAAATCAAACGATGTACAGTCAAACGCCCTTGTCTCCAACTACGTAAGTCTAGCTTTCGGATTTCTCGAGGTATGGTTAGTAAGTGTGGTCCCTGCGTGTTACATCTTTCAGTCCTCGGATAAGTCGAAGCATTTCCGTTTGTTCCTTCAACTTAGACACAAGGGTTTTGACTGTACATCCAAACTAGCCAAGTAGTCAACATGTAAGCTGGTCGACACATGCATCTGGTCAATGCATGTCAGTGGGCATGGGGTTGTCTAGTGGTCAAGGCGTTCGCTCTTCATGCCGAAGACCCGGATTCGAGTCCCCACATGGGTATGTTCTTTGATGCCCATTTCTGGAGATTGTGTTGGAATATTGCTAAAAGCAGACTGCGTAAAACCAGACCCACTCAGTCACTCACCAATGTCATTAGGCTCACGTAGCCTTAAATACATTAGGTTCAGATCAGCATCAACAAAGTCATGAACGTATATAGCTTAATACTGCTTTAGCCATATATACCTAGCTATATAGCAGACAGACCCCGAGTCATACTCGGACATGTATCCGTGAATGATTTCGTTTCTGATTTAAAATTTAATATAAACACATACGTCCGAGCTCATGCGTGTCACTGAAAAGGTAATAGTTGCATCTCTGTGTCTCCTCCCCAAATACGCTTACAGTCAGTGGAAAAGCTTTTCAGAGTAACAATGAATGTGTGATGTGTCGATGCTTGGTTTACAATTTGAGCTCCACTAACTTCATTCAAACACTCGAACATGATCCTTTGAAAGGCACCGGTACCAAAAAAGGAACAGGCAGTCATTGTTGCATTAACGAATGAAAAAAAAATCACAGTTTCGTTGACCCATACACAGATCTATCCCCAGACTTCAGAAGAGGCTTTTCTTCCTCTGTGTGTGTCGACGTGACTATTACTTCCTCTTCCAGCGTGGGCGTGACATACCTATACCGTCTTGCAACCGGAATAAAGAACATCAGATCCAACAGCATGAGACCACCCAGGAGGAAGAACAAGTACTCTGCGTGCCCATAGTTCAACTCATTTGGAAACCAGGGATCTGGAAGAGATTTTATCGTTCATAAGACCTGACCCTACCATCACATACAGGTAGAGATGGTCAATTGGGTGAGTATAGACTTACGCCGCTTTCAGCACTGTTCAAACTCTACTACGGCGTATGATACCAGATATGGGCCTCACCATCTGTACCCAATTGGGGAATCAAACCAGCGTCTCCGGCGTGACAAGCGAACGTCTAGCCAGTGTGCTACCCCATCAACATCATAGCAAGGATGGATTACAATTGCGTCTGCACAATTATTGCTCATGGATCCGTCAACACCGTCCCGCTTGTTTTCTGCCTCAGCTGTTATTCATGAGTCTGGGGTAGAATAGGCCTTAAGCAACCCATGCTTGCCATAAAAGGCGACTATACTTGTCGTAAGAGGCGACTAACGGGATCGGGTGGTCAGGCTCGCTGACTTGGTTAACACATGTCATCGGTTCCCAATTGCGCAGATCGATGATCATGTTGTTGATCACTGGATTGTCTGGTCCAGACTCGATTATTTACAGACTACCGCCATATAGCTGGAATACTGCTGAGTGCGGCGGAAAACTAAACTCACTCACTCACTCATGAGTCTGCTAACACTATCTGTGGAAGCTATGTTCACCGATTGATTGTTGTTTATCAGGCCCCTTATACTGTCAGTCATTTACTTTTAAAACCTATTCTTGCCAGCGTGTTACCATTAGCTGTTGCTGCGCTGACGATCGCGATGATGAGTGTGGCGACATAGTTCCCCAGTCCCATGACGGCATAGAACACCCCCGTCAGCAGCCCCTGCATGGACGGCGGTGCCTGGGTAAAGGCGAACTCCAGGCCTACGAACACATCACAGAGATACATGGATACAGAGAGGCAGTTACTAACACTTCATGGACGGTCTGGATGAAACAGCTCCAGACTTTCAAGTACATCACGATAGTACTGTCGGAAATATATCTCTACAAATGACACAGTTGATATGTGAAAGTCCAGCATAACTACAGGACCATTGGTAGGGAGACAGGATACATTAAAATGAAATTTATAAATAATATCCAGTCCTTTCGTTCTTCGTGTGATCATGCCACCTATACATTTTGAGACAGTTGTGCCCGATTTTACGGGTTAACATGCTTTTCTGGATATTCTCTTACAGATCCTACTGAAACGCCCAGTTAGGCCGAGTTTTTTTCGACATATCCTGTATGTAGCTTTGTAACGTCTAGGAATACAGAGTAACAGCCTCAAAACAGTTTTTTTCTTCTATATCAGGCAAAACTTGTGTTATGAAGTCAGCTTCTCATCTGAAGCAGGCTTAAATGTGACGAATATAACCTAGTATTTAGTATGAAACATGCAGTCATATATTTCTGTCTGTGAACACAACGTACCTATGTATAGACAAAACATAGAGCAAATACAAGAATCAGAACATCAATAGAAGAGTTCGCTTTGGAGGACTGGTTATACATTTACTGTACCTCTCTGACGAAAGAACCCCAGTGTATTCCTGTACGGGAGTTATAGAGTGACAGTGTCTATGCATGTATCACACTAACTTGGAATGCTTGTGAAGACTTCTGCTGACCCGACTAGAGCAAACTGTGGTATTTGGGTGAGAACTGATAGCTCTGAGGCGTTAAATTTTTCTCCTCCTAGTGTCTGAACGACTCCTCCAGTTGAGGCCAGGTTCTGCTTCCGGTAGATCTCTAATATGCCTGCAACAGCCACAGAACTCGCCGAGAACACCAGACCGAAACCTGGAACCAGACGGTTCAACAGCAGACTATTAGTACAGACAAAGTACGATACAGAATAAGGCAGGAAGGCAGTTGACAAGAGAGTGTGGTGCCTGGAATATACAGACAGAACGACAAACTGATACCTGACAACGACCAACACAGATTGATGTGTATAGGCGGACAATGAACAGACGCAGGGTGTGCATACAGAGAGATAATACACCACACATTGCAATACCTGTGCAAAGAACGAGTGGGTACCTTTAAACGGACGGACAATGAACAACACTGTCAAATAAGGCAGAGAACAATACCCGAACAATAGAGACATACTTAAAATCGTCTACAGTTCATACATGGATATATATGACATTATATAATGTGTGTATAGATACACCTGTGTACAGCCATATACAGTGGACCTATCCCTGCGTAAAGGCATACACACATTAGTCCCATACAGGTGTATATTTATGAAAACATACCAGAAGGGCAGATGTATATGGCACATTCCAGACAACCACACAAATTACTGTTTACGGAACACCTACGTACATATTCTGTCACCCGTGGGACATTAAATACCTTGAGCAACATCGCCGCAGATCCACACCCAAAGACAAACCTACCCATCTTCTGTAGATATGTGAGCGGGCGACCGCACCGAGTAAAGCACGGATACACCAGTCTGTCCATCAGGGGTATCAGCAACAGAATGATGATTGTGTTGAAGATGTTTAACATGGCTGCCGGTATCGCCCCTCCTCCGACCTTCACACTCATACGTTCACTTTGTAGGAAAAATGTGGACTGCATCTGTAATTACAAAACAACTCCGTCCTCATGTAGCATGAACTCGTCATCGTAAGATGTCACTCATCCTCGATATCTCCAGGGTATGCGTTCCGATAAGTCTCCACAATACCCTGGACGCATCTACGGCTCTGCCCGATAAATTTATTACCTCCCTTTGCTGGCTCCGCCTTCTCACAGTAGCCAATCAGCTATAACTGCCAATCAGCCAATCGTTATAACTGATCTTGCCAGTGTCAACAAAGGCAGCGGTCGCAACTGCAAAGGTTAGCTCGCAGTGCGTCCCAGATTTTAGGGAAATCATACAAACAAATTGACAGGTCCGAAACTTTAAAACAATATATGCAAGAACGCCTTCTACCACTTCCAGAGAACCTCTGCATGGTTTCTGTTGCCAAGTATAATCGGTTAGATAATTCAAAAAACGAAAGTGAGTTGTGATTGGTTCGCTCAACTTCCCAGCGTAGACACCTGACTGGATCAAAAGACAGTCAAGGGAGGTAATACATTTATCGGGCAGAGCCGTAGATGCGTCCAGGGTATAGTGGAGACTTATCGGAATGAGTTTTTGTTTTTGTTGCATTTACCTGTGCGTATATTGCAGCATACCCAATTAGCAAAGCAAATATAGGAAGAATCCTCAGCACCGCTACCACCCCATCAACTGTTTGGTCATCAAATCTGCCGCCATATTTGGTACGAGCAGAAGACAAAGATGGCCGCCCTTCCTCTTCCGGTGAGTGACAGGAGCAACCCTGACAGCAGACACTGACAGATGTGGACAGAACGCTCTCTGGAACAGCGAAGTAGGGATACAAATTAAAGTGTCAACATGATACCTATAGATTGCATTGCTGTGATTGTAGCCACCTTTAGCAGTATGACGAACACAGTTTTCAATGTAGACGTGAGATAACTCTGCAAGTATACATTTCTTTTACACCTGACACTATTAGAAACAATATATTCCAGACGGATTTAGTATAGGCCTTCAGGTATACGTCCCATGATGTGACAGCATCCCAACCAACGTCAAAGTACAATCCCAATTACGTCGGTAATTCCACTTGTGTATTGTATGACGTCAACAATCCACAAGTGCGCGTGCAGTAACATTTGCAGTGGTGCACATATAGAGGATACTAAACGACCTCCCGTGTAATACCATTTTTATTAAACGAGTTAATGATTTGGTATCAAACGAGCGAAAGCGATACTAAATATCCTATTTCACAGAAGCGAGTTTAGTATTCTGTTTATTACTTGCCAACATAAATTGACAGAAACTGCGGCGAAATTGCCCACAAACTGATGACTCTCAACTTTCAAGTCAAGCAAGGCCTAGTAACACTGCGACAGCTACATTAGCATTGTAACGTTACAACTGTGAACCATTTTGACGTCATGCTTCAAGTGGTATTACACTAGTGTAATACCGCCATAAACAAATAGATCTATTACGCTGCAGTATCTTCAACGGGCGAGTAAATGAACGGTTACTATCAACTGGATTATTTCTGCGTCTTTTTTGTTTTTAAACTTCGCACTCAGCAACAGTCCAACTTTAGGGCGCCGATCTGAAAGTAATGGAGTCTGCACCTGGGTACATCGATGCTCATAGGTGTCCATTGCGTTGTCAGGGCCAGACTGGATTATTATAAACCATCGGCATATTACTGGACTATTTTTTAGTGCGACGTTAAACAGCAAACGAAACCAACCAACCAACCAATAGATCATAAAGGTAGAATCATACCTCCAGGTGAGATGTGAACATACTGCCCTCTTCCTGCCATGAATATAACCACGGCAAGAGCCATACTGATCAGCGGGATGAGGTAGCCCCAAGCAAAACTGACGTTCTGTTGCACGTACGCCACAGCTGTGTAGGCAATCAGACCTCCCAGATTTACAAACCAGTAAAACCTGAAACAGTCATTCTTGTCTGTCCAGCAAAACAGAATTGCCCACATCAACAGTCTAGTAAAGACCTCGGTGTATAGTCGTATGTAAAAAATTACAAATCACCCTGACATAGCGATGTATGTGTTAAGTGTTATTTCTGATTCAATACACTGTGAAATCAAGGTTGTCTTCCTGTCGTAAGAGGCGACAAACTGGCGCTTGCTGACTTGGCTGACACATGTCATCGGTTCCCAATTGCGCAGATCGATCCTCATGCTGTTGATCACTGGACTGATCACTGATCCAGACTCGATTATTTACAGACAATCGCCATATAGGCTGAATATTGCTGACAGCGGCGTAAAACTAAACTCACTCAAATTTGTCTTCCCCTTACAGTCCTAGCTCTACGACTGTCGTAATTCCAGGACTTCGATCGCTTTACGTGATGATCACTCGCATAACAACAATGGCGTTCAGGCAGATAACGGTCCATGGAAAGTACAATGAGTTTTACATCGCATCGGCAATATTACAGCTATATAGAGATGAAAACAAGGTAACCAATCTAAAATATCCACCGACAAAGGACAGTAAAACTAACTAGATTATCACAGATATATTGACGTTAAGACTGGTCATGAAATCTAGAATATTTTAACTAGAGAGGACGATAAAAACAGTTGGAAAGTACGAACATTATTTAAAACCTTAATGATTTCAGGAAGAAAAACGTAATTCTTTTTTATATAAATACTAACAACATTGTTGTTAATGATGGCCGTGAAGTCACAAACAGGTCAGCAGCATGTCTATTGCTTAAATGAGTGAGTTTTCAAGTGACATGTAATTCAACTCAATTAACACATTTCAAACACGTTTTAGTGTTGCTAATATATCCTGATACTTTAAATTTTGCATACATTAGTCGAGCTGGGATCCCTCGTCCACATGGGCCCTGATGACCAATTTATATTCAGGAACAGTTGCTCCAAGCCTTTAAACAGAATTTAGTGATGTGTATGTGATCCGGGTCACGTTTGTCTCAGGACGAGGAAGCATGTTGCACATACCAGTTAAAGAACGTCTGCACTGCAAGCGGACCCTGGTCCTTGACCTGCTGAGCACCGAATGGACCTACATTGGCCTTGATTCCACCCGTCCCCATGGCAACTAGGACAAGGCCGAGCAAGAAATAAGCTTGTTTGGCTTCCTGAAACATGAAGAATGGTATATGTTTGTGAAAAATGGACAAAAGGCCGACACAGTTGTCATATTATGATATATTTTCTGTCGGTTTTACACCGCTTGGCAATATTTTAGCAATATTTGAGTAATATCACAAAGGGGGCGTCAGAAATGGATTTTACCAAATTGTGCCCATGAGGGGAGTTGAACTCAGAACTTCGGAGTGATGAGCGGACGCTTTCACCACCAAGCTACCACGTCCCAAAAGACATCATCTATTCTCAGTAGATCATAAATTTTGAATCCGAGAGTGAGTTGGGTTTAAGTCCTTTAATGATGAATCGCAGATACAGTTAGATGGAACTGATATATAGCTCTTAGAGTTTTGTGACACCAGCATGCACGATGAAGAATCCAGAACCATTTTTTAGGCGAACTGGGATTTGAATCCACAATCATACACTAAGTTGCCGGCATCTACGGGAGGGGATATACACAGTCAACAGCACTACCTGGGTCACCGTGACCGCCTTTCGATTTGAGTATGGGTGTCAACTCTGCATATGTTCAAATTCCAGCCATATACATACAGCTAGTCTTGTTTGTAGCAAGTAATGTCAAACCATGAGATCTAGAATTGTGGAATTGTTTCCAAGATTGCATTAGACACACCAGACTCAGGTCATAGGCAAGACCTGCACTGTCTTGACCAAACCACGCCGTGTAGTCAGCACAGCACGCCGCCAACAGGAATAACCCTGGAGAACAACAACAGGAGACTGTTGACAATTCAATTCAATTCAGTTCATTTTATTACTCAAAATACCACCAACGGTGGTACATGAGATTACAATTTTACCACGGTCAAATACATATATACTTGTCAAGGTGGAAGATGCAATCGAAAAAGAACCAAGAGTTTATGTATCTTTGTAGACTTAAATATTACATTCATGTACATAGCAAGGTTTTTTAAGATTGCGCGTTTGTTTGGACGTGAGCAATTTGATGACTTTCCACAAGGTAATTGAATTTAGGTAAGTAGGTAAATATGTTTGTCTATACAATAATAACGGATAACGGAGTTCACCCCCTACTGCATGGAAGTTACATAAAGTACACAGGCGATATTCTCTGAGAACATTTGCCCAAAGGCCAACTTCTACCGAGAGGTGGTGATACGGTAGAAAGAAGATTTGGATTTCTGCATCATGGAGGTGTACCATTTCTATAACAAATGTTCTTTGAGGATTTGTCCGATCTTATCAGAGAAACTTAGCTGTGCAGAGAAATGGGTTATAAAATATTTCCTTTAAACCACAGTCATTTAGTGTCTTCCTTACAAATTCAATCCACGGAAATACATTTATTTCAGAACTAACATGCAGCATGATAGAATATATTTTACATGATAATTTGGCTTTGGGATGTCTGTTACCATTTTGTGTGAGAAACGTATAAGCCCTTTGTTTAATTTGATATACATCGGGTATCGACCAAATCTACTTATGTTATATAATCTGGCTTTGCATTTCTAAGACCTGCAGGTCTTAGGCAAACTGACAGTGGGTGATACAACAGCGAAAAGGAACGCATCAAAGATATGGTCAACATAAACCTTTTCTCGAAGAAAGAACATAGCACATTAATTAATTTAAATGAGAAAAGAATGCTCGCTATAATGATATACTTACAATAGTTTGTCTTCTCATAATAAGTAATTGTATTGAAGACACTTCATTTACATGTTTGTATTGTGATGTTTTTGAATAATTGTCATATTCATGTGTGAAGGTCTGATGGATACAATTGTTTCCGATAACATCCCAGGCACCCTACCTCAAACTATGACATGCACTCGCACAAACAAATTTACACAAACACACAAACATACCATTTGAATCTCATTTGCTAAAAGCAATAATTTTATTCATTGTTCCTACCAACAATGTAGATCAGGCAGGATCCGAGGATTGTGTTGAAGCGACCAGCGACGGAGTCGGCCACGTAGCCGCCAATGACCGGGAACAGGTAGGACGTACCTGAAGACGTCAGAGAGCAGCTGCTATCAGATAATAGTCCGCTTTAACTCTTCACGAGGGATTCAAACAAAGAGGGTTACTGCTTACATTACCATGAATGTAGCGTAGGGGTAGCCTAATGGTTAATGCATCGCTCGTCCCGCCGTAGACCCGGTTCAATTCCCCACATGCGTACAATGTGTGAAGTCTATTTCTGGTGTCAACCGCAGTCATACTGCTTAAAGAATATTGCTAAAGGCGATGTAAAACCATGCTCACTCACTATTGCCATAAATACAATGAAACCATTGCATCCTTATGCAATATTACTGGCAACATGACTCGGCTATGTAGTATAGTCTCATGCGTGTCTGTGCTCACAAAGAAGAAGAAGAAGGAGAAGTCTTCTCAACGACATTACTCACTAACGACATCTAATCGTGTTTCATAGATGTTATTACGTCGGTTGGAAAGCCTCATGGATAAACCGTTCGCTCACCACAATGTGTGAAGCCACTGCTGGGGTTCCCCGCCATAGTATTGGCGGGGTGTTGCTAAAACCATGCTCACACGTGGAAGTGTATAAGTGAGTGAGTGAGTGAGTGAGTGAATGAGTGAATGAGGAATTCAGCGAGTGAGTTTTACACCGCTTACTTAACTTAACAATATTTCAGCAATATCGATGGACATCATAAATGTGCTCCTCAGATTGTACCCATATTGGAATCGAAACTCGGTCGCGGCGTGACGAGGGAAGGTTTTGACCACTAGGCTACCCTATCGCTCATTCAGTTATATGATTTGTACTGAAGGGCAATAAAAATATATATACATGCCTGTGAACACAAGCTGAACACTTGTGGCATCTTGACTGGTGAACTTGAGAACACTTGTACAGAACAGTACCAGGTTCCCGCTGACACCGTAGAACGTCAGCCTCTCGCACATCTCGGTTACCAGGATACATGCCACCACGACAAAAGTCTTCACAGTCATACCTGGGGGTGAGGAAACTACATGTAGTCGACCGAGGTTTAATGTGCGTTGAAACGTGATGTAGTGGGTCGTCCGTATTCATTCTATACACGTTTTACTTCCGTACACGTCTCCAATGTCAAGGAGAAATGTGTTACATTGCCACGAAGGAGATATCTGGTAGGAATGCATAGCATTCTTATGGTGGAGGAATCTTCTGGAAATGTGTTCTACTGCTAAAAGGGAGAAGGAGTAAAAATTAAAGGTGTTTTCCATCATCTGAATCATTTCCATACATGCATTAATATTACATCGATTGAAGACGTCGCAAACAGATTAACAGGAAGTTGTCATAATGTTACCTATAGAAAAGCGTCATGCATTCATGCGGCGAAGACTGGCATAGATAACTAAATTATGGTACCGCTTAATCACGATATATATATCATGATTATTATTATACCTTACATAATTTTATCATAATAAATGCAAATAGTAGATTATAGTGGGGCTTTTTTTATCGTTCATCTTCATCCAACCTTACCTGAAGGGTGCCGCGAGCTGTCCACATCCTCCATCGAAGACACGCTGTAGTCGGGTGACATTGCCCCAGAAGGCTTATCATAAAGTAACCCTCTTTGTTCTTGTCGTCGAGAGGTCATTGCTTTCCCTTTTGGACCTTGTCCACCACTCTCTCCAATACGAAACCTTTATTGGAGATAGCCATGCAGCCATACACTTAGTCACACTTGGGAACGATGGAACCTTTAATCTGGAAGGAGTCGAACGGTATTTTATTTGTCAGACTTGTCACAGCCGTATTCTTTACAAGCTGTAAGCAAATAGAGTTTGACTTTAGATATACCCAGGATGATCTTTTCAAGCTTCGCCCTCTTATAAGAAAAAAAGTATTTGAAATACTTGAACACGCACAAGAATAAAACCTATACCTACCGGATATCTTTGTCATAAAAACCCATTCCTACCCTCTCTCTCTCTCTCTCTCTCTCTCTCTCTCTCTCTCTCACACACACACACACACACACACGCAAAACAACACATTCCTACCAGATATCTGTCATAAAACATCAGATATCTTTCATGAACAACACATTCATACCAAATCTCTCTCTAATAAAACATCTCATCCCTACCACATCTCCCCCTCTCTCACACACACATTCCTGATAGATCTCTCTCATAAAACAACACATTCCTACCAGACCTCTCTCTCTCATAAAATAATACATTCCAGATATCCCTGATATTAAACAACGCATGCCTACAGATCTCTTTCTCACACATTACTGCCAGATCACTCTCATGAAAAACTCATCCCTACCAGATATCTCTGTCATAAAACAACACATTCCTACCACATCTCTCTCTCTCTCTCTCTCTCTCTCTCTCTCTCTCTCGAACACAACACAATTGTCATCAAAAATAATTTCAGGAACGAACATAAATTTACTTTCAAAAGATCTTAATTTAAATATATATTAGACACATGAAGTATTCGACCATCAGAAGTCAGGAATAGTCCGTGAACGTTTATTGAAGCATTCTTATTGCTCATGTGGTCAACGTATGGGTAGTTGCACATTAATCTCGTACGTCACACGAGTAGCTTATCGCGTTCACCTGTGTCGTAACGACCTGACCTGAGATTCTAACGATTTGATTGGATAACCGATTACCTCTCAGTCGGGTCACGTTCGCACGTAACTACTTCTTCATTGATAACAAACACGTGAATTAATTCTACAACGTATATATGCATTTACGGCAATTTAACATTGCGAACGTTGCCTTGTCGCTGTATAATTGTGAATGGAACTGAGACATTATATCTGTTGAAACACATAAACGCAATGGTCACACCAGTGATGTTTGCCGAGTGGAGCAACTGCAAATCAAGTTACGATGTAGGAGACTGTACTGTAGGAGACTGTACGAGGCGATGACAACTGACATTCATTGTGACGTCGGTTACCTAGGTAGTGGGGTCACTACAGTGTGAAGTCACGCAAATGTGTGCTGAAGTACAAAACTCATCCGCAGCCTCCTTATGAAACCAGTTTCGGTGTGAAACCATTAAAAAGCAAAAAGATGCAATGAGAAACAGGTGTAGCACAAGTGTCGTTCTTATTTGACATAAAGGTGAAAATTCATTCCACCTTTTACTAAGACGATGGTTTCGGGATGTCAGAATTCTTAGATATTGATAAAATACGAATGAATAAAACATCACACACCAGTTTATTCGGTGATCCTAGTCTGAACAACTGACTGAATGCAAAGTACACATTCTTGTCTTTACTCAACTGTGTAATATTTACACATGTGTAATATTTACGAGATGTACAGCTTATTGAATTTATAGCAGATACCCATATCCTGTTTCCACGATGTCACCCGTCAAATGTAAATTGTTCATTCCCGTTATTCAATATTATGTTAAGTAGACATAGTGAGGGTGTAAGTAAGTTCAGTTTTACACTGAGCAATATTCCAGATACTTTTCATTGATAACAAACACGTGAATTCATTCTACAACGTATATATGCACGGGCCATACAATCTAGTGATTGCAGGTTGCATCGGGCAGTGATTGCATCGGGTTGACAACAAATGACGCCCGTCAATAAGATATTCTAAAATCAGTGCGTTCTCATTTCTATCAGGGTGCCGTTGTACAAAGTGATCTCAGCACTAAGGTGACCGTAACACCCATACCTTAACAGAGACTTTAGTCAGTCTTAACGATAAGGTAGTTTTGTATAAGGGCACCCAGATCTCTATCGCATAAGAATACAACACATTAATGTAAGCTAGTATTTTCACAAGTCACATTAGTTGCATTGTCACGATGTGTGCGTGCGTGCGTGCCTGCGTGTGTGTGTGTGTGTGTGACGAATGTGTCACATGAAAAGGATCTGAACACACGAAGGTTCACAGGATATTACTACACCAATCTGCCGGCCGAGACAATCCCTGTCTAGTATTTTACCTCATACGTGTACCCATGGATCACCCCGTTATACGGTCACAGATTCTTTATTATAAATAATATTGTAATGTCACAATCAGTACATACTTAGATATGGGACGAAAAGACCCCTAGAAGATATATTCTGCTCGAAAGCAGTACCGACTACCTGGTCACATTGTCCTCACGTCGTGGTCAGCGAGCATTCCGTACAGAGTTAGAAATCGGGTCAATAGGTCCCCGATTTAGGAGGCCCCCGATATATGAGGACTCTCTCTCTCTGTCTCTCTCTGTCTCTCTCTCTCTCTCTCTCTCACACACACACACACACACAGAGGGATATTGCCAACGACAGTATTCCCGTGTGGTCTCGACAGTTACGAATATCGAACCTTCTCGGTCCTGTACGCTTTATGTGGTTTGGGAGAGACCTGAACTTGTGAAATTGTCAACACTGTCACAAACTGCAAGTCACGTTGACATCCCGAGAGATGAGAGTGTAGACAGGCGGAGGGTATAAAGCATGATGTACATTGTCAACTTCATATAGCAAGCAGAACGTTCATGCGAAGATATACTGACTCATGTCAGTATTACTGTTATACACGAGAAACTTACCTAACACTTGCGTCGAACAAGCCGTGCCCCACTTTTACGGTTCAGGAACTAGTTCACTGAATATGTAAATAAATCAGAGTTATCCGCCCTTCCCAACATACAAAAGACATTTTGCCTTCGACTGATGGCCCGTAAACATATCTTACACAAGCAAACGGGTAATTACTATTAAATATTTGGATGTTTGTTTTCCCCTGCAAACAGCAATGTTATAGCTGTCTGAAAATAATCGAACCCCCATCCGGCAATCCACTGATTGACTAGACGGTGGGATAGCCTAGCGGTTAAAGTGTTCTCGAGTCACGGTGAAAACAGGGTTTGACTGCCTCATAGGTAAAGCCTGTGAAGTCCATTTATTGGTGCTCGCCGGCGTGATATTGCGGGAATATTGCTAATGCGGTGTAGAACCTTGCTCACTTACTGCAGTAACTGAAATTATAAGCATTGATTCACGTAATCAAAATGCGACAACGCCCTATGAACCAAGTCACCGTGACCGGTACCTGCACCTTGATGAGGACCTTTAATCTTATCCTTGGGTACGGTTCTGATACACAGTTCATGTCTACCATATTGAGTAATTATTTTTCTCTCACAGAGAAAACAAACCATTGTGTATAGCGTTTACTAACATTGGTTACGTAATTACATACTTTTTCAAATATAGCATGATACCCATATATCGATTTCTGTGGTCAAAAGCAGAATTGTAGATAAAATACGTCACTTTGAAACAGCAATAAGACATGGTATTGGCTGAAAGGGTTATCATTCCCTGCTCTGAATGTAGCACCTTCTAATGACAAGTAAAAGTTTGATGTCACAGAAAGTTGTAAACAAGCGAATCCTGGTAAGATGTATGAGCAACTATGAATTTATTTCACGAAGTGATTAAATAGCGGTTTGTGGAATCACCATATGAGTAATAGTATTTCCCCACATGTGACAGATATGTTCTTTAGGCCATTTGACTGCATAACAAACACACACACACACACACACACACACACACACACACACACACACACACACACACACACACACATGTCTATGTACAGAATGAATGTTGGCGTATGGCACACACATACAAAGGCAAGGGAATTGTTCATATATATTTAAATCAACTGAGTACATGTGGTATAAGGGGGATAAGGGGAAAACATTTCTGTCACCTAGAGTTTTTAAAATTTACCCTGTTTATCAATGAAGTCCTGAAATCTTTACTAAGGCATGTGAAAGTGTTATATAACTGAACTTCTCTTCAAATGGTATAATCCCAAGGCGCATTTATGCATATGTCGGGTGATACGTACTCCAGAGTTAGTAGTCGATACCCACCTTACTAACCCCACTAAAAACTGTCAATGCGTGGACATGCGATAGAATGACTCAGCAAAGTGGCGAGATAGTGAAGTTAAAGAGATAGGAATACTGAAGCATGGCGACTACCATAGTAAATCTCATGGCATACAACTTTTGAAAGATAACATTGTCCACTCTTCATTTCGATGCGTAGTCTGTTGAATATGATCTATAATAGATATATATGATATATAAAAGAAGCAGTCATGTCTTTGGAGTCGGAGCAACATTGCATGCAAATATGGATTTCTCTCTGAGGAGCATGATATTGTTATGGTAGTGATGCAGAGGTATACGTATATTGAACATTACAGGATGCAGAAGTCATGGCTATATACGAGAAGAGAGAACTGCAACATATCTGTCCCCATGTTATCAGGTATCTCAACACATTGTCACATTTTGAAATAAAGGCATGCATTTTTTTGAGTTAACTATTTCAATGTTGTTCTAAGACTCGTCCCCTGTCACGTACATAATTAGATTCACAAATACTCTTTCTCTCCCCATTTTACACAGTGACTATCACTATCACTGATTTACACACCTTTGCCGCGCGCCCTACTGCATCAATATTTAGACGTGTGAAGCCCATTTCCAGTGCCCCACCCCCCAGCCCCACGGCGTGATTTGCTGGAATATTGCTAAAAGCCGCGTAAAAACAACCTCACTCATTCACTCAATCTTTAGACAAATTACTTCCTCGCGTCCTATTGCATCACTGAATTTACACAGACAACCTTCGCGTCCGACTCTATCACTGATTTTTCACAGTACACCTTCGCGCCGACTTTATCATAGACTTTACACAGAAAACCTTCGCGCCGACTCTATCACTGACTGCACTCAGTACACATTTGCGATCGACTCCAATAATGAATTTTCATAGTACTCATTTCCTCCAGACAACATCACTGATTTTACACAGTACACCTTCGCGCCCTACTCCACAACTCATTTTACACAGTACATCGATCCTACTTCATCACTGATTGTGCAATGTCCTCGAGCTCCTAAGCGCTCGAATGCAGCAGTATTCAAACATTTCTGCTTCGTCTTCGGCTCCATCACTCGCTGTGTTACAGCTAACTCCTCTGGTCGGACTGCATTCTGTCTCTCACCTTACGCAAAACCTTTTCGTAGAGTACTCAGTCAAGCCGGAAGATATATATATGCTGTTACCATGACATTCCCGGTTACTGTTATTGGTGTTTTACACAACTACACTGGTCATATGTGGCTGATGAGTGCATGTGATATGTCTGATATGTCTCTGTGTGAGTAAGTGATGTTTGTGTATGTGTGTCAGTGTGTGCATGTGTTCGCTGTTAGTGTGTGTGTGTGCGCGGTGTTTGTGTGTGTGTGTGTTTGTTGTTAAACATATATTCTGTGCGAATCTTACATATCTTCTCATATTACACACAACACTACACCTGATGGCAATGTTTTATTTGTAGCCACAATACAACTATTATATGTACACATCAAATACGTCAACTGTACACCGCCGTAGCTCCCTCAGAATAATGCTTTGTGTAGGTGGTTCTCGCTTCTGGATCAACGTCCATGGCCAGAGCGGTACACGTAGCGTCCACTGAATGATCAGTGTTTCACAAATAATCCTCGAAGCCAGTACTTATATCTACGGAAACCTCAACAGCAAAACTGTCCTAATTAATCATAATTATATATACTTAATTTCCCATCGTCACCGACTTAATATTATGACCTATGACTTATAAAATGTATAGAAGTGGGCCGTGCAAGTACGAGGTCAGATGATTTGGAGAAGATATATGAATACCACGTCCCCGAGTTCCAGGAGTGATGTTAGGTTACAGAACATTGTTCGTAAGAATCAGAATTGGTCAGAGATTATGCACACCTATCGGCATCATGAGTAGCTCTAAATGTAGCAGTGAATGTTCCCATTGAGGTACAGGACACATCAGTCCTGCACATTTGAATGAATGAAACAGTCGTAAAATCTCAAAGCTTTCCCCTACCCACCACAACATTGACAGTGGAGACATTTGTGCCCCTCGAGTTCTAAAGAAACTGATTTACTTGATCCAGTATACGTAAGACCGACGTATTCAATGAGTCCAGTAGCCAGGTTACTCGGTTCGTCCATGCGGAAACCAGTTTACCGTATCCTTACATGGAAACCAGTTTACCGTATCCTTACAGATGCATTTGATGACATCACCCATCACCTGTGAAGATCCACTTTAGAACTGATCTTCAGCAACCCGCGCTTGTCGTAGGAGACGAATTTCTTGGTTGACACATGTAATCATATGAAATTTGCATAGATCGATGTTCATGATGTTGATCGCTGGATTGTCTGCTCCAGACTTGATTATGTACAAACCGCCGTCATATAACTAGAATATTGTAATAAGAAAGAAACAAAACAGCACCCTCAAACAGCTCAGCTGTCTATCTAGCAACAAATTAAAATAGAGCGAAGACATGGGATGACGGGCCTCTACATTATTCAACCTGAACAGAATTGGGCCATTGTTTCATCGGAGAGGGACTCGTTTGGGTTACACGCGTCTTACTACGTACCCGAAAACGCATGGACTTAAAGAAATATTTTTGGTAATAAATAAAATATGGAGACTGATCCATGTGGGAGACCTGCCGATGGAGGTGAGTCGATGAAATATTACACACAACGGTGAAGGCAACATAGTGTTTGTAGAAGCATGTATCAATGAGTTCTTTCACAAAATTCCCTCAGACCTTGTCGTCCCCTATTTTCCGGATGAGGCAACAAGCAAATACAATCGCCAGGACCTGCAACAGGAAAGTAGCGTCTCGTGCTAAATAAGAAACACAGCAAGTATTGTTATAATATTCAGATGTAGTCAAAGCAACTGACTTTTCATTGTAGTACAAAGTCACATTTCCATGGTTCTCACTCTACAGAATCAAAATAGCGAGAACAAAATAGCAATGATCTCTAACATAGCGAGAACAAACAAGCACTGATCTCTAACATAGTGAAAACAAAATAGCACTGATCTCTAACATAGCAGGGACGGTGGGGTAGCCTAGTGGTTAATGCGTTCGCTCGTCACGCCGGAGACCCTGGTTCGATTCCCCAAATGGGTACAGTGTGTGAAGCCCAGTTTCTGGTGTCCCCCGCCGTGATATTGCTGGAATATTGCTAAACGCGGCGTGAAACTAAACTCACTCACTCTAACATAGCGAGAACAAAATAGCACTGATCTGTAACATAGCGAGAACAAAATAGTACTGATCTCTCCGCTTACACAGAAAGGACAAAATAAAACTGACCTCTAACATAGCAAGACCTAGCCTGTACTGAAGATTGATTGATTGGTATAGCTTAGTTTTATGCCACACTCAGCAGAATTATAGCTATATAGCGGCAGTCTGTAAATAATCGACCCAGGGATCAACATCATGAGCATCGATCTACGGAACTGGGATAGTTTGACACGTTTCAAGCAAGTCAGCGAGCCTGACCACCTGATCCCGTTAGTCGCCTCTTACGACAAGCATGGGTAATTGAAGATCAGTTCTAACCCGGATCTTCACGGGTTGTACGAAACCACTAACACAGCAGAATACAAGACTGTCCGAGGTTGTATTGAATGGTCATACAATCGGTTGTCAATACAATACTTTGAAAGTAAGTTCAAAAAGGTTGAACCGATTTATAACACAGGAGGCACAATGTTGCTCTGACCTCTAACATATGGAGAAAAAAATTGTAACGACACCAAGCACAACAGGAACAGAATCTGAATAGAACAGAGCAGGCGTACTTACCTCTAAAAGCACAATTAGAAAAGCGATGATAATGATGTAGACGGCTTGTGTCACTATGTGATCTCGAATCTTGCCATAGCATGGCTGAAATAGAGCAGAGATCCAGAGATCGAGATCAGTAAAGTGGATTCTGGGTTCGTAAACACATGTCACCGAGCTTCATTCAGTTTGAATGAATTGACTTTGCGTATTTTCAGTCACATTTGACATGGTCGTCAATTAAAATAATGGACCGAAATTTAGAAGATGTATTTTAAGTGGCGGACAACGTATATTTTTCATCTGTCTGAAGCATACCATAATTATTATATTCTCTTGGGGTCCTTTAACGAAACAACCTTTACTGCGGTTAACCTTAACTCCCATTCTTTAACGTTGCACTAAGGTTGCCTTAGTGACTTACAATCATCATAGTGTTTTGTGAAAGGAGGCCCTGGACGCTTTTTGCGACTACTTTGTTTCATCCCCTATCCCCAAAAGCATAAAAACAAAACAAACAAACAAACAAAAAGAAACAAACAAAAACAACAACAACAACAGTGATAGGATATATGTGGCATAGGTCCTATGGGGACTTACAGTGGCAATATTAGAGTTGATGTAGGTAGGAGCGGTGGTGCAGGTGGTATCGTTCACTATGAACACGTTATTGCTGTAGAACCTGGGCTTGTCCAGCTTGCAGCATGCTATAGGGATGATTCTGGAGGTGCGTTCTGTCCAGTTGGCAGCCGTGTCTTTAAAGTCGCTATAGTTGTTTATTCCACAGCATTCAAACTAAACACAATACAGGAATGTGTGTATAGTTATGTACTTTCATATTCAACACGTAGCTGTTTTTGTGTGCAATATCACACAATAGACTGTATATTGTTCTATTCTCACAAGCCTCATGATGACATTTATTTAATAAACAACTGCATCTAATAAATCGTATTTCTTCATGAATTCAATTCAGTCAGCACAGGGATGGATGCAATTGAATCTCAAGTCGAATTTCAGACGATATTCAGCTTTAACATATGCAATCATATTTTCAATCAACACTTCAGTCTATTTGAGACTTCACTTCTCTCGGACGTAACTACGTATATCTGGTAATGCATTCGGGTTGTATTTTTCTAAAGATGTCGAACTATTGAATAATCTAGGAAGCTATCCACTGGATTGTTCGGAGCGTTAACAAACACAATTTACATGAAACGTGCTGGATTGAAGCAAATTAACATCCGTCATATATGTCGTGATATGAGGCGTTATGTAGGGCGTTTTGTAGAACGTTTTCTGGAGTGTTATGTAGGGCTCGATGTGTAGGCGTTATATACGGCCTTACGTAGGGTGTCATGTGGGGCGTTATGCAGGGCGTTATCTCTAACGTTGTGTACGGCGCAATGTAGAATGTAGCGCGTTAAATAGGGCATTGTATGGGGCGTTATGTGGGAAAGTGGATCCTACCTCAACCACCTGAATACACTTGAGGACTTCAAAAGGCACCGCCTGAACCTGCGTATTGGGTTGGTTGTTTATCAGTTTCTAACCTTACCTCAACCATCGCAAAATCAAGCGCCTTCCCAAACTGCAACTTTGTGTCTCCCCTGCCGTCGTACTGAGATTTGACCTGCGTCAGTAGCCAGTCCTTTACTTCCGTCTCAGCCTGCAAGACACGCTGCTGTCACTGGAAGGGATATTTCTGGGGCGTTGGGGTAGTGGTTACAGCCCTCGCTCGTCACGTCGAGATCGTCACGCGTTCGATTCACAACATGGGTGCAATGTGTTTGAAACCCATTTTTGGTGCACCCAACCGTGTTAAAGCTGGAATATTGCTAAAGGCAGTGTAAAACCACACTCATCACTAGGGATATTTCAGACATACTGTAAAATACATACATTCACTGGACTGATCTCATTCTGTACACACAAAGGGTATTGTATATTAATAGTCCATGGTGTAACATGTCTTTGTGCAGGGTAGCTTTCCCTAGACTTGTAAGGATACTATGATCAATCCATGAATCCTCAGTTTATCACCACATTTCCCACCACCGCTGTTTTGGGACCGTTGACAGTGTCTTGGAACAACGCCAGGTTCTCACACAAAAAGCCCAAACGATTTGATGCAGTACTGCCCAAAATAGATTTAAATCCCTTTCACTCTGTCATTCAACGAGAAGATCTGATCCGTGAAGATAAGAGATAGAACAGGTCTTCCTCAACCCATGTTTTTCAAAAAAGAAGACAATGTTAGTCGTAAGAGGCGACTAACGGGTAATGCTCGCTGACATGGTTGACACATGTCACCGGTTCCCAGTAGCGCAGATCGAGGCACATTCTGTTGATCACTCGATTTTCTGGTCCAGACTCTATTATTCATATAGACCACCGATTTATCTTGTTGGAATATTGATAAGTGCAGCGTAAAACTAAACTGACTCAATCACTCACTCACTCACTCATTCATTCATTCATTCATTCATTCATTCATTCACACGAAATACCTGTGTCCTGAAGTACGCTGCCAAGGCGCCTGCAACAACTTGCACGATCAAGGTGATGCAGAGTAAACCGATATACTGAAAGACAACAGGCGGTGTTAATTTGGCACATGTCCATGAACACCGATATCCTAAATGTAACATATATCATTAACAATAGGCACTGAAAATACAAATTTGTCTGGGAACAAACAAATGCGGCTCCATAAAACCGTTCGTGTTCTATGAAAATAATTAGCGCCATTTGACTGCATCGATATTTTGATATATGTTGATATTTAACAAAATGATTGCAATCTACATAAAATATTGTGGGGTGTCCTAATGATTCACATGTTTGCTCCTTATGTCGTATTTGACACCCTTCCCTCCTCTCCCAACCCCTACCCTTCACAAAATCGAAACAAGTAATGACCGAACATGTATACACATATAATTATACGGTTACCTGTCGTGGTGTTGCCGTACCATTACTCATAGTGTATAAGCAGCGTTTAACCATTTCCTGTCCACGCCTATAGAGTACCAACACTGACTGAGTGAGATTTACGATGCACATGACTCAGCGTCTAGTATCTACTGAGCCGGACTTACCACGCCAAGAAGGCACTTGCTCTCCCTGCAAGCTCCGCAGCAGCCAAAGATGGCGAAGAGAATAATGATGCAACTCCCGACGATGATAGCATACGTTCCACTTGTTATCACGCCTTGGGTTGTGCCACTGGCGTCTACATTTCCCAGGTAGTTCAGCAACGGTTTGTCAACAATTGTGAGAATACCGAGCACAACTCCCGCCATACCAGCGACCTACAATCATAAATGGTCTCGTTCATAGGCGGGAACCTTCAGTCTCATTTGTCAGAGGAGCACAAAATCTGTTCCGTTATTGAACATCTTGATAATAATTACGTCTAGGTGAAACAACTTCTTTTAGGTTGAGTCGCATCATTAGGTGGCTGAGTGGGTTAGATCGCTGCTTTTTATGATGGGGTGAGCGAGCGATCTTTCAGCAATATTCCAGCAATATCAAACCCGAGGTGGGCTTCACACGTAGGACAAGAGCCATCGATTTAACCACAAGGCTGCTCTACGACCCAGTGTATCTTCAAATACCGGATGAGACTCAACCTTACAAAAGTACTAGAATCTATACCTACTGAAAGTGTATATCCCAATGTAACAAGCGTTACATTTACCACTTTCTGAAAGGTATTCTGTATTGCAATTCCTCCATATTATGCTAAAAAATCTTTAAGTATCTTGCCCTTGTGATTTAAACGATTTTAGTACTCTCGGTTAATTCATTTTCTGTCTATTGTTGTAACTGCTGTACCCAAAGTTTACACCATCCGCAATCTTTTATTTTTATATTCTGTAAATCTTGCATGCATAAGGCCAGTGTACATTAAGATATGGGACAAATCGGAGTATGCTTTTCTTGTGTAACCTTATACTCACCATGAAAAGAAAGTTGAAAACTATGAGGGTGTACTTTGCACATGTTGGCCATGTTCCCTTCACCATTGTGCCTGTGTCTTTGTCTGCCTTCGTCTGTGGAAAGGCAGGCGTTATAATTGTATTAATTTAAACATAACGAATAATGCATTATTTTCCGTTAATCCTGATGGCAACGATAACGGTATTATCCACCACCTTTTCATCGTCTACTATTGTCTATTTGCACTGAGAACGCACCGATGAATTTCACTTTAAACAAAAACGTAAACCAAATAGAGTCTTGCGAATCCTCATAATTTCACCTTACATTTGAAAATTTAAGTCTTAGAATTTTATGCAACTCAGGATAAAAGTTGTTTAACAAACGATCTTAGATAAAAATCGTTATTACTGGTTTGTATTTCAAAGGGGTAAGCGCAGTGAATCAAAACCATGTGCGGTACGTGATGCATGTATGAGTGTTAGCTCAAGCCAACGCAACATGTTCCTGGTGTTCCATTCAATGAGCATACCCCCTTGAAATGCAAACAAATGAAGTGATTTGAAATTATGATCGTCTGTTAAACAACTTTTATCCTAAGTTGAAGCAAATTCGGAGATTCAGATGTTCAGTTGGCAAGGTAAGTATTGGAGGAATGGCAAACCTACTTTCACTTTATTCCACTTACCTTTTTGTGAAAATCATCGGTACGTTTTCACGGCAGACTATAACTGCTGCCCCAGATTATAGGTACATACGCATCACCTCATGTTTATTCTGCTGGATCAAGGATCATTGTTTACTTTTGTTTTGTACAATTTTTCCTTTGTTCACTTGGATATTAGTCTTGAGGATATTATGAATAATTCTTCATTACAATGTAAAATTCTAATTAAGGGACTTGGAGTCTGTTGTTGTCATCTATATTGCGGCAGTCAGTAAATAAGCGAGTTTCGAGCGTACCATCCTGTGATCAAAATAATGAGAATCGATCTACGCAATGGAGTTACGATAACACGTGTCAATAAAGTCAGCGAGCATGACCACCCGATACCTTCAATTTCCTTTCACGACAAGCATGGGCTGCTGAAGACCAATTCTATCCCAGATCGTCATAGGTCAAGGAACATGCAAAATGTACACTTTTGGCATGTGAATATAAAACCATATTTGCTGACAGACAAAACTTATAAACAGCTCTGTAAAGGATGGGACCCGATGCTATGGACTTTCTCGAATGCAGTCGGGAGTGCCGTTTCTGGACTTTCAGGAGTGTTAATTGTTCAGCTGGTGAGTATCATGTATAAATCATCATCGTCAAAAATGTATCTAAAATATGTCAATTTTATCGCAGTTTACCCACAAGACATTCATGTACCCTGAACAAAATTGAAACACGTGACATTTCAATCAAAATTTGTAAAATGTATTTAAATTTCTCATATAAAACTGAAAATCCTTTCTAGGAGTTCGCGTAACCCTTGTGAACTTTTTCTCAATACCCACAGTGATACTCCTTGGACAAAGAGAATCATTGCAGTCTGGGCCTAGATTTTCGAAGCTCTCTTAGCGCTAAGATAGTCGTAAGTAAATGTTAATGTATGGCACTTACGACTATCTTAGCGCTACAAGACCTTTGAAAATCTAGGCCCTGTTGTATCTGAAGGGGGCAGTCTCATGTTTCACTACGAATTATCCATTTTATCATTGATCATTGATGTTTTGTCAGCGGTATCAGGTCTTCCATTCAAATAGTCAATACGCATCGTCACAGTCTTTGTAACGCGCCATAATGTATAGACCGAGATACAAGGACAGGAGAGAAGAATTTTATGGACGAAACATAAAACACAGCTGTGTAGTGGAATACATGCGTATTGTGATTCACTCAGAATTGACGAACGATGTTTATAACTACTACTGACAGATATGTCACGGCGTGTCAGCTTACTGTGAAGAAGCACCTAATAGAAACAGGTCTCAGATATATTCCATCTTGGTGAAACTAACGATCACGCGTATGGTGCAGACACATCTTGGTAAACTGAGATTTGAACCCGGGGTCGTATGTTCCTGGTGTGGATAAGGGATGTTACTCTGCTCAACAAACTCAGGCGACAGGGTCATATGTACAACAGGAATAATCAGTGTATGGTTATATTTGTGAAAATCAATTTAACAATTATCGCAGCAAAACATTACCACATGCATACGTCGGAATCGTGGTTACATATGGTGAATTCAGGTCAAGATCGAAACAAATACGTAGAGACTTCAGTTTGATTTGATTTGATACAACTGTTTTACGTCTACTGTGGCATTTGACCAATATTCGTCTTGAAAAATGTATAGGTAAGTCTTGACCGGAGCCTTGACCGTCAGACTGATCGATAAACGTCTTTCACTGCGGACTGAGGTAGCTACTGAGTGATCGGATTTTACACTGATATTAGCAATGTGCCAGCAATATTACGGCAGGGGACACCAGATATGGGCTTCACACGTTGTACCCATGTAGGAAATCGAACACTGGGTTTTGGTAAAACGAGCAAACGCTTTACCTGCTAGACTACCACAGATTCTGAAAGCAGTCACCACGTGGAAACATATTATGTAATTCTGTTCGTCCTACTATTCCGAATATCGCTAGTAGGTCCGAGTGTTTAAAGATACAACAAAAGTATGTTTATAACGAACACGTGGCGGGGGGTATCGTCACGCCAAATACCCGGGTTCGATTCCCAACATGGGTACAAGGTGTAAAGCCCATTTTTGGCGTCCGCCGTCGTAATATTGCTGAAATATTGCTAAACCAAACCGCCATAAACTCATTCACTGTAAACAAACACGTTTGTACGAACTGCCATCTAGTACAAGTGCACCATAGAAAGCAACATGTACTTCTAAAAGTGAGCATGACTTCATGTAATGCGTATGTCAACGTGATACTACGCCTGTACACGACGGGAGCGGTTTTGTGAACAATGCCCCAGCAGGAATGTTGTTTATAAACCCTAATGTGCATTCAGCGATAGTATATAGAAGACACCACGCCCACTCTACAAACATCCAGGTGTTAAAGGTTATCTTCATACTTCAAATAAACGTTCTCTGATTAAGTTAGAAATGGAATGAGCAAGACGTCGCTCCTGAAGATGGGTACCTCTTGTTCATGCACTCTGTCACAACTAAATCGCCCCTTCTTGTTGTAGTGAGTGAGTTTAGTTTTACACCGCTTTCACTAACACTGAACGTAATATCACGGCGAGTGACACCAGAAATGGGTTTCATATATTGTACTCATGTTGGGAATCGAACCCGGGTCTTCAGCGTGACAAACGAACCACTAGGCTACTCCACAATCGCTCATTTTGGTAGTAGCAGCAGCAGCAGCAGCAGCTGTAGTAGTAGTAGTAGTAGCAGCAGCACCAGTAGCAGTAGCAGCAGCAGCAACAGCAGCAGTAGTAGTAGTAGCAGCAGCAGCAGCAACAGGAGTAATAGTAGTAGTAGTGAGTGAGTGAGTGAGTTTAGTTTTACGCCGCTTTTTAGCAATATTCCAGCAATATCACGGCGGGGGACACCAGAAAATGGGCTTCACACATTGTACCCATATGGGTAATCGAACCCGGGTCTTCGGCGTGACGAGCGAAAACGCTTTAACCATTAGGTTACCCCACCGCCCCAGTAGTAGTAGTAGTAGTAGTAGTAGTAGTAGTAGTAGTAGTAGTAGTAGTAGTAGTAGTAGTAGTGTATAGTTTCAAGTGACTGGGATAAAAGAATAATACCATACTGGATAACCCGTTAGTGTGTTTACTTTTTATAGGATTTAACATTTTATGTATTACAGTCTCAGCTGATAAACTTTTACATGAGGAAAAAACATAAGCAGCCGCCTAGCTGAAGCCCTACATATCACACCTACCTTTAAATTGTTTTGCATGTATAGGCATATATTATATTTTATTGTCGTTTCGTGAATGTGAATGTTTAGACATAGATTAACTAGGCTTCAGTAATGTTTCCGACAATGCATTTCAGAGATATTTGTATAAATTTGGTACACATGATGGAAGATATAATTTTCATTTTTCTTATTTGCCAGAACTGCTCACATAAAATATGGCCTTTACATGTATTCATTTAGATTACTCAAATACATTTGCATACCGGATATAAAACATCATACGAATGCACACAAAACTGGTGATTTCACTGAACGAGGCGCCGAGACTTGCGAAGTAAATATGATGAGCGCGTGTCCATGTATGTATTTTAGCATAACTAGAATCGTAGTCGTGACGCTCTGTATCCTAACACCAAATAAAGACAGACGTAGTTTAACCTTGTCTGACGGGTAATCTTAACTCCATCCCATGACCTGCTGTTCAGGTACTATTCAACTAGTTCTTAATCAACTGGGGTCCTCACAATGACACGATGTCATGATAACATTATGCTCCTTTGTATGTCGATATGAGGAACGTTAACTGTTCTGTTGGATATTCAGGTCTCTTCATACCCTCAACATATCGGTGACACTATTACACTTTATTATGCTTTCTATCAGCCCTTCATTGTGTATCCCGGTCAGATATTTCGCTGAAATTCCAACGTGACGTGTTATGATAGTCAGTGTTGCGCTTTGTCGTACGAGATCTTCTGTGTTGTATCGCACAGCGCCATATGTGTTTTGCGTCCAACACACGAAAGCATCAGACACAGCTGACTCAAAAGGCTGATTGACTAACGCTTAGCCTTCGCGTGTGTGTGTGTCTATATATATATATTACACATATATAGACAAATTGAAAGGAGTCCCGATAAGCTGGGAAATGAACCTGGGTGAATCTAGACTTGCATAGCAGGGAGTGTCTAGCAGTAGGGGAAATAATAATTATGGTTCAGAGACTGTAAGACAGACTACATGGGTGATAGATTTTGTTTCGCTTTAACGATACAAAGAGAGCCCCCTACATGTTGCTATATATATAGCGAGCCCAATAGAATATAGCGAGCCCAATACCGTTTCATGTATCGTGTCACTTTTTCTAGGTAGCGTCCATTTATCTAATCGCAGCGTTTGTCAAAGATTCATTCATTCGACAAATTTTCAATATAACTGGCGAACTATTCAGGACATACAGCCACGTTGATACAATGAATACTGCGCCCTGTCTACCTGCAATATGAATGCGGCCCCTTCATGTTCACGTTAAGTTCGCCCTGTAAGCCGTTCGATAAATATCAATAGTATTATCATAAAAGATATACTCATTCTCACCGTGAGAGGCGTTAGTCATGACATTTGAGAATGGGACCTGGTGTATTGACATAGGCAAGGAGGATGGATGCCGTCCACACCCAGTTAACTGAATTTGCACATGGAGTTCTACAGGGTTGGCGGGTGTGGCCTTGTTTCTTCATAGTATGCGTCGGGGTTTTTAATACAATAGTGTGTTATACGAGAGAACAACTTATTGTGAGGGGAAAACACACATTGACATAATATAGACCAAATAATTCATCTAAATATGGGCTACACGCACACCCATGGTTGTGTCAATCACGAGACACGATATACGTAGGTGTAGTGATTATAATACTGCAGATGGGTGTGAAGACAGGCATTGATGTGTTTACCCCGAGGGTGTTCTCAAACAAATTGTACAGGTTTAAATATCCTTGTAAATAAAAGTGCATTAAAAATTACGTTAATTCATTTCTTAAGGAAATCATTATGAAATAGCATCACCGTGCACAACGCCTGGGTATTAATACATTAAAACCAGACATAACTGTCGGTTATTGTTAAACATTTCTTATGTTTGACTAGACTTCAATGTATGAAGAGGGAACATTTTAGTTGTACACATGTTTTCAGATACAAATGTTGCTTTAAATATGCAGTCTATTATTCAGGTTCGCCTTTGAACCAAGACAAAAAAAGCACGCCTACGGAGTATAGTTTACATGAATTTCTTTTTCATATTACAACCCTTGTATCTCATTATCACACTGCATGTAATTCAGCAAATAATTCGATAATGCTAAACCTAAATTATAGGCTAATATGAAAATACCAACATGAAACAAATAATTCATTTATTTCCTAAACTACTGAACAGGCAGACAGCTCATTTTGTTTTGGCGCAAGTAACCAAATATTTAATGTAACACAACTGAATTATTTTAGACAACATGCCCTCCCTACCACGCTTGAAATGAATTACGTAAACAGCATTTCCTCATTACAACGATTGAGACAAATTGACTTAGACACACAGTTCCCTTCCACTACGAGTGAGATGAATCTTTGAGAAATTTCCTCTTTGCCACGAACTAGTTAAGATCATCATTCATTTATTACCTAAAAGGCGTACTTTCATTTTCCGAAATATCTTTCATGTTTTAAAAAATGTCTGAGTTTACTTTGACAGCTGTTATGACGTTTTCGCTTTACCACAGCAGATATAAACATGGCATATCAATATGTTAACAGTGCTCACATACCAAGCTCACTCACTCGGAAACTGAATCCGTGGCTGTAGAAAGATAAATGTGTGAGATACAAACATGTGCTGATATTATTTCATACTTTCGGAGTAGCGTGTAAGTGTGTCCAGCGAGAGTATAATGTTTCGACCTACCTGTACGAGTATCCAATACCAACTGCCCCGGGTGTTCTCAGTGAACGCAATGGAAACGTAACCTCATTTGTACGTGTGAATCCACTAAGGATACGCATAGGCGCGTTCGTTTAGCCGACAGGGAACGTCAAGTGTCGTCTTTCCCACCCGTACATCGGGTGTCGTCGTTACTTCAGTATCCATATGCAGGTTGAAGAAGGGGTATGGTTGTATATTCAGTACTTGTATATGGTTTAAAGATATCGAAATGGTGGGTATTTTATTACCACCGTATGCGTTAACGGAAAGGTGAATAATTTACAACCCATGAACAGGAAGTTTTACTACCTGCAACCCTGTGTATGTGCCGTTAGATACGTCAACAGTTTACAACCTGTGTTTGTCTTGAAGGAAACGTGAATATTTCGCTACATAATGTGTGTAGTTTGTTGAAGCAAAGGTGAATAGCTCACAACATATGTATATGTTGAGGGACAAGTGAACAGTTTGCTACATGTATATATGCAGAAGGAAACGTGAATATTTCGCTACATAATGTGTATAGTTTGTTGAAGCAAAGGTGAATAGCTCACAACATATGTATATGTTCAGGGACAAGAGAACAGTTTGCTACATGTACATATGCGGAAGGAACCGTGAATAGTTTATAACATGGGTACATATTCAAGAGTGCACTGCACGTGTACATAATAACGGAGACGCAAATATGTAACTGCATATGTATGTGCTGACAGAAACTTGAATAGTTTATTACATATATGTTGAAGGAAACGTGAATATTTTACTTCACATTTATATATTGACAGACAGTATTTTCTGTAAAGAAAAATATACTAAAAAATAATAAATACACAAAGTATTCCACATTTCCCATTTCTTGGCTAAGAAATCCACATTGAAACAGTATGTGTCTAACTTTTGTTACCCAAGTATTAGAGCTTAACCCATCTAGTATTCTTAACATTAAATAGCATTGATGTGAGTCTATTTTGTGGCATATGAATAGGTCTACACCAGAATTTGATCACACTTGACATGTACAAGTGCTGTAATGGGAGTCTGCCACACTCTCCAAGAACCATACCATTTGATGTCATTTTTTTAACCCTTAAGTATTGTTTACAAAATTTTATTTGTACTGCCTCCATTATTTTGGAATGACATGTTTCCATCATTTCAGGGCAATGACAAAGAATAGGCACAACCACTGCATAAAAATATTAAGTAGATCAGTGGAAGGTGTATTGCCAATTTCCATCTGGAAACAATTTAAAGACATTATAGCTGTAGAGGCCTGAGATGCAAGGCATGTCGGGGCTGTACTCCAGAGACACTAAACCTAAATACCTATGAAAAGAAACTGTTTCAACAGGGGAACCATTATAAAACCATTCCTCATAATGAAGAAAAGACCCCCTTTTCTTAAGAAAATAATCTTGGTTTTGTTTAAGTTAACTTAACATTCCTGTATTATTAAACAATGTTTTCTAAAATATTCAGTTTTACATATATGTTAAAATACTGTCTGTATATACTGATGGAAAGGCGCATACTGAACAGTGTACTGCCTGTGTAAACGTTTAATACTGAAAGCGTCATTTACTACTTCACTGCCTGTATATACATTTCAAGTGATAAATTTACTTGTGGTAGGATAATAGGGTTCAGACAGATGCCATTCTATGAATGTCTCAACTACATTGACCGCGAGTATGAAAAGTAACTATAATATAGTGATCAGTATACACTCCTCCTTCTCATCATCATCATCATCATCATCATCGTCGTCGTCTAATGCAGCAGTGTGATACTGGCAGAGTCGGACCCGCAAGACGTCATGATCATCACGCATCCCATACAGGGCAAGGGGATTCCCCCCACTAAGGCTACCTCAAGCATTACCAAGGTTGTCGGGGGCTGCACTATCGCTGGAAAACACCACTAAGAAGACACCGGGAACAATGGGGAACAGGACACTGTCATACCTCTGATGCAGAGGTGACGTTTCATATAGGAGATTCACATATTTGCCATATTTGGGTCACAGTGCAGTTAAAGGTATACATCAGTGAACCATATCATGCCACATTGAACAAACATTGTGTATAACATCTTCTTTTATTTTGCGAGAGCAACATTTCGATAAAATCTTGTCCCGTCCTCAAGATGGAAATGCCGTAATAGAGTTCGCGTGATGTTTGCATAGAGTAGGTGTAGTATGTGTAGAGTTATATCCCTTTATGCACAAAGCCCTACGTATTTCTTCCAGTGCAAAATAGAATGAGATCGATATTTTGCTTAAACACATATTCTTAATGTAATTAATTAATTACAGCTATGTCACAAAATAGATATAGGTAAAGTCTGCTGTCAGCTATTGTTTTATTGTTGGGATCACGAGTTATTGATAATTCCATATTCATCCACGCAAAATTCGGCTATACCTACAGTAAATTTTCACTCCCGTCTGTTTGATATCATTTGAGACCGGTGAATTGGTCACTTACACAAAATGTAATAATTGCCACAAAACAAACTTTTGCGCTGTCTCATGAAATCAACAGACCAACTCTGATGATTTGTCTCACAATTTTTGACACCCGCTAACCTGTGTCACAGTGGTATTGCTTTTATTTTATCTAAACGATTCCTTTTGGCTATAATACAATTCGTGGTTTATATTCAGGCAAGTGAATATGGTGGGCTCAAACAGGATTCTTATAGGCGCCTTAAAACTATTAAAATGACCAAATCAAGCCAACCTGCGTCACAACATGAGCGAGCGTTTATAATCACAACAGAACAAAATGTTCTTAGTCAATGCTCCTCATGTGTGTTGAAATGCTGTTCTGTTGTTTATTTCCACATTGCTATACACTGTCGAATTCTCAAAGTGAACGTACAAATGGAATATATCCGTTGAAAGACAATGGCCACTGATTTCTTACACAGTACAAAAACTGACAAGACGAATAAGATAGCTATTTAGTGGCTTTAGTGTATGTGTATTACGTGATATAATCTTTCAGTGTGTCAAATATGGCTAATCAAATCTGATCATGAAGTCTTTTCATTCATCTAACTTTACCGACACGGGACACAACACCGTGAAACCTTAGTCGTTTTATTTTTCCAGCCACCACACGTGGCTACCGGAATACAGACGCTAGCGCGCCACACGCATGAACTGCACGGGCTGTTACAACATACGGGGATACTGTGGCCAGGCTACAACAAAACATGGTTGACAGCAGACAGATATAAAACAAACAAAAGGTGTATTCTACAAAATTAAGAAAAGATGTATTATCTTAGTGCTAACTAAACCTTTGTAAGTTCATTTCTCATGGAATAATACTGACCAAATAATTTCATGTCATGTGTGTATGTTCGTGTGTGTGTGTTCATGTATGCGTTTGCGTGTGTGTGTGTGTCTGTGTGTGTCTCTGTGTGTGTGTGTTCATGTATGCGTTTGCGTGTGTGTGTGTGTCTGTGTGTGTGTGTGTGTGTGTGTGTCTGTCTGTCTGTCTGTCTGTGTAAATGGTAATATCGAAGACTGAGATTTCTCCACTAACTTGGGAGGAACATGGGGATCATGTTTAAAATTGCTGAAAAGCATGTGCAAATACCATGCATTTGAACGGCTGCCTTTGATGTAAAGTTTTATTAAGACTTCGTTCATCTTAATCATGGAACTCATGACAATGTCTTTTCAACGTTACGAATTTGTTTTACAATGCATCAGTTCACGTGCAAACAGTAGCTTATCAACAGTATGGAATATTTTGCGAAATGTAGTTTAGAACAGTAGTTTGAAGCAAGCGACTAAAGTCACACGAGTGAGTCTAAACTTTTGGCTGGAAGTATATTTCTAGATACTCATTGGCATCATTCTCGACTACCGGCTCGGGTGACACTGTTAAAGAGAAGCGTACATACATCAGACCGCATTACCCTCGTGAAAAGAATACAACTTGTAGTGTTTTCCAGTCTTTGACATTCTTTCTGGAATCTCCCGAGGAGGAAATAGACATGATTCACAACCACAGTTTCATGTGTTGGAGAATTAGTTGATGGTGCGTCGTAAAATCATATCATAACACCTCAACGCCAGTCTCCCTATAAATACCTCGGGTATAATAATGGTCTGTTACACCGGCGGTGGGCATAGCATTTTTTTTTTTAACATTGGGTGTTCATCAAACTATGATACAATCCTGAAACCAATTTAAACCACCCCGAATGACAAATGGTATATTACCAGACCCTTTGCAATTCGTCGAAAAATACTAAGATCAAAGATAGAGGTTCAGTTATGAATTTCTTACACTATATGTATTGATTTACTTATTATGATATGATGATGGTAGGATGAACTGCGAGAAGGCACTAGGCATGCCAATACTGCTTCTCTGGAAATGCGAAACTCTTCAGTTTAGAACGCAACTCGTTGCAAAAGCGGCAATACGTTCTTCTCACCCTAAGAGGGCCTCCTTGTCACGAGTTACCTCCCCTAGTCACATTAGCGTGACGCCCGCATCAGCAATCGAGGCGAAAGAGAAGCATCTTTGGTGCCAGGTCTCATTAACATTAGCTGTATCTGGGGCGGAAGCAACAGGACGCAGAAAACCTGTTAGATTCAACAGCAGTTACATTTTTTGAGAAGCAGGACAGTTCAGGTCAGTTACTTTCGTTGTACGTATTTAAATCCAGTGCTCCTGTTGGTTAGTGTTTAAAGAGATGTATTCTTGGAAATAGCGAACAGAAGCAGCGCTGATATTGTTGAGTCTTGATGCATATATAGCAATAGAGGCATGGGCGTTTATAGTTACGGGCCTCACTTCACAACTCTCAACAACAAAGTATCGCTGTCAGGGTGGCTTGCTGACTCGGAACAACGGCAGGGTATTCCAAGAAACAAACTTTCCCATTTCCATGGCAATCGTTTACACAGCTGTGTGTCAAGGTCGCGCTCTATATAAGGTGCGGGGTGAACTTCGGACGGGCGATGGTATTGCATCTCACTCTCCATTCTTTATGAGCGTCTTCTTCCATCCGGGCACTGCGATATGTAAATATGTCTTCTGGGAATGTGTAACGTAACATGTATGTGGGATATGACGATAATATGACATCGTCAATCAAGAGGTTTCCCGCTCTATACCTACTTGAAATGTCCAAAATGCTCTTGTTTCAGACTGTTATTCGCATGTTACAACTGCCAACCTTTCATGGTATTGCGACAGAAGTTATTTATCCTCAGACATTGCTTGCCGCGTGCCTCGTCTCTACGATTGCCTGTGATAGAGTGTATATAAAACGAAAGGCTGTTTGATATCGGACAGAAACTAGTAGGCGTACCTCAAAGCCGTTGCTGTAAATACACCTGTTACACTGATTTTATATCTGATCTATATCAGATCGAATGTCAATCTTTTCTGACAACCCTTGGCGCTCTTTTCAATAAACATGGACTTTTGTGAAAAAGTAAATTTGTACCTGATCTCATGAAACTACACATTCGTAGAAAGGTTGTGCAGTTTCATGGCACGGCAATAATTGATCTGTTTCATGTATGTATTTACACATCCATGATACATGATTCATGGGTCACCGATAACATGATTTCCAGCTTTGATCACGCTCTGCTTGATCTTCTCTATGTGGCTTTTCAGCGAACCTCGTGTGTAGTGATGTGTGCTTGTGCGAGAGATTGAGTTTTGCTAAACGTCACTTCCAACAGCGTTTGGGTTACATGACTGCTTGGGAGCTTCATGTGGATGTAAACTTGGAGCTAATGAGCGTTAACCGTGTATCCGAGTGCTGGCGGTTAGGTACCTGACTTTGGGTTCGAATCCCGGATAGGACTCAGCCTACCAAAAGTACTAATATCGCTACTTTACTGAGAACGTGTGTTCCCAAATATGACAATTTGGTACAGAGGAGGAAAATTCATTTTAATTCATGTTTCGATGTAATATGTTATTCTTTTACTGGCATTTGTAATTGATAGAGTTTTTTGGATGTCAGCTTTTTAATTTTATTACGAGGCCCTCAAAAGAAAGAAGTTGCCGTTATGGTGAGTGAGAGAGTTTTGTTTCACGCCACAGTCAGCAATATTCCATATATGTGGCGGTGGTCTGTGAATAATCCAGTCTGGACCATAAAATCAAGTGATCAGCACCCTGAACATCGATCTGCACAATTTGGAACCCGTGACATGCGTCAACCAAGTCAGCGAGTCTGACTACCCGATCCCGTTAGTCGCCTCTAACGACAAGCATAGTCGCATGTTGTGGCAAGCATGGTTGCTGATGACCTATTCTTGCCCGGATCTTCATGGATCAGTTGACATTAAAAGTGAGTGAGTGAGAGAGTTTACGACGCTTTTAGTCACATTCCAGCAATATCGGACGGCATCAGAAATGGGCTGCACACAGTATACCCATGTGAGAACCCGTGACATTAATAATCTCACTGTCTTATTATATGTTGATAAATTGTACAGATGATTTTTAACCCCGGGAGAACCGTTATGGACGCAATGGTTTGACATTGACACTCTACTTGTTACATTTCAAGATATTTATATCCCGAGACAAAGAAGTTCGACTCTCTTTCACGAAACGAAGACAAAGCCGTCTAAACAAAGCGCTGTAATTTCTTTTCAATAATATCGATTACCCGACTGTAGTGTCACTGAAATGCCAAGTCGTCTCATCGATAGTGATTATTTTTTCATAACGGTACACTGGGTGCACTAAAACGTTGCAGGATAAAGAAGTTAGACAAACACGACCCATTGCGCTCCAGCAGCTAGCGCCGATCCATAACTTTGCCTGGTGAAGCACCTGCATCTGCCGACAAACAACAGTACTCAATAAAACAATGCATTATTGATCATCTCCTTGGTTGGTCCCGGGGACTATGCCGTTTTCGTACCCGAGGGCATGCATAGGGATAAGGGTGGAAGTGTTTCAGTCAACGCTGCAACTATTGTTTGAAGTATAGCAGCCTCATTATTGGCATTGATGAGGCGGAGTTAGGGAACCTCTGAGCACTGGATGGTTTTGCGAAAGGTGTTCCTTTGTTAAAGAAGAATTATGCAAATATACCTTCGGTGGTAATATATAGTACGGGTGAATGCACTGGATTCATTTCATTCACTAATAGTGGAACGGGGTACGGTTGGGAGGAACGGGCGAGCTACGGCTTTCCGAAGCAACCCGAGGGACGGGCATTGCATCCTATTCTATGATACAATATCCCGACGTAGGGGACAGTACGGTAAACACATGAATCATCGCGTAAGTCTTTATTCTCTCGTTATAAGGTACAAAGTGGTCAATACCCGTGAACAATGTCGGGCTTTGTCAGTATATTGTACTATTCTCGGATAGCCTCAGCCTATTGTAACATTGTCCGATTCTCTCAGCCTGTTGTAATATTGTCCAATACTGTCAGCCTTTCGTAGCATAGTCAGATTCTCTGACCCTGTTGTAATATTGTCAGGTGCCCTAAGCCTGTTGTAATATTGTCAGATACGCTCGGTCTGTTGGAATAATATCAGATACCCGAGTCTACAAGTATTGTAATTTTGTTGGAAACTCTCTACTTGCTGTAATATTGTCAGATGCCCTCAGCCTTTAGTAATATTGTCAAATTCTCTCAGTCTATTGTAATATTGTCAGATACTCTCAGCTTACTTGTAATATTGTCAGGTACTCTCAGCTTACATGTAATATTGTCAGGTACTCTCAGTCTATAATAATATTGTCAGATACTCTCAGCTTACTTGTAATATTGTCAGATACTCTCAGCTTACTTGTAATATTGTCAGATACTCTCAGCTTACTTGCAATATTGTCAGATTCTCTCATGGTCAATCTATTGTATATTGTCAGATACACTCAGCTTACTTGTAATATTGTCAGATACTCTCAGCTTACTTGCAATATTGTCAGATTCTCTCACGGTCAATCTATTGTATATTGTCAGGTACTCCCAGCTTACATATATTATTGTCAAACACTCTAATCCTGCTGTACCATTGTTAGATTCTTTACAACTATACAGTGATATGTGAACGTAACAAAATCGGAAGCTAGTTTATGAAAGTAGATAATTCCAGGAGTTTACTTACCACGAACATTTTATAAGCGATTCCGGGGCAGTTACGTCTCTAACCAATCAATGCATTTCATATTTTTGTTTCCTGCATACCGAAAGCGGTAGATCATACAAACTGAGAACGGTTCTTGGTTTGCCATATTTTTTTATCAATGGGTTGTCTGGTCATCTGGTCGATTATTTACAGGTCGCCACCATATGGTGAGTCAGTAAGTTTAGGTTTACGCCGCACTCAGCATTAGTCCAGCTGGATGGCGGTCTTTATGTAAACAATCGAGTCTGAATCAGACAATCTAGTGATCAATAGCATGAGCATCGATCTGCACAATTGGGAACCGGTGACATGTGTCAACCAAGTCAGCGAACCTGACCACCCGGAATACTGGATTATTGCTGAGTGCGGCGTTAAACATCGCACCAACCAATGTTGGTTTGCCGAAAACTGAATTGTTAGGTGCTTGCTGAACGATGTTACGGATGTCGTGCTTTGTCGAGTGTTCTGATCACAAACCTTTATGTCTGCGGAGTTATTGTTGTGAAGAATCTATTTATATGAATTCAAAGGAATGGGTTTGTGCACGTTTGGAGGGTAATAAAACGTAAGAACAGGATTGCGTAATATAGATAAACTCTGACGCAAATGACTGAGTAGGGTTGTGTGGCGCTTCAAGTAATATTGTTCACAGCTGGGGAAAGCAGATCTGGACTTCCCTCATTATACCCATGTGGGGAATCGAACCTGGGTCTGCAGTGTGCTGATCGAATTCTGAGCCTACTATCTCCACCGGCCCAAGGAGGATGAAGGGGCGAGCTCGAGGTTGTTACGACTGACTTCAACATCGCCAAGTACTGTGTCAGTATAAATACCGAGGTTATAATGGTTAACATGTATTCTGTGAATTGTGACACATGGGTATGAAATGAAGGAATGAAATCTATCGCTAGCTGAGCATTCAAAAGACTATTGGATATCGCTAAAGAAATAATGTAACAGTTGCTATCAAATGAACCATTCAGCATCTCCACATGATAATTACTGAATCAGTTACCGTTAAATAGTCAATCAATTATCAAACTATGTGCCTTTACGGTATAATGTCAGAGTATTTAAAAACTATAATTAGAGATATGTCTAACCGCACATAGCGACTTTAATAACAAGCCGACAAGTGCCAAACTATCTTTATCCCTCAGGAGGGCTACTTACGATGTCGAATGCTGCGAGTTATTTCCTAATCACATATTTAATGGATTCCATATTTCCACAATCTTGCATAAAAAATGCGTGTTCTTAGTGAGTGTTCTTTTTCACTGTTAAGTTCCTGTAATGCGAAGCTGGTTGATATGAACTGCTGGACAAACATATTTTGCACCAAACACATTTGCTTGACTTGAGGTGCTTTCTCGGATATATTTGCTTCAGGGTCTGTATGACAGACCAGATAAGACTATAACAAGCAAAACATTGATTTTTAAGTGTTGTATTCGAAACGGGCATCTAGTGGCGATTACATATTAAGTGTGAAGTTTACGGTGACAGATTTCAATGTAATAATACTTTAATAAGGCATGTTTTACCCTGGAGGTGAGGTAATCAAATGATTCCCTCTGAATCATTCAAGGTAGCTATGCTGCAATCACTTTGAATGAACGTTTCTTACGTTCTTACGAAAAAAGGTTAAATGAAAGTGATTCGAGGTCACAAAACCTCATTCTAACTTCACTTCCTGGTCTCACCACTTCATAGCTTAAGGTTACATGACAATGGAAAGATCATCCATGTGTTTGTTATTGAGATAAATAGTCGAGTTTAACTTGACCTACTGCTCTTGGTGCAGCCTGTGCTAAATCTATCTCGAACGGATAATAGTGTTTACCATCCCCTAACTATACACATACATTTCCCTTGTCTCTGAGCCATGGCGCGATTATCGATTTTATGATGCGATTGTTGTGGCGTCTGTGCGCATCGTACGTCTTGAGACTGTGGTGGAGACGGATGGTTCAACGATCGATATTGAGTATCAAGCACATGGTTTCCCAGTGTGTTACCCATGACCTCACGAAATGATTTTTATGTCAGCAATATAAATATGTGGGCGGAGTGCATCGTCAACATCACACTGGGAGCAACGTAAATGCTTTTGCATGACTGTTGCTCGGATTACGCAAGAAGGGACCCCGAGCTGGTGATTCACTAAAAGAATGCATGTGTTAAAGTACACTAGATGAAAGTTGTTGGACGTCACCACAACCAACTAGATTGCCGCCGATTGGTTGTCAGCTCTCGATGCTTTTATTAACATAGGTACTAGGAGCCAAGACCATGCAACAACAACCAGGATGATGACATTATTATTTTGCTTAATAGTATGACACGGGTATGGGATGTAGCTAACTACATAACGATGTGGTATTAAAGGATGTAAGACATTCAAAGTCCCTTGTGTCCTAGACAGTTGAGTATATATCTATGAGGCGTTTTCATCATTTGAATAGAAAACTGTAGGTATGGTCGTCTTTTATGGCCCAAGGATATTTATATGTGCCTTGTGTAGGGCTTTAGATGTGGTCCAGTTCATGAAGATTCTTGCAAGTACAAGGATTCGTTTCAATTATTGGCGCAGGGGGCCGTTCTATTTCTAGAGGGAAGTGTTAGAATCGTTTGTTTTGTACTATTTCTGGAGAGTTAAGTAGGAACAAGGCTGCTGTACTCTTTGAAGAGAGGCATTTGGGCACAAGAGGTGTTGTCCAACGTTTATAGAACCATGTTGTTATAAATGATGCCTGTCTTGTTCGCTTAATTATAATCTCGTGATATATTGGGATACTCACTAGCTGCTGCTGTTATCTTACAGTACTGGAATCAACATTGATGTAATGAAAATTAATCATAATCGACCTCCTTCCTCCTCATGCCGAAGCTGAGTCTGTTATATGGCACACCAGTCATCTACAACATCGTGCAATATTTCTAATTATTACTGAATTTGTTTCCACAAAGTTAAAACCTGTACATTGAGCATACTTAGCATTGGGCATTGAACAATGTTACATGTTCGTTATACGAAGGTCCGGGAAACGCGAACTCTACTTGAGTTTCGAAAGGTCATAAAATAGGAAGCCACCTGTGCAACTGCTTGGAACCGCATTATCTTCTGCCGTATCTGTGCATGTCCAACTCACGTTGGCGGGAATCTATCGCTACTAGACAACCCTCGCTACCTTCATGACCTATTTGGGACTACTTTAATTAAGGATCTCCAAGGATCGATGTTGTTCATTCAGGAAGGTCGTTACTCTTGGATTACCTTTTGTAAAAATAGATCCGTTCGGTAAGCCAGGGACATACAACACAACAACTCTCACGACCGTCGGCATATCCATTTGCGTGTCTACTCAGTAATCCACATGCATTTGATCGACATTGATATTTATTTACAACAGGCAGTTGTAAGTTCGTTTCTTGTCAAAGGTATTTTAAAGTAACTTATTGTAATGTATTTGCCTCTCAGTGTGCCGGTTTGTAGTACTGGGGATTCACTGTCCTCTTTGCTGTCCGAGCCTACTGTCTCGCGTCCTTCAAGATTTCCCGATTACGGACCCAGCAAGCCGCTTCTTGTATCCTCGTAAATAACCTGCCTCGCTTAGCGCGCAGTCACAGAACTCCCCTGGTGCCTAAGTATAGCTCACGCACGTCGCAGTTTATACACAGCAGGTCGTATTTCACGCAAAGCGTGCACGCCCAGGCTGTATCAAAACTACTAGCTGATAACGGAAACCATATTCCGGTGTATGATGCCCGTTGATACGATGTTTGCAGTAAGGCATGTACTGATTCTAGGTGTGCCATTTCTCTGTCCACAAATTGAGAGGAACAACCGGTCAGTCATGTGTTTCCGGGAAATACACCATTCCTTCGGGAAATGGAGCCCTCGCAATGTGCATGTCGTAACATTAATGAGATAAACATCACACTTTGCTTCAGGTTTTGTTATTGTATGTCACTAGACAACAAAGCATAATCGTCAAGAAAAATAATGCTATACATTTTTACTATCTGATGATGATAGCTAGTAAGGATTTTACAGAAGGGCAGGCCTAGATGGGCTCGGTGCGCACTAAACAGGATAACTTCAGCTGTGCGGACGAAGTTAGGCTCCTATTACAGGACGGGCGTTCGTGTATGCATATCGCGTTAAAGAGGAATGCGAGCGCACTGTAACGCTTAACAGAACTACACGAACTTTTAATCGTTGAATGCATCAGAAAAGGTCGATAGGTTCCGTATCACCCTTAAAGAGGAACAGTGGCAGCTAATCACAGATGTGATGATGTGTGTACAATGTTAGTGAATCGATTCGTGCGGGTATATACCAATGAAGACATCAAATTAAGCCGTCTGTGCTTAGTGACCGACGTCCAGATGAGATTTTGCTGAGTGGTTGTGAATACTTTGTCTCAGTGCATTATTTATTAGTTTGATGATATTGAAGACATAGAATGTGTTGCATATTACCTAACGACTCCACAGATCGTGATTTGGGAGATGTTGGCAGTCGCGATCTCGTTTGAACAATAAACCTTCTTGAACCTCTGTATAGGACAAATTGTCAATGCAACATGGAGGGAAGATTATAAAGGTGTGATCTCGGACACGAAATCAACCAAACCACGAGTATTAGTATAGAGGAAATCCGGTCCATTTGGTCCCAAGTTAACCGTCTTCATCTGCCTGAGAGCATGGATGGAGCAATACTGCACGCGGTGTACCTGGATAGATCGTCGAGTCATGTTTTCGACGATGCATTACCAACGTGTCTAAGGAACGCTCTCTCAACTGGTTTACCCAACTGCGAGGTAAATTGTTGCTAAATGCGTCAGAAACTTCGTCATGAAGAACCGAGCATCGTTCCTATTCTCTGACAGGGTTGTCAATCCTATTATGTCTGGAGTATTGGTAGCTATAGACATGAACTGTCGGTCTCAATAACTTGGCGTACTATACCAAAGTCTCCGGTGTCTGCACAGTTGCCATCATGAAGATACTAATTGGTCTACTTGATAATAAGTATCCAAACAAACAGATGTGTTCTTTTGAGTGGTATGGCTTCGACGATGGGCGTTATGCATTAATATTCAAACCAAATATGAGCATAGTTGCTTTAGGAGACAAGCCGTAGGACTCGACACAAGAATTCAATAGAAATACATATCATAAGGTTGATATCTTGATTACATATGTAAGTTTTGTAAGAATCCACTCTGAAAAGTCAGATACCCCTCATCTTCCGATATAACACAACTGCTGTTATAGCAACCCATCCATGCCAGCTTCTGGCGCTAAATAGTCATATTCCTGGCAAATACCGTTATGATGGTGCAAATACTGTTGCAATCCATACGATTTGATTACAGGCCTTAAAGAGTCCTGTGACTCCCGAATACCCTTTATAATGGTGCAGTATTATTGCAATCGATACAACCTGGGCCCATTCACAAAGGGTCACATACCGTATTCTGTCTCACAATCCTGTAGCAACATTACTTTCATTCTGCCTATCACTTTCTGTAATGCTAAAGCCAAAGCGAAGCAAGCCTGGATTATCACTGACCTCTTTTTCAGTTTAAACAGAATTGTTTGTTTCTGATAAAATTATTTATAATGAGAGACTAAGCAAGTACCATTAAAATGCTGCATTTATTGTTCCAGTCCGTACCACTCAGTTCTAGTGCACCAAAGAGCCATATGATTATTATAATAGTGCATATACTTTTGCAATTCATACAACTCTGTTCCAGTGCACTAAAGAGTCATGTTACAAGCACATACCGTCATAATGGTGCATTTAATGGTCCTCTTCATACATTTCAGCTTCTAGCACTTAATCCATTCCCGACAACATAAGCTCACAAATGGGTATATGTCACATGCGTGCTGTTGCTCCTCTGTTGATGCCAGGGCTGGGACATCTCCCTTGGCCTGTGGGTCATTACGACTTGTGAATATTGCATGTGGAATATTGACGAATGAATGCCAAAGACATGACGTTGACCGGCCTATGAGTTTCATAGGACTAAATCTTGCTAGTGCCATTTATCAACAGCCAGTCTAATATTGATTTCCGCGGAAGTAGTGTATTTGGTAAAAACATTGCAGGATTGGATGATTTTCATATAATAGAGCAGATTATCTGCTTTCGGGTATTAGTCGAGATTGGGGCAAAATGTGGGGTTAGATAAATGTTAGATTAGACAATGGCCGATTTCACAACACAGGATATGAACTGTTGGTCAAAAGACGATATATGACCATTTTTTGATGGTGGGCAAAATGTAACCGAAGGTCATGGTTACGTTTTGTACCTGAGATTATCGTCTCAATCCAACAACGTTTTGACAACCTCTTTCATGACCCCCTTTTTTGTCACATCCAGCTTCCAAATGTGTGCCTCGTGTTGCACGGCAGTCTTTATACATGCAGTCGCCAGGGTATTTGTCACCTGACATTAGGCAGCATGAACAGAGTGTCTCTTACCTTTGACTCGTCGCTGTATGGACGAACTGATGCCGATATGGTGTAGCATGCAATTTTAACGCATTCCCTCAGATTCCGTGTAATCGTTGCATATTGAGATAAAGTTTCAGATCCAGGGCAGAGTCGGATTTAAGAACTGGCTTGCATCCATTGTGAATCGATGTTGTCTTAAATGATTTCCAAATAATATTTAGGAATGAATATATGTACATATGTTCCGTATTGAGTCAGTGCGATATACCAGTAACAACACGCTATAGAGAAGCATTTCAGGATCACATTTAATAACTGGCATGGGTCCATTATAAGCCGTGTTCGAATAATGTAGGAAGTGGTTAAATCTGCATATTTTCTGTATGAAAAGGTTTGACAGTTCTAACAATAAGCCCACACTTATGTATTCTGTTGATGGCAGGGGGAACATGCACTTACTTGTTCGATTCAAAGAGCTGCCGCTATCAAGCAGAATGACCTAATTTGATTGCATGGTTTAATCTTCTCTGTGAGGGAAGATCGATATCGGTATTCGCATGAACCTCTACGTCCCGGAGATACTGATAGTTGGCTGATATTTACTCATTTCCGATCAATACAACAGTAAGCAGGCAGTACACATCGACAAAATGTAAATGAAAACTGAAACGTTCATACCCTAGAGTCATGTTTTTTTCAGCGATTGGAGAATGTCACTTTCTATTCAGCTGAATATTTTCGTTTTTCAGTGTTTAGAGTATACTTTCTAAATGGATTTTTGTAATTTGGTAAGGTTATGACACACATATACTGACTGAGTGAGTGAGTTTTAGCTTTACGCCGGTTTGAACAATATTTCAGTCATATATGTCGCTGCGGGGTGACAGAGAAATGTGCTTCACACATTGTATCCATGTGGTGAATCGAACCCGGTACTTTGGAGTGACGAGTAGATGCTTTCACCACTCGCGTAACATACTGATGCCTCGCTTTATATATTCAGTGGATATGACGTACCAGTGTGAACAACTGATTCTAAACAATTCAGCACCACTTGGGGAACCACATTCATGTGTTAAGGAATCACAGTCATGTGTTAAAGAATCAGTCTTGTGTTAAGGAATCACAGTCATGTGTTAAGGAATCACAGTCATGTGTTAAGGAATCACAGTCATGTGTTAAGGAATCACAGTTAAAGAATCACTGTCATGTGTTAAGGAATCACAGTCATGTGTTAAGGAATCACATTCAATGATTTTGTTGAAAACACGTCTTTTTCTCCATGATTGCAAGCATTAAAAAAATGGTAGATTCAAACTGTGTCCATTTCGTCCAATTTCATTATTCACTACTGAAAGCCATTAAATTACCAATTGGAAGATGTATTTAAACTCGAGAAAATCCGGGTTGGAACTGGCTATCAGTGGCCAACCTGTGTGTGCCCTAAGAGGCGACTAACGATATCGGGTGGTAATGTTCCCTGACCTGGTTGACACATGTCATCGTATCCCTATTGCATAGAACGATGCTCATGATGTTGATCCCAGGATCGTCTAGTCCAGACTCGATTATATACAGACCGCCACAATGTAAGCGGAATATGGCTTTGTATGAGCAGCGAGGAACTAAACTGACTGACTGATTGACTGACTGACTGACTGACGGACTGACGGACTGACTGACTGACGGACTGACTGACTCACTCACTCACTCACTCACTCACTCACTCACTCACTCACTCACCGACACGTTAAAATTCTGGTCAGAACTGGTCGTCAACCAAATATTGCTCAACACGTCAGTGGATGGATTTTTGGTCCGGACTTGTTTATTACCAGACCGCCATCATAGTTGAAATATTGAGTGCTGAACTGAACAACAGGCACAAACGTCAATCAGCCCTAAGTGTTTGAAATGGAATGTAACGGTGACTGTTGTCATGTGCACAAGGATGCATGAAATTTGTATAAAACATCGCAAATGGTTTGGCTGTCCTTAAATGAGTCTCGTAAACGTCACGGGATTACATGACCCAAGGTCTAAAACCAAGGTTATGAATCTTTGTTTGTAAGCTTATATATATGGCCGTTGTTTTAGGGTTCATTAACATGCTGAACCTGTGGGCGCTTTCTCAGTTCCGGATTTCTCTCACAGGACAGTTACGATATGAAATACTTCACAAATTGCAATAATGCATAATGTGTCAAAGACTAACGAGGGTTTCTGAAAATATGTAACACTGAGTTAAACGCCATTGGAATTGACAATAGACCACACTAAGAGGAGAGATCATACCCGAAGAACATGTAGACTTGATCTTTATTGGTTGTCCTGTTAATAGACGGTGCCTGCTCGAGGGGAAACTAATAGCCTCTGGGGCTGTGAGGCAGACTAGGCAAGGACTGTGAGGCAGACTAAGGAGGGACCGTGAGGCAGATTAAGCAGTGACTGTGAAACAAATTAAAGAGGGACTGTGTGACAGATTATGCAGGGACTGTAAGGCAGATTATGCAGTGACTGTGGGGAATTAAGCAGTGACTGTGGAGCAGATTAAGCAGGGACTTTGGGGAAGGTTAAGCAATGACTGTGAGACAGATTAAGCAGAGACTGTGAGACAGATTAAGCAGGGATTGAGGGGTAGATGACTGTGTAGTGACTGTGGGGCAGATTAAGCAGGCACTGCAGGGCAGATTAAGCAGGGACTGTGAGCCAGACTTGGCAGTGACTGTGGGGCAGAATAAGCAGGGACTTTGGGGCAGATTAAGTAGTGACTGTGAGGCAGATTAAGCAGTGACTGTGAGACAGACTAAGCAGTGACTATGGGGCAGATTAAGCAGGCACTGTGGGGCAGATTAAGCAGGGACTGTGAGCCAGACTAAGCAGTGACTGTGGGGCAGAATAAGCAGTGACTTTGGGGCAGATTAAGGAGTGACTGTGAGGCAGATTAAGCAGTGACTGTGAGACAGACTAAGCAGTGACTATGGGGCAGATTAAGCAGGCACTGTGGGGCAGATTAAGCAGGGACTGTGAGCCAGACTAAGCAGTGACTGTGGGGCAGAATAAGCAGTGACTGTGGGGTAGATTAATCAGTGACTGTGTGACAGATTAAGCAGTGACTGTGAGACAGACTAAGCAGTGACTGTGGGGCAGATTAAGCAGGCACTGTGGGGCAGATTAAGCAGGGACTGTGAGCCAGACTAAGCAGTGACTGTGGGGCAGGTTAAACAGGGACTTTGGGGCAGATTAAGCAGTGACCGTGGGGCAGATTAAGCAGGGACTATGGGGCAGAATAAGCAGGGACTGTGAGGCAGAATAGGCAGTGACTGTGAGGCAGAATAAGCAGTGACTGTGTGACAGATTAAGCAGTGACTGTGTGACAGATTAAGCAGTGACTGTGAGACAGAATAATCAGTGACTGTGAGACAGATTAAGCAGTGACTGTGAGACAGAATAAGCAGTGACTGTGGGGCAGATTAAGCAGTGACTGTGGGGCAGACTAAGCAGTGACTGTAAGACAGATTAAACAGTGACTGTGGGGCAGACTAAGCAGTGTCTGTAAGACAGATTAAACAGTGACTGTGGGGCAGACTAAGCAGGGACTGTGAAGCAGACTAAGCAGTGACTGTGGGGCAGACTAAGCAGTGATTATAGTGCAGAATAAGCAGTGACTGTGAGGCAGACTAAGCAGTGACTGTGGGGCACATTAAGCAGTGACTGTGGGGCAGACTAAGCAGTGACTGTGGGGCAGAATAAACCGGGACTGTGTGACAGACTGAGAAGGGACTGTGAGGTAGACTAAGTGGATCATTACATGACACATCATTGGAAACCGGAATATTACAACATTAAGGCCTGCGTTCCAATATCTTACGTACTAAGGAAGAGAAGCAATAATAGTGATATCGGACACAGTCTGCAGCGTGTATTGTGCACAGTTTTGTCAGTTACCAAAACACTTTCTCATGCAAAACTCCCATGCAGTCCTTCTGAACAAGCAGTAATTCGTATGCATCCGGATTATATTACATGATAATCTTGTCGTCCTCAACTCTATCGGTCAAAGTAAATCAGTATACATATTCTGTCTATATAAGTGAAGCAATAACTCATATTAGGTCAATAATTTTAACAAAAATGTACATCTCGAAAAGTGAGGTAGATAATCACACAGTGGTCAGTGGCAGGCAAATTTACTCAGGAATACACAATGCCATTTAGAAAGTGGTTGAAGGTAATATGCTACGTTTTGGATTACACATTCTTAGCAAAGCACAGACTCCGAGTCTTTGTTCTGGTTGAGTCCCACCCGGGATGCGAACCCACACTCTCAGATTCAGGCACTTAATCGCCAATGCACAGTCAGTCGCTCAGTCACCACTCATTGTCTACTCACTAAGGCCTTCATGTTGTGTGAGTTTGTCGCATACAGTGATAGCTGTGCTAGAATGATGCCCAGCTCTGTCGGGTAATATAACGCATTATCTACTTCATGATTGAGGCAGTCTAGTGACAGCTCAGCTGTGTTGATTTGCTGTATGAATATTAGCTTCCCGTTTGTTTAATTTGTTGTTGCAGCAGCGTCCCCATGCACAATGGGCAAGTGCTCTCATAGCAGCTTACGCTGCAGTAATCACAGGAGTCTTGTATCATAGCAACGGTTAAATCTGTATATCGGACAAAATGACTCGGCTCGGCCATATGACGTCCAGGTTATTTACATAACACTTGTTTGATTTTAAGATATATGTTGATATACACAGGAAGCTGTGAAAAACAATATCTCTATACGTTCAGTCTATGGCTGGAAAAATATGTTCTGGTCAAACACCAACAATTTAGCCTTACAGACAAATGAAAGTAAACAACAGTGTTTGATTAATCCTCGCTATTCTTTTATTTTTCTTTCACCCTACATATATGTTTCTGGAATTATTGTGCATTTTATGATACTGTTATAACACGCGCTATTACATGCATGATGTAAATGTGTATCTCACAAGGGTTGACGTCCACCTGACGTCCCAAGAAACACGGGGTCGCAATTTACACAGAGTGAGTTTAGTTTTACGCCGCTTTTGTCAATATTCAAGCAATATCACGACAGGGGACACCAGAATTATCTTTTTATGGAACCATGTGTGGAATCGAACCAGGGTCTTCGGTGTGACGATCGAAAGCTTTAACCACTAGGCTACCCGACCTGAACGTAATGAGGGATGAGAGACTGAATACTGCTGTGTGTGCATTCTTTCCACGGACACTTTTCGGTATCGGTATACATGGGATGTGCTGACATGCCTTCATCAGGATATCTTTGGCAGATTAGTTTCCAAGTTTAAATGAAAAAATATTAACAATCTGCGTTACGTTTTCAATAAATAGTGTATGTCCATATATAACAGGATGTGTTAGCTGTATATATTATGATATTTTTTGTGACTCTGTGTAGCAGCATTACAGTCCCCCAACATCATGTTCTTGTAATAAGACTCGTTGCAGGATGTTCAACCTGAAACCCTATGGTTAATCCAGAACTACTTCGCCCTAACGCATCGTTTCAGAACGGCCCTTATAACGCCCTGGTATCTCGCTGTATAGCGAAGAGATTGTATGCTCATTATCATCAAACATAATCGGATTAAATTTTAGTAGAGGCCCTGTTAAGGTTGTCAGTGCTAAGCCAGTATTGTGCCATGTGTATGACGGGAGTTAACTATCTTCGTAACTTCAATTAACACGGGTTTCATAGTAATTGGCTAACTATGTATATTTATTAATACTCGTGTCTATATGGTCAGATGATGATAACTTAAAATATTCAATATATTCAGAATTACAATCAAATGCTTGTCATAAGTTGGATCAACGTATCTATGTCGATGTGAGTAGCAATTATACGGCAAGTCGAGCTTTTTTTCACATGATATTGTTCCTGTTTAAAATTTTTAGATTAGCTAGGTATAATTATTGACATTTGGACAAAATTTGGCAATGTACAATGAATAATTCCAGTTTCAGTATCTACAAGATATGCTGTGCTTGTTTGTTCTGAACATATGCAAGTGCGAAATAGTTATGACGCCATTTGGACTGCGCAGATAGTTAAAGATATGTTATTGGGTTGTGAAATGATTTCGTCCGTTACTAAATGTGTCAAGAAAAGATAATTTCCACGTAAACATCGTATCGTCATTTTATGAACGTTTCAATCGATTAAAAGATTCTGCCATCTCATCTGTTCAACAGGATGTCGATATGTTTGCTTTCCTTGGACGGCCTTACATAATAGCATCAGTAAAGCTTTCAATTCACGCGCTTCCTTTTCACTTGCAGATAACTCAAGATGGTTGCAGGATGCGGTGCCAACTGCATGAAATATACGCTCTTCATCTTCAACATCCTCTTCTTCGTAAGTATGAAGCAGTAGAGTGAGTGAGTGAGTTTAGTTTTACACAGCACTCAACAATATTCCACCTATATGGTGGCAGTCTGTAAATAATCAAGTCTGGAGCAGACAATCCAGTGATCAACAACAGCATCGATCTGCGAAATTGGGAACCGATGACATGTGTCAACCAAGTGAGCGAACCTGACCTCCAGATCCAGTTAGTTGCTTCTGACGACAAGCATAGTTGCCTTTTATGGCAAGCATGGGTTGCTGAAGGCCTATTCTACCCCGGGACCTTCACGGGTCATGAAGCATTAGAGATACGAGTGACAACACCAATGCGTTATGGAAAACGCGGGGATGTATGTACTGTCTCTACATGTTCAGCTTGGAACACTGATAGTCAATAACATCCTTGGTTGAGTAACATTCTTCTGAACAAGATAACAACACTCAAGAAGAACTCAAATGGGTGTGCTATGTTGATGTTTCAGATTTTAAACCACGAAGATGATCAGAAATTAAGAATGCCGGGTGCAATATTTTATGAGCGCTTTTGTGCCTGCATCATTGGATGGCCCTCTGTTCCACCTTACAGGCATCTTCTTCTTGTCGTGCAATATCTGTGCTTGAAGATTAAGAGAAGGCAGTGTCACTCCAGACTCTAACTACACCCGCCTCCCTAAAGGAAAGAAAAAAGAACGAATAAAAACAGTGATTATTGGGTTGTTGTGGTAAATCATGAATACTATGCATGCATATATCATGATTTCTAATATCACGTCAAGAGGACTGTGACAGGGTCGATGATCTGTTTATTTCATAAGCTCATCTCTCCAACTAGGACCACACTAGATTTGAACCACATTGTGGTTACATACGTCGGGCCAAAGGTAATCTCCTGTCATGACTGTTCCTAAGTTGCATAGATTACTTTATGCCTATGATCTTAGTTGTAGATCAAGAATGAATGGGTGAGTGAGTTAAGATTTTCGCCACAACATTCCAGCTATACCGGCGGCGGCCTGGACCATACAATCCAATGTTCAACAACATACACAATTTGGATACGATGACATGTATCAGCCAAGTCAGCGAGCCTGACCACCCAATTCTGTTGTTCGCCTCTTACCACAAGCATGAGTCTCAGAAGATCAGTTCTAATCCGGATCTTCACGGGTTCGTAGTTCTATAGCCATGCCCTGTCATGTCTGAGTATTCGTTGAAGATGTCAGATTGTTCCCGGAGATGTTGAGAATCATTGAAATTACATCGTCTAAAATGCCACTTAAAGATTTCAACATTAAGTCTGTACACCTGATTGCCACTGTGAATAAAGTGTTTTGCTCTTTGCAGTTGGCGGGGGTGGTGCTTGCGGCTGTCGGCGGGTACGTGATGTTCACAGCTGACGCCTTGGCAGCCAGCATTGAACAGAACGACTCTGCAGCAGGGTCTGCACAACTGATCAAACTTGCATCCATTGTGTTCATCGTCGCAGGCCTCCTCCTGGTGGTCATCTGCTTCTTCGGATGCTGTGGGGCTATTAAAGAAATCAAATGCATGCTTGGAACGGTAAGTGAAACTCTTTGAAAGTGAAAATTTCTTTGAAAACCAGCCTTCAAGACCAAGGAGCGATAGGGTGACTTGCTTGATAACGGCATTAGCGTCTACACCAAACATCACATCTACTGCAAAAATGAAGTGTCACTTGCTTGATGGTGGCATTAGCATCTACACCAAACATCACATCTACTGCACAAATGAAGTGTCACTTGCTTCATAATGGCATGAGCATCTACACCAAACATCGCATCTATTATAATAATGAAGTGTCACTTGCTTGATGATGGCATTAGCATCTACACCGAAACGTCTCATTTATTGCAAAAACAAGAAGTTGCCTAGCGATAACAAGTGTCCCTCTCCTTCGTGCCAGTTTCTAAATGCCACATAAAGAAGTTACTTATCCCTGTATTCACGTTCTAAACACCGGCACTATAGTCGAAATCGTGCAATGGAATCGGATATTGTATGATGAAGGACATGGTTTCGTCGCTTCTGTGTACACAGCCGTCATTACTGTGTTCCAGTATGCAGTTCTCATCGGGATTGTCATCATTGCTGAGTTGATCGTTGCCATCAGGATATTCATGTTCAAAGGAACGGTAAGTAGAATAAGTAAGTTGTAGTGTAAGCATGCTATATCGGATCTTCGGAAGTGCATGTTGAATGTAGTTTAAGTTTAATTTTTAGGGAAATCCAATTGGATGAAACCCACTCGCAATTAATGACATAACAAAAACTAAAATGAAACAAAACGTATGAAGACATATTATTTTCTGTGAAAATCGTCACATTTGTGAAAATGCTCTAGTCTGTAATGATGACTCGTTATTCAGGGCCCTTGTTATTATGGAAGCTTTAAATAATGGGAATGCCGACCTTGCGCTAGATTGACTATAGTTACTTTTGTCAGGGCTTATGAACCTTGCAGGCATTTAATAAATCAGAGGTACAGATACGCTGCGTATCTGTGTAAATTACACAAATGTTATCTTACATACATACACGCAAAAATGTTAAATCTTAGCTTGCGTACGTGTGAATTAGTCTCCAGACCTATTAGAATTTGGAGTAAGCCGACCCAAGTGTTACAGGTACAGGTTACGAAACTTGGCAGTCTGTCTTATAGTTTAACATACTGTAGATCAAACACGTAAGCTTAATTATATTTTTACAATTAATGGGAAAAAATGGCAAAGCACCAAATCAGCTTTGAGTGAGATGGGTGCGTTTTATTTGGTTACTCACTGGAAAATTAGGACTCCAAGTTGAGATGAACACAAGCGAGTAAATAACTCAATGACCCAAAATTTATCTAAAGCTCTGATTCATGTACGTATTCTCAAGTACACCAGCCATGAAGGGTGTACTAATGAGAACACATACTATGACTGTATTATTCCACGGATATGCTCTATTTACTGGGTCCATGGGGGTAACCTAATTGTTTAAGCGTCTGGTTGTCACACTGAAGGTCCGTGGTCGATTCCCCAAATGGATACAGTGTGTGAAGCCTGTTTCTGTTGTCCCGTGTAGTGATAGTGCTGGAATAATGCTAAAAACGGCGTATTTTTTTATACCAAAAGTTTAATATTATTGGTGTGTAATGACGTGACAGCATTTCTGAACATGTCCACCATGCATGATATTTTGTACCCTTTCAGGCAATACCATGCATTTACGGTATTTTTTGGACACATTATCATTTTCCAAATGGAGACATGAATAGTCCCTTTATATATATGTTTCTTACAGCTGGATGGTCTTTTGGAAGCTGGGAAAGAAGCAACTCGTATCAGTATCCGACAGTACGGCAGTAACAGTGACAGTGATAAAACTTTGGACAATATGATGCAAAAGGTAAGGCACAATGGACATTCAACTTTCGAACTACATGTATTATACTAAGTCTTTCTGGTTGTCATAATGTAGATATATCAGCTAAATACGAACCACATCAAATTCACATAATTATACTCTACCGCATTATCGACCCCATGAATATCAAGGTGAGAATGCTTGTCCTAAGAGGCGACTACCGAGATTGAATGGTCTGCCTGGCACAGTTCGTGCCAATACAACGTGGAAGCCTAGTTCTGGGTTGCCCAGCCATGATATGGGAGGAATATTGCTAGAGGTGGCGTAAGACTAAAGTCACCCACTCACCCATGAGAAGTGAAAAAAATATTCAGTTCGATGCTACAACGATGCCATTCTAGAGTGAAAACGTATAGCTGCTCTCTTGTCTGCCGGATATCATTCGTGGTACACGTCGTGGGTTCCATAAGTACCCAGAGTAGCAGAGAGAAACTCCTTTGTTAATTTGTACATCACAGGAATGCATATCTGTTAAAGCAGAGAATCGTGTCCTTTCAATAGAAGCAAAATTGAGGGGCAATATGTCTTTGGACTTGGTAGAGGCACCAGCGACAATAGCTGCTGCAATGACAACATGTGATCTAAAGCTTTATGATGAACGTACTTGATATTGCAGAGTCAATGCTGCGGTGGTGATCACTGGACTGATTTCAAAGAATATGCCACCGAGTGGGAAAGGACAAATAAGGCCTACGAAGTCCCCTTGTCTTGCTGCAAACTTCGCGACCCTGATGCAAGAATAACCGAAAGCAACCTGCAGGAACGCACATGTCCCACACGACCAACACGCATGAATTCGTACATAGGCAGGGTACGTACTTATCGTTTCTGACACATGCTGTTTAGTGGCATTGTGAAACTATAACGATATCGTTTTGCTGTCTTGTTTGGTGAGTATGTTTTCGCTTTCTTTTGCAGGCATGCAATGAGCAAGGTGGTCCCATTAGCGGCCTATTTCGGGTATTCTTCTTTGGTATCATCGGCGTTGTGTTTGGACTGATAGCAGTCGAGGTAAATCCACTTGACATATCCCTACTCCCACCAGTGTTACCAAGAACTTTCCCTATCCTGTCACTGTGACATAATTGTTTCCCTGTCCTGGAATGTCACGTAGAACTTTCCCTGTCTTGGCATTGTGGCATAGAACGTTGTGTCCTGTCATTGTGACACAGAATTTCCCTGTCCTGTCAGTGTGGTTCAGCAATGCCCCTGTCCTGCCACTGTGACATAGAACTTTCCTAGTCCTGTCACTGTGACATAGAACTTTTCATGTCCTGTTACTGTGACTCAAGACTTTCCCTGCCATGCCACCGTGACTAAACACTTTCCCTGTCCTATAAATGTGGCATAGAACTTTCCCTGTAATGCCACTATGGCTAAACACGTGCCCTGCGCTATAAATAATGTGGCATACAACGTTTCCTGTACTCTCATTGTGACATTGAACTTTCACTTTCCTGTAACGGCGACCCAGCACTGTCCCTGTCCTGTAACTGTGGCATAGAACTTTCCTTGTCCTGTCTCTGTCACATAGAACTTTCCCTGTCCTTTCTCTGTCACATATAACTTTTCATGTTCTGTCATTGTGACATAGAACTTTCCTTGTCCTGTCTCTGTCACATCGAACTTTTCCTGCCCTGTCTCTGTCACATAGAACTTCCGGTGTTCTGTCATTGTGACATAGAACTTTAGCTGTCCTGTCTCTGTCACATAGAACATTCCCAGCCCTGTCACTGCCACATAGCAAAACAGAAAGCTTTCACATTCAACTATTTATATGAGGGTTGTAAAGAGACATGAAATAGTCCCTAAAACTTGTCAGGGTATTCCTTACGTCATCACCGAGGGCGAGCAGATCAACTGATCGTCATGAACGTCCTTTACGTTGTATACACGATCGATAGTGGTCACGGGAACGTCATATTTTCACACCTGCTGGTCGGGTATGTCATGTATTACACAATTATGTAGTTTGCCTAATGGTTGTACTTACTCTGCGTATCGGGAGACATTCTTACAAAAAACGTATGATGTATGAACTGTTCAAGAAACATTTTCAATATTGAGGAAATGCTCTGTGGTTAGTGACCCATAGGTGATTCGTAATGAAGGGTTAGACTGTTGTACATACGCATCATTTTCTTACATTGCAGCTCGTTGGTATCATCTTCTCCATATGCCTCATCCGATACATCGGTGATCCACGAGCAGTTCCGGTCTAAACTGGTCTACGAGGTCAAACTGGTCATCGTCCTAGTCGCATGTCAAGATCACTTAATACAGCTGAGGTTTTTAACAGAAGCTTCAACTCTGAATTGGATGACATGTTTTGGATCTGGGGAAAATATTTCGGTGGTATAAATTCACTTCGAAATACCAGACGTTGAAATTCTAGCCTAACTATTAGGCGCGCAAGGTCTTCATTTTACTAAATCTGTAAACTGAATCCGGTTTGCTGAATCCGGTTTGTCCAATCTATTAACTTCCACTACTACTTAAATGCATTTGTGCATGAATAATGTCAGATCGTGTTTAATGATCTTCTTCTTGTTTATGTCCAAGGCATTGTTCTGAAGAACTGAAAGCACAAGTATGACATTTAGGTGTGTGCATGTGCATGTTCAAGTTCCAATAATTAATACCGTAATGTTATAGTAATTAGTATATTGTGTGTCATCTAGTCTAATGTCTCGGATGTTTTTACGCCGGCGGTTATCAATCCAGTTTAAAAACATTGCTCAACTTCTAAAACAGGTTTGTCTTTTTGGCCTTTAACGACCCAGTATTCGACTATAAGACAGTATCCTGCTATATGATTAATTTTATATATATATCCAGTGCAGAATTTATTATCCCTGAATATTCATGCAGTAGTACTGTTTCGCTCTTTGTTCGTTGTAAAGTTCGTGCCTGTTATTTTAGTATGTTGGTATCAAAACATTGTAAATTCAGTATTTTCGAGAATTATTTTTATGGCATTCTTGCTATTTGAATTAGCATTATATTTCAAAAGGTGGCCTTAGATGATAATCTATCTCAGGACATCAAAATAGTTCGGACAGCCTTCCGTCAGCAATAGGTATACTGTAAAGCGTAATTTGTAAAGGTTTTATGATTTTGTTCAACACGCAGCTACATTTGTTGGACATCCACTATGCAAGTATCAGATAATTGTCTCAGATATTGGTCAGTGTTCAGCATATTTGTACTAATATGTACTGCTTCTGGAAACAATTGTTTGCCGCTCAGGTCGTCTCATTAGAAGTCTTAAAACATCAGCATTTGTTTTACTTGTACCGAGGTGATTTGATGCATAACCGGCCACTGTGTTGAGCTGCAAGATTCAACCTCCTTTAGGGTGAGAGTATAGGGAATAGGCAAGTGAATACTTGTCAGTACACTAAGATGGATGATGTATTTCCTCAAGCAATGTCCCTGAAACATGTCTAAAAGAGCGGCCATGCGTCACTCTTGTTTCCTTTGGTGTTTCATATTTTTTAACCAGTTTACATTATTTTGAGCATGAATGTAACATTTCCCGGTCAATTTCAAAACAAAACAAAACCATTTAAGGATGTATAATCGAATCCATGTCATTGGAAAACGGAAGCAATAAACTTCTTAGGTAATGTATTTTTCTACACAGGACAGGAATGCTCATGCATGCGTGGGTTTTCATCCACCCGTTTCCAACTTCACCCGCTTCAGAGGGATACGTCTGACGGATATGACATCAAGTATAAACTGATAATTGTATGACACAAAAATGATACTGTCGCGAATAGCTGCAGGCCTGCTTTTGCGTCAAACAACAGTCATCCACTGTGCACCCTATACAATGAGTAAGGGTACTGCTACCCTGTCTGTCAGGTTCTACCAGTACATGCTCTCTGATATGGAAATGGTCAATGTAAGAAAAAAAGCGTTCACCATAGTATAGAACACTGATATTTCCACTCAGGGTGGTAGGGTATCCAAGCGTTCGTTCGTCACGCCGAAGACCCTGGTTCGATTCTCCACAGTTACAGTGTGTGAAGCCCATTTCTGTAAAGGCGCTTACAGCGGCGTAAAACTTAAATCATGCAATGATATTCCAAAAAATCAAAGTCTAAATTTCATAACGTACTGTAGGGTTATAAACAAAATATGAACGCAAGCGAATATGAAGACCGATTTTCCCATGAAATTTTCGATCGTACGTAAATGATATAATAACAATATAAATGTCATGAAATGGTCTCTGATGATTAGTATGAAACCATGTGTAAGCTGGTAACTTTGTTAAGTGTCACCTATATCATAAAGCGTCAAATGTGTTGTGTGACGACCCATGTTTTGACATAATTACACAGTGACGTTATGTAGTGTTGACTCTGTATGTACATTACACGTGTAATATAACGCACAGCCTCTGAGCACGATATTCAAATCATGTATTTGAGCATCTCTGATTGCTGTCGGTGCCTTACCTTCAATTCCGAAATCAAATTGTAGGATGTTTGGTATTTTGATACAGAATGGGTTGGAAATAGCATGAGCTGATTATCATAAACACACCATGAACAATCAGCAATTCACTTTAGTACGTGATATTGGTTTTGTCACTTCGACATTGATATTTTGCATACGTGTACACACTGCTATTTGCTGTGTCTTTTAAGTGATATTTTCTACATTGTATTTGGTAGTTATATTGAACTAACGAATTGACAGGCTTGAAAAAACACTTTCTGTCTGATATCTTATAATTTATTAAACGAAACTTTTCACTTCTTTTAGAGATATGTTAGAAGTTATATAGGCGAAAGAAAACCATGTGCTATAGACAGTCAACCTCTTCATTGCGATGAGTGTGACGTTTGATGTAGGTACCTTTGCTTGATACCATCATTGCTTGATAACGGTGTAAGTACCTATACCCAAACGGCTCACTCATTGCAATAAACAAGTTGACTATCCACAGAACTTGATTTTCACACTACGAATGCTTTCATTACACTTAATGTTTTTCCCAGAATGGGTACCGTATCATTCTGCAGTATTGTATTGCACGTAAATATACCACCCCCAAAACAAAAAACGACAGATGTTATTATCGTTGTCAAGAGGGATATGCCATAGGGCTATTCCACACACCACGTGCCCTCTCTGGTATTCAGCTATGTCAATCCTGACTGGTACTCAGCTATGCCAATGCCATCTGGCACCCATTATGCCAGTCTGGTATATCATCAGTCCGTCAAGAGGTGCTCTTTATTGCATTAACTTAACAGTATTTGCCGACTTTTCTAACCATTTATACTTCTAACATTTTATTATGTGCGTTTTTGACATGAAATTTAGTATCGTTCCATTATACCAGGTTACATTTTGGTTGCCGTAGGTAATGGCAACACAGATCAATACAGTTAGTAAACCAATCAAAGGATCATAGATAGATGTGTTTAGATTTCATGTACTGTCCGATGTTTGCTCCGTGTGTCCTTGCCAAGTTATGATATACTTCATGGCGCCGTGCGAAATCTTGACATATAGTCTTAAAATACTAATAGCATTATATGTATCCTATGGTACTGCCGACATCATCTTGAAGTGCTTTTCTGTAGGGTTTTTGATGTCCGCTTCAAGAACGCTCGACGGTATGGCGGCCTGTATTGTTCTTAAGACTTAATTCCATTTTGGTAAGGATTTTATACAGTGTGTATTTGCTTGCTTTAATACCTGTATATTAGAATAAAGCTTTCATGGAATGAGTGTGTTTATCATTTGTTGATTCTCCATAACATTGTTTTACACTATGGATGACAATAGGTAACCAAGGTAAGGTACCCAACGACTACTTCATTACGTGCTTGCAAGCTATTATTTGCATGCGCATACCTTGGAAGTGTACAACACCTAAACTCAAGGACAGATAAACTGACATTATATTTCAATAATATAGGTCACTGGCCCATAGTACAAACATATGCAAATGTACTAGTATATAATACATACATCGGTATACTGGGTGAAAACTGAAATTGAAATTAAACAACACTTTAAACACAAAGAATATGCTTCAGAATAAACTTGGTGTGTTTCTAATATCGAAGAAACATATGGCTGGAAGGGCGAACATCTTAATCGTTAAACTATTATATTACACAGTTTTGTGTTTTGTTCTTAATATGTGTTTTTGTTGGACTAGAGCTCTGTAATGGCGGTTTGTCTGTTTAATTATGTATGTTTATTCATCTGCAGTGGAACATAGACGCGCAGAACAGAAAACTGACTTCGTTGAAGGTACTAAACTTTGTAAGGGAAATTATACTATACTGTCAAATTCGATATATAAACTCAGTAACGAAGTATACACATAGAGATACACACACCGGATTGGATCCCCCTTATGTGTGAATCGAATTTCTGGTGCCGCCCGCCCTGATGCTGTAAGAATATTTCTAAAGGTGGTGTAAAAACATACCCACATATATGGGGGCAAAATGAAGGTTCACGTATAGTTTCAACCCTTTAATACATACATACATACATACATACATACATACATACATACATACATACATACATACATACATACATACATACATACATACATACATACATACATACATACATACATACATACATATGTACATACATACATACATACATATAGATAGACAGACACACGCATACACATTCTAACACACACTCACATACCCACGCTGTGTATATTCCATCTTAATTGTACGATGTTTTCTCTCACGGGTGTACGCATGACTCAAACAATTTCGGGGAATCCAAACTGCACTGTGACAGAACTTCCGTGTTACACAAATGGATCAAACAACATCTGAGTGCAGGAGATGATACAGAACAGCGTAACATTTCGTTTTCCGTTTTCATACAAGTAAGGCGACATCACGAAGCCCATAGACAATTAGACAGACCGGTCAACGTACAGTTGAGTGAGTAATAATCAGCTCTGGCGGGGAACAGTGACACATTATCGGCCGATTAGGTTTGTTATGCATTACGACACTGCATAGTTTCGGGAACATATGTCGCGTTGAAATTTCCCGATAGTTGACTACACAGTGCAGAGGAATGTGCAGTGTTGGGGAATGCACAGTTTTAAGGAATACACAGTGCGGGGGAATGTACAGTGTTTGGAATTCTACACTTTCAACGAGTACGCAGAGCAGTGTTGGGGAATGCACAGGTTTAGGAATATACTGTGCATTGGATTGTAGAGTTTGGAGAATGCACCGTTTTAAGGACTACACAGTGCAGGGGAATGTATAGTGTCTGGGAATCCACAGTTTTAAGAAATACATGATGCAGGGGAATTCACAGTGTTGGGAAATACACAATGCAGAGGAATACACAATGCAGGGGAATGTACAGAGCTCTGAAATCCAATGTTGCAGGGGAGTAGGGTAGTACACAGTGTGGGCGGATGAACAGTAGTGTAGGGGAATGTACACTTAAAGGATAATTATGTACATACTGGGGAATGTACACTACAGGAAACAATGCTGTGTCCAGTGACACTTGTCTACTACTGGACGTGCTCATATACGGCCTCATGCTGGTCGTTTGTTCTTAGCTGTCTGCACTTTGGATGGTGGAGTTCGTTCACTTCCCCCACCTCAACAATGTCTTCGTAACTGTTCACATCGACATCGCGGCATCCATCTGCGTTTCCAGTGGTGTCGGTACCGGCAGAATACACGACACCGTCCGCAGCGGTCAAGTATTGTCTCTGCTGTTGTCTCCGAGTCCATCTTAGCACCATCTTCCTGGAGAGTGATAAAATAGAACGGAATTTATGCAGTATGAAATAGTCGGTATGCTGACTGTGAGTTTCTGATTGAAGGGATCGTTGTTATTGCAACTGACAGTAATTACTGAGTATATACGATCTCTGTTTTACGTTTTAGAGGGTGTCGTATATAATAAAAGGGAACAGCGAGTCGCACTCAAACAGGGATTGTCGATGGGATGAATCACTTAATTTATCAACCTCGAGTAAACTATTGATAAAACATCGCGTTGTTGTTTTCAACAACAGAACATTCACACCGCTTTATGAAGAGCCCAGTTTCTGATTTCCACTGGCATTTTAATGTATAAAGCAAAATAATACCTTATGACAAAGCCAGTTAGACAACATATAATTCCAACAGGAACGACTGTAATCGCTATGACAATCCAGGTGCTCGAGTCTGCTCCTGAAACAGAAAATACCTCTCTGTATACGTGTATACATGAGTTTCTTCTGACAATGTTGGACAAAGTAACGTTGTACAAAGCTATCTTAACATTAAGATGATCGTGCGAAGTTTTACGACCGACTTGGCGCTAAGGCTGTTTTATACAATGACACCCACATTTGTAATAGTTACGTTAAAATGTTGTCACGTTAACCTACGGGTGCAATAGGGTCCTGACCATCCGGCTGTACATCCGTGAACACATACTACAGTGAACCCATCAATGGTCAGCATACAGTCCAAGTTTAGGCAGTGGTCGCTGCAGCTGATGTTACAGAGGGAGCCGTAGAGAGATGGTTTGCATCCAGCTTTGCATTCTCCCGTCACTCTGTCACATGTGTATTTGCATCCGGTGGCACATTTTCGATCACAATGTATCCCGAACCAGCCTCTTAAACAGCCGTGGTTACACCATCCCGAGTTAATCAAACATGTATCATTCGAAAGCATCCTACAATTCCTGTTGCACCTTTTGTCACAATATGGCCCGTACATTCCATTCTTGCAACCACCTGAACATCTACCATTTGTTTTGTCACAGAGTCCTGTACGGCAGTTCTTGCACTCAAACTGGCACGAGTTCCCAAAATGACCAAATGTACAGGATTTGCACACATTCCTGGCCTGCTCACAAGCTCTGCAGTGTAAGCCACACGTCTTATCGCACCTGCTGCCTCGATATCCATCACGACAAGACTTACAGGTGCCATCAGCGTTGCAGGAACGGGACTCACACGTATCAGGACACGTCTCGTCACAGGTGTCTCCGAATAAGCCCTCAAGACACCCGGCAGTACAGGATCCATTTACGCTGCAGAGTTCTTTTGAACATCTACCCCGACAACTGTGGTTGCAGGTTTGTCCGTACCACCCGATCAGACACTTTGAGTGAGGACCGTTCGCGCAGTTCGGACACTGTTGGTCGCATTTGTCTCCTATCCAACCAGCCGCACAGCCCAAATGACATGAGCCTTCAGAATTACATAGGTTGTTTTTGCAACTTACTGGACACTTCTGCTTGCACTGGCTACCGTAATAACCATCATTGCAAACACAATCTTTTCCTTTCACATCCACACAGGAGGAACAGTGCTCACAAGGTATATTGCACTTCGTACCATAACGATTTGGCCTACATCCCTTGATACATTCCCCGGTCCATCTGTTACAGAATGCATTTTTGCATCCATCACTACAGTCTTGTCCACAGTAAAGCCCTCTTTTGCCTTTACCGCAGACACCTTCACAATAGATGCTGTAAGTGAAGTTTTCTTTTGTTGTCTTTGGTTGTCTTGAACAAGGCACGCATGTGCCGTCATCAGAGTAGAAGGTCCCTCCACGGCATAATGGATCGGCTATGAGTAACAAAGAGGAAAACTATAGACAGTACATGATTACCCCCACCACACCACACGTACACTGACGCATGCATGAACGTATTAACATTTTTTATAGGGTATGTATACGTATACATTCTTATGCTCTCAGGCACGCGCGTATACGCTCACAAGGTTTCACACACACGCACACACACAGACTCACACACGCACACACACAGACATACACTCACACACATATTCACACATGAAATAAGTAAATAGGTAAAACCGTCATCTTAAACAAATGTATTCACCATTTATAGCAAGTATTTTATCCAACAATTCAGATGAAGTCAAATGCAGGTGACATATAAACATACACTAACACCGTTGTGGTTATAGGGCCTTGGGGATAACGGATTAACTTGTCACGGTGATGGCCTGGGGGCTCGATTCGCCACTTGCGTACGGTGTGTGAAGCCCACCGCTGGTGATACTGCTAATATATTTGTAGAGTCGCGTAAAATCATACTCACTCATTCGTTAAAAATGTAGATGGACTGTATTTGTAGTGTGTTTTAGGATTCTCCCACAAAGTGTGAACACAACAGACCCAATCACCACTCTGTGATGTCTTATTACTAGCACTGAGACAATTATCCCCACTCAGATCATTCCCGTTATACATCGGAAGAAAATTAAGGTATTTCGACAGAGTATTGAACCTTACACGCCAAACACAACTTGACATTAAAATGATCAAATTTGATGCCGTCAAAAATAAACTATTTATACTTACCACTACTCAACTGTATGAAAATTACAACACATATGATCATAATGCCATCATGCTCATCATACGCCATTGTATTGTTACACTGGAAGGAGAGGCAGCTCCGAAGACCACAGCACATTTACATTCAAGCGGACACTTTCAACTCTGCAATGTTCGCTGCACTTTGCTCAGTTTAGAGGCATATATTATCCTTGCATTTACTTTCGATCGCAATACAACATATTCACAAAACATCCACAATATACAGTGTCATTCACTTGTTTCCTTGTTGCCCTTTCACCCGGCCATTACTGTTGTTATGCATTGACGCGAGATCAGTTTTCGGTGTAGAGAAAGGTCCAGAATAAAAACGTCCTGCAAGAGTTATAAGTCACGTCGAAACCTCAAAATCATTTCTCAAGAAATCAAGCCCAAAGAAATGCGTGTGGTTGTTTTTTTATTGAGGAAAAAGACACTGTACATAAAGGAGGAAGCGTTAAACAAGCTTTCATGGAAATATGAAAAAAACGAAACTAAACACATGTGATGGGTAAAGGAGAGTGAGTGAGTGAGTTTAGTTTTACACCGCGCCCAGCAATATTCCAGTCATATGGCATATATAAAGAATCGAGTCTGGACCAGACAATCCAGTTATCAACAACATGAGCAATGATCTGCGCAATCGGGAACCGAAGACATTTTTATGGCAAGCATGGGTTGTTGAAGGCCTATTCTACCCCGGGACCTTCACGGGTGGGTAAAGGAAAGTATACATCCAAGTCGTGATGTAGGCATTAAACTGTGGAATAAACACACTTCAAATATCTAATCTGCAGCAGGGCCTGGCTCCTCATCAGCTGCAGGGGGATTCCACTTATGAGCTTTGGGAATAACTGCATAGTGCCTCACTGGATCACTGCATAGTGTGGTTCCTCTCTCTGCATAGATCTAGGGACATTCTTTGAACATTTAGTCGATGCGTCTGTGGATTATTGCCAATAACTGCTCATCTTTGATACCTGTACTTAAGTTGCCTAATCTGAAACTGTTGCATAATGTGGCTCGTCATTGGCTGCAGTAGGATGCCCCTGCGGAGTATCGGGGATAACTGCATAGTGTTCTTCATTTGTGGACACTCTGTGACCTTCAGCTGGTATATCGGCGTAGTATGGATCATTCATGCCAGGACTGTGATGGTGCTCATTGGAATCAGGGATCACTGCATAGTGTGGTTCCTCTCTCCCATCGACATTCTCAGTCATCACTGCTTGATGGTGAATTGAATATTGGTCGATGGGATTGAGATAAAGTGACCAGTTAACCTGCCGTCTATACCTGAAACATCGAGATGTCAGACAGAGTACTTGGCGTATTATCACGATGGGAGTGGTAAATAGGGTATGTGTGATATCAACAGGTATTCACGCCAAGATGTTGTGTGCACAAAAGGAATTTCTCTAAGGCTAAATCATCTACATAAATGTTACACAAGCATATTATCATACGATATCCCCTATCATTCTTAGCGTTCAACATAGGTAGTGGTCATAATAGGTCTTTGGAAACATACCTTTTGAATAAACAAATGAACGTCAGCATGAAAACAGTGACTCCTAAAACTACAGGGACAACCACCGTAATCCGGGATGAAATATTCGGTTCTGGAAATAAGAAATTCCAGTTAAGAATTAAGAGGAATATTTAATGTAATCATACATTTAACATACAAAGTTAACATACAGAGTAAACTGCTGTACTTATATCATGTACATTAATGTCACAGCCTCACCCAAACCTTATGCAACATCAGTGGACGTATCTATATTATTAAGCTTTGTACATGTCTGTACACACAACTGGTCCCAATTTCTCGAAACAAACTTAAGTTTTTACTCAAATTTCAAACTGAGTTTGACAGTTTGAAACTGCTGAATTTTTAACTCAAACGCATTTATAAAACACAAAATGGCCAAACACCTAAAACAATATATTCACAAAACTCAAACTAAACTGTCTACTATTTTCGAGTTTAATATCAATTTCAGTACAGTACAATGTATTTTCTCAAATCTGAGTAAAAACTCGAACCTAAGTAAAAAATCAGACTTAAGTTTGTTTCAAGAAATTGGGGCCTGTTTTTATTAACATATCTTTTGAAATGGGTCCTGTACATTAACAAGCCGTCAGAGTGGACGTATGGATTAAAAGGTTATGTGTTCATACGCTTGATATGATCAAAAGGATGCAGGAAGAGCATAGTTTCCCTTGGTTCTCCTACTCTGCTCTCAAAATACCTTTGTGTTCACCTACCTGTGCAAGAATCACCGCTCCATCCTGCAATACACGAAATACACAATCCACTCATCCTCTCGCATTTTCTGCAATGTTCTGGACACTGGTCTGAACAGTCATCCGTGTAAAGCCCTTCTCTACATCCTTCAGTGCATGTTCCGTTTTTTTCACACAGTGTGTTCTTGCAAACCAGACTGCAGTTCAGAGAACATGAAGAACCGTACCACCCACTCTTACATTTCGTACACACACCTGTTGATCTGTTACAGGATTGGCAGTTGTGGGAGCATTCGTGTTCACACATAGAGCCCCAACGTCCGTCAGGACAATCCAAACTACATGTCACATTTTGCAGTTCCCCTTCAACAGCGCGACACATTTGAAGAGGGCATGTAGTATTGCATGTGTTCTCGCAATATTTTCCATAAACAGTTGATTTACATCCACCACGACACAACGCGGTAGTCTGGTCACATTCCCCCTTCGCACAGCCTCTACTACATGTCAAGTTACAGGACTCTCCATGATAACCTTTTATACAACCTCGGACACAAACGCCCGATCGTTGAGAACACTCATCATTCTTACAGTTTAGGCTGCATTTGGACACACATCGACTTCCACTGAACCCAAGGGTACAGTTCATACAAAATCCCCTTATGTCACAGATTCCCTGGTAGCAGTTTACGGGACACTTTTGGTCACACATGGCTCCATAGTATCCATCTGTGCACTGACATTTACCGTCGATGGTGCAAATGTTGTTGAGACACCCCTCTGCACAACGTAAGAAGCAAGCATCGCCGTGCCACCCTTGCTCGCATTCACTACATCGTCCAGTGACCTGGTGGCAAGCAGAACAACCGGTGCTAAAGCATCCCTCTTGGCATAAACCACTCTCATGATTATGGACACATGGCTTACATAGTCCTGTCTGGCCATTACATTGTACGTATCCGCAATACTGGGAACATGTCTGTGTACATTTGGGGCCGTAGAATCCTACCTTGCACCCATTACAACTGCCGTCATTCTGATCACAATGACCTTTGTGGCAGTTATCACTACATTCTTCTCCACAGTCGTTACCGTAAAACCCAGGCGTACATCCCAGTGAACAGCGTCCACTGTGACCATTACAGGCTTGGTTCACACATCTGTGGCTGCATCTGTGCTCGCATCTCGGACCCCACCATGTGTTATCGCATTCAAATGAACACCTGTTATGGTTACACGACAAACTGTGACAGTGTTGGCATTTACCACGACAATGTCCGTCTACGAGGCATTCCTGATTGCAGTGTTTACCATGTAACCCATTCCTGCACTTCCCCAAGCCACAGACTAGTGAACAAGAATCACCCCCTGCAAATAAACAATTAACATAATATTATGTAAAACTTTTGGTCGATATTCTGCTTATCGTTTCGTCTCAAAGAAATGCATCAATCTACTGTAGAATAATAAAGCTAAAGGTTGTCGAACTCGAGTGCTTTAGTTTTTTCCACGTCTCATATAATAACATTTCTTTATTGGATTGGTCACGACATGAAAAAAACGTTTGTTCACAAGATGCGTAAACATGACAGAAAATATTTGCAAAATGGATTTGAAAAGAACAACTTATCAAAAATATCTTCATAGCATAGCAGGAGAACTCTTGCCCCTTTAATACTCGATCCTCTGAAAGCTTTAGGCAGCCTGACGTGATGTACGTACCACAAATAGTAGTAACTTGCTATGCAGTATGTTATCCACGAGTTGTAGGACCGTTTGGGTAACCAAGTGGTTAAAGTGTTCGCTCGTCATTAAAGTGTTTGCTCGTCATTTTGAACACTGGAATTCCCCACATGGGTACAATGCGTCAAGCCCATTTCTGGCGTCTCCCGTCGTGATATTGCTGGAATATTACTATAAAAACGGCGTGCAACTAAACTCATTCACCCATTAGTATTCCTTGCCACACAAACATGTTGTTTACAAACATTGTAAAAGTGTATACAAACTATCGTATACTCTCTCAACTGATCAGGACGAATAGAATTGTCCTACAGACCAAGAAAGTACATGGATTAGTAGTTTTATGACGTGGGTGATTTCCTCCCTTAACAGAAATCAGATGCGTTGGTTTTGTGGAACTTGACAAATGGTCTCAGAAACATTTTATGACTGAGGCAGGACATACGGATCAGGGTTCACTTGCACAAAGCGATCTTTGCGCTACAACGATTGTAACTCCCATTCTTTAACCTAGGGTGAGGGTGAGTTTAGTTTTACGCCGCACTCGGCGATATTCCAACCATACGGTCGCTATCTAAATAATCGAGTCTGCACCAGACAATCCAGTGACCAACAACATGAGCATCGATCTACGCAATTGGGAACCGATGACATGTGTCAACCAAGTCAGTGAGCCCGGCCACCCGATCCCGTTCGTCGCCACTTACGGCAAGCATAGTCGCCTTTTATGGCAAGCATGGGTTGCTGAAGGCCTATTCTACAGTGGGATCTTCACGGGTCTCTTTAGCCTAGGCTTACGATAGTCATAGTATTAAGATACGATACCTTGAGGGTTCTATCTTGATCATTTCTAATTTTCTGTGACTCATATACTGAACAGCTAAAGAAACGGGATTAGGGTTAGGTCTCAAAAATATGAAATCTCACGAAAGTAAGCTGTCATGTTTGTGCCTTCTATTTAAAAAGTTGACAAAAACACAAAGTTGCTTTTGTTTTGCTGTTCAGTACAGTGTAAGCTGTCAAAACCGGCATCTGCCCAATCCGGCAAGTTGTGAACACCAACATATAATCTCAGTCCCATCCTTGGCGTGTACATTTATCTCTATGATCCGGGACATTGTCTCAACCGGAATATTTCTCCAGCCCCAATGAATGCCGGTTTAGACAGCTACCACTGTATATGAATAGCGATACTGTGGAAACAGAAAGCTCATGTGACCTTCAGGAATACTTCCGTGTAGGTCAATGCGATGAACTTGAACAGTAAACATCACGGAAATAATCAGTCTCGGTTATCTACCGAAATTTAGTATGTTGCGAGGATACGCAAAAACGGTGAAAAGTATGCGAATAAATAGCTGGGTGGCTGTGAGCATCCCAGTATCATTACTGTACACCGTTTGTTAAAAATGATCATGTACCGTTCCTTTGCAAGGGCTTTAACAGCATAAACCACTGACTTTATGTCTTCTCCGTATGACACTGTCTGGGAAACGTATCGATCACGTGATGTGAAAATACCACAGCTTCCACTCAGGACGTGAAATATTCGTTCGATATGTAGAAACGTTCTTTAGAATCAGTACGGCTGTTGCCATATTTTGAAGAATGTTTCTGTTCGATACGAGGTCTCCCTCACGCCTAGCGTAGAATGTGTATTTCACTAAGTTAAACAAACTTAAACAAAATGCCCTTTCTCAGACTGGTCTTAGTCATATCATAGTGATATCAGGTTTATAAGCACTACACTCTGGGTCATTGACAGTGGTCACCAGTGAAACTGAGTGTGATATGATAAACAATCTTTGTGAATAGACCGTTATACTCACCGGAGATGTAAAGGGTGACAAAAGCAGTAATTATGTAATAACGTCTTAATCCCATTCTGATCAAACAGTCAGGCATAATTCTGTAACCCAGTCAAGTATACAAAAGTATTGTGAGTGACATATGCATTCATATATCCTTCTTTTTTGATGTTTCATTTCCCACAGTGAAACAACAAGTACCCAATATGTCCTTTTATGGATATGCAGGTATCAGATTCCTCCTGGCGATTCTATCGGAATTCCCACACTGAAACTTGCCGTGAATCAATCATTAGCTTTCAAAAATATTTGAAGCTTGTGTAACATGAAGTAATATGAAACTTCCCCTTCACAGGCGACTCTGTCATTACTGTAATAATGACGTTGAAGAGGGGTACCATGTGTTATTAGTATGCCCACTATTTGATGTTGATGAATAATTCATCCACCCATCCAGTTTGTCAAAGTGTGTGTGTGTGTACCACCTCATGAGATTACAGAAACAAAATGTAACACAATGTGCCTGGGCTATTGAAATATCTAAACACACCAGCAACCCACAGTTGTGATTTGAAACATTATACTCTGTTTTAGACTGCTCTGTCACGATATGGCTGCAATACTGCCGATGTGATGTTACATATTAACTCACTCACTCACTATGCTCTGTTTTGTTTTTGCCCAGAAATAAACGTGATCTTGAACTTGCACCACGGGGACATGTAACTCACTGGTTACATGTTACATATGCACTGGTATCATGTTACAGTTTGTGACATTCATATTCATTCCATAATTAAGTTTGTCTGTAGGACTATATTGACGATTCGGGTACAGCATGCATTGATCTGTATGTATGCATAAGTAACGACGTTTGCTTTTTGATTACAGAATAAGGGGTCCTCAGCTGAAAAAGTGGTCAGTGACTCGACATTAATGGTATACAGAATGCTGGCAAGCCAACGAGGGCTATTGCGAAAACTGTTGACCCATCAACTATTAGTCGAGTGTCCAGAAAGCATCAGCACACGAAGGACGATCAGGACAATTAACTCCTTGGACTCAGCCCATTACACAGTACCAACTCTTCTTTTGTTCAAGTTGTAGGTTAAAACAGAGTGGCTAACACACTTGCCTAATATAGAACCAGGCGACCTATCACACGTCACTATTTCATAGGGAAGGGACAAGTGCGCGGTCGAAAGTTACGGTCGATTTATTTCCTTCATGACTGATAGTTCAGTTCACAGAAACATTGCATATGGGCAAAGAATGTCTTGGAGCAAGTGTCGTTTGGTGGGGTTTCACTGACGGTGTGGGGTTGCCTTTCACATGACTACAATCTGGCCTTGACCTCAGATAAAACGTGAATGGTCATAGGTACATCACTGACATCCTAGATAGATTTTTGCATCACATGTCTGACCTCAATAGCAGGTTTCAAGGACGACTGTGAACTGTCACATTTTGTCTGCCTCGTTGATGAACGGAAGGAGGTAGTAGGGACCTTGCTTGGCGTGCCCAGAGTCCAGACCTTGACATGACGAGTCACAGAATACGCCAAACATATTCTCCAGTGCGTGTCCCCCATGAGGAATGGAATGCAGTTTTTAAACATCAATTTTACAGCCAAATTCAGATACAGTCAATGCAGAGAAGGAATATTGGTTTACACCAGATACTGACATTATGTTAGGTTACTCGTATTTAACTTTTTGAGTAGCATCCTAGAAATTACTGGTATAGGGAAGACAAGACTTATGGATGATTAACTTCAGTTCTATGTTTTAACAATGGGGACGTTTCGGTACAAATTCTTATACTGTTTTCAAGCATATCCATAATTGTATTGTCATCTCAGATTGTATGGATGAAACAGCCACCATATGAACTCACGTATCAGCATTACACTAGGAGTACATTTTATGCCAAGTTTGCATCTCTGAATATACTGTTGTGCTTCATGTAATGATGGCATGTAAGGACATACTTTATGATAAACAATACCCTTATTCGGGTGATGCGACGTTTCGATACAAATTCTTGTACAATTCAAGTGCAAGAACAAAGAATTTGTATCGAAACGTCGCATTACAAGAGTAAACAAGTTCTTTATCTATAAAGTTTGTCTGTATCTGACTCTCCAGCTTCTAAAAATGTTACCCAAAGAAGATTTGCAACTATGAAATTACTCCTTACGGGTCAGGTTATCTGGAAAGTAAGTTAGATTACGGTTTGGGCAAAGTCCCATTGCTGTGGTTAATATTACATTGATACTACACTGGAGATGTTATCTTAATTTGTTTCTTTGAGTGGGGGTCAGGTCCTTTAATAGCACATGCTGCAGGTATCAGTGTGTGAATAAATCTTGGCAAGAGTGTCACAGTCTGGTTGTAACGCGCTGTTCATAGCAGAAATAAAAGTAACCATTTTGGAACATGTTATCTACTATAACCATGTTGGGAGAGTGCATGTTAGTGTCAGTCGATAGGTGACTTGTACAAGGAGAAACAATAATTGAAGTGATAACTGACATGCATGTAACAACCCTCGTCAGCAGACTGCCATTACCGACAAGGATTGGGGAAATATGACGGATACGTTTCCTTGCTATCTTTTCAGGGTTCCGTGAAAGAGAGTGGAGGCTATTTATTCAACTCAGTCGCGATTACTCAATAACTGCCCAACCGAAGACAAAACGAATACGTGTATTATGTATAGACTTTGCTATTCGTCTGTATCTAAAAGGATATATACACCACACGAGCGCCCGTCGACAATCTGTCATCAGACATCTAGGTAAAGTCTCATTTACTTAAACCGAGGAACGTAGCAAAGAAACCTTGTCTGAATTAAAAAAGGGTAAGTTCCACTTGGTATCAAATATTTGTTTACAACAACGTCATTCAGAAGCATCTGGGAATGAGCAGTTCGAACATGCAGCGAATAAAGTTTACAGGCAACCATATATATCCAGTGGCTACAATAAAAGTGAAAGAGATCCGATGGGCCTGTTTAGACGTACATGTTTGCAGAGAGTCGAAAAACACCTCACAAATGATTCTTTGCCCAAAATGATGTGCACCTGTGTAACTTCGTGCAAAAAATGCCTGTAGCCTTCATTGTAAACCAAAAGTCAATGTGTTCTGTAATCTGATTGGTTAAAAAACATGATCAACTGTTTTTTTTATTCCCGGAATCTGTAAGACTATTCGTTGCGTATTGACACGTAGAAACACCGCAAACAATTGTTTTGTTGTGTCATCAAAAGTGGTGACGTCATTCAAGTCATATTGTGACGTAAAGTTAGAATGACGTCACAAATGAGCAATTCCAGATGCGACCATTGGAGCCAGCTGAAACGGCCAGTTGATGACACTTCACTGCTGCACCCGCACTCGATGTAAACGAGTGCAGACAGTAACACCCTTTGGTTTACTTTTTTGTTTACAATGGAGATGATTACATCCATTACTCCCAGAAGATCGCCTATTATTTAATGTACAGAAACGCAAAAAGAGTGAGTGCACAAGATGTGTAAGGTGATTTGTTTTTGTCAATGAATGATGGTGCAGTACATTGATTGGCAGAAAACATTGATAGATGGGATATGTGCCGTTCGCTATAATCTATACCATACAAATGAATATTAAATCTGATAAAGATCTATCTAAGTCCGCATTTCCTGTTGTGTTACAGGGTTTGTTAATTAACACTGCATCATGGAGTCATTGTAGTCCATGGTAATGTCGGAGTATTGCCGAATGACACCATGTTTTATGTGAGTTCATGGATGGAGAGTGAGTAAGTTCAGTTTTGCGCCACTCTTAGCAATATTCCAGCAATGTCACTGCTGGGAAACACATGAAATGGGTTTCACGCATTGTACCCATGTGGGGAATACAACCCGAGTCGGCGTGACAAGCGAACACTTTAACCATTAGGCCACCACCGGTCCTCCCGCTTAGGAACCTGGATATGGAATCACATACATTATCAAGACAACATACAGTTTATTTATACTGTTTAGTTGGCTTTAGTTAATCACATAAATAAATAACTCATTCGGGTCACATAATCGTTTCATAAGCGAATCTATATCCGGGAATCAAATGATCAATAACACCATCAGAGTCTTCTTGATAAAAACAGTATCTCATTGAAACAGATTCCATTAAGTGCGAAGGGCAGAATAACGACTGAATTTATATGATTGTGTCAGCAAAAGCCCTTTTGTAAAGACAATCCACTATATTGTAACCTCCTTTCCTTGAAGAGCCTTATGATGAACCAGTGAACACCCGGGTAAGAACGGATATTCATCAATCCATGGTTATCGTAAGAGGGCAGTCAGACTTGCTGACTTGATCGACAAATATCATCGTATTCCAATGCCATAGATCGATGCTAATGATATTGATCACTGGATTGTCTAGACCCGACTCACTTATTTTCAGGGGGCTGAAATATTGCTGGGTGTGGTGTAATCACAAACTCACTCAGTCACATGTTAACAATGCCGATGCGCTACGAGCTGATATATTTAGCCATGTGTTTTCAACTTCATGGACTGAAAACACCAAGCAGATATGCTGTGACGTCAAACAATGTGACGTCAAACACTCATAATGTTTCACTTCAAACAAAACAACTTTCATGTGTTGCAATACTGTTGACCTAGAATTCGAGTAGATCCTGGTCTTGAGAATGGTAACAACCTTTTCAAATGTATCGGTGTATTATAGAAAAGGTAAATATCTGATATGAAATACGTGGACATACATGTAAGCATGTGGAAATATCGTGTAAGCGTGAGAGAAAGATACTTTAATAATGTTAGTTTGTATCACGTAGTAAGATTAAAATCAAAGCTGAACAAAATATACTATAAAACCCTAACAAAACCCAAAACAAACAAACAAACAAAAACAGGCAAAAACAAAACACAACACAAAAAAATCACAGTGGAAACAAGTATTCAGTTCAACGCGCATCAGGAAATTTTCTGGAGAGAAAGCCTCAACACAGCTTTTAAAAAAAATAACAAATCACGAAGCCTGTCATAAAACAATAATTATTACTATTTGTATACATTCTTCTCTACACGTAGGCGCATAAAACAATCATTGTCTTAAAAATACTGGAAACATATGCACGTGCATAAGTTACATGTATGATGTAATGTTAATTTTATAACCCAATTTCTTTTTTTTGGATGTAATGAAGAAAAGAAACCCCAAAGCGTCGAAGAAAGTATGTGCTTTTGTAGACGTATAGTTGGTTTATGTAGACGTATAGGCAGTACAAGATAGGAACAACTGATAACGGGAACCTGGCAAATAAAGGTACTCAAATCAAATCCACTCTTCCAACTGTGACTAGTTGGAATAGTGTCACATGACATTATTTAACAAAAGTTCATCGTAAATTGCGAAGGCATATGAAGGAGCGCATTCGTTTTATGATTGGAAAACAGTTGTTTTACGGAACTTCAATTTTGTGCTGATTTGAAGTGAAGATGCCTGTTATCGAAGGTATTGTGGACATTATCTCGAGATAGGTTTATGGAGTTAGTCTCTGTAAGTGTTCCGTGTTAGAAACTAAACAAAAATCGAAACAAAATATTAAGTCACAGTTAGTCTTAGTGAAACTGCTATATGTTTTACTATATGCTATACATATTGTATCTATATAATTCTAGGGAGAATGTGATAGATGGGGATTAAACTGAGGTATGTATATAAAGAATATATAAAAAAGTTATACTCATGTGTATAATGTGAGATAGCAACGTTCCAGGTATATGGAGGCGGTCTGTAAAAGATCGACTCGGGACCAGACAATCCAGTGACCAAAAACATGAGTATCGATCTGCGCAGTTGGGAACCGATGACATGTGTGAACCAGGTCCACGAGTTGGAGCACCCAATCCCGTTAGTCGCATCTTACAACATTCAAGCCTTTTATGGCAAACATGGGTTGCTGAAGGCATAAGAGGAGATAAGAGGAGGATGAGTACAGGCTGCAAGGGATGGGAAAGTCATGACCTCTTTGCACGAGAAAACATATGAGTATAATAATAACAGGCTATTTATATCGCGCCTTTCCACGTCACAAGGATATGCTCAAAGCGCGTCCTGAGCTCCATTTGAAATATACAGAGCTGGCAGGTACAAATGGTTGTAAGTCACTTGTAACGGAGAAATAAATGAGTCATGAGTCGTGATTTGAATGTACTTAGGGAAGGAGATGATTTTGACTCAAGTGGGAGAGAGTTCCACAGAGACGCTGATGCATATGAAAAGGTTTTTGAGCCAAATGATTTTAGATTATAGCTTGGGACAGCAAGTAACAGTTGTTGTGAAGAACGCAGAGTTCTTTCTGGAGAGTAATGTGTAAGGAGGTCCTGAAGGTAGGAAGGTCCTGAGTTATAGAAAAGCTGATAGGTGAGGCAGAGAATCTTGAAATCAATCTTTTCCCGAATACGGAGCCAGTGTAGAGACTTCAGAATAGGAGAGATGTGGCAGCGTGTACTGGTGAGAGTGATAATGCGTGCAGCTTTGTTCTGGATTTTCTGAAGACGATGGAGTTGAGACGAGGAGATGCCAAACAGTAAGCTGTTGCAGTAATCCAGGCGGGATAAAATCAATGTCTGCACTAGGGTGGCAGTGGCATCTTTTGTCAGAACTTTGCGGATGCTGCCAATGCTCTTCAGATGGTAGTGGCGGGTCTATACTAGATGATTTATCTGCTTGTCCATACTGGGGTTTGAATCCAAAAGAAGGTTTTTCACAGGAGAATAAAAAGGAATCGAAGACTGCCCATTGGAAATATCTGTGTTGACAAATTTCTGTTGTCTTGAGACTGCGGAGATGATCATTGTTTCGGTTGTTTTCATCGTTAAGTTTCTGCTTGTTAGCAGACATCCATGATCTTGTGCTGGTGCGGCATGCTTCGAGGTTGGACTTGTACTCTAGCTATAGCTGACTATGTTCTGAGGACTTCAAACTGTCAAACAGTCGGCTGTCGTCCGCATAGAAATGATGGTGCACATGGTAAGCAGACAGTTATCCACGCGGTTGAGTATACAGGCAGAACAGAATGAGTCCAAGAGCTAATCCATGGGGGAACCCACAGGTTAGAGTGCGACTGAGCGATGACGATGTTCCAGTGTGAATGGTCTGGACTGCGTATAAGCTGCTGGGAATGGGGGTGGGTTGACTGTTGGCTACAAGGGATTGGCGATGACTGCTGTAGATGAGAAGGGCATGGGTACAGGTTGCTAGGGATGGGAGAGGGCTGAGGATAGGTTGCTAGGGATGGGAAAGAGGTGACTACGGGCTGCTAGGGATGGGAATCCGATGGGTATAGGCCTGCTATAGATGAGAAGGGCATGGGTACAGGTTGCTAGGGATGGGAGAGGGCTGAGGATAGGTTGCTAAGGATGGGAAAGAGGTGACTACGGGCTGCCAGGGATGGGAATCCGATGGGTGTAGGCTGTTAGAATTGACGTCCGGTTAGCATAGGATTGTGAGTTTGGGTCTGAGTAGCTGTTGGTTGTGATATACTCTCAGGGGTATACAAGAAAGATTATATATGACAAGGCATGATTTGTATCTATATAACATTCGAAGGATCCTAGGATTTGGAATTGTTATTTCATTTTAAACTGTACTTTGGTGATATTGCATCATATCATTCCAGGCACATCTAAACCTTGAAAGGACTGAAATCGGGCTGTTTGAAGATTTTGGTGATTAAACGGGGACTCCCAGTGACTTAGAAAGCATGTTTTCAGATTTATTTCCTTGTGGATTTCAATCTACCTGATAGTTAGCGGTAATATCGATGTCCTATTAAATTGGTCAGTCCACCTATTTCACCATATCATCATTTGGAGTAATACAATACACAATACATACAGTACGCACAAGGAGAAAAAGCAATGTTCTAGGCTTAACATCTGTCTAACGAAAGAGTTAACTATGGTGGTTAGAAATTGTAGAAGATTAGAATTTGTAACCTAGGATATATCAAACACATCTCAAGCATGGATAGTGTATAAGTTTCTGTGTGTTGATTAATCTATGCTCTCGCCGTTGTCAGTGAATGACAATGGTCTGGCATAGACGTGTTCCCCATCGGTGTCTTGGTCCATGGGGACCCCTAGTCGTCTAAGTGTAGTGTAGTTGAGAGCGTGAGCGTCGGCGACAGTAGCAAAATCTGAAGGGACATTTGTCGCCACAGAATAGATGGCTTGGTTGACCATCTGGAGTGTATCGTATGGGCCGGTATTCTTGACACGAGGACGTCTTCTCCGCCTGGAAATAATACAATAATACGAATTATTGTATTCAGAATAATATAAAGTAGCACAATACCAGAGGAGCAACATACGGTGTTATCCAAGAATAATTCGGTTGTTCACTCCATGTCCGTGCTATCTGTTCAGTGTACTCTCTATAGACGTGGTATCTATTCACCTAATGTACAGGGTTAATTGGTGGTCAGGGTTTCTTGGACAATGCAAGAAGGGTACAAGTAAATAACATAATATCTCATCTACAGGAACCTTGACACTCATATAACTTATATGTATGGCCGTGGTATATGTTCAGTTAGTGCACTCTCTATACCTCTATACACGAGGTAAATGTTCAGATAGTGTACATTCCATGCACATGGCGTCTGTTCAGTTAGTGTACACTTTATGTACGTGGTATTTGTTGGTGTTTATGGCTTCTGGGACAATGCAGGAAAGGAACAAGTAAGCAATATAACATGTCACCTACAACAACATTGAGACCCATATAACTTACATATTCTGTCACTTGATTGTGTTACAGAGAGACCCGTTTTAAATTTGCAGGTCCGTGTTCTAAGTCATGTCTTTATTAATTTGAAACGTCTCACTTTAAAATGAAAATGACGAAAATGCTATTTAAAGGTCAAACTTGAAGCTAGTAATGTTAGTGAGGTACAAAGTACAAAGTTCTTGAAAGACGGTTAGTAGATGGACGAACCACATGAATACAGGAGACGTTTTTCAGTGAATAACAGATTCTTTTTATTCTTTAAATGATGTTTCAGAGCTGATGCATCAGGTGAATCTGACCATCCGACAGTCCGTCACCTGATGATGGGGCAAGAATTAGCTCTGAAACGTCGAATAAAAAATACAGACAAGTTGTTATCCTTAACAACGTGCCATGTATTCCGGGTATGTGCACGGTAATCACCTGACAAGCACAACTGCAACAACGACCACGATGACAACTATCAACAGCAGGGCAACCCCAACGGAAGCTCCAATAATAACTGAAATAAGATATGATAGAAATATATTTACAAAGCCACATTTGTTTGGCTGTATAGACTACAAACTAATCATATGCTATTTTCACAAATATTTCAAGTAATAATTCAGTTAATATGGCCAGAGGGATCACGTTTCTCTGAAGGCTTGTTGAACACGAACGCCACAAGGTTGTTTTTGTACTCTTCATATCAAGGAAATTGTGTAAGTTTCAGGAGTTAATCTTAAATCACTTACAACGCGAACATCAGCATGCCAGTTAGATTGATTGTACATATTCCGCATATTTATTGTAGAAACTATTAGAAACCTTTGTAGGCTTAAAATGTAAAATTGCTGGGTATTTACAAAGCACAGGACCATATGAAGTGTAGTTAACACAAAAAAACGAACCAAGATGAGTGTCATTGGATTTTCCTTCATTTTCGTCATTCTTCAGTTCTGAAATTTAAATAAAATGTGGAATAGTATTGTTGAATGAGTATAAAATGTAAACTTAGAATTTTCCATCTATCAGCCAAAACACAAGACACTAGACGGAGATGGCAAACAGTGGTGACAGTTGTATGAATGGATCCCTGAATATGAATATGAATGTATGAAAAGGGTGAAGACGTTCCACAAAGAGATAATGGTGAGTAATGTATGCAACGAACGGGACATCTGTCATTATCTTATCCTATCATTGTCTGACCTTCAAAACAAATAACAACGACAAATATGTTGTATATTTTATATATCTCTTTCATATATATTACATTGCAAAAGATTAATTTCCCTTAATGCACTCACTATGTCTTATTTCTGCATATAGATTCCACCAGGCGACTCAGATTACTCAGAGGTAGAAATACCCCCCATCCAAGATCCCAGGAGAAGCTGTGGTGTTATCTATCCACAACACTGATGGCAGCTGTTTTTATAACCTGTGACTTATGTGCTCACTGCAAGGTAACAGTGAGTACTGGCACAAACTCCACATCCACATCAACGCCCCTTATGAATGCTAAATGTGTGTTCAATAGTTATGTGTGTACTGCTCAGTCTGTAATTGAAGTAAGACTGTTCCTCTGACAGAAGCCCTTTGTGGTTATGGTTTCGTTAGCCAGGAATACGCAGGGTCTGCGATGATTACAACGGGGATAGCCACTTTCTGATCATCTGTGCAGTCTGTGGTAATACCTCACCACTGTCTGCCAAAGTCTTGAAGCTTAGAGTCTGAGATCAGCCTTGCATCGTGAACTCGACCTGGCCACCCTATGCAGACATCAGTGAAGTCTAGATTTCCTCAGGTTCTGAATGTCCCTGGGGCTCATTGTCATTTATATGTGTTAGCTTGTTACTATCCAGATTATATATATTCAGAGACTAAACATTAGTCTACCTGTACTTGTAAATGGTCAGATTGAAATGAGAATGATGAATACCCACCCGTCTCAAAACCCATGTAAACGCAGGTTCTTTTGCCTTTCTCCATGTGGGTAAATTAGCCCTGGGTAGGTGAAATACCCCGGGGGCAAATAGGTGTCATGTAAATGCAGCTGAAAACTTTGAGGACCCAACTGCAAAACCTTATGCTGGGTTTTCAGCTCTAACGAAAACATCGTGTTTAACTAGCATGATGAAACACTCTATTCATTATACAGTTTTGGGCAAAATGCAGCCTTGACATTAAGTTACCGTCAGATGTCTAAGTGGCTTGTGCACAAAACAGTATCCAGTGAAAACTATGAAAAAAACCCATCACTGGCATAATACATCGATCTATGTTTTTAACGTTCATCGTTTATTATTAGTATTCAGTACAGAAGCAGAGGAAACATTATCAAACGCTGTGACACCAATGCGGGGTTTGATACGTGTAAACAACACCGCAGCGAATCGTTCCAAAGATCGGTGGTCCGTTTCATGGATTTCTTGAACCTAAGTCAAACAATAGCTATTACTTTGTTGCATAAAGTAACTGTTTCAAACCGTCACGTATCATTATGTACCATATGCCATAAACGCGTCTGCTGTTTAACTGAGCTGAGTGAGAGAGAAGTTGTCAGGAGACGAATCAAGGGAGACAACTTCCCAGAGCGAAAGACCAGGACAAATGCAATTTACAGACGTGAAGTATAGCCGATTCTTAATATTTATGCATGTGACCTTTGACCGATTCCAAAACGAGGTTATACCCGCAACGATGGCTGCTGACCATTGTTGTGTACCTCTGTGTACATCCGACGCACGAAACGACGGTTCACTGTCATTTCACACGTTTCCAAAGCCCGAAGCTCTTCGAAAGAGGTGGAAAGTTGCTATTCGACGAGACGAAGGACCCTTCTTTACGGTAGGCTATAATTTTCATTCAGAATTTTCTGAATTAAATCTCGAGTTATTTGAGGCGCCAAATTCAAACTGCAATCAATCTATCGGAGCTGCAGCTGTCAAGCAGCGCATACAACAGAAAAATAATATTTATTCCTTAACAACATGTCATGGTGCCTAAACGATAAATTAAGTTAATTAACAACACATGGTAACGATTGCTCAGTGTGGTGCTGTAATTGAAAAAGTTAAAAAAGTGGCAGATAGACCGCAAGAACAATGATTATATACTCAAAGAAGCAAGTGTGTTGCGTGCGCGAGGTTACAACTATTTATTGTAACCATTCGGAAAAAAGACTTGCTTCTTTTTACAGCTTTGATAAATTTTTATAATGGCAATGGGCTTATTTTAAATTCACTTGTATTTAGATAACAAGGAAGAGTGTTGTATGCTCGAAGCATTTCCGGCCCGAGGACTACAAGTACACACCAGTAAGGAGGACCCTCGAGCAAGGATCTGTGCCATCCATATTTCCTTGGAACTTGGAAAATATGAAGTTGAGGAAAGCACCAGCCATCCGTCATCCACTTATGCCGAAAAATCCAAATTCATCAGAAAGGTCGGTTTAAAGTTAGAAACATGTTTGTAGATAAGAAAGCATTCTTATTTTAAGCTCTACTTCAGTTCAAATGCTCTTCAAACCAAAGTCTGTTTTTTTGGAGTAGCATTGTTTAATTTTAAAGCATTAAATCTGATTAGTATCTGCAACACCTCATTGATAATCATAATCATTGATTCCTTTGAAAGAAACATTAATTGGACGTCTGTGTTTCATGATATTAAGAAATGAGCAAACACATTAACATGCACACACACATTTCTTGATTTCCACTGTATGTAAAATTCTTTATTTTTCCAGTCCTACAAGCTCCCTGTTAGACTGTGACCCCCATGAAGAAGAGGAGGACAGTTTGTCAGCTCAGACCCAGACAGATGTCAGCCTGCCAGATACACAGCTTCTTCTAAAAAGAATTCTGGAGCTGGAGAAGGAGAAAGATTTGTTAAAACAACAGCTCACCATTGGGAGATTTGGATTAGAAAGATTCGCTGGAAATGATGATCTCATCCAGTACTACACATCATTTCGTTCTTATAAATTGTTCAGACAGTTTTTTGAATTTGTAAAGCCAAGTGCCTCCAATATGTGCAGTATGTATTACGCATGTGCAAATGCCATTTCTCTTGCAGGTAGGCCAAGAAACATGGCCCTTATTGATGAAATGTTCATGTTTTTTGTACGTCTGAGGCTTGGCTTACCAGAGCAGGATCTTGCTGTTCGTTTTAATTGCCACATTTCGACTGTTAGTCGAAAAATTATCACCTGGTCAAAGTTTCTGTATTTTGTTCTAGGATCAATTCCTATCTGGCCCTCCAGAGTGACAGTAGACAGATACATGCCTCCTGAGTTTCAGATAACATACCCATCTACTAGAGTCATTTTAGACTGTACGGAGCTCAGGATCCAAATTCCCTCAGCTTTGGTGTTAAATTCCATGTTTTATTCCCATTACAAAAGCTCCTGCACTCTGAAAGGCTTGATTGGCATTGCTCCAAATGGTGCTATTACCTTTGTATCTAATCTATACACAGGTGTCATGTCAGATGTTGAAATAACAAAATTGTCTGGCATTCTAGATTTGCTGGAGCCAGGGGACAGTGTTATGACTGACAAAGGTTTTACTATTGCCAGTATACTGAGTGAGAGAGGTGTTGGTCTTAACATTCCTCCATTTCTGTATTCCTCTGGGCAGTTCACACCTAGTGAAGTAGAGGAGACCCAGTCCATTGCATCACTTAAGATTCATGTGGAAAGATTGATCAGAAGAGTTAAAGAGAATCACCTGTTTGATTCTACAATATCTCTTGCAGAGCTGGGCAGCATCAATCAGCTGTGGACTGTAGCTTGCATTACTTCAAGTTTTCAAGGACCATTGATAAAAAAGAAATGAATAAAAACTGATTGAGTGTTCATGTTCATTAATAGAAATGTGCAATTTATTTTTATGAGATAAAAAAATATACATCATATTTACATTAATGCTATAAGAGAGTATTTATGTACAGTGTTAGTTTTCATCAGTCTGTAATAGATTCAGTGCACATAATGAAACTATAGTGACAGCGGAAATTTGTACTTACAGATGATATGCTGTGGTTTTACATATCTTTTTTCAAACCTTAAAAATATGTCATAATTACATTTCGTTGAATCAGTGCTGCAGTAATATAAGAAAACTTTTTTGACAAATGGTGAAATATGTAATATTCATAAAATGTAAAATTTCTGAATATACAGATCTATTAAATTTTATAGGCTTATAGGTGTCAGTATATTGTAATGGAAACAGAAGATGGTAAAAGTAAGGATTGCAATGGATACTCTAAGTGCTGAATATGACATGTATCACAACTATTTGGTAACAAATTATTATTCATGAATGCAATAATTTAGTTAAGCTGGGCTCTAGAAAACTTTTCGGTGTGTGTGTGTAATTACCCCTCATGCTGCAAGTGGAAGTGTACTGAGACATTTGAAAGAGTATTGATATATTTTTGAGTCACCAAGCCGGAGAAATAGTTTGTTATTTATAATATTAAACAACTTTTCATCTTAAACTTCATTAAACTTCATTTATGTTTGACATAGAAAGGTATTTATGTGCATACATGATACGCTTGAAATCTTATATTATGTCGTATGTCATTGAGTTTTAGGCGTACATTACGCCTGTACGCTCCTTATCTGTAGCCCTGATTAAGTGATTAATGAATAATACGGAACCCCAATACTAACTGTTGTAGTAATAACCAGTGATCTGACATAGTCCACAGTACTAAGTGCAACAATTGCAAACCAACATAACTTGCACTTCTGCAAGGCTAGTACATATTACATTTTTGCATATTTCACTTTGAAAATAGACATAAGGGCTCAAGTAAAACATGCTCCATTAAAACAAATGTAAATCATTCATATTTGGTACTGGGGACTGAATAATGAACTGAATTCATGAAAGGCTATGGTTCAATTCGCCGAATATGCGAATGTATCATAACAGCTTCAGTACAAATGCACAAAATTATTTCCTGGAACTGTGATTATCTCCCCTTAGCCCATACCATACTATTGTAAGGTTTTGTTTCAAAAAGGATAAATTACAATATCAAAATGAAAAGGTAATATGTCTTATGTATATGTGACATGCTTACCTCACAATTAAACAATGAAAGAGGTTTACCTTTGTTGTATTTTTCTGAATGCATTAAACATGATCTAATTTCATCTGTCTTGATGTTGAGAATAATGCTGATTATATAGGTAATTAAAATAGACAGAGAAATGACTGGTAACAGAGTGATACAGACCCTAAGAGAGAATGTAATCAAAGTAGAATTTATCTGCCTTGTCTTTCACACTTTGCCAACTCTCAGGACAAAAGTCGATTCTCTCAAGATGGTGTTGCCTTTCAGACCATACAAACAAATCACACCACTTCAAACCAGTCACTGCCAGCTGCATCTGGATCTGATGATAGTAGTTTGATGTTATCTTAAGAGCAAGCTGGCCATTGTCTTCCGGCTGAGGTAGGGCAGATCATGGAGGTCCTTGTTCCGCAGGTCTGGACACTTCACCTCCAGTAGGCCAAAAGGAGGGTTGGACCTGGGGTCTAGCACCTTTCGGTCTGGAGAAGCAGCCATCCATGCTGCTCTGGGACTTATCACAATCCCACAGGAATATATATTCACATTGCCCTCCTTTACCTGAAACATCAACACACTATTTTTAAATACCACTATACGTGTACACCTCATTATTATGTATGTTGATATTAGCCTCCTTATCTGAAATATTAACATACAATTTGAAGTACATGTACACATGCACATTACTTTAGTTGATCCATTAACACATATGAGTTAATCAGTTGGAAATATTTACCTTCCCATATGTCTCTACTGCAACAGGTTCATTAGCAACACCCTCTCTCATTGCCTCTGTGAGGACGGTCCTTGAAGAAGATCTCAGCCTCTCTGCAAACTTCTCAGGTTCTGAAATATTACACACATTGGGGATTTGGGTCAAAACTTTTCTGTTAATGAAACTAAAGACAGAAAACCTGATGTAAGTAAGGTTTTTCTGTGTTTACCTTTCCTACGCTTTGAAATTTCTCCAACTTTGGAAACTGTGACCCTGTGATGTCTGAGACGCACCCACTTCTTGTCCTGTGCCTGTAGTCTGGTGGCTCTCTCTATCTCCACAGCATCCTCCTGACTGACACTGAGGGAGTCTAGCAGGGTTGTCTGGCTGGCTGTCAGCACATTGCTGTAGTTGTTGTCCCCAATCTGCCCAACACTAAGGGGTAAGTCAGGATAAAATCCATCTACAATGTTTATCAGACAATTCCCAGATAACTTCTGTTGATGGCTGATGGTACTGCCCTTAAGAAACAGTCCAAAATTGGTTCTTACAAGAAGTGGTTCAGGCTCATCAGTCTGTGGAACTGTTGTTAATAATGACAAATCAGGATAATTTAACTTGAGAGATGACAAAAACGGTTCCAACAGTGCAAGGGCAGACCTAATGGGGTTGTAGAGGGTTGATTTCACAGGCCGGTCCTCTCCATCATTCTTGTAACCAGACACCTTTATCTCTGGTACAGACATACCGGCAATTTTATCCAGCCGAGGGATGTGCCATGTCTGTGGCATGGAGGTCTTGGCAACATCCCGTGGGATGGACTTCAATCCTGCTGCTTATAGTGGGCCATCAGGTATAAAACACCTGTGGAAGAAAAAACATATTTTCAAACAATAGGAATGACAGAATCAGATCCTGAGTTAAAAATACCCAGACATATATTAATATTATACATAGAACACGAAAGGAAACAGGAGGACCTGATTTCCGTGGAAAATTGCCATCCCTGATAGAAATAGGCTCATGACATACCTGTCACATGACCACAGCACTGGCTCTGACCTATAGCACAGTTGCAGCTGGCACTGACCACTCTGACCACTGGACTGATCTCTAAGGTGACCTGCATTTAATAGTACATGTACTTTTATGAAATGAATCAACTAGGCTATCACAATTAATAAGCACAAGTGAGACATTTAACAAAATATGCATTCTCTCACTCACACACACACACACACACACTCACACACACACACTCACTCTCACACTCACACACACACACACACACACACACACACACACACACACACACACACACACACACACACACACACACTGTTTCCAGACAATATCATGTACCCAACTTAGTCACTTTATGTGGCGATTCATTTTTCTTCATGGAACGGTGACAGCCAGCTGTTATTACACAAGATGTGTCATCACATAATGCTGCAAAAAAACGATTACAAGTGAAAAAGGATACAAGACAAGAAAATAGAAATTACTTGGAATAATTTTATATGAATTTAACGTAATATGATCTGACAATTACGACCTTGATTATTGACATGCTTGAATGTAGGTCACAGTAACATGTAAACATTGTAAATGTCATTAATCTAACTAAAAGAAGTCCCAAAAGAGCTTCTGCGTTGCACATCATAATAATTAACGCGTGTTCCGTATTTATACGATAACATGTTATGTGAAAATAAAAACATCTTCAGTCATAAATCGGCAATGACATAATGACACTGACAGCCAGTGCGATAGTTACCATTTACAGATGGAAATTGATGAATGAAACTTACTTCGCAAATTGAAAATGAAACCTTCACTGTAATATTTGAATCCTTTGTTCAGTTGGGAAGTACCGGCACTTCTGCTGTTCATCTGAATATAAGTCTCCACGAAGGAAAAAGTGAGAGACGGTACAGCTGTCAGATCGCTTCCAGATTTCGTCGCCATCACGATTCGCAGATTTCGCGGGTATAACCTCGTTTTGATATCGGTCAAAGGTCACATGCATAAAAATTAAGAATGGTCTATGAGGACCAAGTATGGCTTTGTGATAATAAATTCTAATCAAGTCTCGATATCCAGTGTGTAAGCCGCACAATGTCAGCTGATCTTTACAATGAGTGATATTGCATGTAAAATACAACAGCCTATCCAAATACAGAGTAGACGTTTGCAAAATGATAACCTACTTATTTTGCACAGGGATCCTGTCCAGCCATCTTGACATCCAGCCGGACAAAGCCCGGAGCTTTTGTCACATGGTACACCAGATGCACACAGACCACAAGACTCGCAAGATGCGCCGTAGGTATTTGGAAGACAGGCTAACAAAAAAAAGAGTATTAAGCAAAGCAAACAGAAAAATTGTATTTTGAAGAAAAAGAAGCACAAGGAAAAACAATCAAAATCCACATCAACGAAGTTTAGAAAAACACGTAAAGAAATGTCCTCGTTACGTTAAAGTCAATAAACCTATTTGTTAATCGATAACAGAACACGGGAAAATGGCGGGATTGAATTGTGCAGGTGATTTACCTCTATCACACTTGTCCCCTGTCCAACCTGACTCACATCCAGCTGGACATACACCTGACAACCGGTTACAAGAGACGCCTCCGGCGCACTTCCCACAACACCCGGGGCCATAGGTATTGGTCGGGCAGACTGGCAACAGTGGACAGTCAAACACGTGTACAATAACCGTTTTCTCAATCTAAAGAAACTGTGTGCTATATAAGTGCATGAGAACTATTATGTGGTAACTGAAATTCTTTATACAAATATAGTTTTGATTATTCATTTTATAGATATTCATGATCGTCTTGTGTGTCACACCCGTGAAGGTCCCAGGGTAGAACAGGTCTTCAGCAACCCATGCTTACCATAAACGGCGACTATGCTTGTCGTAAGAGGCCACTAACGGGATCGAGTGGTCAGGCTCGCTGACTTGGTTGACTCATGTCATCGGTTCCCAATTCCGCAGATCGATGCTCATGTTGTTGATCACTGGAGTGTCTGGTGCAGACTCGATTACTTACAGAGCGCCGCAATATGGCTGGAATATTGCTGAATGCGGCGTAAAACTCACTCACTCACTCTTGTGTGTCAACGTTAACAATTGGGTCGTTTATGAATATTTCAGTTGGCTTAATAAGTAACTCAGTGTTTCAGTTAGCTCTCGTACAGAATGCGCAAACCTGATTTACAGTCGTGTCCAGTGCTCCCGGCGATACAACCCAGTGGACAGGTACCATTGACGTGGTTGCACGTTGCTCTTGTACAATTGCCGCACGTCAACGCACATCCTTCGCCGTAGGTTCCCGGAGAACAAACTGACCACAATGCAACGATAAACTGACATGAAGGGCCACTGAGAAAACTTAGGGAGAGGGAAGCAGAGTAATGTAAGCAAGCAGTCTGAACATTGGGAATACATTATGTTTTCAGAAAAAAACCTTCTGTCTCCAGAATTCTAACATTGATTCGTTTCACCATCCAGTTTTGCTCGACATCATCGGATTACAGAACACCCTTGCCACTGGCAAATACGACATCGTCTTTTGTTCGGTAAGTTATGTTTGAGTCGTTAGAAACAGAATGGTAGTGCTGCAGCCAAAGCAGCTCTCAACAAATCTTTGACGCCACTTCCCCTTCCATACACCGATTAGATCTATAAATCCATGATCTGATGCGAAAGTCGTCAACACCCAAGTAGATTCTAATTCATGACATCCAGTGAAACCAACTACCGTTTCACCTACTTGTTGTAGGTGTTGTCAGTCCAGATTTGAAGGCGCATTAAGACGATATCCCCTGTGCCATTCACAACATACTGATGAATATTTACTAAAGGATGAGAACCCTCTATTTTCGATCCCTTGTGATGAAAGAATTACGGTCAAGCATGTCCTGCTTGACTGCATCAAAATTGCCTTCTAAAGAGATCATATATCAAGAAATCATCTGAGTGGGATCTTTTAACTATTACTTATTATAAATTATTAGTTATTCTTTTCTTATTGTTTTGTCAGAGCAAATTGGTCTCATTGATATCTTTTGAGATACATACTCATTTGGTTCCCTATAAATTGATTGTATATAATAAACGACAGTTTGTGTATGTATCCACAAAGGGGTTGAGGCATTTTAAAGATATTGGTCACCGTAAAAGCATTATTTGAAGGAATGTTATACCCTCCACTGTTGTTTTTTTTTGCATTACATTAGTGAATTTTGGTTGATGGCTTAACTTGAGTACATTTCACAGCCAAATGGGAAAGATGCAAATCATACTGGTGAACAGTAAAGAAACAGAAGTATTGTAAGTCCCTACAAACGCCCATATTGTAGCCTAAATTGTGTTCCTGGCGATCCGTGCCCCGCTTTTAATAATGAGTCGTTGAAGAATGACTTAGTATTTTAAAAGGATATAAACATGTTTAAATATAATCTAGTTAGTTTACTGTTCATACATGACAACGTTTATGGTGTAGATATATTTATGATAATGCATGATTTTCTGTCGTTCTTGTGTGGTTGAAGTATTGTCGATGTAACTTAACATGGTAACTCATTTCATCTGTGTCATGACAGTCGTACAAAGAACGAGCATAATATACAATGTGTAAAACTATGTAGCCACGCCCCAAGTTACTGGTACAGACACGTCTCCTCTGGAAATACTAGCACTTTATAAACCGCAGTTTCTGGATGTACGACTGGTTTGTTGTTCCAAAGATAGGCATACGAAGCAAGACATTTTGAAAAGGAAAATGAATGAGTTTTGCAAACCTTCAGTTTGCCCGCCACACTAACGAGCTCATTCGAATGGCTTCAATTTCAAAGATCTGGCCTATCAATTCGACGCTAAAGATTTATTGTGTTTGGGTCTGGGTAGAGTTCATCCAAATCTGTGCTCATCAACTGGATGCCTTTTCAGATAAACCTCCCTTCGCGAGTCTCTTTTCTTTTCTTTTCTTTCCCCCAATATAATCCTCAGGTTTAGTTTTGAAGCGTGGTATTCGTCAGCTACCTTCGTGTACGAACACAACGCAAAATATAGAAACTCCTCAAAACATTTCAAAGTTTGGAGAACATGGATATTGCCTGATGGGTGGTGATGAACTAGTTTACAAACGAAAAAGACACTGCTACACTGTAAAGCGTGGTCGAGGTCCCGCGAACACGTTTTCATTTCGATGTAATTTATAAGTTGAAGTATATGTCATGCTGCTTGCTTGTATTTAACTTCCATACTAAAGCCAATCAAGCAGTTTGAGCTTATGAAAATACCCTCGTCAATTGTCCCAAACTGTACTTTCTTCCATGGCCGTGCTAATTTGATAACGATGTAATGTAAATGGGTTTAAATAAAGTTAGTAAGTTGATATAACTATGTGACGCGTGTAGGTACATTTTAATTCATTTGAAAAAACAAACAAACAAACAAACAAAAAAACACTTGAACATTAAACAATGGAAAATAAATTAATTAGCAGAATTAAGACTATAGTTGAAATAGGTAGTATTATGATGCTACTTGCTGGGATACTGTCCTTCATCTGCAATCTCCCAAAATGAAAGGTAAATGACAAGATATCTTAAAAACTCCACTGGTTAACTGAATTAAAGTTAGTGGAACATTGTGTCATGATGAATGTAGAGCCACATGTATATATTTGTAAACATGGAACACGTGTTGTGAGTATCAAAATTATTCTGGCTATGGATATAATTAATTTGAGTTTTGGACCTCTTGGGTTTTTCATTCTGTTCCACCTCGGTAAATATCCACTGAATGGCAGGTTTTCTTGGAAAATCAAAATTATTATAAAAGTTTCTACCTTGCAAGCACTTCTTCCCTTGGTAACCAGGGTCACATCCACCGATACAAAAGCCACTGGTCTTTTCACATACAGACCTTTCCCTACAGTTTCCACAATCCCTACAGTCCTCTCCGTACTGACCCGAAGGACATCCTGTAACAGACATTCAGCTTTGAGGCACTGTTAACTTACCATGTACAAATACGTGCTACCGCCGCTGAAATTTAATAAAATTGTTTAGCCATCATTTATACTTCACAGCATTTGTGAAGTAGTTTCTGAGACGTGGGATGACGTCAAAGCCTTTATAAAGAGGATGGTAGTTAAGAGGATGGTATTTAAAAGAGTCCTTCTGATGCTTCTTTTGAAACAAATCCACCAAAATACAAGTAACCATAAACCAATCTCAGTATGCTCACCTACATTCCGTAGTACAATAAACATAGCACAAAATAAATCCTTATAAAATAATGATTTCAGGTTGTACTAAGTTACCTCGATGTACAGATCTGTTGAACACTGGCCCAGTCTCGATTATTTACAAACCCCAACCATAAAGCTGGAATATTGCTCAGTGCGGCGAAAAACTGAACACACCTCGATGTACGTCGATGGACCTAACACATGCGACGTTACTTGTTACTTTGACCAAAGTATCTGAAGTTGCTGGGCGAATTGCATTGCTTTTCAACGCACCCTACGTTTTTGTCATACGTCATACGCATTACGATGACACAAATGTTGCCTTAGAACGTTATGGATCAACACACACAGACTGACCTTCATCCGGCGGTGAAGATCGACGATCGTGCAATAACTTAACTTACTCCAATGGCTTTGTTGAACAAACGAAAATACTCGGTTGTGTGAACTCTCCTGTATGAAAACACCTACCATAGTACCATAGTGAATGTTTCACTCAACAAGAAGACACGTACCCCACACCTCAAAATGCAACAACAACAAGATAAAACAGTTTTAAAAAGCTTACCTGTTACCTCAGCACTCCCCTCAGCCATCCAAATCCCCCTCAAAGTTAATAAATAACCATGGTGTTTGTAGTGATTCCATATCAATGTATGTGGAATGATAATATCAGTGTTGGTTTTGCTGTTCGATGGAACATGATTTGACATTTGTAATGACTTGCATGCTTTGAAACTTCATATCAAAATTCACATGTACAATAATTCCAAAAAGCCAAAGAGAGTATTACCTGTGAAATTTCTGTTAGAAAAGACATGGATTCCAGCAAGCTGTGTGAAAGAAACTGTGTTAATTGCGCCAACGTTACCTCCTGTTGCAGGCATATTGAGGACTGCTCTGTGGGAAAGAAACGCCAACATTAAGGGAAACAAGTTTATGTACCCTATTCAATGTTAATACTTTATGATGATATTTATTCTCTTTGGTAGCAAAGCTGATTGTGAAAGAACATATAACGGTTTTCCTAATGCTAATACTCCAAAATCGTTGATGCAAACTGCTTTTTTTACCTTCTCCTCCAGTCAGTGAAGTAGAGTGCTCCATCATGGTATGAAATACCAAAGTAGTGAGCACCAGGTTCAGACAGCAGTACTTTTCTCTGTGTTCCATCCACATACACGGACTCTACCTTGTGAGTCTTGGCGTCGCACCAGTACAGAATTCCATCTGACGTGGAAAGAGAAACGTGAACAGCTGATCAGTGATTGCGCATCCCACTGCACGTAAAGTCGGTGCAAACAGGAGATGAGTTCCGTCATTATGTTTTACAGATATTAAATTATTATTATCAAATATTGTACAGAGGATTCGAATGATCCTTGCACAGTCAGTGTGATAAGGATCATCATCAGCTCAGGGCTCCTCTGCAAGCAACCAAGACAGCGAAGTGGACTTCTCCGGGGAATAGTCGCCTACTCAAAGCCAACAAGAACAAAGAATATGAAGCCTCCCCAATATCCCAGCCTTCAGTTTACGATGTGTTGTGCCCCCAGTCAAGAATCCAGGCACACCTTTGATCAAAAGATCAGGAGGCGTACAAATGGCATGGATATTAATATGGAGTCTGATGACAGTGTAATTGGTATGCAAGCGAGACCCTTCAAAGAAGAGGTCCGCAAATTTAGCATCTTTTTCTTGAATCTATCCAGTCACTGACCAGAACATGTTATGTACCGTACTTCTGAGACAAAGCCACAGACAGGACAAGGCGGGTGTAGTAATATATAGCACCAACGAAACAAACCAACATGATATGATATGCTATTTGTGCCAAGGAAGCACATCCGCTTAAAGGGTGTTGGATTGTGTTTGTGAATTTATTGGATAATAAACATTTCATGTTGAGCTTAAATGTCACATGAAACCAAAAATTAAAACATAATTAAAACACAGTTATCACTTGTTCATGGTATATAAAATGCACTGGTGATTGTGGAAAAAAACCCAAATAAACAAAATTATAAGCGTGTAATCGCATATCAAAATACAATATTTTGTACTTGGGTTTACCTCCCTCGGAAGCATCCGCGATACCGAACCCAATTTGGTCGTGTGGGTGTGCACTCTTGTGTAACGATGCCTTGTCGTTGGACACCGGTTCATTTGTCGAAACGTTTAGCCGGCACTTTGTTTGTGGCAAACAGGCCCGATAGATGTTACTTTCAAATTGCACATGGTCAGTAACTGAAGTTGTGCAAAATATTTTGTCTCTAGCGGACAGCCAGGCAGGTGTCAAAAAGAACATTGAGTTTTCTCTGCCACAGTGTCTGCTTATCACAGTCAACACATAACGAGTAGAATATTTACTTGTTTGTGTACACAATCAATATTAGACTGCTGCTCACGACCTCAGACTAAGGGGCAGGCATCATGCTTCACGCTCCGCGAACCTACTCACTGCGCATGCGTTATGCGTGCAGCGCAGCATAGCTGTTGAAACCACTTTTTCCCCAGCACTGGGTAAAAATTAGTTAATCGTTTGAAAACTTTTATTCATCGCGGTTTTTTTCAACATTATATGTTGAATTGGCATTTTTGTATGATTTGTTTCGGTACGCGCATACCGAAAGGTATCAGAATGTGCAAAGTTGTGTTTTACGTGGCATGTGACCATTAAACACATTAATTAGAAACACATCAGCTGCATAGTGAATAAAAGTAGAACTAACTTTCCTTATCAATTGTTAGCCCATTTGGCCACCCCAGACCGGTTGTGACTATCTTTCTGATGTTACTTCCGTCATAATCAGCTGTTGAAATATGAGGGCTTGCTCCCCAGTCTGTCCAGTACATCTTCCTGGAAATAATACATGTAAATGTTACATTTATTTCTGTTGCTTTACAAGACGATTGGAAATAACAAGACATTGTAACCTACCTTCTTGCCTCATCAACAACAATGTCCCTGGGTTCGTGAAGATCCTCAGTGAGGATGATTTCGTGGTAAGTGCTATTCATGCCCATGACAGCGATTATATCATTTCCAGCGTCCGTGAAAAATATCATTCTTGCAGCTGAATCGACGCAGATCCCATCAGGAACCGCACCTGTTACAAACATACATATATAACTATGGGCACTGTAGTATGTTTACAACAGATTCTCAACTATCACCTAATACAGACTCAATTGGCGAAAACGGCAAAACAGCACTGAACATTTTAATTCATATGAATGTGTTTTCTCTTGATATTTAAATATGACTAGATAGAACATACTTGAATTCAAAGACAAGATGATCCGTGATGCCATTGTGGTGAGATCTGTGGCACTAATCTGCTTGAGTTGAACATCCAGTACATTGTATTCCCTACAGGGTCGAAGTCCATGGCCACAGGGCGGTTGCTTACGACGACACTTTGTATGGTGGATGCTGGTAACTTGACCTGAAATATTTGCCCAGGATTCCAGTTTCCAACTAGTATAGTCAGTTCAGGATCACCTGTCAAGAGATTCATTATCTTTATTTGAATTTCAGCAATCACATGGTCATGATATACAAACACAACATAACAAACGTTCAATTCAAGAACTCAAAGCGTGTGAAAACAATGGATAACATAAAAGACAATGCTTGGACTCAACAGTAGACGTCTTTTAATCACCTACAGACTGCTTTATATGAACGATCTCATGACACATAATAACTATAAAGCCAATGAGACAGTTCCAACATTTGGTCAACTGAGGTTAACCCAAGTATGGGCATTGCACTGGATTTGGAAGCAAGACTATTTTGAGAAACTAGATATATGTCTAAAATATTTGTTGCAAAATCTTTTGGTTGAAAGTGCTCTTTGCCAAGTTTGATAACATTCATTATTACACCATCAGCAGCCAAAAATCAGTCTCTATCACATCATGTCGGTGTTTTTCTTACATATATAGTCCATTTGGCTGAAAAGCGAACCGATGAATTACAGTCAGTTCGAAAACTGATAATCACAACATACTTAATGTGCCTTTCTCGGCACTCATCCCTCGTAATAAACAGTAAGCTGTGTCAATATTTTAATGACAGTTTCTTTAACAACTTTTTTTTTATTACTGGAACAAAGATTCTGCAAAAACCTCACACAGTTGGAATGATGCTTTGATTATAATCAGGTTTTCATTGAGTCACTGGTCACCTTTTCAATGATCCTTGTTAGAATTGGTCTTCAGGGACTCCTGCTTGTCGTATGATTCAACTGACGGGACCCGGTGGCCAGGCCGCTGACATCGTTGACATTTTAAGTTGCTCACTGGCCACGGGGGAGACATAGGTTGGTGTACCGTCGATGTTTATTTATGTTCCCTGAGCCCGAAGGACGTACCGAAATATGAGACTCATCATTCTATTCAGCAGATCCGAATTCTCGGGTGAAAGTGAATATGGAGCGCATTAACAACTCCGGTTACAATAAATTGCAATTCCTTGTTGAAACAGAAGATGGTATTTACAAATGAATTATTTGAAGTCTAGTAACACCGTTTTGTCTATATTTTATGGCGAAGAATAGAATAGCGAACGCAGTGCGGCGTGTTTGCGCAATAGGACTGAACCAAGTCAATAGGAAATGAGACTGTTGTGTAATCAATGTGTTTACTTGACGAGGGTACATCAACCAATATACCCCCACGTTACCAGTAAACAACGTATTCTTACCAAACACCTCAGTGTTAATTGTAAACTGCTTGAAGCCTGGGTATACGACCGTACACTTCAGCAAACCTGTGTGAATCAAACGATTCGAACCTTGCATTTTGTTGTTTTCCCCGCAAGTATTGTATTTGTAAAATCGCCGCGATGTAATTCAACTTCTTACTATTTATTCATTAGAATGCGAGGCAGATCTTTTCGTAGTCCCCGCTAGATTTTGCAGACGACAGAAGAAAACCAAATTCAGAGTTAAAGAAGTACTACCACGAAATACCGAATGAGTTGCCATTGGCAGCGGGGTACATAGCAATGTACGTCGTTTGTAAGTGGGATACATTGACCATGGTGTGTAGTTAGTCGAGTATGGACCACACAACTAGTCATCAACAGTATAAGCATCTATCGACTCAACTGGGGTTTGATGGCGTTTGTCAGCCACTGCAGCCACTGCATGACCACCCGATCCTGTTAGTCTACTCGTACAACATGCATGTGTTGCTGATTAATACTAAACAAGATCATCATGTGTCATATACACATGAAATAGATTAGGCAGTTTCACAAGAAACTTTCAGTTCTACCTCACCAGGAGTGAGTGAATAAATGAATACATTTCTTTTCGCAATATTCCAGCAATATCAGACCACAAATGTTCTTCGCACATTGTACCCATGTGGAGAATCGAAACGGGTCTTCAACTTGACGATGGCTGCTTTAAACAATAAGGCCACGCCCCACCTCAGATGGAAACATCGGTGAAACGTAATTGCTACTTGGCTACAATGGAAACATCGGTGAAACGTAATTGCTACTTGGCTACAACGATATCAATTGCGTTGTACTTTGCACGTGTATACAACCTACTCATTTTTTCATTTTAAAATCTTGTTAAACAATTTGTTGTGTTTCCCGAATGAATCATATAATCTACTTGTAAAGTTTATCATGTGGTGACAGTGTGTGAAACCCATATCAACTGACGTAGTTATTATTTTCGGGCTACCCATTTGATCGGCTCTTGATTGTAACCAATATTGCCAAAGTTTAAATTCAGGGAAGAATTAGTCTCCAGGATTCCGTGCTTGTCGGAAGAGTCAGGCTCGCTGACTTGTTCGATGCGTGTCCTCGCATCCTTGCTGCCAAGATCTCCGGTGTCAAACATCGAATTGTCTGGTGCATTATTTTCAGAACATTGTATGGTAAAATACGGTTTTTACGGACACGTTTATAACAAACTGAGGGACATGATAAGCTGTGTTTCACTTCGGGACATTTGCTGCATACTTTCGTGGAAATTCTCTGCACGAACTACGGGTACTACTAGCGAAAATAAGTTGTCCCACTGAGTTCGTGATAACCGTCGTTCACTCTATCTAGAATATTGCTGAGTGCTGCGTTTAACAACAGAGAAACAACAAACTGAATCGTAAGCATGCCTTACCAAAAAATAGCTTTAAACATGTGATTAAAAAACTTAATGCATAAATACCCTATGGGTTGGGAAAATGGAAAATGTATACAACGCAAAAGTAAATAGGAATTTTAGTCAGTGTTGACATTATACGAGGGGAATAGAACCTGGGTTTTCGGCGTGACGAACGAACGCTTTAGCCACTAGGCTGTCCCATCGCATAGTCGTATTTTCGCAACCATGAATCTTTGGTATGGGTTATTTGGACCGTTCTTGCATTTTAAGAGTAAAGTCTTTTTAGCGTGGCTGCAGAATACTATGGGCAAAACGTTACAGATAAGCAATTGCTAAATCGGCTTGATTCAAAGAAGCGTCATTTGAATTCTTAGAGCCGTGAAAATCTACTCGTACATGCCCGTTGACGTGAATGTACTCTTGTACCTTTACAGTGGTGTCCTCCTTCACACGCTTGCACGGTAATTCGCTAAATCCTAAAGTGTCTAACGTCTCCTCAAACAGATGCGTAAAATGATACGACATGACATGAAAGAAAAATAAACATGTCATGTCAGTGTGACCAGCCTTGTAACATACACGGTCGGTTGAAGTTGAATACAGGCCGGTTTAGGTTCTGTTTCATACAGTGGCCCTGTTTAAACGTATCTGTTTATAGATCTTACTGATACATTGTAACCCCTGAACTGCAACAGAGTTGTTTGAGTAGGAATGGAATTATCACAATCGCAGTATCCAGAATGCTAAACATTAAACAAAATGCATGTTATGAAAAGATGTATTCTTGAATGCATACAAGTAATTCACTACCAGATTAATACGTTAACCGTTAATGTCTCTAACGCCCCTCTCTGTAGGTGTCATATGCATTACTTATACTAGGCACATAGAGAAACTATGCATACAAAACTTTTAAAATCTAAATTTGCCAAACCTGGGTAGACACATAAGGATTTAAACTCAGAGATAAGTGACATGTATCCAACATGCATGCACGTGCCACATTCCGTTACGTCAGTGGTTTTGTCCTTGAGACGTTGTTGCACGTGCATTCCGGGAAAGGGTAACAGAGCAAACGAATGCCACACAATACTATCACTTAGGGAAGCTCAAGCCCTGCTCTTGCGATCGTAACCAACCAAAATAACCAAAATTAAACGCATTGCATGCCAAGGCTAACGTCTGTACAACATCATGAGTCCATTGGGATGGTCCATGGGGGTATGTCTCCACGACAAGTATCTGCACAATTCCACTGCCACTGGAACATCATTTCTGAACTGGTGAGACGGTACAAGAACACAAATGACGTCATTGATCGGCCACCTTAAAAGAACCTCAAAAGCTTGTTTTGGTGGAGAAATGTTGTTTTTGACAGAAGAGTCCATAGTGATGGACGTCAACGTGCCTATAGACGCTTGGTAGAACGTTATGCACAGACCTGTGTCTTAGAGAGGAATCGTTTTAGTTGTGCTTCCGTGATGATTTGGGGTGGGTGGAATAGCAGGACGCCAAAGAACTCCTTTGGTGACTGTTTAGGTCAACGTAACGTGGGCTACAGGGATCAGATTCTTCGACCTATGGCAATTCCTTTTTAGCAACGTCATGGCCCTTATTTAACATTCCAACAGGACAATGCCCTCTCTCTTACAGCAAGGGTTGCTACAGATTACGTGCAACACCACAACCTTGACTTTCTGACTTGGCCTGCAAATTCACCGGATCTCTCCCCGATTGATCATGTTTGGGACGAGATGGATCGATGTCTACGCCGTCATCCTCATCCGCCAGATAACGTCCTTGACCTTGCAACAGAACTTGAGAGTATCTGGCGTGACATCCGACAAGCCTTCCTTGCACGTTTGATAGGCTCTGTGCGTCGTCGATGGACTGCTGTTCTCAATGCCGATGGTGGACATACCTGTTATTGAGCTTGTGACATGTTCATTTTACCCCTGCCCCGCTTGTGGACTCGTGACGTCATTGTCATTGACTTTTCAACCGAAATTCTCCAGACTTGTTATGGTCTCATGATCCCTCCATTAAAGGTTATAGGTACCTTTGACATTTTAATCGCACTTATCGTCTGGGATAATATTTGACAATGCACAATTTCTTTATGTGGCTAGCATACAATGCCAGTTTATGTCCTTTGGATTATAAACGGGTGTAGAGGTAACCTTTAGACAAACGTGGGCTACTGAATCCGCCTCTTCACGGGTCGGAAGTATTTTGATTAAAGAGCTCACGGGTGACATGGAAAAGAAAGCCAAGAAAAACATTCATAGCTCGGGCGACTAGAGTAAATGATGAATAGATATGTACCATTTTAGATGATCGCCAATACGCCACACGTCACATAGCCAATACCTTGGGTATATACGGGAATATAATGAGGCATGAACTGAACCTAACTTTTCATCTCGACGTAGTTTGAGACTTCGGAACCCTCACTGGAAATGCCCCAGGTGTGTGTCTCTCGTGAAAATTTAAATTGTGTGAAACAAAACATCCAAAGTTTTCTTAATGATATGAGACCATCAGTATTGGTATCGCAGCTCTAAGTCTTGGACTAAAATCTTGCATTATGAGTTCTGTTAGCTGTCAAGATGGTGGCTGTGGGATTGCACTGCAGTGCTATTCTACCTGAACAAGTGTACCTTTACAAAACCATCTCGCATGACCTTCCTACTGACGTAATTAAATATCACTCGTATTCACCTGATTAGGTGCCGTCACATTTCTACCTCTTTCCAAAGTGAAGACAAGCATTTTGTAACCAATGATGGCGTAATTTCTGATCAGGACACAAAGGACGTATGTTGTCACCAAACGTTTCATAAATTCTGTCAGTGTATATATGACCTTTACTTCGTGGATACAAGTGGAGATTGAATCTAATCCCCGTTACACGCGGTCCCAAAGGTCAGACACATGTGGATTCGTAAGGTGACGTGGTTCTTCGTGTCCGTTTGAAAATGTTCTGTTCTGGATGTTTCTGCAATACGCTGGGATATTCTGTATACTCAAGAAGCCTCCAAACCAGTCTTTACCAAGAACAACAATCATTATGTAACACAATCACTCACTATTTTACAATGAAAATCACTGCCTCATAACATGCAACATTGTTTTCATATGGACAACGTCACATGGAACACCTCAAAGTACCATATCATCTGTGTTAACGCCCATGTACATCGCTCCCTACTGGCTGCCAATCGGCATCCTTAATCCCATATAATCCTTACTGGCTTCCATCAACATATACAATCTGTGTTAACAACATCTTCTATTGTATAAACAAGCATCACCCCTCATCTCTTGTTCAAACATCTATGTATCAGACAGACAGACAGACAGACAGACAGATGGAGAGATAGGTAGATGTCGCCCAAATTACTTCTCAAGTATCACTTGCTAGACATCGACATTAGAATCCATATCGAAAGGTCGCCCATAAAGAATAAGGAAGTTGTATATCCTTATAAATAGTCATATTCTTGAATGGCAGTCAAGGAAGTAACATTGTTTTCCTTTGAACTATGGGACAGGTATGAATGTTGTAGTGTGAGTAACATGTAGCTTCTGTATCTTCGTTTATTCCATAACCTGAGCTGCTGATAAGTACTTCATATGACAGATGTAAATGTGTTGATCTTATTCTTTTCTTACAAAACGTTTTCCTGTAGCCTCACGATTTCAACCCAATAATAATTCAACAAAAGGATTTTATTGCTATCGAGATGTGTCAAGTTCAACTGACAGAGACTGAAGATGGTAAGCACAAAATCGTGTGTACCAGTGTTCAGTGAGTAGCACATATATATGTGTGGGATATATATCTGTCTCAAGCTTATTTAACCACATGGACGAGAATTAAACGGATTTGCTAAACAATTCTCTCTGAATTGGATATATTCTCTGAGCAAATATAGCACAGTAAAACCTCAAATATGCGCACATCTTCTCTGACGCACTATGACTACATATTAAACTACCGTACATTTTTTAACAGGTAATACTGTTTGGCTCATTCACTAATTAATGCAAGCAATTAGCAACAAATGGAGGGCATTTGGCCAGTGAAAACACATCGAAATCGACAGGTACAGGTATACAGGTGCAAGGAGACATTTCTTGTTTTTATATAGATATGGGGCATATTCATTATGAAAAGAGCGATTGGTGGTTTTATTTTCAAGATTTTCAAACCTGTTACATAAATCACATCACGCTTACCTTGTGCAGCCACCTGGGGAAGAAGGCACACAATTCCAAACAGGAAATTGTATGAGAATGCCATGCTTCTGACCAGTTGACGCAGAATATTCGTGAATATATTTGTATACACGCACCACCCAAATACACTTCCTTGTGTCTCGTTTTGACAGCAGAGTCCGGATGGGTCGTGTGCTTACAGTGTACACAAAGAATTGTACTTTGAACTCTGTTGTTATCTGTAGTCTATGTTCCTGTTTTTCGGGGAGGGGGGTGGAGTCTCTCAAAGGTACGTATGACCAACCTTTGTAAGGGCCACCGATAAAACATGAAATATTCACCTTTCTCGGGAGAGCATCTGGTATCGCAATTTCATTGTGATTCATGAACATAACTATGTTTCATACAATCGCCTACAATAGTACATGGAAATAGTTTTGTGAATTATCAATCTTTGAACTTTGGTAATAATAATAATAATCAGAAAATTTATAACGCGCCTTTTTCATCCTAGACATCCTGCTCAAAGTGCATAACATCATGATCATCCCTGATAATCCAAGCTGGCTGTTAAGGTTAATAGTCTCACGACATATTTCATCGGGTACCCATTTTCGTATGTGTTGTACACTACTGAAGTCCTCCAAACTCTCAGGAGTCAAGGTGCCAAAAACGGCCACCCATCAAGGGACTTTTCGTACCCAACATTCCTTAACTTCAACTGATCTGCGACCTGAGTACATGTACATGACCACAAACCACCACAAAAATGACACCAGGTCTTCCCAAACATGAGTTTAGGCAAGTCAAATGTTCTATTTTATATAACTGTCCACTGCTTCGAGATGAATGTGACCACTACTGAACAACAAAGGGAGAGCCTTTGGGTTCACTTTACAGGTCAGACAAGTTCATCCAAGCGGAGGCAGCTGCATGGTGGTTCATCTGACAGGACTGCCGATAAACTTGATGCGGTCGTTGTACAGATGGTCCCTCCTTGAATACCGATTTGCCGAGTTGATCCTTAAAGGTCACATGCAACGTATACCACAACTTTGCAGATTCTGGTACCTTTCGGTATGCACTTACCGAAACAAATCATCAAAAATGCCAAATTCAACCTATAAAGTTGAAAAACAACGAGATAGAAAAAAAATCCCGCGAAATCGGAGTTCAAACGACTCACTAAAGACAATATGCAATGCACAGCTTCAATCATTGACCACGTGCAATTTGAACTTAACACCTACCAGGCTATACGCCATAAAAAAATAAATTGATTTATGACTCGTGCACCCGAGTCTTGTCTCTGCCACATTATGTAATTAGGCAGGTGTGATACTTGTACACATGACATGTTTTTATGTGTGTGGGTTGCAAACAAACTACAACCATTTTTCTCGGATGCCTGGATCTGACGGAAACTGGTGCAAACTCTTGTCAGTTTCAAGTCCTGCTCTGTACTTGGACGAATGACAGTTTCCAGCCACGCAGTGGTTCACCATCTCTACTGAGATTTTTTTATTTGATCGAACGCAAATTCAGAGAACATGTATTTACAAAACCCAACATCTCTATACACATTCTTTATGGATAACGACTTCTTCTAGTGTATAATCATGATTTAGTGTGACAACGGTATATGAATCCAAAATGAAACGACGCATCAAGTACAATATAAGCAGTTGTTATCCTTAAAGGTCACGTGAAACGTAAAACACAACTTTGCACATTCTGATACCTTTTGTTATGCACTTACCGAAACAAATCATCAAAAATGCCAATTCAAACTATGAAGTTGAAAAAAACGCGATGAAGAAAAATGCCGCGAAATCGGAGTTCAAACGACTCACTAAATTTCCCCAGCGCTGGGAGAAAACGTGGTTTCAGCAGCTGTGCTACGCTGCGCCCATAACTCCTGCGCAGTGAATAGCTTAAAACAGTATGCATGCCCGGAGTATGAGGTCGTGAGCAGTAGTCTAATCTTGGTTGTGTACACAAACAAGTAAATAATCTATTCGTTACATAAAAACGGCTAGTTGTGGAAAGCAGCCTCTACCACAGAGAAAGCTCAATGTCTGGTTTATTGACACCTATATGTCTGCCTGTTTGTCTGCTGCTCATGACAATATGAAATACACAGCTTCAATCATTTCCGACATGCAATTTGAACTTAACACCTTTCAGGCTAGACGCCATAAACAAAACAAATTGATTTATGACTCGTGCACCCGAGTCCTGTCTGCACATTATGTAATTAGGCAGGTGTGATACTTGTACAAATGACATGTTTTTTATGTCTGTGGGTTGCAAACAAACTGCATCATGGATCTATCTGAAACTGGTGCAAACTCTGTACTTGGACGAATGACAGTTTCCAGCCAAGCAGTAGTTCACAATCTCTACTGAGATGATTTTTTATTTGATCGAACACAAATTCAGAGAACATGTATTTACAAAACCCACATCTCTGTATACGTTCTTTATGGATAACAACTTCTTCTAGTGTATATGATTTTGTTTGACAACGGTATATGAATCCATACTGAAACGACGCATCAAGTACAATAAAAGAAGTTATCATCCATAAAGAATCTTACTTTCTTGTGACTGGCCATATTTCTAAAATGCCCTATCAAACAGATCATCTTTCTGTACACACAATCAGCCCTCAGTGTATCAGCAGATGAACCAGCCAATCTGAAGCCGCCGTTACACTTGAGTGCACCCTACCCCTTATGACTGGGTTCGGTCTCCCGAGGGCTTCGTTTCGAGGGAGGTAAGCCCATGTACAAAGCCCATCTTTAATTCAGTACTGTAAAAGCAGTATGGAACTATCAACAAAATTATTGAGTGTATTTTCATTTTTATCATTACCTCTGCTTGTTTTTGTCTATAGTGCACGCAACCAGTCGCTAATTATGTGGCGACGATTTTAGGTAGCCTTTGGTTCGAATTTGAATCCCGTGATGCGGACATCTCTATAGCTAGGTGCTAGGGTCTCCTGAATATACCGTGAAGTATATTTATACAACGTAGTGCTGTTGCAGTTAGAAGCCGTCAAAATAGAAGACAAAGAGTGGTGTTTTGTCAATTTATTGTTATATTTACAATCATTATGTCAATTACAATGTTAATATTCGTCCCATTTTCGTCTGAGGCCTTTTGACGCATAACAAATTCGGGGTCCAAACACCGTCCTTCAATCGTCTCCTAGGACATCCGCTTTACCCACTAAGCTACAAATTGTCTTAATTGTAAAATATACCTTGTGCGGTATGTCATAGTGTGAATCACAATTCGACAAAATAAATTGCTTAACCAGCCTCTTTCACTACACTGTTTATTCAGTGATCATTTCACTTTCTCGTCTTGAATGTCACGTAGCTGCATATTCTGCGTACCTGTTCGACGAGATAGGACTACCCTATTTGTCAGGGAGTATGTGAGCTAAGTTGTTGTGATAGACGTGATCCCTTGAGTTTCAATGGCCAACTTTCTTTTCTCCCTGTCAACTAGAATTACAATATACCAACTGAGAATAATATATATTTTTTCAATTCTTCCTATTCAGTTCATTTCAGGTGTACATGGTAGGTGGAGTGAAGATTGACATTACAGCATTGACACAACACAGGAAAAGCATGCTGCGTGACAGTATTCTACTACAGGTATACAATTAATCTGTTTAGCCATTTTTTGTAAAATTAGCCAATGCTGTTGTTTGTCCTCGCTATGTGTCGTTTGACTATAAAACTATACTGTAAATATCTTCACGAATTCTGCTGCAAATAGAGGTTTATTATTAATGTTAGAAGTAAATATAAATCTTTCACCAGCCAGTATAATGTTGTTGATAAAATCATAGCCAAAATTAAGTACCAACAGGATTGTTAAATTGATCAATACTAAATCACAGTTAAGAATGTTTCCAAGAAACACCCTCAAACCATTCCAAAACGCCTGTACACATTCACAGGAAATAAAAAAACATGGACAGTATGTTCAGGTTCCTCTTTACAAAATGTACGAACATTTTCATGTACTAGTTTCAATTTCATTAATTCTGTATTGGTGTGTATAAGCCTATGAATAAACCTGGACTGGAAATCCAATAGCTTTATATGATGTGTACCTTTCCTATAGTTAGTGCAAATATCACTCCATGGTACTGAGATAGTAATTAAATTATTCTATTTGATCCACACCTTCGGTAATGTATCAGTTTTTGTCAGTTTGCAATAAGACATTCTGCATCCTTTGCATGATACAAGAAGAAAATATACTGCATCGTTGATCGCCAGATTTTGGTGTACGAATTTATGACTACTGGCGGCATCTTTCCAATGGAATATTCTTATCACCCTGTTACAATCCAAAAACGTACCTCTAACTGGATATCTTGTCCTGAAATCATCAAACCACCGTTAGAGTTACAGAGGTCCTTTATGTCTGTAATTCCGTTATCAAACCGCTCTTTTATAAACAGAGATGGTTCCGAAAGCTGATGGTTGAACCAGAGTGGTTCAGAAAGTATTTTGGAAATATTCTGATCGGTTATGTAAAGACCTCTGTGTTTCATCCATGCTTGCAGGGCATCTTTCCAAATGGGTTGTCCACATTACAATCTTGGTCTATGTTAGCCCCAATTCTCGCAAGATCTTTGATGGGAACATTAAACGGGTTACTATAACTTACATTGTTAGAACATCCCTTTATGGAGGATATCTTCAATGCATCAGTAAAGGACTTTATATCAATCACTCTAATAAGACTGCTCCCATAATCCTTTTAGTTACTCTTTTTATTTTATTCGGTTTACCATTCCACATAAATGGAAAGAAAAATCAGTCGATGAAACCTTTTGGAAGGGGGGGGGGGGGGGGGGGGGGGAGGGTGTAAAGATATGAACTTGTGCAGGTACAGCCAAAGGTTTTATAACAGTAATCTTCCTAAGAATGGTTAACTATTTCCTTTTTCTCAAGTTTCCAAGAAGTTACTCTGGGTAACATTTAAGATTATCCCTAAGGCCCCAAAGATTTCTATGAGCCAAACTAAACCACTGCGAATCACATCTTGGCTATTTGCCTTAGCACCAATCCATAAAGCTTCAGTTTTGTCGACGTTAATTTTTAACCCTGACAATTTAAAAAGTGGGGGTATCCGTCTCAAGATCTATGGGCCAGATCCAAATTTTTCTAACATATTATTTACAAATGAATTTGAAAGGGTATGAACGGCTTTTTGTCAAAATCGATCAACAATAGAAGGCTTTCTTTTTGTATTTAGATTTCGAACTAATCATCATATAATTAATCATGTTTCAAATCATGATTATAATCGACATCGTTCATGTCATCGGTCTGAGAGTTCATTGAATATCGTCTCTTAGTTACCTAGATTTCGTTTTTCACTAGTGTAACATATTCTTTGTCTCTCAAAAGCGATTTGTTAAACTTACAGTAGCCCTTTCCCCTAGGTTTCCTATTTGAAGACAACGTTAATGTAATGGTTAAAGATCTGATTTGTATCCTGGTAGAATAGCAATGTCTACGGCAGTACGAGAAATATCTTGAGAGATCAGAAAAAATAAAATCTGGCTTGCTCTCTAGGATTCTTTTTCCACCAGGTGTATTTCTTTGTATCAATAATGAGGTCACGCCAGATATCCACAAGATTTACAACTTGCCTTCAGAATAGTTTGCCTGTCAGATATCTTCCGCAAAGTTGACGACTATCGATTTCGGCTGCTGTGATGACCTTGTTGATAAGTGTGGCAAACGGTGTACGTTGGCAAAGTGACATTTTTCGGCGTTTGTAATGCCAATGGCCAAGAGCAGATTTCTTTCAGCTTGTTCGGCATCAACACCATCCTGCACACCGTAAATCAGAAGGTTGGCTTTATGTAAATCAACTTCTTGAAACAGGGCACCCGTGAACGGCCACCTCCTCGTGGTGGGTGCTGGGTTACGCCAAGAGCCGTTCAAACCCCCGTGTGGACCCGGGTCAACTAGGTCCATAGCACCCCATTGCTGGTCGCAAGGAGTGACCGAATTGGGCAACCTGTTTGCCGTGGGTTGCGTCCCGTGTCGGTGGAGGGCAGTGGGAGCCTGAACCGTGTTCCTGCTGCTCAACACACCACTTTGGCCCTTACTTCACCTAGACGGGTGGTAGAATCGGCCCGATTCTATCAATCGGCTGGTCACGCCAAGCCCTGTGTATGGACTTGTATGTCATTACGCACATTTAATTTGCAAATGTTTTACTTTTGGACTTGGTACATTTGTTTACATCAAATGTTCACGATTTTTCAAACTGATGTTTTGAACTTTGCCTAGAGACTTTTGCCCAGAAGGTGGTGGCTCATGGGCCAATCTGGTGAATTTGTTATTTATAACTCTTCTGCTGGAGTAGATCATCCGAGTATCCTTGGTGCGGCAAGTTGGAGACCCACTTGTTATTAGCATTGTCCTTGTGATACTCCGTGGTGGGTGGGGAGCTCGGATGATGAACCTTAAAGCACTAGCCATTGCTTTCGAAACCCCTGTCACCAAGAAAAAACGTCCTCTTGACACAGAACCTGATATTAATGAACTAAGACCCTCCACATCTATTGACCATTGGCCACGTTTCATAGTACTTGAGACTGTTGACAAGACACCCTTGAAGCTGAACACTTTTGCCATTTCACAAGGCATAGCAGGAGATGTTAAAAACGTTAGACGTTTGCGTTCAGGGTCTCTTCTTATTGAATGTAGTAAGAGAGAACAAGCAACTAATCTCCTGTCAACTAAATCTTTTGTCGGCATTCCCGTATCAGTCTCTGCCCACCGAACACTTAACACCAGCAAAGGCATAGTGAGAGACCGAAACTGCATTTTTGCTGATATGCTGGAGATTGATATTGCCTCAGAAATGAAGGAACAAGGTGTGCTATATGTAAAACGTTTCACTACCCGGAAAAACAATGAGATCCAACAAACAAACACATATTTGTTCTCTTTTTCTACTCCGACTGCTCCTACATCAATAAAGGCTGGTTACTGTCAACTCAAAGTGGAAACGTACATTCCAAATCCATTGAGACGCTTCAAGTGCCAAAAGTATGGGCATGGCGTAAATACTTGCACATTGTCTGTTGTGTGCGCTCACTGTGGTGAGAAGACACACACAACAGAAGATTGTGACAGTGATTTTAAAAAATGCACCAACTGCTCAGGTGACCATTCATCTTCATCGAAACAGTGTCCAATCTGGAGAGAGCAAATGGAAATAAACAGAATAAAATATACCCAAAACATCTCTTTTTCTGAAGCAAAAAAACTGGTGCAGAGATCTGACCTTACAGAAAGTTATGCTACAGTAGCAAATGCATCATCTGTGCGCAGCTCTAAAATATCAAAGTCATCTACAAGCTGCCAAACTACCTTGACTTGGGTCAACAGTGACTCTCCACAACTTCTATACCCAGCTATGTCATCACAGACTGAAGAATCACTTCCTGGAACATCAAAGTCTTCTTCTGATCATAAATCATTTTTGCAGTCACGCACTGAGTCTCAATCTACAACTGATAGACAACGAACAGCTAAAGGTAAATCTAAGCCTAAGCCTGATGTTTCAAAACAACAAAGTGGCAGAGCTCCCAAGGGGTCAAAAAATAAAGTTCAATTGTTTAATAAATACGGGTCTCTTGTAGACATGGACGTTTCTGAAAACGTCCATTCTAGGGCACATAGCTTGTCGCCCTCCAAAAGAGTGCGGGGTAGATCCCCAATAAATCCCCCCAAAAGATAGTTTATTCCAATAATATTGTACAGTGGAACTGCAGAGGATTGAGGACTAATTTACATGAATTACAGCTATTAGTCCAAGATTTTACACCTTCAGCGATATGTCTCCAAGAGACATATTTAAAACAAACAGATACATTTGACCTTCGTCATTTTAATGCATATCATTCTTTTTCACCTCCGGGTGATAGAGCTACTGGCGGGTCATCCGTTTTAGTCAGACAAAACGTTATTCAAAGCCCTGTTTCACTTAATACTAATATGCAGGCTGTTGCAGTGAGAATTTGTTTACATGTAGCGTTTACGCTATGCTCTCTTTATATTTCGCCGTCTTCGACGTTCACTAAAACTGATCTTCAAGCTCTATATGACCAACTCCCGAAGCCCTGTATTATAATGGGAGATTTAAATGGGCACAACCCACTCTGGGGTAGTGTAACTACAAACACTAAAGGTAAATTGTTGGGGGACTTTTGTTCTGACAATGATTTATGTATTTATAATGATGGTTCCAGCACATATTTACACCCTAGGGTCAGGGACCTATTCTGCTCTTAACTTGTCACTCACAAATTCAGAACTACTAAATGAATTCGAATTCAGTCCACGATGACCTCTGTGGAAGTGACCATTTTCCTACTATACTAAAATCCATCTGATGTTCCTCCATCATCAAGGCGGAATTTTAAAAAGGCTAACTGGGCTTTGTATGAAACACTGTGTACGGAGAAACTTAAACCTGAACGTTTCATTGACGTTCCTGATTCTATTAAATGTTTTTCTGATGAATTGAACTCTATAGCTGATGAGTGTATACCAAAGTCCTCTGCAGTTCCACACATAAGAAAACCATGGTTCAACGATGAGTGCAAACAAGCTAGGAAGGCAAGGAAAAAGGCAGAACATTATTTCCGTCGCCATCCCATGGTGCATAATTTAAATAAATTTAAAATTTTAAATGCTACAGCGCGGCGTACTTTTAAACAGAACAAACGCCAATCTTGGCAAAATTATGTATCCAAAATAAATTCTCGGACACCCATGTCCAAGGTATGGAACATGGTCCAGAAAATCAAAGGTAAAGGTACTAAATCTACTGTCCATCATCTTAAACATGGAGCTCAATTACTTACTGATAAATCAGATATTGCGAATAAACTGGGCGAAACTCTCGCTAAACACTCTTCCTCTTCGAATTATACACCTAAATTTCAGCAATATCAAAAACAACAAGAAAACTATTAATTTCAATTCTGTTAATGGGGAAGATTATAATGAAACGTTTTCTATTCATGAACTCCATACTGCTCTTGATCAAGTTCATGACACTGCTACTGGAGCTGATAACATCCATTATCAGCTCCTGAAGCACTTACCAGAATCCTGTTTAGAGACGCTCTTGTCAATTTTTGATGATATTTGGACTTCATGGCGTGATGCTATAGTAGTACCAATACCTAAACCTGGACGTGATCATACGGATCTATCCAATTATCGTCCGATTTCATTAACTAGCTGTGTTTGCAAGACCATGGAACGCATGATAAATAATCGACTAGTTTGGTATTTGGAAACAAATAACCTTATAACAGATATACAATGTGGTTTCCGTAAAAACAGAAGTACTGTCGATCACTTAGTGCGTTTAGAATCATTTGTGAAAAACGCGCTGATTAATAAACAACATGCTGTGTCTATCTTTTTTGATCTTGAGAAGGCATATGACACAACCTGGAAGTATGGCATTCTGAGAGATTTACATGATTTCGGTTTGCGAGGTCGTTTGCCTGAATTCATAGGCAAATTTTTAAATAACAGACAATTTCAAGTCCGCGTGGGTTCTACCCTGTCTGATCATTACAATCAGGATCAGGGTGTTCCACAAGGCAGTATTTTGTCAGTCACACTTTTTAGTATAAAGATAAACAGTTTATCAAAAGTTTTAAACGATTCAATTGCTGGATCGTTATTTGTGGATGATTTTAATATTTCTTGTCGTGGTAAAAATATGTATTCCATTGAACGACAACTACTACAGTTGTGTTTAAACAAGATTAATAAATGGTGTCTTGAAAACGGCTTTAAATTTTCTAAATCGAAAACTAACTGTATACATTTTTGTCGTAAATATAAACCACATAAAGACCCTGAACTATCTCTAGATGGCACACCAATTAAAGTTGTGAAGGAAGCTAAGTTCTTGGGTCTCATTTTTGACTCACACTTAACGTTTTTACCGCATATTAAATCACTTAAAACTAAATGCCTGAAAGCACTTGACTTGTTGAAAGAGGTTTCAAATTCTAAATGGGGAGGGGATCAAGCTACCCTTCTCCATCTATATCGATCTCTCTTGCGTTCTAAACTTGATTATGGCTCATTGTCTATGGTGGAGCCTTCAAAAGCAACTTGAAAACTATTAGATTCAGTACATCATCAAGGTCTAAGACTTTGTCTTGGCTCCTTTACAACTTCACCTGTTGACAGCCTGTATGTCGAGGCTGATGAACCATCTCTTGGGCAGCGACGTATAAAATTAACTTTACAGTATGTAACAAAACTATATTCAAATGAGTCAAACCCTGCATATAACTGTGTTTTCAATCCCCTGTATGAGGATTTATACAATAAGAAATCTTCTCTTGTTCTACCTCTTGGTTTAAGAATAAAACCCTTTCTTTCTGCTGCCGGCATTCAGCTGAAAAACATAGCTCCCTCCCGTCTTATTTCTTCTCCTCCTTGGCAGTTGGTCAAGCCCCAAATAGACCTGACATAGACCACATTTAAAAAATCAGAAACTAATGAATTACAATATAAGCAAGAATATAATCAATTACAACATAAATATAGCAATTATAAATCCTTATTTACAGATGGGTCCAAGGATGGTGGCGCAGTAGCTTGTGCCACTGTCATTGGATCCAGAACAATATCGTCTAGATTACCAGATAAGAGTTCTATTTTTACAGCAGAAGCTAACGCCAAACTAACAGCTCTTAAATATATTCAAAGACACCCGAAACGTAAACAGTATATAATATATTCCGACTCTCTTTCTTGTCTTCAGGCTATTAAAAATATCTCTTGTAAACATCCTCTTTTAATTGACATTCTTGGATTGTATAATAATCTTGCCACTGGCCAATACGACATCGTCTTCTGTTGGTTACCCAGCCATGTTGGCATTTCCGGTAACGCAATGGCCGATCTTTCTGCCAAGGCAGCACTCAACAAATCTGTGACATCACTTCCTATTCCATACTCTGATTATAAAGCGAGCATTAGAACTTACATCCGTGATCTGATGCAGAAGAAGTGGGACACCCAAGTAGATATAAATAAATTACATGAAATAAAACCGTATGTTGGTTACACCTACTTGGGTTGTCAGTCCAGATTTGAAGAGGTTATTTTAAGACGAAGTCGTATTGGCCATACTAGATATACTCATGCATATCTATTGAAAGGTGAGGATCCTCCGTTTTGTATCCCTTGTGATGAGCGAGTCACGGTCAAGCATATCCTGCTTGACTGTGTTGAATTCTCCATCAAAAGGGATAAATATTTCAATGTCAAAACTGTCAAGGATCTTTTTAACACTGTTAATTCTCATTTAATCATTGGTTTTTTAAAGGATATTGATTTCTTGATTGAATTTTGAATAATATTATCTATAAATAGATGTATTTTAATTATTGGTAATTTAGATTCGTGACTTGCATTGTTAGTGGCTGTACCCTCAAAGGGGGTTGAAGTATCGAAAAATTATTGTCCTCCTGAGAAGGTACGTAAGTCCACAAACATTCAAAGAAAATTCTAAATTTCCACGTTTTTAATCGTGGTATAAGTGTTTTTTTATTGTATGGCTAGATTTCCGAAATTGCTGACGACTGAGGGGATGATGTAAATCCAGCTAGGGTCCATGCAGGTAGCAAAGGTACTGTAAGTTCCCATGGTCCCTAGTATGGTGATCTACCTTCAGTTGTTAGCAATCCAGTTTTATATTGTATTGTCCTCTATAGATAAATTGTTTTAGGCATTATTACTAGTTTTACATTCTTTTCTGTGATGTTCTAGTTGTTTTACTGCCCTTTGTCGACAGATTTTTACAATACTCATATATTCCATTTTAATGTTACGTTCCCGTCATGATATAGCTGAAATATTGCCGATGTGACGTTAAATTTTAACTCACTCACTCTCTCTTGATGCAGTACTCTTTTCGAGTTCAGATTTTCTTAATGTTTTTCTTGTTCGCCTCAATCATTGTAAAAGTTGAGATCAACGCTTTTGGCTATATCTGCTATTTTCTCCGACAGGGCGTTCTTATCTGTTCGTATCATGGATTCAGTAATTTCTTGTACTTGTGATTTAAGTTTGAGTCTGAAATAAATGTTTTCATATCCTCATTCTCTGTAGTCGACAGTTTTCCAAATATGGCGGTCGGCAGGGTCTCCTCCATATTATCAATACATATAGTTTCGTCTGTGTTTCATTTTAAATGTCAGAAAATTGTCTATATTTGTTGACTTGTCCTAGCAGGAGTGACTTCGCCTTTCAATTTAATCGCCCCCCTTGATTGGGGCAGCATTGACAGGATTATTGGCCACCTTGTTGCGGCATAATTGACAGCATTGAGGTGGATTGTGAAGAGCCCGCCAAACTTACGTCTGCTTGCCGCGAAAATGAAATCAGAATAATCGTTACTACACGGACACGTAAGCATCTTGGGAGTGAAAGTGTTTGATGTCACTAAAGTGTGCATTTAAAGCAATGCCAAGGCAATGGCAGAAGGTTGTTTTTATCACTGTGTAGAGAGGTGCTGTTTCAACTTCACCTCCCAACAAAATGAGGACCTGTGCGTAACTTTTGGTGACTGTTGGAGAAACGCATACGATAGTCTTCTACGGGCAGTTCTTGAGTGAGTGAGTTAATATTTAACGTCACATCGGCAATATCTCAGCCATATCGTGACGAGAACGTTAAATACTGAAATGAAATATATGGATACTAAAAAAACCTGTCAACGAGGGACAGTAAAACAACTAGAATATCACAATTTGGATTAAAACTAGTGTGGAAAGATAAAACTAATATCACTATTCGGACAATACAACATAAAAACAGGCTATAGATCGCCAACAACTGAAGGTAGATCACCATACTAGGGGCCATGGGGACTTACAGTACGTTTGCTACCTGCATGGTCCCTAGCTGGGTTTACACCATCCCCTCAGCTGCTGGCGACTGTATCCAAGATTAGCCACAATTTAAAATGACATATATTCTACGATTAAAAAGTGGAAGATTAAATCTGACTTATACTGTTTTTGGACTTACGTACCCTCTCAGGAGGACAATAATTTTACGGTACTTCAACCCCCTTCGAGGATACAGCCACTAACAATCTTAAGTTGATAATTCAACTTCCAATTATAAAATAGTAATCTATTTACAAGTCATGTAACAGTTCTAATTCTTTTAAAAATGCAATGATTAAATGAGCACTAACATTACTAAAAAGATCCTTCATAGTTCTTGATTTAAAAAAGTTATCCCTTGTGCTGGAATATTCCACACAGTCAAGCAAGACATGCTTGACTGTGATTCTTTCATCACAAGGGATACAAAACGGAGGATCTTCACCTTTAAGCAAATATTCATGTGTGTATCGTGTGTGGCCAATACGACATCGTCGCATGATGACCTCTTCAAATCTGGACTGACAACCCAAGTAGGTGTAACCAATATAGGGTTTTATTGCATGTAATTTATTTATGCCCACTTGGGTGTCCCACTTCTTCTGCATCAGATCATGGATGTAAGTTCTAATGCTGGCTTTATAATCAGAGTATGGAATAAGAAGTGGTGTCACAGATTTGTTGAGTGCTGCCTTGGCAGCAAGATCGGCCATCACATTCCCAGAAATACCTACGTGACTGGGTAACCAACAAAAGACGATGTCGTATTGGCCAGTAGCAAGAGTATTATACAATTCAATAATTTCAATTAAAAGCGGATGTTTACAAGAAATGTTTTTAATAGCCTGAAGACAAGAAAGAGAGTCGGAATATATTATATACTGTTTACGTTTAGGGTGTCTTTGAATATATTTAAGAGCTGTTAATATGGCGTTAGCTTCTGCTGTAAAAATAGAACTATTATCTGGTAATCTAGAAGATATTGTTCTGGATCCAATGACAGTAGCACAAGCTACTGCACCACCGTCCTTGGACCCATCTGTAAATAAGGATTTGTAATTGTTATATGTATGTTTCAATTGATTATATTCTTGTTTTTACTGTAATTCATTAGTTTCTGATTTTTTAAATGTAGTTAATGTTAGGTCAACCTGTGGCCTAACCAACTGCCATGGGGGAGAGGAAAGAAGATGGGAAGGAGCTATATTGTTCAGCTCAATACCAGCAGCAGCAATAAACGGCTTTATTCTGAGCCCAAGAGGTGGAACAAGAGAAGACTTTTTGCTATACAAATCCTCATAAAGGGGATTGAAGACACAGTTATATGCAGGGTTAGATTCGTTAGAGTATAGTTTTATGATATATTGTAAAGATAATTTGATACGGCGTTGTGCAAGAGATGGCTCATCGGCCTCAACGTAAAGACTGTCAATAGGTGAAGTTCTGAAGGACCCAAGACAAAGTCTTAGACCTTGGTGATGGACAGGATCAAGAAGTTTAAGATTGCTTTTGCAGGCTCCACCATAGACGATGGAGCCATAATCAAGTTTAGAACGAACGAGTGATCGATATAAATGGAGAAGGGTAGCTTGATCCCCTCCCCATTTTGAATTTGAAACCACTTTCAACAAGTCAAGAGCTTTCAGGCATTTACTTTTAAGTGATTTAATATGTGGTAAAAACGTTAAGTGTGAATCAAAGATTAGACCCAAGAACTTGGCTTCCTTCACAACCTTAATGGGCGTCCCATCTAGAGACAGTTCAGGGTCTTTATGTGGTTTGTATTTTCGACAAAAATGTATGCAGTTAGTTTTTGATTTAGAAAATTTAAAGCCGTTTTCTAGACACCATTTATTAATCCTGTTTAAACACAACTGCAATTGCCGTTCAATGGTATGCATATTTTTACCACGACAAGAAATATTAAAATCATCCACAAATAACGACCCATCAATTGAATCGTTTAAAACTTTAGATAAACTGTTGATCTTGATGCTAAAAAGAGTGACTGACAAAATACTGCCTTGTGGAACACCCTGATCCTGATTGTAATGATCAGACAGGGTAGAGCCCACGCGGACCTGGAATTGTCTGTTATTTAAAAACTTGGCAATAAATTCAGGCAAACGACCTCGCAAGCCGAAGTCATGTAAATCTCGTAAAATGCCATATTTCCAAGTAGTGTCATATGCTTTTTCAAGATCAAAAAAGATAGACACAGCGTGTTGTTTGTTAATCAGTGCATTTTTAACAAATGATTCTAAACGCACTAAGTGATCGACAGTACTTCTGTTTTTGCGGAAACCACATTGTATATCTGTGATAAGGTTATTAGTTTCCAAGTACCAAACAAGTCGATTATTTATCATGCGTTCCATGGTCTTGCAAACACAGCTTGTTAATGAAATCGGACGATAATTGGATGGATCCGTATGATCACGTCCAGGTTTAGGTATTGGTACTACTATGGCATCACGCCATGACGGAGGAAAGTTACCCAATGTCCAAATATCATCAAAAATATTTAGGAGAGTTTCTAGGCAGGATTCTGGTAAGTGCTTCAGGAGTTGATTATGTATGTTATCAGCTCCAGTAGCAGTGTCATGAGCCTGATCAAGAGCAGTATGGAGTTCATGAATAGAAAACGTTTCATTATAATCTTCCCCATTATCAGAATTGAAATTAATAGTTTTCTTTTCTTGTTGTTTTTGATACTGCTGGAATTTAGGTAAATAATTAGAAGAGGAAGAGTGTTTAGCGAGTGTTTCGCCCAATTTATTTGCGATATCTGATTTATCAGTAAGTAATTGATCTCCATCTTTAAGATGATGGACAGTAGATTTAGTACCTTTACCTTTGATTTTCTGGACCATGTTCCATACCTTGGACATGGGTGTCCGAGAATTTATTTTAGATACATAATTTTGCCAAGATTGGCGTTTGTTCTGTTTAAAAGTACGCCGTGCTTTAGCATTTAAAATTTTAAATTTATTTAAATTATGCACCATAGGATGGCGACGGAAATAATGTTCTGCTTTTTTCCTTGCCTTCCTAGCTTGTTTGCAGTCATCGTTGAACCATGGTTTTCTTATGTGTGGAACTACAGAGGACTTTGGTATACACTCATCAGCTATGGAATTCAGTTCATCCGAAAAGCATTTAATAGCATCGGGAACGTCAATAAAACGTTCAGGTTTAAGTTTTTCAGCACACAGTGTTTCATATAAAGCCCAGTTAGCCTTTTTAAAATTTCGTCTTGATGACGGAGGAACATCGGATGGAGTTACAGCTTTTAACATAGTAGGAAAATGGTCACTTCCACAGAGATCATCGTGGACTGACCATTCGAATTCGTTTAGTAGTTCGGAAGTTGTCAGAGACAAGTCAAGAGCAGAATAGGTCCCTGTACCAGGATGTAAATATGTGCTGGAACCATCATTATAAATACACAAATCATTGTCAGAACAAAAGTCCTCCAACAATTTCCCTTTAGTGTTAGTAGTTATACTACCCCAGAGTGGGTTGTGCCCATTTAAATCTCCCATTATAATACAGGGCTTCGGGAGCTGATCATATAGAGCTTGAAGATCAGTTTTAGCAAACGTCGAAGACGGAGAAATATAAAGAGAGCATAGCGTAAACGCTACATGTAACGTAATTCTCACTGCAACAGCCTGCATATTAGTATTAAGTGAAACAGGGCTTTGAATAACGTTTTGTCTGACTAGAATGGATGATCCGCCAGTGGCCCGATCACCCGGAGGTGCAAAACAATGATATGTGTTAAACTGACGAAAATTAAATGTATCTGTTTGTTTTAAATAAGTCTCCTGCAGACAGATCGCTGAAGGTGTAAAATCTTGGACTAATAGCTGTAATTCATGTAAATTAGTCCTCAATCCTCTGCAGTTCCACTGTACAATATTATTGGAATAAACTATCTTTTGGGGGGATTTATTGGGGATCTACCCCGCACTCTTTTGGAGGGCGACAAGCTATGTGCCCTAGAATGGACATTTTCAGAAACGTCCATTTCTTCAAGAGACCCATATTTATTGTACAATTGAATTTTATTTTGTGATCCTTTAGGAGCTCTGCCACTTTGTTGTTTTGAAGCATCAGGCTTTGGCTTCGGTTTACTTTTCACCGTTTGTTGACTCTCAGCTGTAGATTGAGACTTTGAGTGTGACTGAGATGCTGATTTATGATCAGACGAAGTCTTTGAGGTATTAGGAAGTGATTCCTCAGTCTGTGATGATATAGCAGTGCACAAATGTTGTGGAGAGTCGCAATTGACCCAAGTCAAGGTAGTTTGACAGCCTGTGGTTGACGTTGTTTTAGAACTAGACCCCAATGATGTTTTTGCTACTGTAGCATAACTTTCTGAAAGTTCAGATCTCTTTACCAGTTTTTTGGCCTCAGAAAAGGAGATATTTTGTGTAAATTTTATTTTATTGATCTCCATTTGCTCTTTCCAAATAGGACACTGTTTAGAAAAGGACGAATGGTCGCCTGAGCAATTGGTGCATTTTTTATAATCACTGTCACAATCTTCTGTTGTGTGTGTCTTCTCACCACAGTGAGCACACACAACAGACAATGTGCAAGTATTCACACCGTGTCCATATTTCTGGCATTTAAAACACCTGAGCGGGTTGGGGATGTACGTATCTACTGGAATGTTACAGTAGCCTGCCTTCACTGATTTGGGTGCATTTGGAGATGAAAAAGTAAACAGGTACGTATTCGTTTTGATGGTTTCGTTGTTTCTCCGCGTTGAAAAGCGCTTGACATAGAGCACACCTTGATCCTTCATTTCAGATCCTATATCAAGTTCCGACATATCATCCAACAATCGATCACGATCTCTCACAATACCTTTACTTGTATTCAAGGTCTTGTGAGCAGAGACCGTGACCGGAATGCCCACGAAAGATTTTATGTTCATGAGGTTCGTTGCTTGTTGTTTTTTCCCGCATTCAACTAGCAGGGCACCCGAACGCAAGCGTCTAATGTTTTTCACCTCCCCTGCAATACCCTGAATACCCTTGGACACAGCAAAGGGGTTCAGTTTTAACGGTGTCTTGTCAGGTGTCTCAATCACAATGAATCGTGGCCAATATTCAATCGATGCAGATGGTCTCAGGTCAGTATCAACAGGGTCAATATCAAGTGGACGTTTTGTTTTTTTAAGTGGTATTTCGTAGGCCATGGTTAAGGTAATATGGTTCATCATCCGAGCTCCCCACCCACCACGGAGTATCACAAGGACAATGCTAAAGCAAGCGGGCCTCCAGCTTGCAGCACCAAGGATACCCGGATGATATACTCCAGCAGAAGAATTAAAAGATTAATAATTCTACCAGATTGGCCCATGAGCCATCGCCTTCTGGCATAGGACTCTAGGCAAAATACAGAGCAAAATATTTTAAATTCAAAAATGTTTTAGATTATAAAGCCAAGTCCAAATTTACAACAATTCCAAATGGTGTATGTGCATTGATAAATATAATAATACCCCATGCACAGGGCTTGGCATGACCAGCCGATTGGTCGAACCGGGCCCATTCGACCACCCGTCTAGGCGAAGTAAGGGCCAAAGTGGTGTATTGAGCAACAGGAACACGGTTGCAAGCTCCTATTGCCCTCAACCACCAGGATCCCTTCCTCCGCCGACACAGGGCCGCAACCCACGGCAAACGGGTTGGTGGACCAAATATCCCCCCGGGTCCACTACGGGGGTGTCGGCGAGCTCTTGGCGTTACCCAGCACCCACCACGAGGAGGTGGCTCGCCACGGGTGCCGCAGTTCTTGAGAGACCTCGTGCTTCTGCAAATGATAATACCTTGAAAATAGCGTTAAAGTTATCTTAGCTAAAATGGATAGAATTTTCAAATGCACTCCTTCATCGGGGAGTTCTTGAAAGACATCGGGCCTCTGCGAATGACAATGCCCAATGACTATGCCGAGAAAAATAACCTTACGGCCGTCAGACATCAGTGTCAACTTGAGCATCTCACAGAAGCAACGAGTCCAAAGTGGAACCTACATTGCCGATAAGAACGCGAGATTTTGGCCAAATCTCGCGTTCTTGCATTCTCGCACTTTGGGCTTTTTAGGCTGTTTCCAAAGGTCGAGATCGCGAGAATGTCCATTACAGTATTCCATACATACCAGAATATGGAGCATATAAATGTATGCAATATGAAGTCATATCCTTCGTGCTGTTCGTATAGTATAGTAACTTACAACTAATTTGTGAATGGGGCTAGTTCATTTGCCTTCGTATGAGTGGCACCAGTTGGTAATGTAGCAGCAATGGATATGATATACACAAAGACCTTATTTTCTATGCTGTTAATTTTAAAACAGTTTCAAAAGGTGTTTGAAGGATACGCCTGTTCTCTTTTATCGGCATTAGGTAAACCCTAGCAAATATTTATAGTATAACTGTTATGTTTTATGCGATTTGAAATCTCACCAAGACTGAAACAACGAACCCAAAACACGACAAACAGTTTCATGTTTCACATAAGGTGGATCTATAATACATATTTCTAATCGAAAATATTCAATGGCATTAACTTTAAGGCGGGGGTCTGTAAATGATCGAGTAGGGACCAGACAATCCAGTGATCAATATCATGAGCTACTGGGACACAATGACGTGTGAACCAAGTCAGTTAGCCTGACCATCCCATCCCGTTCGTCTTACAACAAGCGTGGGTTAGTGAATGTCAGTTCTAACCTGGATCTGGATCTAGTGATAGGCTACTTGTTAAAAGTTATAGAAAGGTTTTGATCGAACACAGTACGGTGTTTTTTCTGCCAGTGATGTCATTAAAGTACTTCGGTATTTTCAAACGGATATTACTAAAGGACAAATACTTTAAGTATTTCAAATATTTAATAGTAGGTGGTTCATGCATGTTTATCAACCGTCTTAAAATTTTGCCAAGGAAAAGACTTGAGAGTGAGTTAGTGAGTGAGTTAATATCGGCAATATCTCAGCCATACAAAGAAAATGACTATATGTATAATGCAAACTCTGTCGGCGAAGGACAGTAAAACAACTAGAATATCACAATTTGAATTAAAACTAGCGTGGAAAGTTTTTATCTATTTTGTTTAAACACAGCTGCAGTTGCCGTAGAACCCACTCGGACTTTAAATTATCTGTTATTTAAAAATTAGGCTATGAATTCAGGCAAACGACCTCGCAAACCGAAATCATGTAAACCTCTCAAAATGCCATATTTCCAGGTTGTGTCATATGCCTTCTCAAGATCAAAAAAGATAGACACAGCGTGTTGTTTTTTCATCAGCGCGTTTTTCACAAATGATTCTAAACGCACTAAGTGATCGACAGTACTTTTGTTTTTACGGAAACCACATTGTATATCTGTTATAAGGTTATTTGTTTCCAAATACCAAACAAGTCGATTATTTATCATGCGTTCCATGGTCTTGCAAACACAGCTTCTTAATGAAATCGGTCGATAATTGGATGAATCCGTATGATCACGTCCAGGTTTAGGTATTGGTACTACTATAGCATCACGCCTTAAAGATGGAAATTTCCCGGAAGTCCAAATATTATCAAAAATGGATGTTTCACGAGTTGATAATGTACGTCATCAGCTCCTGTAGCAGTGTCATGAGCTTGATCAAGAGCAGTATGTAGTTCATGAAAAGAAAACGTTTCATTATAATCTTCCCCATTATCAGAATTGAAATTAATAGTTTTCTTTTCTTGTTTTTGATATTGCTGTAATTTAGGTATAGAAAATGGTAACTTCCACAGAGGTCATCGTGGACTGACCATTCGAATTCATTTAGTAGTTCTGAATTTGTCAGTGACAAGTCGAGAGCAGAATAAAGCCGTGTACCAGGGTGTAAATATGTGCTTGAGCCATCATTATAAATACATAAATCGTTGTCAGAACAAAAGTCCTCCAACAATTTACCTTTAGTGTTTGTATTTACTCTACCCCAGAGTGGGTTGTGCCCGTTTATAATACCGGGCTTCGGGAGTTGGCCATATAGAGCTTGAAGATCAGTTTTGGCAAAAGCCGAAGACGGCGAAATATAGAGACAGCATAGTCGTAAGCGCTACATGTAAAGTAATTCTCACTGCAACAGCCTGCATATTAGTAATAAGTGGAACAGGGCTTTGAATAACGTTTTGTCTGACTAGAATGGATGATCCGCCAGTGACCTTATCACCCGGAGGGGAAAAACAATGATATGCATTAAATGACGAAGGTCAAATGTATCTGTTCGTTTTAAGTATGTATGTTGGAGACATTGCTGAAGGTGTAAAATCTTCCACTAATAGCTGTACTTCATGTAAATTAGTCCTCAGTCCTCTGCAGTTCCACTGCACAATATTATTGGAATATACTATCTTTTGGGGGGATTTATTGGGGATCTACCCCGCACTCTTTTGGAGGGCGACAAGCTATGTGCCCTAGAATGGACGTTTTCAGAACGTTTTATTGAGCAACTGAATTTTATTTTGTGACACTCTGCCACTTTGTTGTTTTGAAGCATCAGGCTTAGGCTTAGGTTTAACTTTAGCGGTTTGTTGTCTATTAGCTGTCGATTGAGACTCAGTGCGTGACTGCGAAGATGATTTATAATCAAAAGAAGACGTCGATGTTCCAGCAAGTGATTCCTCAGTCTGGGGTGACATAGCTGGGTATAGAAGTTGAGGAGTGTCGCAATTTGACCCAAGTGAAGGCAGCTTGTACTTGATTTTGTTATTTTAGAGTTGCGCACAGAGGATGTGTTTGCTACTGTAGCATAACTTTTTGTAAGGTCAGATCTCTGCACCAGTTTTTTTTGCCCCAGAAAAAGAGATGTTTTGGGTAAACTTTAGTCTGTTTATTGCCATTTGCTCTTTCCAGATTGGACATTGTTTCGAAGAAGAAGAATGGTCGCCTGAGCAGTTGGTGCATTTTTTTAAATCACCGTCACAATCTTCTGTTGTGTGTGTCTTCTCACCACAGTGAGCACACACAACAGACAATTTTCAGGTATTTACATCATGTCCATATTTCTTGCATTTAAACACCTAAGTGGGTTGGGGATGTAGGTTTCAACTTGGATGTTGCGGTAACCTGCCTTAACTGATTTGGGAGCATTTGGCGATCAAAACAAAAACAGATAGGTATTTGTTTGGGTTGTTTCATTATTTTTCCGGGTTGAAAAGCGCTGAACATACAGCACACCTTGATCTTTCATCTCTGGTACTATGTCAACTTCGGTCATGTCAGCAAACAGTCGATCACGATCTCTGATGATACCTTTCCTCGTGCTCAAGGTCTTGTGAGCAGAGACCGGAATACCCACAAAAGATTCAATACTCATCAGGTTGGTTGCTTGTTGTTTCTTGCCGCACTCAACTAGTAGCGCACCCGCACGTAAGCGTCTAATGTTCTTAACATCTCCTGCAATACCTTGAATACCCTTAGATACTGCGAAAGGGTTCAGCTTTAATGGTGTCTTGTCCGGAGTCTCAATAACAAGGAAGCGTGGCCAATACTCAATCGATAGAGACGGTCTGTGGTCAGTATCAACAGGATCAATTTCAAGTGGACGTTTTGTTTTGTTTTTTATTTATTTATTTTTTTCCTTCTTTCTTTATTTCTTTTCTTTTTTTTTGTGGGGTGGGTGGGGTGGGGGTGGATTTCATAAGCCATGATTGGTGTCATATGTTTCATCATCCGAGCTCCCCACGGAGTATCACAAGGACAATGCTAAAGCAAGCGGGCCTCCAGCTTGCAGCACCAAGGATACCCGGATACTCCAGTTGAGGAATTATAAATAATTAATCAACCAGATGAGCCCATGAGCCATCGCCTTCTGGCATAAGACTCTAGGCAAAGTTCATGTTATCATAATTCACAATAAAAAAAAGTTACAGATCACCAGTAGTGCCAAGGCCGAAATTCAAAGCAATTCCAAATCAAATTTGTGCAATGACACATACACAGTCCATGCACAGGGCTTGGCATGACCAGCCGATTGGTTGACTCGGGCCAATTCAACCACCCGTCTAGGTGAAGTAAGGGCCAAAGTGGTGTGTTGGGCAAATGGAATGCAGTTAAAAGCTTAACTGCCCTCAACCACCAGGATCCCGTCCTCCATCGACACGGGACGCAACCCACGGCAAACAGGTTGCCCAATTTAGTCGCCTCTTACGACAAGCAATGGGGTGCTGTGGACACATTCAGTCCCGAGTCCACACGGGAGAAGAGCACTTAGCGTTACCCAGCACCCACCACGAGGAGGTGGCTCTTTATGGGTGCCAAAGACTTGAGACTGACTCAGGGATGATTTTATATCTTATGGTATTACTTGCTGTTAGGAGTAAATGTCATGAAATCATGTACAATTCGATGTACCAGTAAGTGAAAAAAACTGTTGCAAGCACAGCTGAATCAAATCACTTCACCACTTCACTCAACCACATCTCATCTCAAATATTCACGTTAGCCTCAACACAAACAATTATTGCACTTCCTTTACTCAGAATATTCTCTCTTAGTTTTGCGTGGAATAGATTTCTCACCAAGCATGATACTCAAAAGTCATTCAAATATACAGACTATGAGACCAAGGGTATCTCCCTCACCCCATTGAACAGCCCTATAAGTCGACGAGCCGCGAGTCCCCTCTGAGCTAAAAGGGTGGTTACATTTATTTAATCACATACATTATCTATCTGTCTATCCATCTATCTATCAAACGTGTATATCAGGGCGTTTCCTATTCTCACGGTACTTGCGGATACCGGCTGAAAAATATCACAAATGGTTCTTCCCGTATGAATGCTTGTTGTGTTTAATGCAGGATCTTCGCCTCTACCATTTGCATCTTTCAGCTGTTAGATCCATCAGGTGACTTACCATTCGTGAGCTCGGTGATAAACAATGCCAGCCGCCATTAACTATACCAGCCTTCTCCCATTTTCACGGTATAACGAGTAAGTAGGGTTATGGAAGAGGAATCCTGCCAGAAACTACGGGAAGAGTTATTGAACTCACCAAAATTCGTAACACTGCAAGATTTTCGCAGACTTTGGCCCCTTCCTAGTTAAAACGTGATGATGTAAACAACCGTCAAGTGTTTCCCATCTGTGATCTCGGCAGAAAACGTGTCTGCAGTGAAAATAGGAAGAGAATGGGAGACCTACCTATATACACATATTCCAGGTAGTCTGTAGGATATGTGGATCAATGAGAAGACAGCAACAACAGATGGAAGAAATTAATCTGAAGCTGAATCATGTTTGAACATTGACTTGCTTTCTTCCTTTAGAAACACACGTTTCTGTTGGAATGCAGAGAATTGTCATATTGTTTATTTGTGTAAGAAAAAAAGAAAACAATTTCCCCCCCCCCCAAAATGAAAAGAAAATCAGTAGGGAAAAGCTAGAAACGTTTAACATAGTGAACATTACTGTATATAAAAATCAATTATATTTAGCTTAACAGTACTGGTTGACTTGGCTCGTGATACTAGAATATGCGTTACTCACTAAGATATACCAAAACAAAGCAACAAACAGAATACAAAATATAACAGAAAAAGCATACAACTCATCCAGAGACAATAACAATCAAAGAGGCAGAGCACATTTCCGATAATTGGAACTCGATCATCTCGTTATACAGTCAGTTCACAACAGACGGTATGCTGAATACACTTGTTGAAGCTCACATAAATTACATTATTGAATGCTCACCCAGTCATCTGTTCTAAACTAGATTTTGCAAAATATTCCATTCTGTTTAAAGATAAAGTTACACATGAACTAATGCATTGTATAGTAAATCCGTAAAATTGAAACAGATTATCGTCATGATAAAACTTAGTGAAAACTGGTAAATTCTTATATTTTACATCATAAATATACATAATACATAGTGAGTGCTTTAGTGAGTCTCAGCGTTTGAAAGGATGTCTATATTCATTCGGAGTGCGTTTCCGTTCATCATAGCGATTCTACAGGGATTCTAATAAACAGTATTCTGCATTATAACGATAACGATAATAACTATGATTTTCAAAATTTTCATTTTTATAATATGAAAAGTGTCATTGGGTTTCAACATGGCGGCTAGGGGACCTGGTTTCACGTTGGGCACGAGGGCCGTCATGCTTCACGGTTCACTGAGCATAGGTACTTGAAATTCAATGTTATGGGCGAATGCACCTCACGCGGAGGCTGTCGCACATTAAAAGAAAGATACCAGGATTAACACGGACACTCGGGAACATGTATGTGAAGCTATTTATTCTTCCTTAGATGTTGTTTGCACCAATGTGTGGAGGTATATCATGTTCTAAATGCAGGCACACCAAGCGATGGCACTAAAGATCACAATGCAGGCCTGAGACAATGACTGAAGGTCTAAAAATAAACACACCGGGTGTTGATATAATAGATCTCCATATACAATAGAGAGGAGTGACTCATGGTCTACATATAGACACACCAGGTGTTCACACAATAGATCTCCATATACAATAGAGAGGAGTTACTCATTTTCTAAAAATACACACACCAGGTGTCCAGGTGTTGATGACGTCATGAATCCAATATGGCGGATAAATTCTTCAAGTAGCAGGGATACAACAGACACCTGTGGCGAGCCATCTCCTCGTGGTGGGTGCTGGGTAACGCGAAGAACTCGCCGACACCGCCGTTGTGGACCCAGGGGGATATTTGGTCCACCATCCCGTTTGCCATGGGTTGCGGCCCTGTGTCGGTGGAGGAGGGGATCCTGGTGGTTGAGGGCAATAGGGGCCAGCAACCGTGTTCCTGTTTCCTAATACACCACTTCGGCCCTGACTTCACCTTGACGGGTGGTTGAATGGGCCCGATTCAACCAATCGGCTGGTCACGCCAAGCCCTGAGCATTACATTATGTAATGTTACAAAATTGAAAATTGTATCTTTTTAAGTCTTGGCGAATGTTTGGACCTTCTTCCTTTCAACTATACACTTTCATGTTTTTGCCTAGAGTCGTATGCCCAGAAGGCGGTTGCTCATGGGCCAATCTGGTGGAATGATTACACATTTATTTTTTCTGCTGGAGCATATCATCCCGGTATCCTTGGTGGTGCTGCAAACTGGAGATCCGTTTGTTTTTAGCATTGTCCTTGTGACACTCCGTGGTGGGTGGGTAGCTCGGATGATGAAACAATTATAAGCTCACCATGGCTTACCAAACTCCCTCCAAAAAGACCAAGCGACAACTTGACAACGACAATGAAGAGAATGAATCCACTGTAACAGAAAACTGGCCACGTTTCCTCGTTCTTGACACTGTTGACAAGAATGCACTCAAATTGAATCCTTTCCTTATTTCTAAGGAGATATATGGCATTGCGGGCGACGTTAAGAACATCAAACGCTTGCGTTCAGTCTCCCTACTGATTGAATGTAATTGAAAACAGCAGGCCTCCAACCTATTGGCACTGCAAACCGGCTGGCATTCCTGTTTCAGTCACTGCCCATAGAACCTTGAACACTTCTAAAGGCATCATAAGAGACAGAGACCATTTGTTAGCTGACATGTCGGAGCTGGACATTGCGTCTGAAATGAAAGATCAAGCTGTGACATATGTCACATGTTTTACTACCCGGAAAATAACGAACTGATGAACACAAACACATACCTCTTCTCATTCTCATCTCCAAGTCTCCCCCAGTCTGTTAAAGTGGGATACTGTAATATCGCAGTTGCAGTCTATATCCAAAATTCGTTGAGGTGTTTTCGATGCCAAAAATATGGTCATGGAGTTAACACCTGTACACAGCCTGTACACAGCCATCTCATGTAACGGAAGACTGCATATGCACTTTCAAAAAATGCACAAATTGTTCAGGCAATCATTCTTCGTTTTCCAAAGAATGTGAAATATGGCATAAGCAAATGGAAATAAACAAAGTAAAATTCACTCAAAACGGTAACTTTGCTGATGCTAAAAAGATTGTGGAATCAACAATACCTAATGCAACCTATGCATCAGTGGTCAGATTATCTTCTGAAACCCTGCCTAAAGTTTCCACTTCATCGATTGTGTGTCAAACAGACCTGACTTGGGTTAAAACTGATAACCCGAAACTTTCCACACCCTAACAATCTACTCAGACTTCAGAAACAAATGTGAACGCCCGTGTGCTTCCTACAGTTGAGTCTGAAGAACAACGATCTACAGAACAGACTCATTCTGAAACAAATTCAAAGTTTAAAAGTACTGTCAAACCGAGAACAGATAATGGGAAAAAGACTGGTAGACAACTCAAGGGTTCAGATAATCGCATAAAATTATTCAATAAATATGGTTCACTCGAGGACATGAATGTGTCAGAAAACATCCACCACAGGGCACAGAGCTTGTCGCCCTCCAAGAAAGCGAGGGGTAGATCACCAATCAATCCACCAAAAGATAATGTCTTCCAAACATATAGTATAATGGAACTGTAGAGGACTGAAGACTAATTATAATGAGTTACATCTGTTAGTCCAAGATCTGGCACTATCATCATTCTGTCTGCAGGAAACTCATCTGAGACAGACAGATACTTTCAATTTACGTCAGTAGGATGCATATCATTATTTCTCACCTTCGGGTGATAGGGCCACTGGTGGGTGCTCAATCCGTGTTAGTCAGAATGTTATCCACAGCCATGTACCACTTACAACTAATCTCCAAGCAGTTGCAGTGAGACTCACACTTTATGTTGTCCTTACACTATGCTCACTCTATATTCCGCCTTCTTCAACACTTCACCTCACTGATCTACAAGCTCTCTATGATCAACTTCCGAAACCTTGTATTATAATGGGTGATCTTAATGGTCACAATCCACTCTGGGGTGGTACAAATACTAACACTAAAGGTAAAATACTGGAAGATTTCATCTCAAATAATGACCTTTGCATTTTTAATGATGATTCAAGCACTTATCCTGCAACCGGCACCTACTCTTCTCTAGATTTGTCTCTTGCACACTCTAATCTACTTAATGAATTCGATTGGTCGGTTCACAACGACCTCTGTGGAAGTGATCATTTTCCGACGATATTATCTGAATCTTCTCCGACTGATTCTTCATCTTATACAAGATGGAATTTTTCCAAGGCGGATTGGTGCTTATTTCAAACTCAATGCACATCCCAACTAAGACCCGAATGTTTCGGTGATATTGCTGATCCTATTCAGGTATGTTCTGACGTTTTAAATGTAATTGCTGATGAGTGCATACCAAGATCCTCTACAACTCCACATGTACGAAAGCCATGGTTTAGGACAGACTGTAAAAGTGCTAGAAAAGCAGGGAAAAAGGCAGAGAAATATTTCCGTCATCACCCAACTGTCCATAACTTAAACAGATTTAAAATACTGAATGCAAAGGCGTGTCGTACCTTTAAACAAAGTAAGTGACAATCTTGGTGGAACTATATCTCCAAAATTAATTCACGCACGCCAGTGTCCAAAGTATGGAACATGGTTCAAAGAATTAAAGGCAAAGTTTCAAAATCTGCAGTTCACCATTTCAAAGATGGTGATAATCTTCATCAACAAATTACGTCCCTGAGTTTCAGAGATATCAGAAACAACAGGAGAAGACAAAACTTAAATTTGAATCAGATAACGGTGAAAACTATAAGGAAGTGTTCTCATTACATGAGCTATATACTGCTCTTGAGCAAGCTCATGACACAGCAGCGGGTGATGACAATATTCATTATCAGCTGTTGAAACACTTGTCTGAACCATGTCTGGTTACACTTTTGGATATATTTGACAAAATATGGACATCTGGAAACTTTCCTCCTTCATGGCGTAATGCCATTGTGGTCCCTATACCCAAACCTGGTAAGGATCCTACTGATCCTTCCAATTACAGACCGATATCTTTAACCAGCTGTGTCTGTAAAACCATGGAGCGAATGGTAAATAACAGATTAATTTGGTATCTGGAAACCAATAACCTCATTACAAATATTCAATGTGGTTTTCGGAAGAATAGAACTATTGAGCATCTGGTACGTTTAGAGTCCTTCGTTAAAAATGCTATAGTAAATAAACAACATGCTGTGTCGATTTTCTTTGATCTCGTGAAAGCTTATGACACGACATGGAAGCATAGTATTTTGAAGGATTTCCATGACTATGGGTTGAGAGGCCGTTTGCCTCTTCTTATATCACAGTTTTTAAAAGACAGACAATGTCAAGTCCGAGTGGGTTCAACCCTGTCTGACCATTATAATCAGATAGATAGATAGATAATTTAAGTTTTAATAGGTGTTCGGGCAACTAGAATCAAGGTGTTACACAAGGCAGTATTTTGTCTGTCACATTAGTTAGTATTAAGATCAGCAGTTTATTCAAGGTTTTAAACCTGAAAGCACTGGATTTGTTAAAGGTTGTTTCAAAATTCACTTATACAGATCACTGGTACGGTCTAAACTGGATTATGGCTCCATCGTCTATGGTTGAGCCTGCAAAAGCAGCCTAATACTATTAGATTCTGTCCACCACCAAAGTCTAAGACTCTGTCTTGGATGTTTCAGAACTTCACCTGTTGACAGCCTTTATGTCGAGGCTGATGAGCCATCTCTTGACCAACGCCGTATAAAGTTATCTTTGCAATATATGAAAACATTATGTTCCAATGAGTCAAACCATGCATATGAATGTGTTTTCAATCCTCTCTATGAGGATGTGTACAATAAGAAATCTTCTCTAGTTGCTCCTCTTGGGCTCAGGATTAAGCCATTTATTATTGCTGCCGGCATTCATCTGGAAAATATATCTCCTTCCCGTCTTCTTTCTTCTCCTCCTTGGCAATTGGTTCGGCCACAAGTCGATTTGACTTTAACTACTTTTAAAGAAATCAGAAATAAATGATATAGAATACAAACAAGAATATAATCAATTAAAACATAACTATAGCAATTACAAGTCCGTATTTACCGATGGGTCCAAGAGCGGTGGCGCGCAGTGGCTTGTGCCACTGTCATTGGATCCAAAACAATATCTTCTAGATTACCGGATAATATAGCTCTATTTTCACTGCAGAAGCCAATGCCATATTAATGGCTCTTAAATATATTAAGAAACATCCTAAACATAAACAGTATATACTTTATTCAGACTCTCTTTCTTGCCTTCAGGCTATCAAAAACTTATCATGTAAACATCCACTTTTAATAGAAATTATTGAACTGTATAATGATCTTGCTACTGGCCAGTACGATATCGTCTTTTGTTGGCTATCCAGCCACGTTGGCATTTCCGGTAACATGATGGCCGATCTTGCTGCCAAGGCAGCAGTCAAGAAATCTGTGACACCACTTCTTATTCCCTATACTGATTACAAAGCTAGCATTAGAACTTACATCCGTGATCTGATGGAGAAGAAGTGGGACACCCAAGTAGGTATAAATAAATTACATGAAATAAAACCTTATATTGGTTATACCTACTTGGGCTGTCAGTCCAGATTTGAAGAGGTCATCATGCGACGATGTCGTATTGGCCATACGATGGCCACACGAAATATACTCATGAATACTTATTGAAAGGTGAGGATCCTCCGTTCTGCATCCCTTGTAATGAAATAATCACAGTCAAGCATGTCTTGCTTGACTGTGTCGAATATTCCATCACAAGGGATAATTATTTCAAATCACGAACTATGAAGGACATTTTTTAGCAACATCAGTTCTCATTTAAGTATTGCATTTTTAAAAGAATTAGATGTGTTGAGCGACTCGTAAATAGATAAGTATTTTATGATTGGAAGTTAAATTAGTAACTGTGATTGTTAGTGGCTGTATCCTCGAGGGGGGTTGAAGTACCGTAAAATTATTGTCCTCCCGAGAGGGTACGTAAGTGCCAAAACATTTGAAGTCAAATTTAATCTTCCTTCTTTTTAGCCGTAGTATTTCTGTCATTTTAATTTGTGGCTACTCTTGCATACAGTCGCCAGCAGCTGAGGGGATGGTGTAAATCCAGCTAGGGACCATGCAGGGAGCAGAAGTACCGTAAGTCCCCATGGCCTCTAGTATGGTGATCTACCTTCAGTTGTTGGCGATCTATGCCCTGTTTTTATATTGTATTGTCCAAATAGTGATACTATTTTTAAGTTTTCACGCTAGTATTAAATACTAACTGTGATGGTCTAGTGGTTGTACTGTCCTTTGTCAACTGGTTTTCATAATATGCATATATATTTCGTTTTTATGTCACGGATGTTGTCGTCACAATATTGCCGATGTGACGTTTAATATTAACCCACTTACTCACTATCTTTTAACATATCTATGCCAAGCATCTAGAGAGTCTTTCCAAAATGGATTTTTGACTTTATAGTGTGTAAAAATATTGGCTCTTAGGAGAAGAAGATTTTGCAAAGGGAAACCAGCAAGATCATAGTTCTTTGAATTAGAGATTTATCTCTTCGAACGTGAAAGTTTTAACGAGTCGACAAAGGTTTTCACGTCGACCATTCTAAGACCACATTCTTCGCACTAAATTTTGTCAGTTTTGTCCTCCATATAAACTTGAAAAATAATCTGTTTAATTCAGTAATAAATGTTTTGGGGGGGGATTAGGGAGAGATGGGAAGATGTGGGCCATCGTGGATAAAGCTAAAGTTTTTTTACGACAGTTACTTTTCCAACTAACGTTAAGTTACGTCTTCTCCAAATACATAAAATTCTTTTTATATTTTCGAGTCTCTACTTTGTATTGATTACCCATAGGTTTTCTAAATGAGCATTTAATTTGATTCCCAATACGTCAAAATTCCCATTATGCCAATCTAACTTATAATCGTGAGATACACGTTTGACTACCTGCAATTGTGCCTATCCATACTGCTTTTGTTTTGTTTGTATTTATTTTGAAACCTGACATTTTGTAAAAAGAGAGCAAAGTTTTATAGCTTCGTTAAGAGAACTTTCGGATCCGCCGAAAAACAATTCAGTGTCGTCTGCATATTGACCAATAGTTTGTTCGATGTCGTTTAACACAATTCCTTTTATTTTGTTGTAGTCTCTGATCATTATTCCCAGTATTTCTGCTACCAATGAGAATGAATATGGAGAGATGGGATCACCCTGTCTACATTCCCTTTCGTTATCGGAAAACTCTGATAAATGACCATTGTGTATCATACACGAGGATGCATTAGAAATGAGTATGTTAACCCATTTTTGGAATGTTTCGTCCAAACCCGAACTTATCCAGGACCATCATAATGAATGTTTTTGACACGGTGTCGAACGCTTTTTTCAGAATCAATCAAAATGAGAAAACCTTTATGATTTGCCTTTTAGTTTCAAACAAAATGTCACAGAGAAGTGTGATATTTTTCGAAATGCATCATCCAGGAATGAATCCAATTTGATTTTCGTCTATGAGAAAATTCAATGTTTTTGTTTAAACGTATTTGTTATACAAGTACTTATAACTTATACAATGCATTTAAGATGGATATAGGTCGCCAATTCTTCAGAAACCTTCTATCGTTACCTGGTTTAGGGATACATGTAATTACACCTCTATTCATTGTGATAGACATAGAATCCTGGTTGAAAGTTTCTATTATATATCGGTGGATCCACATTTTGAGATGTTTCCAGAAAACTTTAAAGAATTAGATAGGGAAACCATCTAAACTTGGACTTTTGTTATTTTTCATTGATTTAATAGCATGCAAAAGTTCTTCAAGACTAATGTCACACTATAACTCGTTTAACTGCTTCAGTCTTGGCGTAATTATGTTTCCAAAATATATTCACGTACACCCATCTCAAAGGTGTGGAATATGGTCGAAAGAATAAAGGGCACAGGTTCCAAATCTACTGTCCACCATCTGAAGGGCGGTGATAATATATTAACTAATACAACTGACATTGCAAATAAACTTAGTGTAACTTTAGCCAAGCATTCATCTTCATCAAATTATATTCCTGAGTTTCAAAAGTACCAGAAAGAACAGGAGGAGCAAAACATCAATTTCAACTCGGACAATGGTGAAGACTGTAATGAATTGTTTTCATTACATGAGCTCCATACCGCCCTTGAGCAAGCTCATGATACAGCAACAGGAGCTGATAATATTCACTATCAGCTTCTAACGCATTTGCCCGAATCATGTTTAGAAATTCTTTTAGAATTTTTTTATCAAATATGGACTTCTGGGAATTTCCCAACTTCGTGGCGTAATGCCAGTGTTGTGCCTATACCAAAGCCTGCCCGGGATCACACTGATCCATCTAATAACAGACCAATCTGTTTAACGAGTTGTGTCTGTAAAACCATGAAACGAATGGTAAACAATAGATTCACATGGTTTCTTGAAACCAATAATCTTATAACAAATATCCAGTGGGGTTTCAGGAAAAATCGCAGTACCATTGATCATTTGGTGCGACTAGAATCATTTGTTAAAATTGCTCTAGTAAATATGCAACATGCAGTATCGATATTCTTTGATCTTGAGAAAGCGTACGATACCACCTGGAAACATGATATTTTAACAGATGTACATGACTTTGGTTTAAGCGGTCGTTTACCTCTTTTTATATCACAAGTTTTAAGTGACAGGCAAATTCAAGTCAGAGTGGGTTCAGCCCCATCTGACCATTATCATCAGGATCAGGGGGTCCCACAGGGCAGTAATTTGTCTGTCACTTTATTTAGTATCAAGATCAACAGTTTATCCAAGGTTTTAAATGATTCAATTGATGGATCACTTTTTGTGGATGACTTTAAAATTTCTTGTCGAGGTAAAAATATGAATACTATTGAACGGCAACTGCAGCAGTGTTTAAATAAAATACATAAATGGTGTCCTGAAAATGGTTTCAAATTTTCTAAATCCAAAACTAATTTTATACATTTTTGTAGAAAATATAAGCCGCATAAAGACACGGAACTGTTTCTCAATGGTACTCCCATCCAAGTTGTTAAGGACGCCAAGTTCTTGGGTATACGTTTTGACTCTCGTGTAACGTTTCTTCCACATATCAAATCCCTTAAAGCTAAATGCCTGAAGGCACTTGACTTGCTGAAAGTTGTTTCAAATTCTAAGTGGGAAGGGTATCAAGTCACCCTCCTACACATTTATCGATCACTTGTCCGTTCCAAACTTGATTATGGCTTCATCGTATATGATGGAGCCTGCAAGAGCAGCTTAACACTATTAGATTCTGTCCATCATCAAGGTCTAAGACATTGTCTTGGTTCCGTTCGAACTTCACCTGTTGACAGTCTCTACGTTGTGGCCGATGAACCGTCACTTGCACAATAACGTTTAAAGTTGTCTCTACAATACATTACCAAATTATATTCTAATGAATCTAACCCAGCATTTAATTGTGTCTTCAATCCCCTTTATGAAAATCTTCTCTGGTTCCACCTCTTGGGCACAGAATTAAACCCTTTCTTTCTTCGGCCGGCATTGAGCTGGAAAACATAGCTCCCTCCCGTCTTCTTTCTTCTCCTCCTTGGCAGTTGGTTAGGCCACAAGTTGACCTAACATTAACTACATTTAAAAAATCAGAAACAAATAAATTACAATATAAACAAGAATATAACCAAATAAAAAGTAAAGTTCACTTATAACGTACACGCTTACAACGAATTGCCGGTTACAACGAACAAATTCATAAGTCCCGACTGCTTTCCTATATATTGTTATGAATTAACTTCCGTATACACCGAACACTGATAGTACGAATTATCTGTTACAACAAACAAATTGATGGGTCCCCCTGTGCTATTGCACGCGTTAATTGACGTGTTTATAACGAACAGCTGATCCGAATCCACTCGCGTGTCATCTCACGTGTCACCAATTAGCTTGTGAAAACAAACGTTAACAGGCTTCCTCACATGGGATCAAGTAGATAATAAAATAACCTTACCTGTGAAATTTTATCATTTATTTAATCTTGTGAATCTGTTTGACATTGTCAAGGCATAAATAGTGATCTGGGAAGTCTTTCTTTCAAGTCAGCATGGAAGGCTTGTCACGGAAACGTGAAGCTCTAGATCTCGACACAAAATACCAAATCATCCAAGCTGTAGATGCAGGCGGTAAATCCAAGACTGTCATTGCAGCAGACTTGGACATATAGATTTCAAGGCCAATCAGTCGTGGTTACAGAGATTTAAGAAGCGACGAGGGATATGTTCAGCCATGACACACGGAGAAAGCTCGTCTGTTGACAGCAAGTCAGTTGATGATTGGCTGACGTCACAGAAGCACAAAATTACCGATTTTGTTAAAGATGCATAATAAAATACATGATCGATGATGAAATGAATGATCCATGACAATTATATGTTCGTTGGTTTTGTCTTATTTTATTTTCTGTGTGAACATGATCTTGTCTGAAACCAGTGGCGTGGTGATGATTCTTGGTAATTTCCGAATATTCACGAACATTCCCGAATCGCTTAGAACGAACTTCGCTTACAACGAACTGAAAACAACAGTCCCTTTGAGTTCGTTATAAACGAATATTACTGTATAGCAATTACAAACAGTGGTGCAGTGGCTTCTGCTACTGTCATTGGATCAATAAAAATATCTTATCGATTACCGGGTAACAGCTTTTTACGGCAGAAGCTAACGCTATATCTTTCAAAGACACCCTAAACGTAAACAATATATAATCTATCCAGACTCTCTTTCTCGCCTTCAGGTTATTAAAAATCGTTCTTGTAAACGTCCACTTTTAATAGAAATTATTGAATCATATAATGATCTTGCTACTGGCCAATACGACATCGTCTTTTGTTGGCTACCCAGCCATGTTGGCATTTCTGGGAACACAATGGCCGATCTTGCTGATTACAAAGCTAGAATTAGAACTTACATCCGTGATCTGATGCAAAAGAAGTACTAGTGGGACACTCAAGTAGGCATCAATAAGTTACATGCTATAAAACCCTATATTGGCTACACCTACTTGGGTTGTCAGTCCAGATTTGAAGAGGTCATCATGCGACGATGTCGTATTGGCCACACAAGATATACTCATGAGTATTTGCTTAAAGGTGAGGATTCTCAGTTTTGTATCCTTTGTGCTTGACTGCTGAGTATTCCATCACAAGGGATCAGTATTTATTTCACCACCCATGAAGGATCTTTTTAGCAGTGTTAGTCCTCGTTTAATTATTGCATTTTTAACGAAATTAGATTTGTTGAATGAATTGTAAATAGATAAATATTTTATAATTGGAAGATTGGATTGGTAACTCTAATCGTAAGTGGCCGTACCATCAAAGGGGGGTGAAGTACTGTAAAATATTTGTCCTCCTGAGAGGGTACTTAAGTCCCAAAACACTTGATGTGTATCTAATTTTTCCAGGGTTTTTAATCGTAGAACAAGTGTTCTTTTACTGTATGGCTAGATTTGTCTAAATTGCTAACAGTTGAAGGGATGGTGTAAATCCAGCTAGAGTCCATGCAGGAAGCAAATGTACTGTAAGTCCCCATGGTCCTTAGTATAGTTGTTGGCAAGCTAAAGTCCATTTTTATATTGTATTGTCCTCTGTAGCTACATTGCTTTAGATCTAATCACTAGTTATACATTATATTCTGTGATATTCCAGTTAGTTTTACTGTCCATCGTGGACAGGTTTTTACAACGTGTGTGTTATTAATTCATTTGTATTTCTGTGATAAATCGTTCTCGTCACGATATGGCTGCAATATTGCCGATGTGACGTTAAATACTAACCAACTCACTCACTCGTTTGACTGCTCTTTATTTAGAGGGCGCCATTCACAAGCATGTGGGAATGAGAAGTTCGAACTTGTAGCAAATACATTTTAGAGGCAACCATATATATCCAGTCGCTACAATAAAAGTGAAAGAGACCCGATGGGCCTGTTTAGACGTACATGTTTGCAGAGAGTCGCAAAACACCTCACTAATGATTTTTTGCCCCAAATGATGCCAGATAACGTCAGGTAAATTCTGGTCTTTTTTGCATGTGTCTCGGACGGAATGCCTGTAAACTGTTCATTTGCTAACATCCATTACTCACAGATGATCGCCCATATATTATATACAGAAATGCAAAATGAGTGCACAAGATGTGTAAGGTGATTTGTTTTTGTTTTTTTGTGTACACTGATTGGCAGAAACATTGCTACATGGGATTCGTGTGGTTCCTGCATTTCCTGTTGTGTCAAAGAGTTTGTTCATTAACACTGCATCATGGACCCATATTGTATTCCGTGGTGATGTCGGAGTATTGCCGAATGACACCATGTTTTAAGTGAGTTTATGGAGGGAGAGTGAGAGAGTTTAGTTTCTCGCCGCTATTACTAATATTCCAGGAATGTCATTGCACAGGAACACAGGAAATGGGCTCCATGCAATGTACCCATATGGGGAATCCAATCGGTGTGTGGGTGACAAGCGAACACTCTAACCATTAAGCTACCACCGGTCCCTGCGCTTAGGAACCTGGATAAGGAATCATATAAACTATCACAACATACAGTTTATTGTGTTCACTTGGCTTAAGTTAATTAAATAAATAAGTAAGTAAATAACTCATTCGGATTACATTATCGGTAAGTACTACGAACGTTTCATATGCGATTCTCCCTCCGGGAATCAAATGTTCTTGATACAAACAGTATCCACTGAAACAGATTCCATTCAATGCAAAAGTGTCAGCAAAAGCCCCTTTGTGAAGACAGTTCACAATATTGTAACCTCGTTTCCTTGAAGAGTCTTATGATGAACCAGTGAAGACCCGGGTATGAACAACCCATGCTTGTCGTAAGAGGGTGGTCAGACTTGCTCACTTGATCGACACATCATCGTATTCCAATACGATCACCGGATTGACTGGTCCCGACTCAAGTATTTTCAGGGGGCTGGAATATTGCTGATTGTGGTGTAAAAACAAACTTAGTCAGTCACTTGTGAACAATGGACATGCTCTACGAGCTGGTATGTTTAGCCGTGTATTTTCTGATGAACTGATGAACTGAAAACATCAAACGGAAATGCTGTGACGTCAAACAATGAAAACCACCCATAATTATTCACATCAAACAAAATAATTTTCATGTGTTGCAGTATTGTTGACCTAGTGTTCCAGTAAATCCTGGTCTTAAGAATGGTAACAACAATTTCAAATATATCAGTTTATTGTAGAAAAGATAAACATATGAAATACCTGGACATACATATAATCATAAGGAAACACCGTGTAAAGACACGCATGAGAGAAAGATTACTTTAGTAATGTTAGTTTGTATAATTCAAAATTAACAGCAGAGACCTAAATATACACACAAAAATAAAACACACAAAAAATACAATAAGAATAAAATGAAATAAAAAGAAACAAATAAAAACAGTGGAAAGAAGTATACAGTTCAACGCGCATCAGAAAATTTTCGGGAGACAAAGCCTCATCACAGCTTCATGTCTGGTGTAATGCTAATTTTATAAACCAATTTCTTTCTTTTGGATGTAATGAAGAAAAACAACCCAACGCGTCGAACAAAGTGGCATATGTTTGTGTACAGGAATAGTTAGTTTGTGTACACGTATAGTTGGTTTGTGTAGACGTATAGTTGGACAAATTAATTATAAAAAGGCAATATAAGATAGGAACAACTGATAACAGGAACCTGGCTCGCATAAAGGTACGCAAATCCACTCTTCCAATTGTGACTACCTGGAATAGTGTTCATCGTACATTGCGAAGGCACATAAAGGAGTACATTCGTTTCATGATTGGAAAACAGCTACTTTACGCAACTTGAATTTTTAGCTGATGTTAAGTGAAGATGCCTGTTATCGAAGGTATTGTGGGCACTTCCTCGAGATAGGTTTATGGAGTTAGTCTCTGTAAGTGTTCCGTATTAGAAACTAAGCAAGAATGGAAACAAAATATTAAGTCACAGCTAACCTCCGTGAAACTACTATAAATATTGCATCTATATAATTCTAGGTAAATGTGATAGATGGCATGTATATAAAGAATATAGAAAGGTAATACTCATGTCTATAATGTGAGATAACAATAATCCAGCAATATGGCGGCGGTCTGTAAAGAATCGAGTGTGGACCAGACAGTCCAGTGACCAACAGCATGAGCATCGATCTAATTTGTCAGCCAAGTCAGCGAGCCTGACCACCCGATCCCGTTACTCTCGTCGTACAACAAGTCGCCTGTTATGGCAAACATGGGTCGCTGAAGGTCCCGGAAGAGGATGAGTACAGGTTGCTATGGATGGGAAGGGAGGAGGTGAGTAAAGGATGGTGGGGGTGGGAAGGGGATGAGTATTATTTGCTTGGGATGGGAAGGGAGTGAGTAGAAACTGCTAGGTATATAAAAGGGATGAGTATAGGCTGCTACGGATGGGAGGGACATGACATCTTTGCCAGAGAAAACGGATGAGTATACACTGCTGGGGATGGGAAGGGGTTGACTTTAGGCTGCAAGGGATGGGATGGCGATGGCTGCTATGGATGAGAAGGGGATGGGTACGGTTTGCTAGAGATAGGGGAGGGGTGAGGATAGGTTGCTAGGGATGGGAAAGAGATCAGTGCGGGCTGCCAGGGATGGGAATCCGATGGGTGTAGGCTGTTAGGTTAGCATAGGCTTGTGGGTTTGGGTCTGAGTAGCTGTTGTTTGCGATATACTCTTGAATACAAGAGAGAACAAATATGACAAGGCATCATTTGTACCTATATAACACTGGAAACATCCTAGGATTTGGAATTATTTCATTTCATTTTAAGTTGTACTTCGGTGATATTACATCATATCATCCTAGGCACACGTACACTTTGGAAGGATTGAATTTGGGCTGTTTGAAGATTTTCGCTATTAAATGGGGACTCCCATCGGTTTAAAAAACAATATGTTTTCAGATTTATTTCCTTGTGGATTTCAATCTACCTGATAGTAATGTCGATGTCCTATTAAATTGGTCAATCCACCTATTTGGAGTAACACAATACTATGCACAAGGAGAAAAAGCAATGTTCTAGGCTTAACATCTATGTAACGAAAGAATTAGTGGTTAGAAATTGTAGAAGTTTAGAATTTGTAACCGAGGATATAACAAAAACTTTCAAGCATGCATTGTGCATAATCTTTTGTGTGTTCATTAGTGTATGCTCTCGCCGTTGTCAGTGAATGACAATGGTCTGGCATAGACGTGTTCCCCATCGGTGTCTTGGTCCTTGGGGACCCCTAATCGTCCAAATGTAGTGTAGTTGAGTGTGTGAGCGTCGGCGACAGTAGCGTAATCTGAACTGACATTTGTCGCCACAGAATAGATGGGTTGGTTGACCATCTGGAGTGTATCGTATGGGCTGGTATTCTTGACACGAGGACGTCTTTTCCGTCTGAAAATAATAAGATTTATGGTATTCAGAATAAAATAACGTAGCACAATACATGCTATCTGTTCAGTTAGTGCACTCTCTATGGCCGTAGTGTCTGTTCAGTTAGTGTTCTCTCTATGGCCGTAGTTTCTGTTCAGTTACTGTACTCTCTATAGACATGGTATCTGTTCAGCTAATGTATACTTTATGTACGTGGTATCTGTTGTTGTTCGGGGTTTCTAGGACAATGCAGAAGGGTAATTAAGCAATATAATATCTAATCGGGAAGCTTCATACTCAAAGTGCTCATATGTATGGCCGTTGTATCTGTTCAGTTAGTGCACTCTCTGTGTACGTGGTAAATGTTCAGATAGTGTACATTCCGTGTACATGGTATCTGTTTTGTTCGTGTATACTATGAGGCGGTGGTATCTCCTCAGTTAGCGTACTTACTATGAACATGACATCTGCTAGTAAGTGTACAAGTTATATTTTTATTCATTTAAAACGTCTCAATTTAAAATTAATATGACGAAAATATTACACAAACATAAAACTTGAGGCTAGTAATGTTACTGACGTATAAGTGCAAATTTCTTGATAGGCTTTTAGAAGATGGACGAAACACATGAATACATGAGACGTTTTCCAGTCGATAACAAATTCTTTTTACTCTCTGCACGATGTTTCAGAGCTGATGCATGAGGTGAATCTGACCATCCAACAGTCCATCACCCGATGATGGGGCAAGAATTAGCTCTAAAACGTCGAATAAAAAATACAAAGAAGTTGTTATCCTTAACCACGTGCCATGTATTCCGGGTATGTGCACGGTAATCACCTGACAAGCACAACTGCAACAACGACCACGATGACAACTATCAACAGCAGGGCAACCCCAACGGAAGCTCCAATAATAACTAAAAAAAATATGATAGAAATATATTTATAAAGCCACATTTGTTTGGCTGTATAGGCTACAAACTAATCATATGCTATTTTCACAAAGATTTCAAGTAATAATTCAGTTGATATGGACAGAGGGACCATGGTTCTCAGAAGGCTTGCTGGACAAGAACGCCGGAAGGTCGTGATTGTACTCTTCATATCAAGGAAACTGTTTAAGTTTCAGTATTTATTTCTGACTGAAAAATCCAACTCCAAGTTGTTTCTAATAGTTTGATAGAGTTAACCTTCAATCATTTACAACGTGAACATCAACATGCAAGTTAGAATGATTGTACATATTCCGCATATTTATTTTAGAAACTATTAGAAACTACTGAAGGATTAAATCCCAAATTGCTGAGTATTTACAAAGCACAGACCCATATGAAGTGTAGTTAACATAAATAACGAACCAAGATGAATGTCGTTGGATTTTCCCTCATTTTCGTCATCCTTCAGTTCTGAAATTTAAATAAGATGTGGAATAATATTGTTGAATATAAACCTCGACCTTTCCATCTATCAGCCAAAAAACAATACATTAGACGAAGAAGGCAAACAGTGGTGACAGTTGTATGAATGAATCCCTGAATATTTTCCATGGCACCAGTATCAGACGCAGAAAACTCTGATGCTGCTGATGGCGGTGATCGTGCTACAGAGGAGATGGAGAAGGCCATACCTCTGCTTGGGCCGGGGATTTGGACACAGATGTCTCAAGAACCTAAATCAATACCATCGATATATAGATGTTAGTTTGTTACTATCCAAATTATATATATATATTCAGAGACTAAGCAAGCATTTCTCTACCCGTACCTGCCCATGGTCAGATTGAAAGAAGAATGATGAATACCCATCCGTCTTAAAACCCATGTAAACGCGTATTCTTTGTCCATGGGGATAAATTAGCCCTCGGGAGGTAAAATACCCCGGAGGCAAAGAGGTGTCATGTAAAGGTATGGGGACGCAACTGTAAATTGCACGCGGATCATGCATCAAATTGCTAAAAACTTCGTGCATGTGAAGAGAATGTATAGTATATATATGTTTTGCATAAATAACTCACCCTTATCACACTTAACTCCTTCCCAGCCTGCCTTACATCCATCCGGACACTGACCAGTCACGTGATCGCAGACTGTCCCTGTCCTGCAGTGTAAGCAGCTGAATGTACACCTTGAACCGAACGTGCCCTCTCTGCACACTGCAAAAGAGGATATATATATATATATCTGTTCATTTAATACAGATGTATAGAGTAATTACTGTCTCAAATTCTCATCAGAAAATCTCCACTGGATTTCATTAGCAAACTGTGCAATCAGAGCTTCTCGAAGAGGTGATCCAGTTGCTTTATCTGGATGAACGTCTTGTCCACACTGTCCTGTTTCAATATCTACATCCCGCAGCCAGTCTGAGTCGAACAACTTGTGCTCACTCTCACACATGTTGTGCAAGGCACCTGAAGCTGCAGTGAATACTGGCACAAACTCCACATCCATACCAATGCGCTTAGAAATACCTCTCCATCGCCCCTTAAAGCGGTCAAATGTGTTTTCAGTAGTCTCAGACTGCAGTTGAAGTAAGATTGTTCCTCTGACAGAAGCCCTTTGTGGCTATGGCTTCTTCAGCCAGGGATACGCAGGATCTGCGATGATTACAACGGGCATAGCCACTTTCTGATCATCTCTGCAGTCTGTTGTAATCCCCCACCACTGTCTGCCAAAGCCTTCAGTTTAGAGTTTGAGATCAACCTTGCATCGTGAACCCGACTTGGCCACCCTATGCAGACATGAGTAAACCTATACTTACCAGAAACAGCTTGCATGATAATTGAATAGAACCCTTTCTATTCACATAACCAGAATGGAATTGCTGAGGGACCACCATTGGAATGCGTGCTGCATCAATAGCACCTCCAGAATTGGGAAAGTTCCATTTCTTTTGGAATATTGAAATAACTCTTTTAAGTGCTTCGCCTTCGGAGAAGTTGGCCACAGCTGGGAATATGTATGTGTAAATGGCATTACACACCTCATCCACAATGCACCATGATTGGCTATGGTGCAATATTTTCCTGTTGTAGCGAGAAAATACACTGCAACTCTGTGTTCAAGGCAGCTTGGTGAATGGGCGATCTTTTAAAAATTATCTTCCCTTCACTAATTCGCCAGGTGCGCTGATCCGGACGGCCGGATCTTAAACTGACAGCGCATGTCGTATGCGCAATGTGAGCCGTATGTGTTACTATTACACTTAGAGACAGTTAACCAGTATAGCCTTCACCTTCACCGGGAACGTTCACGCTGTTGCATGAACCGTATATATTTTCCTTTTAAGATGCTCTAACAAGTACTATGTCCTGAAATATTTATTCCGATTTTCTTTGAAGCACCTGGGATAGTCATAACTGCTTATGTTTCTACGAATGTATCGAGAAATTGCTGTTGGAAGCTAGATGGTGGAATCAGCTGATCGTCATGTTTTGTCGGTTTGTTGACGTTTCGCAATCGGTAATGAGAGTTTGGCACTAGATGTCTCAGTGCCACACATTTAAAACTGCGGTGTATTTTCATTGTATGTATCCTGCAATCGCTTTAGTATTATGGTCGATGTGGCTGCATACATGTAACTCACTGCGGGGATGAGATGATGGGGTGCGCGAAATGAGAAACACTGAAAGTCATGTTACGTAAATTTGATCGGGTCATACAAGATGGGATTGAGATTTTTGACAACACAAATGTTTAGCAGGTAGAGAGAGAAGTGAGAAACAACGGTCACGTAATGATAAGATAACACTGTCAGTCACGGACGAATTATGTTAATCATCACCTACATGTAGCCATGGAATTTTAAAATACGATATACATGCTAAAAGTTACTTTTTTATGTATATAACTGTTTGTGAGCATGAAATATAAAATCACAAAATGGATAAATAATGCATAAAACACTGCAAATTTCTACAGCATTTTAATTGTCTTGAATTTGGGGCATAGATTAAAATGTTTTGTATTTTTCTCAATTTTTAATAAAAGGGAACAATATTAAAATATTCATTTATTAAATATAACATTTCAGACACAGAAGAAGTAGTACTACTAGGATAAGTACATATTCAAGGGCACTTTCCAAATTCTGTCTTTTATTACATAACTAAAAAGAAAAATACATATATTCATACTGATTATTAATTTAAATCTCAAGTACAATAAATAGCACTGTTAAGTGTTGAAGCAACAAAGGTTTACATATCACTGTTGTGTCTACATACAGCATGCCTTCACAATAATCAAATTATCATGATAGTCAGGAAAAACTGATATTGTATTCATTAGAGCTAGCTCTTCATGTTTTGATAAAATATATTGACTTTTAAAATGTTAACACAAATATGTAAAAAAAGTCAGAATCTTTTCCCACTTTAAATTATAGCTGCACTGTACAATTTTGTATTTCTATCTTTTTTTATGATGATGCATGTGTACTTTAATAATAAATTACAGATGCACGACTTTATTCAGCCATTGTACATATTATCTGTTAAATTTGTAAAAGTATAAATAAATGTATAAACATATCTTCAAAGAATGATATGGGGTAAATTCGAATTATGTCATCAAAAACATTTGATTTTAAACACACTTTCCTTGTTAATACCTAACAAACCTACATAGCCTAATGTTCAATGAAAATCATCAAACAAAGTGAAAGTTAGATAACATATGGTCTGTCAAGCTAAATATTTGTCAATATATTGTTATCAAAACAAGAAACATATGTGTAATTCTATATCATGCACATTCTCTTGGGCGGTCACAACTGTATGTTGTTTGTTGAGACAATTCTCTGTATATGACTATTTATATTATTAACTTCAAGTTGTGTTATTTTTTTGTATGAAATGAATCAATAAATTCACATATGTAAAATGGCTCACAGCACTGACAGATGGACTTATTTTACAAGGGGTAAATATTTTATTGCCAACTATAATGACTCTGATGCAACTGAATAACTGTTTGGATAGAAGGCCTGTAGCACTTTTATAAGTATACATAAAAATATAGTGTCAGAATTAAAACCAAAATGGATTCAGATGAGTGAGGAACAACATCTTAAATCGTAATTAATATGATAGTATTTCTAACTAACGGTTACATTCTATACGGAATTTCTTCAATTGTCAGGGATGTGTAATAATCACAAATTGGCGGTGAGACCTTCCAGGGGATAGTCGTTGATTGGAGGTGTATCTCCGAGTATCTCCGATTGTTTACATCGAGATTGGTGGTAATATGGAAACTATTGTAGAATTTTAATGCGTCAGTTGTTAATGAATTACCGACGGAAATAACAAAGGGGTTGATAACATATGAAAAGACTTGTCATTGATGCTACGAGATACAAGACTTGCACTGCCTCGTGTTCTCTCGTAGGAAATGCCGTGACCATATACCGATTTTTCATTCCGTTTTCCGTCTTTATCTATATCGTGTCAGTTCGCACTGTACACGAAAAGTAAACAAACGACGCCTTTCTAAACTAAAAAACAAAGCATGGGTCAGTTTATGGCTTTTCGTTTTCGTCGTAAAGGATCGTTTCTTCAATGAGGGTGACCACGGCAATGCTTTTGCTGAGTCCTGTCTTTACAGGTAACAAGTTGTCGCAGCGCAGTTTGAGTCCGGAACCAGACTGGAAGCAAGACGTTGGACCGTCGCTTATATCATTTCAAAAGGAGAGTTATCGCCCCTCGCAACAAAACGATCGCACATTCTGAATAGTTTTTTTCAAGTTGTCGTTGAGGTTTTGGACAGAGAAATCTGAACATTGCTTTTGACATTCGGAAGTTCTCTCTCCACCGAGCATCGCCCTACCAATGTCGACTTCTTCCTCATTCCCATACGCTCCACTGTCGGTGTAATTAGGATGTCACACATAACACCATAACGAACAATAATCTGTTTCTTCTCCTTTTGTTTGACAACCGCTAGTCTGATACCTTAGTCTGTCTCACAGTCCCCAAACCACATTATTTTCCCAACGTCCAAGCCCTCTCTGCAGTGCTGAAGGCTTAAATGAAGCAAGTCTAGATTTCCTCTAGTTCTAAGTCTCTGGTCTCCCTGGGGCTCCTTTTCAATTTACATGGGTTGTCCAAATTATACACATTCAGAGATTAAGCAAGCATATGCCCGTACCTGTCCATGGTCAGATTGAAAAAAAGAATGATGAATACCCACCCGTCTTAAAACCCACGTAAACGCACATTCTTTGTCCATGGGGATAAATTAGCCCTCTGGAGGTAAAATATCCTGGGCGGAAAAAGGTGTCATGTAAATGCAACTTTGGGGACCCAACTGCAAACTTTATGCAGATGAATTGCACACGGATCATGCATCAAACTGCTACAACAACTTGTGCAAATATCGTGCATGTGAAGAGAATGTATAGGATATATATTTTGCATAAATAACTCACCCTTATCACACTTAACTCCTTCCCAGCCTGGCTTACATTCATCCGGGCACTGACCAGTCACGTGATCGCAGACTGTCCCTGTCCTGCAGTGTAAGCAGCTGAATGCACACCTTGAACCGAACGTGCCCTCTCTGCACACTGCAAAAGAGGATATATATATATATCTGTTCATTTAATACACATGTATAGAGTAATCACTGTCTCAAATTCTCATCAGAAAATCTCCACTGCATTTCATTAGCAAACTGTGCTATCAGAGCTTCTCGAAGAGGTGATCCAGTTGCTTTATCTGGATGAACGTCTTGTCCACACTGTCCTGTTTCAATATCTACATCCCGCAGCCAGTCTGGGTCGAACAACATGTTGTGCAAGGCACCTGAAGCTGCAGTGAATACTGGCACAAACTGCACATCCACACCAATGCGCTTAGAAATACGTCTCCATCGCCCCTTAAAGCGGCCAAATGTGTCTTCAGTAGTCTCGGACTGCAGTTGAAGTAAGATTGTTCCTCTGACAGAAGCCCTTTGTGGCTATGACTTCTTCAGCCAGGGATACGCAGGATCTGCGATGATTACAACGGGCATAGCCACTTTCTGATCATCTCTGCAGTCTGTTGTAATACCTCAGCACTGTCTGCCAAAGCCTTCAGTTTAGAATTTGAGATCAGCCTTGCATCGTGAACCCAACCTGGCCACCCTATGCAGACATGAGTAAACCTATACTTACCAGAAACAGCTTGCATGATAATTGAATAGAACCCCTTCTATTCACATAACCAGAATGGAATTGCTGAGGGACCACCATTGGAATGTGTGCTGCATCAATAGCACTCCCCAATTGGGAAAGTTCCATTTCTTTTGGAATATTGAAATAACTCTTTTAAGTGCTTCGCCTTCGGAGAAATTGGCCACAGCTGGGAATATGTATGTGTAAATGGCATTACACACCTCATCCACAATGCAACATGTTGTGGCGAGAAAATACACTGCAAGTCTGCGTTCAAGGCAGAGAGCTTGGCGAATTTTCGTTTTCATCATAAAGGATCGTTTCTTCAATGAAGGCAATGCGTTTGCCGAGTCCTGTCTTTACAGGTAGCACGTTGTCGCAGCGCAGAGTCCGGAACCAGACCGGAAGCGAGACGTCGGACCGTCGCTTATGTCATTTCAAACGGAGAGTTATCGCCCCTCGCAACAAAAAGATGTCAAGTTGTCGTTGAGGTTTTGGACAGAGAAGTCTGAACATTGCTTTTGACATTCGGAAGTTCTCTCTCCACCGAGCATCAACCTACCAATTCTTCCTCATTCCCATACACTCCACTGTCGGTGTAATTAAGATGTCACACATGTTACGGTTAAGAATTTACAGTGACAAACAATGTAAGGGAAACCCTGTGAACCAGCAAAACAGAACAGAGACAGTTCGTTTATGTTCAAATTATGTATTGTTATGTAACGAGAGCAAGGTATACAAAGTCACAAGTCAATATAACAATACAGATTTTAAATACAATTCAAGAGAGACAAAATCTAAGTCAGTGGGTCACAAAATACAATATAGCAAACTCACCAAAGTCTTGGTGTGAGAGAGAATCAACTATGGCAGAATGTCAACACAGTAATCGGTGCGACAGTAGATAATGTAGGTCAGGCGTTGACGGGATTCCAAGTATGGAAGTGATGTAAATGAGTGTGAGTGTCGCCCCCCACACAGCAATTAGCCTTTTTTATATATTTACTAAGTCATTTCCCGAAAGTTCGGGCACAAACGAACATCGTCAACACTGTAGTACACACATCGAAAACTAGGAGCAGATAAATTCCGGGAAACCAAAATGCTAAAAGTGTTGACCAGCTATTAAAATGAAATGTGACCCATCATAATTAATATTCAAAACACTAAGCATTGTGACCCCATAATAATTAATACTGAATTAATAACTAAATATACAGAAACTACACACGCGTAACACTCTCCCCCTGGAGGAAAAGTAAGTTTTGCAGAAACTTTCTGTTACAATTATAGCAATAATAACATAATAACATGACAAGTAATAATATGAGCAATATGAAAAACTTCTTGCAGAATTACACAAGAAAAAAAATGGTGATTTACAAAAATTTACAAAATTTAAATGTCATATTTACAAACATTTACAACGATTGTAAAGGTGATGTTTACAAGGCTTGTAATTTTTTTGTAAATTTAGGAAGGATTTTTCCGCTACTTCTTACAATTTTGAAATTTCTCAAGAATCCCCATGACTCTGTAAACTTACTAATTTATTTTTTCTTTTGTTCTGTTAGAGTTCTTACTGTTGATATGCATAATAGATCTTGCATGTGACATATTTATTCATGAAAACTGAAGGAATAAGCCATATTTTGTATAGTCCATTTGTGCTTTATATCAATGCAACTGCGTCTGGTGCGTGAAAACATGAAAGTTGATGTGTACGGCCAGCATTGATCTATATACTAAATACTTGTGCCTGGTAAAACAGATGTCTTGCCTTTGTTCGAGATCATCATCCCAAGCTCATTCCGGTGATTTTACCACTCTACTCCGTGGGAACTATATGCATTCTCTAAATAACACCTGTCCCTAGACCTTTTATGTTGGTGCTCATTAACGGTGTTATGCAACTGGCGTATTCCAGAAATCTCATAAACATGTCAATAGATAATTGGTTGTGATGTCAGTACGTGTGGGTTGGAGCAAATACTCAAATGAATTCATAAAAATCATTGTGTAACAAGATATATAATTATAATCATTAACAAGAAGTATGTTACAGAATATTTAAATGGTGCGTGCCGGTCTATCATTTGCTTGTTTATGGTCGGCGTACATACATTTTTAATTTACCATTCATACATAAAACATAACTTACATAACTGTACACTCTGCTTTGCATTTGGTAACTTTCGTAAATATAAGAAATTCTTAAAGTGCTACACTATCATACATCATAAGTGATAGTTCGCTTCATGCACAACTGACTCAACAAGATGGGGAAAAACTTTTCCATACTCTGTCACGGTCTTCCTTTCTGCTTGAAGATGTGTTTTGTGTTAAGTCTATGGTTACTTCGGTGAGCATCCACAATTTTACCATCAAAACACCAAACATAATTATCTTACCAATAACGTTCTCATAAATGCTCTATATTGATACAATTAGTTTTTATGTGTCCAATGCACTTTACAAAGGTAAATAAACCAAAGTTCTAATACAAGATTATCATATAACAAACCACGAGGTTAATTCTTCAATCATATTTAGTATCAAATCGAAGAGGTAGGCAGATCTTAAGATGGACAGATTACTACGATCAGATAATTCACTCTTTCCATCAAAGATTGTCTTCAAGCTTTACCCATGGTTTGTAATTCAAATTTATACACATATGTGACAATACATGCTGCATTTAGATTTTGTATTGTACCTTGTATGGTACCGATGTCGATATAAACTGTAAAGCTGTTCACAATCCCATTTCATTTTTTATCAATGAAAAACAAACACAATAATTAAGTACAAAAAATGAGATGTGTAAATCATTCCCTCTGCTGGTGATGGCTGTGTGGGATTAGTTAAACGACCAAACCCAGTTGAGCATGCCTTATAATCCTCTTACTCTTAAAATAAACAACTTCAGTCCAAAGAGGATACCACTAGTGGGATTATTTGGCTGATTTGAGTTAGTGTTTTGATAATGCTTAGTCTTGATGAACAATAGTCTATTTCAAGTGCATGGTCAATTGGTAAAATTCATATTAAAATGACATACCTTTATTTACATGTTTCACAAACCGTTGTGTACACGTGCACTGTCCATTGTATTTCTTGGTTGGAGAAGTTACAGAGAGGAAGAGTAACTCAAAGTAATTTGATGACCTTTTGAGATCTAAAATACATATATGAACACCCGATGGGAAAATGCAGTTGATCATTGCACACCAACATACGGACATTTTTGCTATCGTGAATTTGAGACTTTACATCTACAAAGCCGTTCAGAATGTCTGTCAGCGATATTTCTTCAGAGGGCACATTCAGCTCAGGTGAGTATATTGCAGATGAAGCAAGTATATTATTTGTAAAATCAGTAAGGCAATCCTGATGATGCCATGTGTTCCTTCAGCAGCATGGTAGTTGAGAAATCTTACATTCAAGACTACCATATCATTTAGCAGGGAGCTCAATACACAGAGTCGTAGAGTATCCCTGCCATTCAGTAAGTGCTTAGTATATTGAATCACGATATGAGAACAACAGCCCGAGTAATTGGCTGATCAAAGGTTTATTACATGTCATAAATATCCTTCCTGGGACTTAATCAGGCTATGGGGGTGGAATATATTCCCCAGGTAACACCAGCTGTTTTATGTGGTTGAACTGAAGGATTACCTGTTGCATGTAATTTCAATTATAATGTATAATTAGTATAAGACTGATTTTGGATGGATTCTTACAGACGTAAAACGTTCTCTTTTATGTTTTAAGAGATAGGTTTCATCAAAAACAGCAATCACGGAGGCATACAGACTAATCTCAGTATTCATGCATATACGTATTTTGGGTTCCCATATCACACGTTATTATATGCATGGAATGGTGACTTTAATAGATATATCCCTTTCAAAATCGCTAAGGCATTTCAAAATCAAATTTAACACTAATATATTTTAAAAACTAAATTGATTGTTTATTTCTTTGTAAATGTTTGTAACGTTTTCAGACAAGATATTCTTATACGATGTTGTATTAGGAGTAATTCGACTTTATTTAAGACTTTAGTTGTAATACCTGCTAGTCATTTTGTTAGGTTTTTCAAAATGCTAATTGCATTTTTCCCATGAATTTACTTTCACAGACAACTGTGAGGCAGGCTCTACAGAATGCTGAGTCTGTAAACAGACAATAAATTTAGAATTGTATTTTTTCAGGTTGGAAACAGGACAGAATAAGGACGCTAAGGCAGCTCTCCCGCACGCTGAGTTTCAAGGTATTGCGTTTCTGCTTAATGCTCTGTCCTATATGCATCAGTGTACAATAAAAAATAAGCACAACCCACTGTCATATAAATAAGAATGCTCATTTCTTGAGCTCCAAACGTGACTTTTGTTGCACAGTAAAATTATGCAACAAAATGTGATGTTCATGGACGATTTTGTTCAACCGTTTGAATCGAGGGCATGTGTTTGGTGACGACTTCTTGTTATAATTCTGTAATCACTCTATAATATACGTCAGTTTTATTGAAACATAAAGTTTCTGTCAGGGTATTGTATTTTGTTTGTTGCAGTGGCTATGACAAGATGTTTGCAGACAAAAAAGGAAACCGTCTCACGAAAGAAAAACCACCAAAACAAACACAATCATGTTCCAGAAAAACTACATTAAGTAAAACATGAAAACCAATTTAACTAGCTTTCGGGAATCAAGAATTAGATGAAACTGTTTTAAGAGGATGCACTACGTAACTTGGCTTACCATCAATTAACAAGGAAGAAGGCATGTTAATTGATGAATCTTAACTGAGATGATATCAAATAACAAGGCATTAGGCCTTGTTAATTAATGAACCCTTACTGACATGACTTGCTCATCAATGAACAAGGGATTAGGCCTTGTTATGTGTTAAGGCTTTGTTCAAGGCTGGGAGATACAGTAGCAATCACCCCTCAGTATCAATCCGTGTGATCTTTCAAAGGAGAAAAAAGGTTGTACCATACAACACCTGTGTTCTAATGCACTAAATACACAAGTATTAATAATACTTGCTATCAGATTATGAGAATAATCATTGATTCTATTTTCACATTGGTTTACCATTCACTTGATGCAAGTATAATCATATTGACTGTTTTCTTCAGAAATCGAGTCGAAGGGATGCAACAGGCAGACCTCCCCAGCCATAAGAATGCAAAATATGAACAAGTATTAAAGAATGCACAACTACAATGCTACCGCATTGTTTTTGATTGTATATTTGATAATAATGTGTAACATATTTTCCGTAAATTTGTAAATGGAATGTTTTTGTAGGACATTTAATCTTCCTCTTTCTTGTTGTAATCTGTAAATAAACATCTAGTGTAAGTCTGACACTGTCTGTTTGTTTTGGGATTATTTAATTTGCATGGAAGACGGTAGTATTATAAAAGTGAAACAAGTTCAGCATTATAGAATACCATTTCCATCAACAGTGCAGTATTGACCATGGAGCACTATCAAGCGAACATCAAATTTATTTCAATGTTAGGATATGCTAAATTCCTTGTTCACGCGTCATAAACCAAATTCAGCACATTACAACTTTCACCACCTAAGCAACCCACTCCTCGGATCGATGATGACACTGCAAGATGTCAAACCAGCCTACAACTCATCAGAAACAATTTCAAAATGTTTTTTATCCAATTTTTTAATCCAATAAAGATGCAGCAGAGTAGCGAGGGAAATGGAAGCAGTGTGACTCGCCACACCTCAAATATGGTTCCTATGCCATGTGAATAAAATGACAATGCACAAAGTCGAACGAAGGCCATTCTGTGTTTTTACAGGGACAAGGTGCATAAGAACTTACTAGTATTTGGCGTTACCACTATTGATCACGAGATCCCCCCCGCCAAACATATGAAATATCAACATGTCAAATATTCCACCACTATAAGTACTAGTAACATATATTCCATCATATCAGTTCTGCTGTTTCTAAGAAAATAAATAAACTTACAAGCGTACAGAAGTGCAATATGTTGTACCAGGGAGCCTATATAGAGTATTGTAGAGTATCCCTGGTTGTACTTGTACTTTCGTCCCTCGTAACGAAGCCCGCGGTAGACCAAACCCTGTTCATAGCTGGTGGATGTGCACTCAAGTGTAACGACGGCTACCGATTGTCTGCTTCATTTGCTGATACGCCGAGGGCTCATAAGGTGGGGCCCATAGTGTGTTTAGAAAGATGATGTGTTTGATGGGCATTTTAGAAGTATGGCGAGTCACAAGAAAGTAAGATTCTTTATGGATAACAATATTTTGTATTGTATATGATGCGTCGTTTCAGTATGGATTGATATACCGTTGTCAAACAAAATCATATACACTATGTGGTTATCCATAAAGAATGTATGTAGAGATGTTGGTTTTTGTAAACCCATCTCTGAATTTGCGTTCAATTCAATCAAAAATCATCTCAGTAGAGGTGGTGAACTACTGGAAACTGTCATTCGTCCAAGTACAAAGCAGGACTTGAAACTGACAAGCGTTTGCACCAGTGTCCGTCAGATCCAGTCATCCGAGAAAAAAGGATGCAGTTTGTTTGCAACCCATAGACATAAAACATCTCATATGTACAAGTATCACACCTGCTTAATTACATAATGTGGCTGAGACAGGACTCGGGTGCATGAGTCATCAATCAATTTATTTTGTTTATGGCGTATAGCCTGATAGGTGTTAAGTTTAAATTGCATGTGGTCAATGATTGAAGGTGCGTATTGCATATTGTCTTTAGCAGACAGGCAGCCATACATATAGGTGTCAATAAACCAGACATTAAGCTTTCTCTGTGGTAGAGGTTGCTTCTTACAATCAACATGTTTTTTTATGTAACGAGTAGATTATTTACTTGTTTTAGACTACTGCTCACGACCTCATACTCTGGGCATGCATACTGTTTCAAGCTCCGCAAAACTATTCACTGCGCATGCGTTATGGGGGCAGCGCAGCACAACAGTTGAAACAACTTCTTCCCCCCAGCGCTGGGGGAAATTAGTGAATTGCTTGAACTCCGAATTCGCGGGTTTTTTTCCATCACATTTTTTTTCTTTATAGGTTGAATTTGCATTTTTTATGATTTGTTTCGGCAACTGCATACCGAAAGGTATCAGAATCTGCAAAGTTGTATTTTCCTTTTTTATGTGACCTTTTAGAAAGTTTCGTTCCATGAGATAACCTATCAAAATAATACAACATATTAATAATGCCCTATGTTCCATGGTGGGCAGTTCTCTCTGGAGGTCTTGATGTTTCTTTTTCTTTGGGAGCAGTGTCTGGCCAGCACTATGTTGCACCATGTTCAGTTAATTAATTTGCGTCTCCAGGCCAACATGAAATTTATCATCTCGAAAACGTTGGGATGGGCTTTTCCAACAAGTTACTTTAACCTCCCATGCCAACCTCCAACCTGTTATTTGTCCACGGCACATTTCTGTCACGGGGTTCCATTCCTGAAGGTTATTGTTTAGTTATGTTAAATATAGCAGTATGTGTTAACTGCAACTAGCCCGTGTACAACAGGTGTAGTCCCACGAAGCCTAAAATTATTCAGTCAGGTACAGTTCATTCGGCTTATGGGACTTCATGCCTCAATGATTTTATGGGATTATGGTGGATTGTTGCTTGGCTGACCACAGAAAGGAAGAATCAACAGAAACAACAAAAATCAAATATGATTGTGAAATATTTCAAAAGGTGACCTATCCCATCTGGATCACTGGTACTACTGGTAAAGGTTGGATCGACCACATGATTCATAGCAATATATACTGTCATGTGTTATGTTATCACAACACAATCTCTATCATTTAGCATATCATCAGAAGTGACAAGGTGATATTGTTTATGGTTATTGTTATTCACAGTTCCCAAACACAAAATAAGTGGGATAATGAGTCGGAATTTTTTTCTAAACAGCTTGCGCATAGTGAAAGAAACATCCATACATCTTCACTCCACCGAACACTGTAGTAAGAGCATCAGCATCCTACCCCTAACAGAGTGACCCCTGTCCCTGAACAGTGGTCTGTCCCACTCTTATTTCACGCCCCAATTACCTCATTAATTATGTCGTGGGGTCAAACTGTAATTAGCCTTTGGGATTTATTAGGTGTGAATTTGAGGCCTTGCGGACCGTTTTACCATGACCCACCAGTTATCTCCCCTTGTGGATCTTTACAAATTGTAAATGTCTTGTAAACATCATCTTTCCAAAATTGTAAATGTCTTGTAAACATCATCTTTACAAGACATTTACGAGCTTGTAAAGGTGAACTTTTTTCTAGTGTTACTATGACAAAATGCATACATACAGCATCATCAGGTCACCATACATTTATACCCTGGAAAGTGCATCAGCACAAACATTGTCTTTGCCTTTAATGTGTTTGATCACAAGATTGAACCCTTGCAAGGTCAAACTCCACCTCATAAGTCTCTGATTTTTTTCTTCATCTCATGAAGAAAAGTCAAGAGATTGTGATCAGTAAAAACTTCAGTTGGCAAAGTGGTAGTACCAAGGTACAGTTCAAAATACTGCAAAGCTAACAAAAGACCTAATGTCTCTTTCTCAGTGGTCGAATAATTTCTTTGGTGCTTGTCAAATTGCTTTGAAAAGTAACAAACTGGATGTTCAATCCCTGAACCATCTTCTTAAATAAGGACAGCACCTGCACCAACATCACTTTCATCTATTTGCAACTTAAACGCTTTCTCAAAATTTGGTGTCTGTAATACTGGAGAATACATGAGTATGGCTTTGACTTTTTCAAATGCAGTCTGACAACTGCTATCCCACTGAAAGAATTACCTTCTCCCCAAAAGGTTGGTAAGTGGAAATACAGCATCTGAGAAGTTCTGACAAACTTTCTGTAATAGCCAGCCATACCCAAGAATCTCATGAGTTCTCTCTTAGATTGAGGCACTAGAAAATGAACAATTGCCTCAACTTTAGCATGAACTGGTTGTACCTGGCTGTGCCCTACAACATGCCCTAAAAATTCCCCTTGTGCCTTCCCGAATTCACACTTGGCAAGATTCACAGTTAACGTCGCCTCAGACAGTCTTTCGAAGAAGGCACTAGTCCTTTTAGGATGGTCATCCCACTCCATGTTGTAATCGATGACATCATCCATGTACGCCTGGACATGATCAAGGCCTGATGTGACATTGTTGACAAGTCTCTGGAACGTCGCTGGAGCGTTCTTCAGACCAAACGGCATCACCTTGTATTGATACAGTCCATCTGGTGTAGTGAATGCTGATATCACGGTCTGTAAGAGTAATCTGCCAGAAGCCCTTCAGTAGGTACTTAGCTTGACCAATGCGATCAATGCAATCGTCTACTCTCGGAATAGGATAGGAGTCAGTTCGTGAAAGTGCAATGACAGTTTTCACGTCAGCACAGCAGCGCCAACCACCTCCACTCTTCGGCACAAGAACACATGTGAACTCCACGGACTGTCACTGGGTCCAATAATGTCATTGTCCAGCATGTATTTCACCTCTTTCCGCAGAATTTCATGCTTCACTGGATTCATCCAATAAGGGTGTTGTTTTACAGGCACAGCATCACCTACATCTATATCATGGCTAACATCAGTTACATCAGGAAATAAGTGAGAGAACTCATAAATCAAATCTGACATCTGAACTTTCATCTCATGGAATACATGTGATAGTTTCTCATCAAGGTGAGCTAACACATCAGACTTTCTCAACTTTGGTGAAACATTATCACCAAGATCATCAAACTTCACATTGCTAACACAGTCATCAATGTTGTCAACATTTTCACAATTGTCTTTAGTACAATCAGTTACTGGGGAGAGTGAGGCAATAAAATTGACATGTTTGGTTTCTAACTTGTCATGATATTTCTTAATCATGTTGACATGACACAGTCTCTTTTGTTTACGATGACCAGGCGTCAGGACGACATAGTCTGTGTCGCTAACCTTTTTGTCAACAACACATGGACCTTGATATCTTGCTCTCAGTGGCTGATCAGCAATGGGAAGTAAAACTAACACTTTCTCACCACAAGTGAAAAGCCCTGATCAGACTGAACAACATCTGGTAAACCAACTAAGGTGAAAAACGTGATCAAAGCTTTGACAATCACAGGAGCAACAATCCTACGAAGTGGAATTGCTTCAGGAAATCTGATAGAAGCACACATGATTGTGAGTAAATACTGATTACCAGACTTAAGGTAGTGGACCAAGACAATCAGCAATAGCTCTACTGAAAGTGAGTGAGTGAGTGAGTTAATATTTAACGTCACATCGGCAATATTGCAGCCATATCGTGACGAGAACATATGTGATATTAAAAACCCAAACATATGTGCACATTATGAAGAACCTGTCGACGAAGGACAGTAAAATCACTAGATTATCACAGTTAGTATTTATAACTAGCGTGGAAACTTAAACTCTACTGAAAGGTTCCTGAAATCCGGTATAGGTTTCAAGGGAGCGGTAGGAATTTTCTGATTCGGTTTTCCAACAATTTGGCATGCATGACAGGTCTTACAAAATTCAGCCACATCTGGTCTCAAACTGGGCCAAAAGAAATGTGCCAAAATTTTCTCACAAGTTTTGTTTACACCCAAATGACCTGCCATGGGACTTTCATGTGCCAATGAAAGTAAATGTTTTCGAAATAATTTCGGTACCACAATTTGATGGTACAATTTCCATTCATCCTCCGCAGGAACATCCGGCGACCTATATTTCCTCATCAGAACACCATCCTTGTAGTAATAACAAACTGGAACCTTGCTAACCTCCTCAAAAGAAACAGCCTTACTGGCCAACTTCTGCACTTCAACATCCTCACTTTGCAACTAATAAGCTGCTCACTGGAAAGAACATGTTCACCACCTGACAAACTATCTGACTTATCAAGAAGTCCTGAAGAGCTACTAAAGATAAGTCATCCGCCCCACCTCACAAAGAATGATCCATAAAAGTACCTGACAAATCATAAATCGTATCATTCTGAAATGCCTTTCGACATTGAACGAGTCACTGCACATAGGGAAAAATACCCAGAAATTCATCCTCCAACTTTTCAGTACTAACTGAACTCTCCGGCAAAACAGTGACAATAGGATCAGCGCCAACTTTAGCCCCCATAAGATCATTACCGATCAACAAATCGACACCCTGAACTGGGAGAGAGTCAAGAACACCAACTTTCACCTCACCTGAAGTCAGATCTGAGGTCAAATTTATAAAATGGAGAGGAGCAGAAGAATTGCCACCTTTACCCTGAAGCAAAACATCTGAGTTAGCTGAAGACTCATCACGAAAAGGCAAAATATCCTTCAAAATCAGAGACTGAAGAGCTCCAGTATCCCTCAAGATAACAACGGGTCGTGGGGTAGAATTATCTCCCATAAGTGGCACAGAACCCTTATACACAAAGGGTAAAAACTCCTTCCAAACTACAGAATCTGGAGACTTAGTCTCAGAGACAAAACTCTCCTCCGAACCACCTCTAAAGAAAGGCTTAGGTGCGATGGACACAAAAGCATTTGGGGAACCTGTAGCCTGATTTTTAAAATGGAGTTTGTAACATGTAGACACCAAATGACCTGGCTTCTTACAATATGCACAAACAAGATCAGAACCACTGGTAGTCTTAGGCTTAGACTGAAAAGTATGTGACTGCTTGGCACTAGAATTTGAACCTGTTCTAACACCACTGCAACCTGCATGTCCTAAAGTCTTAACCGGGGATAAGCCCTTATGGTCAGAAAACTTTGTATTACCCGGAGACCTAAAACAACTCTTGTGAATCAAACAATAATCATCTGCCAACATTGCTGCCTTATGTAAGTCATCAACCTTTTGTTCATCTAAATAAGTCTTAAGGTCAGCATGAACACTCTGCTTGAAATCTTCCATCAACACTAACTGTCTCAAACCATCAAAATCTGTGACCTCCTTAGACCCACACCACCTATCAAACAATGTTTCCTTTTCTCTAGCAAATGTCTCATTGTCCCTTTTGTGAACATTTCTGAATTTCTGACGATAAACCTCAGGTACTAACTCATAAGCTTTCAAAAGTGTACTCTTGACAAGATCATAATCTGAGCTTTGTTGTACTGACAAAGCTGAATAAGTTTTACCCTTCAAAACAGTTTGCAATAGTATAGTCCATGACTCTCTAGGCCACTTGAGATTTTCAGCAACTTTCTCAAAATGTAGAAAATATTTGTCAACTTCTTTGTCATTAAAAGGAGGTACGAGTCTAGCATGCCTTGCAATGTCAAACGTGAAAGAATCTAAGGACTGAGAAGGGTTTTCCAGCTTTTTCAGAGCAATTTCTCTGTCAATTTCCACTTTCTTCAATTCTAATTCATTTCTGTCTCTTTCCCTTTCTCGTTCCTTCTCCATCTCAAACCTTTTCATTTCCATTTCTAATTTATTAATTTCCAACAGGTCTGAACATTCCTCTGGCACTATTTCCATAACATCATCTTCAAAAATTCCTTCATCAATATAATGATTCAACATATTTTTCAAAATCTGAAATTTCCTCATAACAGGTTTGGCATCAAGTTTGAGATGTGAAGAAATTTGTACTAAATCTGATTTCCTCAACTGACTACTTGTCTGTGAGTCAGGGGACAATACAAACTTTTCAAGTTCAAACACCATTTTGCTGGTTCCACAATTAACTTGTTGCAAAACTGCAGAAATCTGGAATATATTTCACAAAAGGTCTCAACTGTCAAATGAATTCTATCCTGGACGATCCCACAATTTTGTTACAGTTAAGAATTTACTGTGACAAACAATGTAAGAAAAAACATGTGAACCAGCAAAACAGAACAGAGACAGTTCGTTTACGTTCAAATTATGTATTGTTATGTAACGAGAGCAAGGTATACAAAGTCACAAGTCAGTATAACACTGGTTCTCCTTTTCAATATATAGATGTTGGTTTGTTACTATCCAAATTATATATATTTAGAGACTAAACAAGCATTAGTCTACCCGTACCTGTCCATGGTCAGATTGAAAAAAAGAATGATGAATAACCTACCGTCTTAAAACCCATGTAAACGCACATTCTTTGTCCATGGGGATAAATTAGCCTTCGGAAGGTAAAATACCCCGGGCGGAAAAGGGTGTCATGTAAATGCAACTTTGGGGACCCAACTGCAAACTTTATGCCCGATGAATTACACGCGGATCATGCATCTAATTGCTAAAAAAAAGTGCAAATATCGCGCATGTGAAGAGAATGTATAGGATATATGTTTTGCATAAATAACTCACCCTTATCACACTTAACTCCTTCCCAGCCTGCCTTACATCCATCCGGGCACTGACCAGTCACGTGATCGCAGACTGTCCCTGTCCTGCAGTGTAAGCAGCTGAATGCACACCTTGAACCGAATGTGCCCTCTCTGCACACTGCAAAAGAGGATATATATATGTATGCATGCATGCGTGTGTGTCTGTGTGTGTGTGTGTGTGTGTGTGTGTGTGTCTGTGTATATGGAATATTTGCCAACACTACTTTCACAAGATATGTTTTTGTAGATTCACGCTCCACCTCCTTTTCTCAGTAGTACGCCCCCTCTTCACACACCCCACTTCTGATGCGCCCCTGATGCGGCATATGCATGTATTTTTTATCTTGCGTAGGTTGTATAAACACAAAACATACGGGACAATGAAACATTGCAGTATCGTTATTGGTTCAGTATAGTCATACGTACTAGGATGTGATGCCACACGTATAATTAGTTGAGGAAACAATCTAATATGATTAGACACGTGAATGTTGATGACATTTAAGTTATGTTTTGTACAATATTAACTGAACATTATAGTCAGGGTCATTGAGAAACACGTGACAGCGTACCCTCGTCACACTTAGATCCAGTCCATCCAGTTTCACATCCAGCCGTGCACTGACCAGTCACGTGATTGCAAACACTTCCTGTTTGACAGTTGGAACAGATTGATCTACAGCCCGAGCCGTATGTGCCTTGACTGCACTCTGCAAAGCACACATCAAATGATAGTAGTGATAGTATCATGTTGCTTGCTACATACAATATAAATATATTATATATCATCTTGTGAAGTCTGATAGCAATAAGGTATCATGGACATTGTATTTTACAAAAGTCGTGAAACAATCATTTCTATTCTAGAACCAAGGCAGGTACAGGGAACATATTACTACTTTCGTCAATCTACGTATGTTATAGGCTAGGGATTAGAACAGAAACGCATTTCACCAACAACATATGCACAACATGCTTTCGCAGAGCACAAGAAACCATTTGAATTGTGAATGGAAATAAAGTATTTTACTTTTCACAATTGCATTCGTGGAAATTAAATATTGCAATGGACATGAAAGGCAGCGTAGCATAACTGTATGATATACATGTATGTTATTTGGGTACTGAACGTAATAACTGAAGGGCACTAGACATGACGACTAACGAAAATAATATGCAGTTGACAACCTACTCTCGTTACACTTAGATCCAGTCCATCCAGGTTCACATCCAGCCGGGCACTGACCAGTCACGTGATCACAGGCACTTCCCGTGTGGCAGTTGGAACACCTCGATCTGCATCCTAAGCCGTAGGTGCCATCACGACACACTACAAAGAAGATAAGAAATGATATCAGAAGAAACACATATTTCAAGAATATTTCTAGCAAGAAACCACCAAAAGAAATTAAGTAAATATATACATGAGCAATAAGACCATGGGAACTTGGTGACCAAAACTGAATGTACGCTTCAATATGTGGGTCAAATGTTACCGCCAAAGCGCATTTTGATAAGAGTTTCTGATGTAGTTGAATGCTATATGAAGCAGGTAATAAGACCTGCTTACACCGTGCATGTCACATGGGAAACATTTATCTTTACCTTGGTTGTTCTAAAGAAAACTGCCATTCACCTATCACCGACAAACGACCACTTATATTTTATTCAATCATGAAATCAGAACTTCAGTTCGAATCGATTTTCCAAAGTATTAACGTCGTCAGTTGTAGACATCTATGACTAATATTTAGAAGTTATCATGTAATGTATTTCTGGCTTAGAAAATACGTAAAGGTAAGTGTTATGCAAATCATAAGAACCTTTGCACGCATTGTGATATGTGTTGAAGATGTAAAATATGTTGTATGCCCTGTGTTTGGCGGTAGACCTTACAGTATGTATGCAGTTTGCCCTTGCAATAAATTGCACTGAATGACCACTCATGGTAAATAATAAACAGGTGACAACATACTCTCGCTACACTTAGATCCAGTCCACCCTGGTTCACATCCGATGGGGCACTGACCAGTCATGTGGTTGCAGACACTTCCGCTTTGGCAGTTGGAACAGATTGATCTACATCCCGAGCCGTATGTGCCTTGACTGCACTCTGCAAAGTGCATAAGATACTGTACATGTATAATTATTACAGCATGCTTCCGTCAAATATGTTGTGAATCCGACAGCAATAATTTCACAAATTGAAAAACAAAGCATTTACACGGCAAAAATAACCTAACTGAAACGAAATGGAAACTTATGTTTCAGGTAGGTTTCCGGATGGTTTCTTTACGTTTCCATCAAGTTTCCGGAAAATGGAAACTCGTAAGTTACCCACAATCCGATAGGGCTCCAGTGAGTTTACGTTGCCCAGATTCCAATAGGGGCTCCAGTGGGTTTCCTTTAAAGTTTTGTAAACGATGCGGAAACTCTCATTGTTGTTTCCAGATGCTGAAACCTAACGGAAACCTACATTACCCAGTATCTACTAGGTTTAGGTAAGAACGGCAACGATGTTATTTTTGCTGTGTTGCTTTTCGTATATTTTAGGGCAAAATGCAACCTTTACATTAAGTTACCATCAGATTTCCAAATGAAATTCCAAGTGCACAAAAGAGGTTCCAGGGAAAACTATGAAAAAACATCACTGGCACCACACACCGATCTATGTTTTTACGTTCATTGTGTATAATTACTATTCAGTATAGAAGCAGAAGAAACATAATTAATCGGTGTGACACCAATGCGGGCTTTGATACGTGTAAACAACACCGCAGCGAATCAGTCCAAAGAGATCGGTTGTCCGCTTCATGGATATCTTGAACCTAAGTCAAGCAAAAGTTATTACGATGATAGTGCTCTGTAGCATTAAAGGAACTGTTTCAAACCGCCATATATCATTACGTACAAAATGCCATAAATGCGTCTGCTGTTTAACCGAGCTGAATAAGAGAGAAGTTGTCAGAACACTAAGCAATGGAAACAACTTCGCAGAGCGAAAGATCTGTACAAATATAGTAGTTAGATGTGAAGTATGACTTTGTGATGATAAGTACTCATCAAGTCTCGATATCCAGTATGTAAGCCGCAAACCATCAGCTGATGTTAGACACTCTTTACAATGAGTGGTATTGCATGTAATATACAACAGCCTATACAAATACAGAGTAAACGTTTACAAACTGTTATCCTACTTGTTTTGCACAGGGATCCTGTCCAGCCATCTTGACATCCAGCTGGACATAGTCCGGAGCTTTTGTCACATGATACACCAGATGCACACAGACCACAAGACTCGCAAGAAGCGCCGTAGGTATTAGGAAGACACGCTGACAAGAATTAAATGAGTATTAAGCAAAACAAACAGAAAAATTATATTTTGAAAAAAAAAACACAAAGGAAAACAATCCAAACCACATCAACGAAGTTATCAAAACACATCAAGACTTGTTTCCGTTATGGTAAAATCAATAAATCCATTTCTGAACTGAACAAGGGAAAATGCCGAGAGAAAATGGCAGGTAATTTACCTCTATCACACTTGTCCCCTGTCCAACCCGACTCACATCCAGCTGGACATACACCTGACAACCGGTTACAAGAGACGCCTCCAGCGCACTTCCCACAAGGAGAACACCCGGGACCATAGGTATTAGTCTGGCAGACTGGCAACAATAGACAGGCAAATGCAATAACCAGTTTTACAATTTGAAGAAGCTGTGCGCGATACTATTACGCGGTAACTGAAAGCCTTACTACAAATGGTTTTGATTTATCCTTGTATAAATATTCATCATCTTCTTGTAAGTGCTTTGGAGTCAGTGGTAACAAGTGGGACGTTTGTGATGTTTCAATTTTTTTATAATAAATAACACTTGCTTCCACAGTATTTCAGTTAGCTCTCGGTAAGGATGGTCAAACCTGTTTTACAGTCGTGTCCAGTCCATCCGGCAATACAGCCCAGTGGACAGGTACCATTGATGGGGTTACACGTTGCTCCTGTACAATTGCCGCACGTCAACCTACATCCTTCGCCGTAGGTTCCCCGAGAACAAACTAACGACAATACAACGATAAAGTGACGTGAAGGTCCACTGGGAAAACATAGACAGGGAAACAGAGTAATGTAAATAAGCAATCTGAACATTAGGACTTCATTATGTTTTCAGACTGAATCTCATGTCTCCAGACTTCTAACATTAATTCGTTTCAGCATCCAGTATTACTTGACGTCATCGGATCAAAAAACACCCTTTCTACTGGCTAATACGACATCGTCTCGTGTTCGGTGAGATATGTTTGAGTCATAAGTGACATAATGGTAGTGCTGCAGCCAAAGCAGTCCTCAAACAAATCTGTGACGCCACTTTCCCTCTCATACACCAATTATATCTAACATCCATGACCTGTGACCCAAACAGGAATAATACATTACATCCAGTGAAACCAATTATCGGTTTCACCTACTTGAGTTGTCAGTCCAGACTTGATGATATACTATATATATGTGCCATTGATGATATACTTATGAATATTTACTGAAAAATGACAACTCTCTATTTTGTCTCCTTTGTGATGAAAGAATTACGGTCAAGGATATCCTGCTTGACTGCATCAATGTTGTCTTCACACTTGATACTATATCAAGTAATCATCTGTGTAGGATCTTTTAAATAGTTAGTTCTAAAAATTTAATAGTTCTTTGGGTATTGTTTTGTCAAGGCAAATTGATCTCATTGATACATTTTGAGATACATACTTATTTTGTTCCCTATAAATTGATTGTGTATGAAAATGAGATTGAGGGTTGAGGCATTGTGAAGATATTGGTTCTCGAGAGGTCACCGAGCCTTCTTTGAAGGAATGTTATACCATCCACTCCCATGTTTGCAATACATCTGGGAATTTTCGTTGTTGGTTTGAATACATTTTATAGCGAAATGGGAATGATGCAAATCATTACGGGGAACAGTAAGGAAGCAGAAGTCCCCGACATAGTGGTCTAAATTGTGCTGCTGGCGATCCGTGCCCTGCTTTTAATAACGCGTTATTGAATAATGATTAAGCATGTTAAAGGATATATACAGTTTTAAATTTAGTTAGTATACTTTTTATACATGACAACGTTTTATGGTGTAGACACATTTATGATAATGCATAACTTTCTGTCGTTCCGATATGGTTGATGTATTGTCAGTGTAACGTAAAATGGTAAATAATTCCATCTATGTCATGGACGTCGTGAGAAGAATGAACATAACATGCAATGTGTAAAACTTTCTTATTGCCACAGCCACAGTTACTGGAGCAGAAGCTTCTCTTCTGCACAAATTAGCACTGGGTCAGAACTGTCGATGTACTTGCACTTTATAAACCACCGTTTCTGGATGTACGACTGATTAGTTGTTCCAGACATTGACATTGCAAGCAGGACGATTTGGAAAGGAAGATTAATGACTTCAGTTTTCAACTTCAAAGATTTCGCCTACCAATTCGTTGCTAAAGATTTATTGTGTTTGAGTTTGGGTAGATTTCATCCGAATCTGCCCCCATCACTTTGATGCCTTTTCAGATCACACACGTACATCCCCCAAACAAACAAAAACCACTTATTAAACAATGGAAAACAAATAAATTAGCAGAATTAAGTTGAAACAGGTAGTATTATGATGCCACTTGCTGGGATACTGTCCTCTCCAAAAATGAAAAGTAAATGGCAAGATACATTAAAAACTCCATTGATTAGCTGAAGTAAAGTTAGTGGAACATTGTGTCATGAAGTATGTAGAGCCAGATTTATTTATTTGTAAACACGGAACACGAGTTGTAAGTATCAAAATTATTCTGGCTCAGGATATATTTAATTTGAGGTTTGGACTATTTGTTTTTTTCATTCTGTTCCATCTTGGTAAATATCCACTAAATAGCAGGTTTTGTTGGGAAATCAAAATTATTTGAAAAGTTTCTACCTTGCGAGCAATTGTTCCCTTGGTAACCAGGGGCACATCCACCGATACAAAAGCCACTGGTCTTTTCACATACAGACCTTTCCCTGCAGTTTCCACAATCCCTACAGTCCTCTCCATACTGACCCGAAGGACATCCTATAACAGAAATTCAGCTTTGAGGCACACCACGTACAACTAAGTGCTACAGCAGGTGAAATGTAGAAAATATCTTTATCATTCATATTTCCCAGCATTTGGAGAAGTCGTTTCTAAGACGTTCTCTTGAAACAAATCCACCAAAATACAAGCATAGAAACAATATAAGTATGTTCACCTACATTCCGTTGTAAAATAACATCGCACAAAATAAATCCTTATAAAATATCAATGATTTCAAGTGTTTACTATTTTACCTCGATGTACAGATCTATGCTCATGCTGTTGAGCACTGGCTTGTCTGGCGCAGATTCGCTTATTTACAGACCGCCGCCATATAGCTGGAATATTGCTGAGTGCTGCGAGAAATTAAACTCGCTCGCTCACTCACACCTCTATGTACGTCGATGTAACTAACACATGCGAAGCCACGTCACTTGTTACTTTGACCAAAGTATCTGAAATTGTTGACGCGTTGTTGGGCGAATTGCTTTTCAACGCACCCTACGTTTTTGTCGTACGTCATATGCAGTATAATGACGCAAATGTTGCCGTTGCAGTCTGAGAACATTATGGATTAACCCACACAGATTGACCGTCATCTAAATGGTGACGATCGACGGCCGTGCAAAACGTTAACTTACTCCAATGGCTTTGTTGAATGAACAAGATTACTCGGTTATGTGAACTCTCATCTTGTATGAAAACACCCGCCATAGTATCATGGTATCCTAAGTAAATACTTTACTACGAAGAAAAGCAAAACAAAACAAAAAACAAAACAGAACAAACAGAAAAAATGGCCAAAACAACCTAAACAGGAAAACACGTAGTGATTCCATATCCAAAGTTAATAAATAATTATGGTGTTTGTAAAGATTCAATATCCAAAGTTAATGAATAATAATGGTTCAAATCGAAAGTTCATAAATAATAGTGTAGTTTGTAGTGATTCCATATCCAAAGTTTATAAATAATAATGGTCCTTGTAGTCATTCCATATCCAAATAAATTAAATAACCTTGGTGTTTGCAGTGATTCCATATCCAAAGTTATTAAGTAATAATGGTGTTTGTAGTGTATTCCACATCCAAAGTTCATAAATAATACTGGTCCACATCCAAAGTTTATAAATAATAATGGTGTTTGTAGTGATTCCATATCCAAAGTTAATAAGTAAGAATGTATTTTGTAGTGATTCCATATAAAAATAATATATAAAAAATACTGGTCCTTATCCAGATAATAACTTAGTTTGTTGTGATTCCATATATTGTTAATAAACAATAATGGTCCATTTCCAAAGTTATTAATTAATAATGTGGTTTGTAGCTATAACGATTTCATATCCAAAGTTAATAAATAATAACGTAGTTTGTAGTTTTTCCATATCTAAAGTTAATAAATAGTAATGGTGTATGTACTGAATCCATATCCAAAGTAAACAAAAAATAATGTAGTATGTAGTGATTCCATATCCAAAGTAAATGAATAATAATGGTGTTTGTACTGATTCCTTATTCAAAGTTACTAAATAATAATGTAGCTTTTAGTGATTCCATATTGAAAGTTATTGAATAATAATGTAGTTTGTAGTGATTCGATATCCAGAGTTAATAAATAATACTGGTCCATGTGCACAGTTTATAAATAATAATTTATTTGTAGTGATTCCATATCTAAAGTTAATAAGTAATAATGGTGTTTGTAGTGATTCCATATCCAAAATTGATGAATAATACTGGTCCATATCCAAAGTTAATAAATAATACTGTAGTTTGAAGTGATTCCATATCCAAAGTTGATAAATAATACTGGTCCATATTCAAAGTTAATGAATAATATTGGTGTTTGTAGTTATTTTAAATATCCAAAGTTAATAAATAATAATGGTATTTGCAGTGATTCTATATCCAAAGTTAATAAGTAATAATGGTGTTTGTAGTGATTCCATATCCATGAATATTGGTTAGAGTGTGCCATGATAATGTCACTGTGTTGATTTTACTTTTCGATGGAATATGACTTAACTTTTGTGTCATAACCTGGTTGCTTTGAAATTTCGTATCAAAGTTCACGTATACAATAATCCAAGAAAGAGTATTACCTGTTGAATTTCTGTTAGAAAAGACATGGATTCCAGCAAGCTGTGTCAAAGAAGCTGTGTTAATTATGCCTACGTTACCTCCTCTTGCAGGCATGTTGAGGACTGCTCTGCGGAAAAGAAACTCCAACATCAATGGAGAAAAGTTTATGCACCCACCCTATTAATGATGATTTTTATCCTCTATAGTGGCAAAGCTGATTATTAAAGAACATATAAAAGTTTTCCTCATCATAGCACTCCAAATAATTGCGTGATTTATCAATATCGTTGGTGCAAAATGTTTTATCTTTCCTACCTTCTCCTCCAGTCAGTGAAGTAGAGTGCTCCATCATGGTATGAAATACCAAAGTAGTGAGCACCAGGTTCAGACAGCAGTACTTTTCTCTGTGTTCCATCTAAATACACGGACTCTACCTTGTGAGTCTTGGCGTCGCACCAGTACAGAATTCCATCTGACGTGGAAAGAGAAAAGTAAACAGCAGATCATTGATAGCGTTATACATAGGCTTAAGGGTGTAAGTAATAATGTTAACGATTGGCGCATTTGAAAACAGTGACTGTGATGAAAATACCGTTCGGGGTCATTCTGAAGTGTCACGCCTCATGTTGTATCTGTAAAATTGTTGTGAGAAGTCTAGCTGATTTTGGTGAAATTGAACTTGATTATTTCGATGTATATGGCTTCCAACCACATTTGTGTCAAAGAGGATGCATAAATCAGTGGCACAAATGATCTCTTTGAATTTATCACATACGTAGGAGGACGTATCCAGGCATATCCCTCATACTAATATTTTAGGTCGCACCATGGATGGACCTATATGTGGCAAAATCTGAATAAAAGATTTGGGAGATAATAAAAGAGGACAGCCACACAATCACCAACGCCGGGTATCCAGACATGTCATAGTTACATTTCGACGTATAGTCCAACACTGACGTTTGAAAAAGGCCAGTGACTAGGCCTGAACAACAAACATGAAACCTTCAGTTTTACTTTTCAGGCCAGTCACTTCATTCAAGCGAATGCATGAGCAGGATTCTTCTCTTACGCAACCCGCTTCACGTAAAGTCGGCGGATGGTGATCATGAGTTCTGTCATTATTTTCACAGATGTAAAACTAGCATGCAAGAAGGAGGATTCGAGTGATCCTTGTACACTCAGAGTGGTCAGAATCATTATCAGTCCATCTGCATGCAAAAAAGACACCGAATTGGACTTTACAGGGGAATCGTTGCCTAGTCAAAGCCAGCAAGAACAGACAATACGAAGCCTCCCCAATATCCCAAGATTTTGTATCATCCCGAGTTTAAGATGGGTTGTGTCCCCAGTGAAGAATCCAGACACTCCCCTGACCAACAGATCAGGAGGCATCAAAAAAGGCATTGGCATTAATGAGGAGTCTGATTACGGTGTAACTGGTATGCAAGCGAGACATTTCAGTGACGACGTCCGCATATTTAGCATCTTTTTTCCTGAATCTGTCTCATCATGGACACAAAATTCAATAACATACATAAATTCATTGCAATTGTATTTATAATAAAGGGCAAGATCTCAAGGACAGGTGAGTGTAAATTCCTCTAAGGCTGTACTACTCCATAGAGGTTCAAAGGCAGAACATGGTCAGGGCCTTACCGCTGAGTTAAAACCACTGACAGGACGGATGCAGTAATATATAGAACTAACGAAACAAACCAAAGTGTGGGTCAAGATATGCTTTTTGTGCCAAGGAATTGCAGCCACTTACAAGGTGTTGGACTATCTTTTTTTTAATTTATTGGATAATAAACATTTCCTGAGCTTAACTTATTTAGAAACACATAAGCTGCAAAGTGAATAAAAGCAGAACTAACTTTTTTTGTCAATTGTTAGCCCATTTGGCCACCCCAGACCGGTTGTGACTATCTTTCTGTTATTACTTCCGTCATAATCAGCTGTTGAAATGTGAGGGTTTGCTCCCCAGTCTGTCCAGTACATCTTCCTGAAAAAATACATGTAAATATTACGTATATTTCTGTTGATTTACAAGACGATTGGAAAGAACAAGATATTGTAACCTACCTTCTTGCCTCAACAACAACAATGTCCCTGGGTTCGTCAAGATCCTCAGTGAGGATGATTTCGTGGTAAGTGCTATTCATGTCCATGACAGCGATTATGTCATTTCCAGTGTCCGTGTAAAATATCTTTCTTGCAGATGAATCAACACAGATCCCATCAGGAACAGCACCTGTTACAAACACATATATAACTATGGGCACTGTAGTATGTTTACAACAGATTCTCAATTATCAGATGAATACGTACTCAATTGGTGAAAAAGGCAAAATAGCACTGAACAATATTTGAATGAGTTTCCTCTTGATAATTAAGTATGACTAGATAGAACGTACTTGAATTCAAAGACAGGATGATCCGAGATGTCTTTGTGGTGAGGTCTGTGGCACTAATCAGTTTGAGTGGAACATCTGTCCAATACATTGTGTTCTCTACAGGGTCAAAGTCTATGGCTACAGGGCGGTTGCTTACGACCACACTTTGTATTGTCGATACTGGCAACTTGATCTGAAATATGTGTCCAGGATTCCAGTTTCCAAGTAGTATAGTCAGTTCAGGATCACCTGTCAAGAGATTCATTATCATAATTTGAACTCCAGCAATCTCACAGTCATGATATACAAACACAACATAACAAAAGTTCAATTCAAGAATTCAAAGCTTGTCCCGGCGCAGAGATTGAGAAAACAATGGATAACATTAAAGACACTGCTTTGACTCAACGGTAGACGTCTTTTAATCATCTACAGATTGCTTCATAAGAAAGACATCATGACACATAACAACCTATAATGCACTGGAACAATTCCAACAATTGGTCAATTGAGGTTAACCCAAGTAAGGGCATTGCATTGGATTACGAAGCAAGACTATTTTGAGAAACTAGATACAGGTCTAAAATATCTGTTGCAAAATCTTTTTTCGAAACTGTTGAAAGTGCACTTCGCCAATTTTGATAACGTTCATTATGATACCACCAGCAGCCAAAAATCAGTCTCTATCACACCATGTCGGTGCTTTTCTTACATATACAGTCCGTTTGGCTCAAAAGCGGACCGATGAATTGCAGTCTAGCTTGAAAACTAAGAATCGTAACATACTCAATGTGCCTTTCTCTGTACTCCTCCCTCGTAATATAGAGTGAGCTGTGTCAATATTTTAATGATAGTTTCTTAAACATCTTTTCTTTTATTAATGGGACAAAAATTTTGCAAAAACGTCACAGAGCTGGTATTGGTCATTGGTCCGCTTTTTGAGCCAAACGGACTATAGTTTATCGTTTGTTTATGATATAATGAGGTTTGTCACGTAAAATTTAACTACAGGTGCACTTTTTGTAAACTCACTTCAAGATGGTTAAGTCATTTCACTGAGAATTGGTCTTCGGGGACTCATGCTTATCGTATGATTCAACTAACGGGACCCGGTGGTGAAGCCGCTGACTTAGATGACATTCAAATTTGTTCACTGGTCACGAGGGAGGCATAGGTTGATGTAACGTCGATGATTATTTATGTTCCAGAGTCCGAAGGACGTACCGAAACATGAGTCACATTAACCTATTCAGACTATCACCTACTTTTCATCAGATCCACATTTTCTCGTTTGAAAGTGAAAATAGATAACACAAACAACTCCGGTTACACTGAATTCCAATTCCTTGTTGCAACAGAAGATGGTATTTAGAAATGAATTCTATTGTTACACTCTAATAACGCCGTTTTTCTATGTTTATGGCAAAGAATAGGTAGCATGACTTTAATTGAGTGAGTTTAGTCTTACACCGCACTCAGCATTATTCCAGCTACATTGCGACTGTCTGTAAATAATCGAGTCTGGACCAGACAATCCAGTGATCAACAACATGACAATCGCTCTGCACCTTTGGGAACCGATGACATGTGTCAACCAAGCTAGTCTGACCACCCGATCCCGTTAGTCGCCACTTACGACAAGCATAGTCGCCTTTTAAGGCAAGCGTGGGTTGCTGAAGGCCTATTCTACCCTGGGACCTTCACGGGTCGACCGTAACAAATGAATTATATTTTAAAATTCTAGTAACACCGTTTGTTCTACGTTTTATGACGAAGTATAGGTAGCATGACCTTAAATGAGACGTCACAGACTGTCCCTGTTTGATAAAATGATCCACGATTGTCTGGTGCATTATTTTCAGAACAATGTATGGTAAAATACGTGTTTTACGGACACAAACTGTTAAGCAGGTTTTCGCTTTGGGACATTTGCTGCATACTTTCGTGGAAATTCGTTGAACGAACTACGGGTACTACTAGTGAAAATAAGTTGTCCCATTAAGTTCGTGAAATATTGAATATGATAGAATATTCCTGAGTGCTGCATTAAACCATACAGAACAACAAACTGAATCGTAAACACACCTTACCAAGCAATAGTGTTAAACATGTGATTATAAAACGCGATGCATAAACAACATAATTTGGGAAAACCGAAAACGTATACAACGCAAATGTAAATAGGAATTTTAGTCAGTGTTGACATTAACGTTCGTTTCCATAATCTGTTTGTTTGTAATACCCTATTTGCATTATGTGCTGTTATGTTATCATTTTCATGAGGCTGTGGTATCAGGAGGAAAGACATTTGAAAGGGTTGTTTATGCATAGACGATGACGCCCCTGGTACAGACATTACTTCCTGGTTTATTTTCATTACACCATGACGATGGGAATGGCGCACTGTTACGCTTTACTGTTTACATTATACACACATACCGCTCACTGAACATACACACAAGCAACATACATGTATACACAATGACAACGCCGTATACTCAACCAGGACACAAACGTTTTACCTACATTGTTGGGGTAGGTGATTCAGTAGATAATAGGAGTGATGTAGAGGTGAAGAAACTAGATATAGAAGCACGTCGACCCTACGCGAAGTGGCATTAACTGATCAAGAAAAGGGTCTTTCTTGGTTCATTATCATGGCCATCAGAAACAACGCAATGGCACAGGATTAACTTTTGCGCCACTTTCTGCTGCTCTGTTACTGTTTTTCCGCGTTATCGTTTCCGTGAGGCTGTGGCATGAGGAAACAGTTAAAATGATTGTTGATGCATGCAAGATAAAGTCGGGGGCATTGAGTGAGTTAGTGATTATAGTTTTGGCATGGGTTATTTGAACCGTTATTGCATTTTAAACAGAATGTCTTTTATAGCTACAAGCTACAGTATCTCCAGGATACTATGGGCAATACGTTACAAATAAGTAATTGCTCCATCAGCTTGATTCAGAGAAGCGTGCCTTGAATTCTTTGGGCCATGAAAATCTACTCATAAATGCCCGTTGACGTGAATGTATTCATGTACCTTGAAAGTGGTGTCCTTGACAAACACGTGCACTTCAACGTGGAGGTGTGTGAATGCTAGGTATGAACATCCTTCACACGCTTGCACGCTAATTCGATTAATCTTGAAGTGTCTAACGTCACCCCAAACAGATACGTAAATGATACGACACGAGATAAAAGAAAAATAAATATGTCATGTCAGTGTGACCAGCCTTTTAACATACACGGTCGGTTGAAGTTGAATACATACCGTTTTAGGTTCTTTTTGATACAGTGGTCGTGTTCAAACGTATCTATTTATATATCTTACTGGTACACTGTACCCCTGAACAGCAATAGAGTTGTTTGAGTAGGAATTGCATTATCACAATTGCAGTACGCACAATGCGAAATATTAAACACAATACATGTTATGAAAAGATTTATTCTTGAATGAGCACAAGAAATTCAATACCAGATTAAGAAATTCGCCGTTAATGTCTCTAACTTCCCTCTCTGTGAAACGTAATACGTATTACATATACTAGGCACATAAAGAAACTGTTAAAAACAAATTTTTAAAATCTACATTTATCAATACCGTGTAGACACATAAGGATTTAAACTCAGAGATTAGTGACATGTATCCAACATGCATGCACGTGCCACATTCCGTTACGTCAGTGGCTTTGTCTTGGAGACGTTGTTGCACGTGCATTCAGGGAAAAAGAAACAGAGCAAACGAATGCCAAACAATACTGTCACTTTGGAAAGCTCAACCCCTGCCCTTGCGATCGTTGAAAAAAATCAAACGGCTATTGAAACGCATAGCATGCCAAGGCTAACGTCTGCACAACGACATGAGGCCATTGGGATGGTCCGTGGGGGAATGTCTCAACGACAAGTGGCTGCACATTTCCACTGCCACCGGACCATCATTTCTGCACTGATGAGACGCTACCAGAACACAAATGACGTTATTGATCGGTTAACGTTACGTTCTGGTTAACAACGCCAAGACAGGACAGGTGGATATGGGTGATCCATCTTCGCCACAGACTACAGTGATGACTGCCCGGGCTGTTCCATTACTTCGCCGTGTTCACAGTTCGACAACGTTTACGTCATCATTGGATCAGTCGACGACGTCCCGCCATACGACCTATCCTGACACAACGTCATCGACAAGCTCGTCGGATGTGGTGCCCTTGTTTTGGTGGAGAAAGGTCGATTTACAGATGAGTCCAGGTTAACATTTCCCATAGTGATGGACGTCAACGTGTCCATAGACGCGTGGGAGAACGTTATGCACAGGCCTGTATCTTGGAGAGGAATCACTTTCATTGTGGTTCCGTGCTGATTTGGGGTGGAATAAACGGCACGCCAAAGAACTCCTTTGTGGATTGTTCAGGGAAACGTATCTGGTGTGGGCTAGAAGGATCAGATTCTTCGACCTGTGGCAATTCCTTTTCTTCATCGTCATAGACCTTAGTTAACAACACAACTGAGAAAGGATGACATGTGTCGTCCAGGTCAGCAAGCCTGGTCAGCCGATCCTGTATGCTACCTCTTAAAACAAGAATGGACTCCCTTCTAATGAGCATCTTTACGGGTCGGAAGTATATTGATTAAAGAGCTCACGTGTGACATGGAAAAGAATGAGTGAGTGAGTGAGTTAACATTTAACGTCACATCGGCAGTATTGCAGCCATATCGTGACGAGAGCATTCTTAAAAAGGAATCTATGTATATCATAAAAACCTGTCAACGAAGGACAGTAAAACAACTAGAATATCACAATAAGAAATAAAACTAGCGTGAAAAGTTAAAACTAATATTCCTATTCAGACAATACAATATAAAAACTGGCTTTATAGATCACCAACAACTGAAGGTAGATCACCATACCAGGGGCCATGGGGACTTACAGTACTTCTGCTACCTGCATGGTTCCTAGCTGGATTTACATCATCCCCTCAGCTGCTGGTGATTGTATGCAAGATTAGCCACAAATTAAAATGACACATGTTCTACGGCTAAGAAGATCAAATTTGACTTCAAATGTTTTGGGACTTACGTATCCTCTCAGGAGGACAATAATTTTACAGTGCTTTAACCCCCATCGAGGATACAGCCACTAACACTCTAAGTTACTAATTCAAACTTCCAAGCATAAAATATTTTTCTATTTACAATTCATTTAACAAATCTAATTCTTTTAAAAATGCAATAATTAAATGAGAGCTAACAGAATTAAAAAGATCCTTCAAAGTTCGTGAATTAAAATATTTATCCCTTGTGATGGAATATTCAACACAGTCAAGCAGGACATGCTTGACTGTGATTCTTTCATCACAAGGGATACAAAACGGAGGATCTTCACCTTTCAATAGATACTCGTGAGTATACCTCGTATGGCCAATGCGACATCGTCGCATAATGACCTCCTCAAATCTGGACTGACAACCCAAGTAAGTATAACCGATATAAGGTTTTATTTGATGTAAAATATTTATACCTACTTGAGTGTCCCACCTCTTCTGAATCAGATCACGGATATACGTTCTAATGCAAGCTTTGTAATCTGAATATGGAAGAAGAAGTGGTGTCACAGATTTGGTGAGTGCTGCCTTGGCAGCAAGATCGGCCATCACATTCCCAGAAATGCCTACGTGACTGGGTAACCAACAAAAGACGATGTCGTATTGGCCAGTAGCAAGAGTATTATACAGTTCCATAATTTCAATTAAAGTGGATGTTTACAGGAAATATTTTTAATAGCTTGAAGGCAAGAAAGAGAGTCGGAATATATTATATACTGTTTACGTTTCGGGTGTCTTTGGATATATTTAAGAGCTGTTAATATGGCGTTAGCTTCTGCTGTAAAAATAGAACTATTTTCTGGTAATCTAGAAGATATTGTTCTGGATCCAATGACAGTAGCACAAGCAACTGCACCACCGTCCTTGGACCCATCTGTAAATAAGGATTTGTAATTTTTATATGTATGTTTCAATTGATTATATTCTTGTTTATACTGTAAGTCATTTGTTTCTGATTTTTTAATGTAGTTAATGTTAGGTCAACCTATGGCCTGACCAACTGCCAAGGGGGAGAGGAAAGGAGCTATATTGTTCAGCTCAATACCAGCAGCAGCAATAAACGGCTTTATTCTGAGCCCAAGAGGTGGAACAAGAGAAGACATTTTGCTATACAAATCCTCATAAAGAGGATTGAAGACACAGTTATATGCAGGGTTAGATTCGTTAGAGTATAGTTTTGTGATATATTGTAAAGATAATTTGTCTCCCATCTAGAGACAGTTCAGGGTCTTTATGTGGTTTGTATTTACGACAAAAATGTATGCAGTTAGTTTTCGATTTAGAAAATGTAAAGCCGTTTTCAAGACACCATTTATTAATCTTGTTTAAACACAACTGCAATTGCCGTTCAATAGTATGCATATTTTTACCACGACAAGAAATATTAAAATCATCCACAGTAGTATAGGGAATAGGGGTTTTGGCTCACTTTCAAGAAATGTCTCTACAAAGCCTTATTTACTAAATAAAGCTTTGGTTGGGCCATTAGCTCTTGCTACTATTACCCCTACTACAAAAAGGTTGGGTGTCTATGAAACAGTTTACCGTGTATTGGTTGGAGGTAACACTGTGCCGTACGGTACGATCAATAATTCTTCTCTTACAAACCCCCTACCCGGCCCACCCCTCAAGTAGTACAAGTTAGGTTCGTCGGCTTTCATATCCACTTTATCTATGTTGTAAGTTTTGACTGACCATATAGGATCGGTGGCCCGCTTACGGCTATCGCCCTCATGTTCCCCTACTACTTAACGTCTGTGCCTATGTCATGTTTATATCGATGAAACAGTTTAACGTGAACCGCCTACGATCTCTTTGGTGTTCGTAATAAAGGCTTGCTGGGCTTTTTGTATCCCCTGTTCTATGTACTTTTTTTTCTCGTCCTCGCTGATAGCAGACTTACGAGACTTGGATCGAATATCTTGTTTCATTCCGTTATATTTTTTGAGTTCAGAGAGGATTGAACGAAACTCCTCTTCTGAGATCTTACTGTCAGAGAGTGCCGTGGAAATTCGCTCACTCACTGTGTTCAGCTTTGCTTCGGCCAGAACCCTGATCTCGTCGTGTTTCAATGCCTTACGATTAAGTCTGTGTGATACTAACTTAAGCGCCAACCCTGCCAACCCTGCCACCCCAGCTGTTATTTCAATACCTAGCACTATAGGTGCGGCCACGATGGTAGCTAACAACCCAACGCCTGCCGCCCCTAGTCCCATGCTGGTTGCCATAAGGGTAGTGTCAGCCCCGTCCACGATATTGAAAGCTCTATTGTACTTTTTACATAGTGCTTTCCGCGTGTCACGGTCTTGTTCTAGTTGACGTTTCACATCACATAACTTCCTCAAGCGGAACCCATCTACGGTTTCCAGCATCTTCCCTACTTCCTCTACGACTGGGTACAGACCCATCCTATAATGTATATTTTGAAAGATATTTTAATTGGGTTTCAGTTAAAAATCTATCAATGAATTTGAAGTCTACAAGTTCTAGACTACTAGTCAGGGCAATAGGTGAGAGGCTAATAGAATTTCCTGTTGTAATAGAAACCCCTTGGAGGCTTATTAAGTGGTTTATAGGACCCGTGGTATCCTGTTGTATAACAATACGACAATATTGGCTTATGTAAGACCAGCGTATTGACACCCCGGGTAAAATTTGGTGTACTATTGGGGGGGTTCCATCGAATAAAGCCGTAAAGAAGACTTCTATGATGAGGGTGAAAGGGGAGGATATTCTATCAAGATTACTGCTAAATGTTAATTTATTGTGTGGATAAGCACTTAACCCCTTTTTTTCGTAACCAGTAGATGGCATGTGTACTAATGTATTCTCCGGAATGAAATCCCCGACCCAGATACCGTTGTTCTTAATCTTAGAGACAACCCCATTATTTAATGTGATATAAGGTGAGGTGAATGTTAAGTTGATCAGCCATTTGGGCTCTTTTAAATCTGGTAACGGCACCCGTCTGTACACGTTGTCTTTGAATTGCAGGATGTATAATTCATCTTCCTCACCAGGCTGATCGAATCCCTCCGTATCTCCTAGGTCGTTAAGCGTAGTGTTGGGGTGATGACTGGTCATTATTATACTATTACGATATAATTTCCAACTGGTTTTTTGATAATAATTCAGGGGTTAACTTCATACCCATGAAGTGTATGTTGTCAGGCAGGAAGATCTTGGTTAGTGATATCTTGTTTTCCACGATCACGTTGACCCCCTCCATACTGGTGTCGGCTCCAACACCCACCCGCACGTAAACGTTGCAAACTTGATACTGGTGTCGTTTCACCCACCCGAGTTTGATCCCCTTCACGATCTCGACATCATTCACCGATGGTTCCCCTAGGTAGACTTTGATGATCAGTGTTGAGTTTGCCGGTAGACTCTCTAGTATCTTGACCACGCCTTCGAATTCAGACACCAACTGCAATATCACGTTTTGTATGGCCGGTTTACTCGATAGCATGTGGGCTGCTATATTGTTGACTGGGCTGACGACTACGCTACGTCTCTGAGTTGGGACGTAAGCCACGAGCAGGGTTCCATTGTTCACGACTTTGTTTAGGTGGTTGTCTTTGTTATCCGTGAACACGTAGGGAGAGACGAGTCTAATATTGATAAACCAGTTGTTATCGGGTAACAACACCCACTTGTCATCTTCGGTGAAGACGAGCATATATGGCTTGTTTCGGGCGACGGTAGTGCTCTCAACATCGTCTAAGTCGAACAGTTTACCCCCGAACGATGGGTATATTACCCAATTATTATCACCGGTGTTGACAAGGGCGTACTTAGTGTTGACTGTTGCTCTTGTGGTATCTACTATATCACTTAGGGTTCCACCGGAGGGGATTTCAACGCGTTTGTAAATGTTGTTTTTCAGTTGCAAGGCGTACGATTTACCATCTACTCCGGGAGCGTCGAAACCGCGTGTGTCTCCGAGGTCGGAGATCCCGATATTGATGCATTTTTTCACTCCGGGTCCTTGTGCGCTGGTCATTTTATATGAAGCGTTAAGCTGAGGTATCCTATATTTACAGGATTATGATTTATATCTAACACCGATATTGTCAGCTCAGGTATGTTGCCCTGGGTTAATCTCTTATACTGCCGTGGTGAAAACGACTCGGTTCTACCGTCGTTGTATTTCTCAGTTTTCACCGGCACTGCTCTCAGTATAGTGGAAGGGTGACCTCCTTGAATGTTGTACGTTGTGCTCACCTGATCGAGATGAATGTACAGCTCTCGGTACGGTACTAGGTCGGGTAACTTCGTGCCTGTGACGGTTGTTGTTGGTTTTATCTCGTCAGGAGACATACCGAGTATCCTCGCCAATGGTCGGCCGAGCCTCAAGGAGGTTCTTCCGTTGTTGATTAACACCACTGTACCGTTTGAGTCGTTCATCTTGAGTTCGGCTCCCAGGGGTTTGAAGACCTCGTCGTTTAGAGAGCACACGCTGTAGTAGCCGTCAGTTATCTGGCTGCGAGTTCCACTGACGAACAGCTTATTGTTGCTGGCGTTGATGTTAGTCCATTGCGGTAGGTAGGTGATATCGCAGAGTGCGACTTCGAGTTGACCTGACGTGTTATCGATCGCGTGCGTCAGCTGAACGGCCTCACCGCTCGTTATTCCTGGAAGTGTTATGTACATATTATAATATATGAATTATATATTATAATATGGATTTAGCACACTTGAAAATCGTGGTGAATGCAGATGGTACGGGGTTTAAAACAACCTTTATTAATATCTTTGAAAACTATATCGTGTCCGTTAATAACGCGCAGGCGGTGGTAAACTGGAATCAAAACCCAATGCAGTTTTGGCAGAACCAACTCAACTTTGCTGTGTGGTGTGCGACGACAGGGTCGGGTGTGACACCAGACTACGGTATAGACGAACTGAGTAAGGCGGTTATTTTGTTTCATATTTATTATCAAACGAGACGAATATTAAAGGAAATAAAGGCTCCTCTTCCCCAAGATATAGGGTGGAGTATGACGAATAACGGCTATGATAGACGCGCTTATGAACGTATTTGTGGGGAGTTTGAGATTCCAACGAATAAAGACTTTCGCCTTCCTGGTGTGAACCATGGTCTCGGTATAGTTCTCGTGTACTTCTACAGGTCCGGAACATATTATGCCGGTTCTAAAGATGGTTCATACAACCCAAACCGTCATACATTTACAGGCCCCACAACGAATGAAAAGATCCATGTCAGCTGTATAAAGCAAACCAATCCTGATGCAGCCACAGCCTGGACTAAAATGATCTCAAAAACATCGAAAGGATTCACTCGTGCTGGTACAATACGCTTGAACGACTCGATTCGAACGTACGTGTGGGCGCTGTTGGGTGCGCAGTCGATGACGCGTTCCAACATCCTCGGTAAGGGAACTGCTTACGACGCTCAGACACAATTCGTTTCCAACGTTGAGGATGCTATCAATTCTCCAGTTGATCTCCCGAGGGCCATCGACCGTTACCAAAACGTGTTAGAATACGCCAGATCGAAAGTCAATTACGTGTTCGGCGTGGGGTTGTACATGGCTCTGAGTGATATGCAACTGAGAATAAAAAAAGTGGTGGGTTATAACAACAAAATAGTCATAGCCACGGCGGACCAAAAGTTGGGTATCAACCCCGATATTAACACCCCCTATATCCCACACATCCCACCACGTGAAAAGGGTATAGTGGCGCCACCCCCGGAGTCTAAAGTTCATGTGCCCCCCACACACCCCCATATACATGTGGGGGTACCCCCCTATCAGCAGCATATTGATAATAAAACGGCCCTGGTGGTTGGTGGGGTAACTTTGGGACTTATTTGGTTAAAGATTTCTTAGCCGCTACGTACACCAGACCCGCCACGGCGACGATGGCTGCCCACAGGTTTTGACTGAGCCACATGGCAGTTTTAGACAGAGCGCTGAACAACCACGAGACGATGCTACCCAGGATGCCGGGAAGGGCTTCGGCGGCTTTACCAGCCAGTTTAGCTAGGCCTTCCCCGAGTTTTTTTATCCAGTCTTTAACACCCCCACCGCCACTTGGAGTTCCCCCGCCGCCGGCAGGCCCCACAGCGGTTCCTCCCACCAGTGACACCACCAGGGTTGATATGATGAAACCCAATGCAGTCAGAATACTGGCGATGGTGATCCCTTGCTCCCGGAATAATATCCGAATCCTGTCTGCTAACGTGGTGTCTCGGTGGAGGACTTGATTGATGGTTTCCCGCACACGGCTGACCTGGGATCTAAGCTTTTCTTTGTAGCCGGACGCTGTCTCCAACCATGTCTGCCTTTCATCTTCCAAATTACGTATTCGTTCCTCGATGGTGGCTTTCATAGACTCGTCCTCAGTTTCACCGAGTTTTTTTTTTTCATAGGCGATGTGGTCGTCTATCTCACTCATTTTGGCCGTGCTTTTCCAGAGCTGACCACGACTGGTTTGCATCAACAGGTCCAACCCCCGCAGTTCCCGAAAGGTAATTTCGAGACCCGGGAAGGGTTTGTTCTCGTAGTCAGTCAACACTTTTTTAATATCATAAGTCATGTTTTGATCCGATGGGGCGTCCCTGATGCCTTCCAGACCTTGAACTAACTTCGGAGGATACTGCTTAGGTCGCGCGCCACCGTAATATTCTAAGCCTAGTTCATCGCGGATAAAGTCAATCCCATATTTACCGGCCAATGTTGATAAAGCAAGCGGTTCTCTAGTGCGTTTATTCATGAGATCGATCTCCGGGCGAGACTTCAAACGCAGCGTGCCATTGCTGAGGGTAAAATCAGAATAGTTCCTTCCCAACGGCTTGAGTTTGGATTTATTTTCAACTGCGTTGTAATAATCGTCGACGGCGCCTTTAAGGAGCTCATCACTTTGCGAGAATGAGGTCTCCTGGTCATCATTGAATGCCTGGGCACTATCGTCCCACATATCATCCATAGGTATGTCTTCATCCATTAGTATTAAAAATATATTTCATTTATATAACAATGTACGGTAGAAAATTAGATCCTTTCAGAAGATTGAGAGAGCCATTAGGAGCCAGAGCCGTGCGACAGTCGGTGACCATCACCAACAATCCCAGCAAGATAGACCAGAATCAAACTCTGCTGGTAAGATTTCCAAACCTTGGTGAGAATGATGTGTATCAGGGTATCAGCAAATCAACCCGGGCGCGCATAGGGTATGTCTTCACGCAAGACCAGCAAGACAAGCTATCGGACGGTGAAAAGGCCATCGCTCGAGCATACGGGAATCGATTCTGCGTGCCGCTAGACTTCGAGTTGCTCACGGGACACGCGCCGTTTTACCAGGCCGCGCTGGGTGATAGGCTCGAATACGAGCTCACGTTTAACGACTATAGCAAAGTAGTGCGTACGCCGAACGGTGATGAGGCCAGTTATGCCATAGACAACATCTCTCTGGAGTTCGACATGGTCACTAGCCCGGAGCTGGCCAGGCAGGTTCGAAGTCAGTACTCTGGGAAGATGGCTATCCTGTACGATCGCGTACTGAGACATAGATCAGTCGTGCGAGATAAGAGCGACACTGTGTGGAATATCAACCTGAACGTGCCGGCGCGATCGATGAAAGGTATCCTGGTCGTCCCCGTGGAGTATTACGATCCATTCCGGAGGGACAGCGAGAAGTTTTTCAACCCCGAGATTGAAAAGGTGGAAGTGACCATCGAGGGCGTGCCCAACCAGCTGTTCAGTCATGGTATGAGGCCACACCAGCAGTGGGATGAGATAAAAAAGCTACCAGTGGGGGATTATATAACAAAGGACCTGGACCTCGGCTCCGTGCAGATCGGTGAATACCTGACCACCAAGTACGCCCTATGGTTGGACATGCGATCCACGGATGATGATAAACTGCACGGTAGCGGGCGCCGTATAGATAACGGCAGCGAAGGGATAACCATCCAGATTACTAAGAAGGCTCAACCCGCTGGTAAGTTGAAATTATATCTGTACGTTATTATGGACGCGCAACTTAATATAGACAATGGGAGATTCGTGCAAGCCATCTACTGATGGGGGGTACCCCCACATACCCCAGGGGTACCCACAACTGCCCACTGACCCACACTGCGCTATAGTGTGCGGGCAGACTGGCTGTGGGAAGACCGTTTTCGTGTTGGATATGTTGGAGGGTTACTACAAGGATGTGTTCGATAACATCGTTATCATGTGCCCTACTCTGAGCATGAATAAAACGTACGCGCGACCTTGGGTGATGACGGACCCGGACGTACACAAAATCGACCCTGGAACACGTCTGCAGGACTGGTTGAAAGCTCTTCACGAGAAATTTAAAGGGGAACCGACGCTGTTCATACTGGACGACTGCAGCGCTAATCGCGAGATAACAAAAAAGAGAGACATGCTATCGTACCTGGCCTTCTCCGGCCGGCATGCAAATCACAGCGTCTGGGTGCTAACGCAGAAGTTCAACTCGGTGTTGAAAGACCTCAGGGAGCAGACGCGATGGGTGGCCTTATTTCACTGCAAGGACAGGGATTCGTTTGAGGAGTGTTTGAGAGAGAAGGATGTGATGAGTAAATTAGAACGGGAACGGGTGAAGAAACAGCTCGCTGAAACTAAACACGCTAAGCTCGTGCTAAAGACCGACCAACCAGTAGCATATATAGTATGCTAAGCAAAGCTAAGCAAAGCTAAGCAAAGCTAAGCAAAGCTAAGCAAATGCTAAGCATAGCTATGATATTTGAAGTATTTGTCGTGTGCAACTTAACCTTCATTTCTCTGTGTTTTGTCTGCATCGGGTATTATATAGTTAAAACTAAATCTTACTTGTTATATTATAAGATGGAGTGTGAGGAATTGCTCGAACAGTTGGGGGGTACCCCCAGTGGGGGTGTGGGGGATTCCCCCAAGCGAGAGAAACTGGTGGCGTTGGCTGTTGGCGGCAAAGCCAAACATTACTTTGGGGACTACACTCCGGATAAAATTCACAAAATGTCAGCCGAAGAAATCGATAAACTATACGCTAGATACGAGTCCCGACTCGGAGCAGAAATGACAAAGACAATAGGATCGGCTATGACCCAGATATACACCGGTATTGTGTCATACTTCCTTCCCATTCCACCAGAGCGCCGACTTTACCTGTGGGAGGACCTCGAGAAAGACCCTTTTATCGAACACGCCGTGAGTTCTATCAGCTGCGGGCTGTACCACAAATATGGTATGTTGTTGGCTCCAGTGACGGCGGCGATTATCACGGCAAAACATTGTCAATTTGAGAGAAAGAATAATAATAATAGTATAGATGGATGCTGCACAGGAAACCCCAGTGGACACAGTGATGGAGGAGACCCCACCCCCAACAGTGAGATCCGAGGTGACGGTGGAAACCCCTTCAGTGGGGGTACCCCCCACAGTAACCAGGCAGAAGAATCCTAAGAGAGTAGCTGCCGGTAAAAAACGGTGGTGTAACCAACATAAAGTGACCAACCCCCGACTGTTGTTGGCTGTAGGCGTAACTGCTGCCTTGGCTATCTCGTGGTTATACGTGGGGGTACCCTCCCACAGTGAGCCACCACCCAACAGTGAGCCCCCCACCCCCACTGTCGACCCGCATATCATGTTATAATTTTAATATTTTATATCATATACATAATGTCTGAGGGGAAAACGTTCGTCAACGACGCATACCACGCCACAGTGGTCGCCAGTCTAGCAGTAGGGTACGCTCGGTTGACTAAAATGGTGCTTAAACAACCAACTATCAAGCTAGATTTCAACCTGCAGGATATGGGTATGCTCATAATGAACCTTGGTATGGCGATGGCCACAAAAGACATCCTAGTAAAACAAGGGATAATACCTGATAATATAATGAAATAAATATAGGGATGGCCACGATAGCTATGATGGTCGGTGGGGCGTTAGTGAATGCCCTGGCATTTTCCGGGAGTAATTTCCTCTTCTCGAAACTACGAGATGATCACGCGGCTGAAATACAGGAAGAAAGGAAGCGGCACGATCTCGCTACTGAGAAAGTACAAAGGGCACAGGCCGAGTACGCTAAAAAACGCCTCCAGAGGATCGATTTTATTAACGAACAACTCCAGCGTGAAAACCATGCCGTTCAAACATTCAACGATGTTGATGAAGCAATGAAAGAATACTACCTACTAACTGGTAAACAATTGGAACCGCTCAATAAACCCACACTCGCTCAGTACTACACACCATCCAAGGGACAAATGAATCGTGAACTGGGCTTCATAGTGTTGGGTATAGCAGCTACTACGTTGGTTGCGAAGCAATTAAATTAAAATACCTATATAAGTAAACATGAGACCCGCTCCATACCGATGCGAATACATACTTATGGGGAAGACCGAGGCCTGTGGTAGGAAATGCAGGAATCAGGGGTTCTGTTGTTTCCATATGGGAAGTCCTAACTACACGTGTTCTGTGTGTGGTATCGGGGTTAAAGGACACTACTGTCTATGTAAAGCTCACGGAGCGAACGTAGTCAGACATCAACTCATCTACGAGAATAAAAAAGGCTACATAAAAGAACGTAGGCGACTGCTCAAGATAGACTCCAATGCGTGAAAGGGTTACCTCCCTTTACTGTGAAGCAATTAGACATTGGTTCTCTTAGGTGTAAACACTATGTCTACTGTACGCGAGCTGAAGAAGGTCGCAAAACAGAGAGGTGTGATCAGGTATTCTCGAATGCGGAAGTCAGCATTGTTGAGATTACTAGGTTTAGAAGCCCCTCCTTCAGTAAAACAATTAAAAGCTCAAGCAAAACAGCTTGGATACACGGGTTATTCAAACCTGGGGAGAGCCGGGTTAACCGCATTGTTATCACATGCCCCCGTAGCAAAACCTCCCACTGTAAAACAACTGAAAGCCGAGGCACACGATTTGGGTTTAGGTGGGTATTCCCGTATGAGAAAACCACAGCTTGTAGAATTATTACGACAGAATAGAGCTATTGACCTACAGTTCGTGCGCACTGAGCGCGCTGTAGGCAACTATTTGAGAGGTTGGCGCATGCACGTTGATAGAAATATAGACATTACAGATATCAAGCCTCTGATAGCTGATAAGGTCAACCAGGAACTAAATAACTTAGGAAGTATCAAGTTTCAGATCACAGTGAAAATGTCGCTCGATAAGCAGGTTGGGGGCCCCACAGGGGCCACTGAGTATGTTCAGCCTTACTTCCGAGGTCAACAAGAGGTCGTCACACATACAGAGACCATTGACGCATCAATCGATACCAGTTTTCAGCAGATACGAGAATACCTAGAACGCTACACACACTTGGGGTCCGGGTGGGTTGTAGATAAAATCGATAATGTCTATCTAGACATAGCTAACTGTGTGCCGTTCACAGGCGGGTCATACCTAGCCTTGCCCCCCTACTATAGGAACAAACATGCCATAGTAAACGTTAAGAATAGAGGAAACGATTGCCTGAGGTTAGCTATCAGGTCAGCCTTATTTCCAGCTAGCGCTAATTCAGATAGGCTTTCTAGCTATCCCCAAGATGATGGGCTCAATTGGGATGGTATAGATGAACCCACCCCCATATCCCAGATCACTAAAGTAGAAAAACAGAATAATCTGGCTATAAATGTTTTTGGGCACGAAGGTAACACAACAATAGTACATAGGGTCAGCCCGGTGAAGGATCGCCAAGTTATCAATATATTCATGATCCAGCGAGGTGACAAGTATCACTACACATGGATAAAACACTTTAGCAGGCTGTTGTATGACCAATCAGCATACAAAGGAAAGACCCACTTCTGTGAACGATGTCTACATGGCTTCACCCGAGCTGATTTATTAGAATCCCACCGGGATGATTGTCAAGGTGTGGGGCAGACGGCCATACGAGTCGACATGCCTAAGGAAGGTGATAATATCCTAAAATTCTGTAACCACAAGAACCAAATGTCTGTGCCTTATATCATATACGCCGACTTCGAAGCCTTAGTGGCTGCCGCCGGCGAGGCTCCCAGTGGTAGCTTCACCCACAAGACACAAGAGCATAAAGCCTGTTCGTTTGGATACATTGTCGTCCGTTGTGACGGGGAAACGAAAGCTCCGGTAGTATATAGGGGGCCTGACGCGGCTGAAAGGTTTCTAAAGTGTTTGCAGGAGGAAGAAAAAATTATTAGGAATGCATTGTATAAAATCGCTCCCATGCGTCTGACCCGAGTCGACAGGCTAGCCCACGCTAGTAGCACTAACTGTCACGTGTGTGAATCACCACTTAACGGTGATTCGGTGAGAGATCACTGTCACATAACTGGTAAGTATAGAGGCGCCGCTCACAACGCGTGCAACCTCAAGCTTAAAATCAACCCTAAGACAATAAACATCCCCGTTGTCTTTCACAACTTGAGAGGGTACGACTCACACTTGATCATGCAGGCCATCGCGAAAATCGATGGTAATATAACGTGAATCCCCAACAACATGGAGAGATACATCTCCTTCAGCTTAAACGGACTTAGGTTCATTGACTCGTTTCAGTTCCTCCGGTCGTCACTCGACAGTCTGGTCAAGGCCAACAATACCTTCCCTATCACCGATCGATACACAGACGCCGAGACTAGACCCCTGCTTATGAGGAAGGGTGTGTACCCCTATGAGTACATGGATAGTTGGGCCAAGTTCACCGAGACCAGACTACCCCCTATTGACTGCTTTTATAGCAAGCTGAATGAGGCGTCCGTCTCACGAGATGATTACTCGCACGCGACTAACGTATGGAATAAACTGGGTTGTAAGAACCTGGGTGATTATCACGACCTGTACTTGAGGACAGATGTACTGCTGTTAGCCGACGTGTTTGAAACGTTTAGGCGGACGTGTTTCAAGCAGTATAAACTCGACCCCGCATGGTATTACACCAGCCCAGGTCTGTCGTGGGACGCCTTGCTTAAAAAGACCGGAGTTAATTTGGAATTGCTCACAGATTACGACATGCACCTATTCATTGAGAAAGGCTTGCGAGGTGGGATTTCCATGGCATCCAAACGATACGCGAAAGCAAATAATCAATACGTGAAAGGTTACGATCCTAACAAACCAACCAATCACATTCTCTACCTCGACGCAAACAACCTGTACGGCTGGGCCATGAGCCAGTATCTACCTACAGGGGGATTCGAATGGGTACCCCACGTTGATGTTATGGGGGTTGCACCAGATTCGAACAAAGGGTATATCCTCGAGGTTGACTTAGAGTATACCAAGGAATTACACACATCACACAACAGCTACCCCCTGGCCCCCGAACGTATGAGGGTTAACCCAGACTGGATGTCTGAGTACCAACATAACTTGTCAGGTGGGCGTGTGACAGACGTTGAAAAACTCGTGCCTAACTTAATGAATAAGACCAAGTACATCGTTCACTATCGCAACCTACAGCTGTACCTGTCGTTGGGTATGAGGCTGACCAAAATACACAGGGTGCTCATGTTCGACCAGAGTCCATGGATGGAACCCTACATCAGAATGAACACCGACCTACGAAAAAAAGCCACCAGTGATTTTGAGAAAAATCTCTACAAGCTCATGAACAACTCGGTGTTTGGTAAGACTATGGAGAACCTGAGGAAACGCGTGACCGTGAAGCTGGTTCGGTCGAGTGAGGAAGACAAGCTCAGGAGATTGATAGCCAGTCCGGCATTCAACCGTAGTAAGATATTCACAGACAACCTGGTTGCCCTACACATGAAGAAAAGCCACATAAAATTCAACCGGCCTGTTTACGTGGGGATGAGCATCCTCGATTTATCCAAACACCTGATGTACGACTTTTACTACAACGAGCTCAAGAAACAGTACGGCGACAGGTGTGAAGTGCTGTACACTGACACGGATTCCCTGCTGATGGAGATTCGAACCGAGGACGTGTACGAGGACATGAAAAAACACCTCGATTTATACGACACCAGCGATTACCCTAAGACCCATGCCATACACAGTACGGTAAATAAAAAGGTCCTAGGTAAGATGAAGGACGAGTGTGCTGGCACGCCCATAGCCGAGTACATAGGTTTGAGACCTAAGATGTACTCCATACTGAAAGCCGACAATAGTGAGATCCGGAAGGCTAAGGGGGTTAAGAAGTATGTGGTGAAACAACACATCAAACACGCCAGATTCAAGGAAGCCCTGTTCAAGACCCGTACCTTTAGACATAAAATGAACACACTTAGAAGTGATGGACATAAGATATACGGACTGACTATAAACAAGACGTCCCTGTCGCCTATGGACACTAAACGTTGGATAGCTATTGATGGGATAAACACATACGCGTATGGACATGAAAAAATTTGAGGCTATTTACTACAGCCCGCGTGGGTACTGAAAAGGAGCTAGCGCAGTAGATAAGCTAGCTAAAATAGCGCGAGTACCCCCGGAGGAAGCCAAAGCGTGGCTTGAAAAACAAGCCCTGTGGCAGATCTATTTGCCGGCACCACGCTACGTGCCTAGAAGGAGGTTCGGTATTAACATACCTAATAGCGTTCACCAGGCAGACCTACTGTTCCTACCCCACGACAAGAGGTACAAGTATGCCTTAACCGTAGTGGACGTAGCCAGTCGTTACAAGGAAGCCGAACCCTTGACCACGAAAGATTCGGCCCAGGTAGCCAGAGGATTCGAACGCATATACAAACGCAGCCCGCTGACGTGGCCAACAGAGCTGCAAGTTGACCCCGGACGGGAGTTTATGGGTGCCGTGTCACAACTGCTAGCCAAACACGATACAAAGGTCAGGCGTGGCACGGCCGGAGCCCATCGCAGCCAAGCCATAGTTGAGAGATTTAATAGGACTTTGGCTGAGCGCTTGTTCGGCCATCAGTATGCTAGGGAGATGGTCACCCCTGGAAAACGATCGACTGAATGGGTCACGAGGTTACCTAAGGTGGTGTCGGCAATCAACCATGAAGTCACCCGTCTCACCGGTAAGAAACCGGCAGACGCTATCAAACTAAAATCAATAGTTGCAGAGTCGGCCGCTCCATTGCGTGGGAAGGAGAAACAGATACCAGATAGGGCCCTAGTGAGGTATCTATACCAGCCGGGGGAACACGAGGGCGATAGCCGTAAGCGGGCCACCGATCCTATATGGTCAGTCAAAACTTACAACATAGATAAAGTGGATATGAAAGCCGACGAACCTAACTTGTACTACTTGAGGGATGGGCCGGGTAGGGGGTTTGTAAGAGAAGAATTATTGATCGTACCGTACGGCACAGTGTTACCTCCAACCAATACACGGTAAACTGTTTCATAGACACCCAACCTTTTTGTAGTAGGGGTAATAGTAGCAAGAGGTAATGGCCCAACCAAAGCCTTATTTAGTAAATAAGGCTTTGTAGAGACATTTCTTGAAAGTGAGCCAAAACCCCTATTCCCTATACTACTTCCACAAATAACGATCCATCAATTGAATCGTTTAAAACTTTTGATAAACTGTTGATCTTGATACTAAAAAGAGTGACAGACAAAATACTGCCTTGTGGAACACCCTGATCCTGACTGTAATGATCAGACAGGGTAGAACCCACACGGACCTGGAATTGTCTGTTATTTAAAAACTTGGCAATAAATTCAGGCAAACGACCTCGCAAACCGAAGTCATGTAAATCTCGTAAAATGCCATATTTCCAAGTAGTGTCATATGCTTTTTCAAGATCAAAAAAGATAGACACAGCGTGTTGTTTGTTAATTAGTGCGTTTTTTACAAATGATTCTAAACGCACTAAGTGATCGACAGTATTTCTGTTTTTCCGGAAACCACATTGTGTATCTGTGATAAGGTTATTAGTTTCCAAATACCAAACAAGTCGATTATTTATCATGCGTTCCATGGTCTTGCAAACACAGCTAGTTAACGCAATCGGCCAATAATTGGACGGATCCGTATGATCACGTCCAGGTTTAGGTATTGGTACTACTATTGCATCACGCCATGAAGAAGGAAATTTCCAGGAAGTCCAAATATCATCAAATATATACAAGAGCGTCTCTAAACAGGATTCTGGTAAGTGCTTCAGGAGTTGATAATGTATGTTATCAGCTCCTGTAGCAGTATCATGAGCTTGATCAAGAGCAGTATGGAGCTCATAAATAGAAAAAGTTTCATTATAATCTTCCCCATTATCTGAGTTGAAATTAATAGTTTTCTTTTCTTGTTGTTTTTTATATTGCTGGAATTTAGGTAAATAATTAGAAGAGGAAGAGTGTTTAGTGAGGGTTTCGCCCAGTTTATTTGCGATATCTGATTTATCAGTAAGTAACTGATCTCCATGTTTAAGATGATGGACAGTAGACTTAGTACCTTTGCCTTTAATTTTTTGGACCATGTTCCATACCTTTGACATGGGTGTCCGAGAATTTATTTTGGATACATAATTTTGCCAAGATTGGCGTTTGTTCTGTTTAAAGGTACGCCTCGCTTTAGCATTTAAAATTTTAAATTTATTTAAATCATGCACCATAGGATGGCGACGGAAATAATGTTCTGCTTTTTTCCTTGCCTTCCTAGCTTGTTTGTACTCATCGTTGAACCATGGTTTTCTTATGTGTGGAACTACAGAGGACATTGGTATACACTCATCAGCTATGGAATTCAGTTCATCAGAAAAGCATTTAATAGCATCGGGAACGTCAATAAAACGCCCAGGTTGCAGCTTTTCAGCACACAGTGTTTCATATAAAGCCCAGTTAGCCTTTTTAAAATTTCGCCTTGATGATGGAGGAACATCGGATGGAGTTACAGCTTTTCATACAGTAGGAAAACGGTCACTTCCACAGAGGTCATCAAATTCATTTAGTAGTTCAGAATTTGTGAGTGACAAGTTGAGAGCAGAATAGGTCCCTGTACCAGGGTTTAAATATGTGCTTGAACCATCATTATAAATACATAAATCATTGTCAGAACAAAAATCCTCCAACAATTTGCCTTTAGTGTTCGTAGTTACACTACCCCAGAGTGGGTTGTGCCCATTTAAATCTCCCATTATAATACAGGGCTTCGGGAGTTGGTCATATAGAGCTTGAAGATCAGTTTTGGGAAACGTCGAAGACGGTGAAATATAAAGAGAGCATAGCGTAAATGCTACATGTAAAGTAATTCTCACTGCAACAGCCTGTATATTACTATTAAGTGAAACGGGGCTTTGAATAAAGTTTTGTCTGACTAGAATGGATGATCCGCCAGTGGCCCTATCACCCGGAGGTGAAAAAGAATGATATGCATTAAAATGACGAAGGTCAAATGTATCTGTTTGTTTTAAATATGTCTCTTGGAGACATAACGCTGAAGGTGTAAACTCTTGGACTAATAGCTGTAATTCATGTAAATTAGTCCTCAATCCTCTGCAGTTCCACTGTACAATATTATTGGAATAAACTATCTTTTTGGGGGGATTTATTGGGGATCTACCCCGCACTCTTTTGGAGGGCGACAAGCTATGTGCCCTAGAATGGACGTTTTCAGAAACGTCCATGTCTTCAAGAGACCCGTATTTATTGAACAATTGAATTTTGTTCTGTGACCCTTTAGGAGTTCTACCACTTTGTTGTTTTGAAGCATCAGGCTTTGGCTTCGGTTTACTTTTCACCGTTTGCTGACTATCAGATGTCGATTGAGACTTTGAGTGTGACTGAGATGATGATTTGTGATCAGAAGACCTTGAGGTACTAGGAAGTGATTCCTCAGTCTGTGATGATATAGCAGGGTACAAATGCTGTGGAGAATCGCAATTTACCCAAGTCAAGGTAGTTTGGCAGCCTGTGGTTGATGTTGTTTTAGAGCTAGAAACCGATGATGTTTTTGCTACTGTTGCATAACTTTCTGTAAGATCAGATGTCTTTACCAGTTTTCTGGCCTCCGAAAAAGAGATATTTTGAGTGAATTTTATTTCATTGATCTCCATTTGCTCTTTCCAAATAGGACACTGTTTAGAAAAGGACGAATGGTCGCCTGAGCAATTCGTGCATTTTTTATAATCGCTGTCACAATCTTCTGTTGTGTGTGTCTTCTCACCACAGTGAGCACACACAACAGACAATGCGCAGGTATTTACACCGTGTCCATATTTCTGGCATTTAAAACACCTGAGCGGGTTGGGGATGTAGGTATCAACTTGTATGTTGCAGTAGCCTGCCTTCACTGATTTTGGAGCATTTGGACATGAGAAAGTAAACAGATACGTATTTGTTTTGACGGTTTCGTTGTTTCTGCGAGTTGAAAAGCGCTTGACATATAGTACACCTTGATCCTTCATTTCAGATCCTATATCAAGTTCCGACATGTCATCAAACAATCGATCTCTATCTCTCACGATACCTTTACTTGTATTCAAGGTTTTGTGTGCAGAAACCGAGACGGGAATGCCCACGAAAGATTTAATATTCATCAGATTTGTTGCTTGCTGCTTTTTCCCGCACTCGACTAGCAGGGCACCCGAACGTAAGCGTCTTACGTTCTTCACATCCCCAGCAATGCCTTGAATACCTTTGGATACAGCAAAGGGGTTCAACTTCAAAGGTGTCTTATCAGGAGTCTCAATCACAATGAAACGTGGCCAATACTCAATCGATGTAGACGGTCTATGGTCAGTATCAACAGGGTCAATATCAAGTGGACGTTTGTTTTTTTGGTTGGAGTTTCAACAACATCTTCTATTGTATAAACAAGCCGCCATCTAATGTTCAAACATCTATGCATCATATAGACAGACAGACAGACAGACAGACAGACAGACAGATAGATAGATAGATAGATAGATAGAATGCCAGTCAAGGAAGTAACATTGTTTTCCTTTGAACGATGGCGCAGATTTGAATGTTATAATGTGAGTAGCATGTGGCTTCTTAATCGTCGTCTATTCCATAACCTGACGTGTAGTATTCATGTGTAATTGTGTTGATCTTAGTCTTTTCTCACAAAACGCTTTTTGTAGCCTCCGATTTCAACCGAGAATTAAACGGATTTGCTAACCAATTTACTCTGAACTGAACATATTCTCTGAAGAAATATAGTACAGTAAAACCTCAAATATGCACACATCTCCTCTGACGTACTATGACTACATATTAAACTACCATACATTTTTGAACAGATAGTACGGTTTGACGCATTCACTAATTAATGCAAGCAGTTAGCATCAAATGGTGGGTATATGACAAGTGAAAACACATTGAAAACGACAGGTACAGGTATACCAGTGCAAGGAGACATTTCTTGTTTTCATATCGAAACAGGACATATTCATAAAGAAAGAGCGATTGTTGGTTTAATTTTGAGATTTACAAACCTGTTAAATAATCACATCACGCTTACCTTGTGCGGCCATCTGGGGAAGAAAGCACATAATTCCAAACAATAAATTGTATGAGAATGCCATGGTTCTGACCAGTTGACGTAGAATATTCGTGAATATATTTGTATACACGCATCACCCAACGACACTTCCTTGTTGTGCCTCGTTTATGACGGCAGAGTCCGGATTGGTTGCGTGCATACAGTGCACACAAAGAATTACTGATTTACAGTCAGGCCGCGTTAGTCCGGACACCGACAACCCGATTCCCGCGATATCCGAACAATAGCTAGCTGTAACCAATCTTGTTTACCATGTAAACTCATTACCCGTTGATTCAGTAATCCGGTGCTTCACTCTCCGTATCCGAACGTTAATCATTGGTAACTGATTAGGTAATTAACGCGGCCTGACTGTAAATCTCGATAGGTAACAGTTGTGTTAAAGCAGTGGTCCGTAAAGTCTTAACCATGCAGCATTTGAACATGTTCTTGTAACCAAGATTTGAAAAAGCGTTTTTCGACTCTGAACTCAGAATTTGTTTCTCGTTTAAAGTCACCCAAGACCCATTCCAGACTCGACTAAGTACATTTCAAACGCTGATGTCCCAGCGACAAATAAGACGCCGTCAGAATTCCCTTTTGGGACCCGTAGTCTATGGTTGTCGGGTTTTTTTGGTTTTTTTTGTTTGTTTCTTTTTTGTTGTTTTTTTTTCGGGGGGGAGGGGGGTTGTTTTTCTCAAAGGAACTCATGACCAGCCTTTGCAAGGGCCACCGATAAGACAAGAATTATTTACCTTTTAAGGGAGAACATCTGGTATCACGATTTCTTTGTGATTCATACCTGTTTCACACAATCGAACATGGAAATCGTTTTGTGAATTATCAGTCTTTGAATTTTGGTATTAATAAAGACGAGAATATTTGTAACGCTCCTTTTTCATGCTAGACATCCTGCTCAAAGTGCATAATCTTATCATCACCCCTGATAACTCAAGCTGACTGTTAGAAGGTGAATAGTCTCGCAACATATTTCATCGGGTACCATTTTCTTCTGTGTTGGACACTACTGAAGTCCTCCAAACTCTCAGGAGTCAAGGTACCAAACACGGCCACCCACCAAAGGACTCTTCGTCCCAACCTTGCTTAACTTCAACTGATCTGTGACCTGAGTACATGTACATGGCAATACACCACCAAAAAATGACACCATGTTTTCCAAAATACGAGCATTGGGAAGTCAAATGTTCAGTTTAATATAACGACAGTGCTTCGAGATGAATGTGACTACTACTGAACAGCAAAGAGAAAGCTTTTGGGTTCACTTTTCAGGTGAGATACCTTCATCCAGACAGCCAAAAAAACTTGATGCGGTCGTTTTACAGATGGCCCCTCTTTGAATACTGATTTGCCTAGTGGATGCTTAATGGTCACATGCAACGTAAAACACAACTTTGCTGATTCTGGTACCTGTCGGTATGCACTTACCGAAACAAGCATAAACAAATGCCAATTCAACCTATAAAGTTGAAAAAACGCGATGAAAAAGAAGCCCGCGAAATCGGAGTTCAACCGTTTCACTAAATTGGACGAATGAGAGATTCCAGCCACGCAGTAATTTACCATCTCTACTGAGATGATTTTTGATTGGATCGAGCGCAAACTCAGAGAACATGTATTATCAAAACCTAACATCTCTATGTACATTCTTCATGGATAACAACTTCTTTTAGTGTATATGATTTTGTTTGTCAACAGTATATGAATCCATACTGAAACGACGCATCAAGTACACAAAAAGAAGTTGTTATCCATAAAAAATCTTACTTTCTTGTGACTCGCCATACTTCTAAAGTGTCCATCAAACAGACCATCTTTCTGTACACACATCAACCCTTAGCGTATCAGGAAATGAACCAGCCAATCGGAAGCCGTCGTTACACTTGAGTGCACATTCACCCACTATGACAGTGTTCGGTCTCCCGAGGGCTTCGTTTCGGGGGAAGTAAGCTCAAGTACAAAATATTGCACTTTTGAATCGCGATTGTACGCTTACAATTTTGTTTACTTGTTTTTTTAAAGCAGCAATGTATATCATATGTCATGAATAAGTGATAAATGTGTTTTAATTGTGGTTGATTTTCTGGTTGCATGTGACCTTTAATTCAGTGCTGTAAAAGCAGTAAAGTATCAACAAAAGCACTGAGTGTATTTTCAGTGACTTCTGTTTGCTTTTGTCTATAGTGCACACAACCTAATTATGTTACTATTTTAGACAGCCATTGGTTCGAATCTGAAGTCCGTGGGCCGTAGTAGGTGTTGTGTAAGAACACTTCGGTCTCCTTAAGACACCGTGATGGACAAATGTGGTTTCAGCGTAACCGTGGTCAGACACACTGGGTGGACAACGTGTCACACATCGCAAACAGAGCTATTTCCTACCACACTCAACAACACACTCTCTGAACTATGACACCAGCATTGCAATGAAAGGTGTTTATATTGTAATCCTAGGGTCACTGGATTTATAAAACCTGGTACTGCTGCAGTTAGAAGCGTCGAAATATAAGCCAAAGAGTGGTGTTTTGTCAATTTATTGTTATTGTTACAATGCCATGTTAACATTCGTCCTATGTTCGTCTGAAGCGTCTTTTGAAGTGTAACAATTTAAAGTCGGGATCCAAACACCGTCCTTCAATCGTCTCCTAGGCAATTCGCTTTACCCACTATGCTACAAAATGTCTTAATTGTAAAATATACCTTGCGTGGTATGTCAAGACGTGAATCACTATTCGACAAAGTAAATTACTGAAGCAGTCTTTTTTTTACTACACTGTCTATTCAGTGATCATTTCACTTCCTTGTCGTGAATGTCACCTAGCCACATACTCTGCAAACCTGTTTGACGAGATAGGGCTACCCTATTTGTCAGCTTGTATGCAAGCTAAGTTGTTGTGATAGACGTGATACCATGAGCTTCAAAGATCAACTTTCTTTTCTCCCAGTGAACTAGAATCACAATATACCGACTCAGAATAATATAAAGATGACAAGAATTTTTTATGGATGATCAACTTCTTTATTGCAGGGTAGCGACGTTTTTCAGAATAATATATATCTTCAAATTCTTTTTATTCATTTCATTTAAGGTGTGCATTGTAGGTGGAGTGAAGACTGATGTTACAGCATTGGCACAACACAGGAAATGCATACTGCATGACAGTGTTCTACTATAGGTATACAATTAGTCTGTTTGGCTATTTGTATGTAAAATCTGGCAATCCTGTTATATTTCCTAGCTATGTATTGTTTGACTATAACAATATCCCGTAGTATCTTCATGAATTCTGCTGCAAGTAGAGGTTTATTGCTAATGTCAGAAGTAAATATATATTTTTACCAGCCAGTTTAATGTTGTTGATAAAATCGTAGCCAACAGGATTGTGAAATTTGTCAGTACTAAATCACAGTTAAGAATGTTTCCAAGAAACACTCTCAAATCATTCCACAATGTCTGTACACATTCACTGGAAATAATAACATGGACAATATCTTCAGGTTCAGTTTTATGAAATGTACAAACATTCGCATCTACTAGTTTCACTTTCATTATTTCACTTCTGGTTTAGATAATCCTGTGAATAAACCCGAACTGGAATTGCAATAGCTGTATATCACTTGTACATTTCCTATAGTTAGTGAAAATATTGCTCCGTGGTAAAGAGATAGTAATCAAACTATCCCATTTACTACACACCTGGGGTAAAGCATCAGTTTTGGCCAGATTATTATAAGACATTCTACATCCTTTGCATGATACAAGAAGAGAATATACTGCATCGTTGATCACCATTCACCAGATTTTAGTTTACGCATTTATGACTACTGACGGCATCTCTCCAGGACACTTGAATATTTTTTTCACCCTGTTATAATCCCAAAATGTACCTCGAACTGGATACCTTGTCCTGAAATTATCAAGCGACCATTAGAGTTACAGAGGTCCTTTATGTCTGTGATTGAAACAGCACCTCTCTGCACTGCGAGGTATTCTTTGTCTCTCAAAAGAGATGTGTTAAACTTCCAATCGCCCTTTCCTCTGGGTTTGCTATCTGGTAAAAGCAGAATGATCAGACTTGTATTCTGGTAGAATTGCAGAGTCTACAGCAATATGAGAAATATCTTGAGAGGTCAGAACAAAATCAAGTCTGGCTTGCTCTCCAGGATTCATTTTCCACCAGGTGTATTTCTTGTATCAATATTGAGGTCACGCCACTTATCCACAAGATTTAATTCATCTACGACCCGTGAAGGTCCCGGGGTAGAATAGGCCTTCAGCAACCCATGCTTGAAATAAAAGGCGACTCAGCTTGTCGTAAGAGGCGACTAACGGGATCGGGTGGTCAGACTCGCTGACTTGGTTGACTCATGTCATCGGTTCCCAATTGCGCAGATCGATGCTCATGTTGTTGATCACTGAATTGTCTGGTCCAGACTCGATTATTTACAGACCGCCGCCATATAGCTGTAATATTGCTGAGTGCGGCGTAAAACTAAACTCACTCACTCACTAATTCATCTACCTTCTCCATAATTGTTGTCCTTGCGTCAAGATTGCTTACATGTTTATAGCTCTCAAAATAAATAGTTGGACCCCCCCCTCCCCATGACTAGGTTCCACTCACCACACAGCACCACTGATTCATTATCAAATTCACCAATTTCCTCAAAAACGGAATTAAAGAAAGCGGGTTCGTCCTTATTCGGTCTACAGACATTAGTTAACGTGCTATCCACACTTGTGTCTACTATTATATAGCTGCCATTGTTGCCTCTTTTATGTTTATGTATATCAATTTCTACATCATTACTAAATAAAATTGTCACAGCTCTCGAATTGGAGCTAATTGGAGCTATGATACTTTGATTCCAAAGTATTCTATATTTCTATGGGTTTTTTTCAGAAATATAGATATCCTGTAAACATATAATTGAAGCTTTACGTTTTCTCATGTCCTCTAATCTCACGTCTCTGTTTTTCAGCCAATTCCCTGTAGTTTGCAGAGACAATCATAATGCTATTAGCCATTGTAACAAATTACAATGGACTTCCATAAGTATAAAACTTGCCGTAAATATGCTATATACAATTATACTGAATGTATACCTTCTGAAGTGCTTTTGTCTTTTTGTGTAGCTAAGAAAAAGAAAGAATAAGTAACAAATAACGCCGTGGTTGTCGTAACAGCTGCTAATCCACCCATTTACTTTCCTCTAGAGGATAAGATAACTAAACCAGAATGTATCAAAATAATACCGGAAGTAAGTCTGCCGGAAGAAAAAGGTCATTAGATACCAACGGAAACTGGGTCATTCGCGCACGGAAGTTATGAATTGGTCATGATTATGGTCATGAAAAAGCAACAAGCAATGAATAGATGGCCATTTCTACTAGTACGAACATATGAAAACACGGTTTGATAGAGATACTTGCCATATTGGAGAATGTTCTCAAGATAGCGCATGTGTTGATCTAGTCTCATGCTACTACGAAATCTCCACCTGCAAACACGTTCACATTTGAATTCTATGTGAGCAATACATTACGTATTCATCCATACTTTTGACCGTGATGGCAACGTGAAAAGGCGAAAACGAAACTATCGGCAAAAGATGTAAAGATGGCCACAAAGTTAAATGAGTTAAGAAATAGTTGCCATCAAAGAGCTACAGTTTCACTCAGTTCGATGAAATACATTCAGACACGTGACTCTAGATTCACAGTGGAAAGGTCTGTCACCGGCTAATTCACATGCGCGCCAGGACACCAGAATGTTGCTCCAGAAAGTATTATGCCACGTATTCCTCGTCGATCTGAAGTCTTTTCCAAGGGATGTTTCCGTTCTTTCTGACTTGCATGAAAACATCAGATCCGCGTTCCACAATTTTCGCCTGAACGTTGTGGTCTCTCCTCGATGCAAATACCTTGGTTCTGTTTAAAACTTGTCTTCAGCTTTATCTGCCTGTCAAACATCTTCCGAAATTTGACGACTATCGTTTTCGGCTGCTGTGATGACCTTTCCTTTGTTGATAAGCATGACAAACGGTATAAACGTTGGCAAAGTGACGTTTGTCGGGGTTTGTCATGGCAATGCCCGGGAACAGACTTCTTGCTGCTTGATCGGCGTCAACACCATCCGTAAATCAAAAGGTTGGCTTTACGTAAATAAACTAGTAGTATAGGGAATGATAGTCCGAAAACACTTTTCAAAAACCCCTCTAAAAAGCCTCATTTACTAAATGAGGCTTTGGTGGGACCCTTAGCTCTTGCTATTATTGCCCCTACTACAAAGCCACACCATCACGTTTACCGTGACTTGGCAGGCGGTAACACTGTGCCGTACGGTACGATCAATAATTCTTCTCTTACAAACCCCCTACCCGGCCCATCCCTCAAGTAGTACATATCCACTTTATCTATGTTGTAAGTTTTGACCGACCATATAGGATCGGTGGCTCGCTTACAGCTATGTTATGTTTATATCGATGAAACAGTTTAATGTGAACCGCCTACTATCTCTTTGGTGTTCATAATAAAGGCTTGCTGGGCTTTTTGTATTCCCTGTGCTATGTACTTTTTTTTCTCGTCCTCGCTGATAGCAGACTTACGAGACTTGGACTGAATATCTTGTTTCATTCCGTTATATTTTGTGAGTTCAGATAGGATTGAACGAAACTCCTCTTCTGAGATCTTACTATCAGAGAGTGCCGTGGAAATTCGCTCACTCACTGTGTTGAGCTTTGCTTCGGCCAGAACCCTGATCTCATCGTGTTTCAATGCCTTACGATTAAGTCTGCGTGATACTAACTTAAGCGCCAACCCTACCAACCCTGTCACCCCAGCCGTTATTTCAATACCTAACACTATAGGTGCAGCCACGATGGTGGTTAACAACCCAACGCCTGCCGCCCCTAGTCCCATGCTGGTTGCCATAAGGGTAGTGTCAGCCCCGTCCACGATATTGAAAGCTCTATTGTACTTTTTACATAGAGCTTTCCGCGTGTCACGGTCTTGTTCTAGTTGGCGTTTCACATCACATAACTGCCTCAAGCGGAACCCATCTACGGTTTCCAACGTCTTCGCTACTTCCTCTACGACTGGGTACAGACCCATCCTATAATATATATTTTGAAAGATATTTTAATTGGGGTTCAGTTAAAAATCTTTCAATGTATTTGAAGCCTACAAGATCTAGACCATCAATCAGGGTAATAGGTGAGAGGCTAATAGAATTTCCTGTTGTAATAAAAACCCCACTGAGGCTTATTAAGCGGTTTATAGGGGCCCCGTGGGTATCCTGTTGTATAACAATACGACAATATTTGTCTGTGTGTTCATCAAACCAGTGTAGTGACACCCCGGGTAAAATTTGTTGTTCTTTTGAGGTGTTTTCATTACCTAAATAGAAAAAGAAGACTTCTATGATGAGTGTGAAAGGGGGGGATATATCAAGATGTATGTTATATATATTATTGCGAAATGGTAATTTATTTGTTACTATAGTCCTTAACCTATTTTTCCCGGGACCAGTAGCCATCATGATTAATGACCTCTCCGGAATGAAATCCCCGACCCAACTACCGTTGTTCTTAATCTTAGAGATCACCGCATTTTCACCTATTGTGATATAAGGTGAGGCTGGTGTTAAGTTGACCAGCCATTTGGGTTCTTTAAAATCTGATAACGGCACCCGTTTGTACACGTTGTCTTTGAAGTGTAGGATGTATAATTCACCTTCCTCACCAGTAAAACAAGGGATCATACCTGATAATATAATGAAATAAATATAGGGATGGCCACGATAGCTATGATGGTCGGTGGGGCGTTAGTGAATGCCCTGGCATTTTCCGGGAGTAATTTCCTCTTCTCGAAACTACGAGATGATCACGCGGCTGAAATACAGGAAGAAAGGAAGCGACACGATCTCGCTACTGAGAAACTACAAAGAGCACAGGCCGAGTACGCTAAAAAACGCCTCCAGAGGATCGATTTTATTAATGAACAACTCACGCGTGAAAACCATGCCGTTCAAACATTCAAAGATGTCGATGAAGCAATGAAAGAATACTACCTACTAACTGGTAAACGATTGGAAGCGCTCAATAAACCCACACTCGCTCAGTACTACACACCATCCAAGGGACAAATGAATCGTGAACTGGGCTTCATAGTGTTGGGTATAGCAGCTACTGCGTTGGTTGCTAAGCAATTAAACTAAAATACCTATATAAGTAAACATGAGACCCGCTCCATACCGATGTGAATATATACTTATGGGGAAGACCGAGGCCTGTGGTAGGAAATGCAGGAATCAGGGGTTCTGTTGTTTCCATATGGGAAGTCCTAACTACACGTGTTCTGTGTGTGGTATCGGGGTTAAAGGGCACTACTGTTTATGTAAAGCTCACGGAGCGAACGTAGTCAGACATCAACTCATATACGAGAATAAAAAAGGCTACATAAAAGAACGTAGGCGACTGCTCAAGATAGACTCCAATTAGAGATTATACACACCTACGTATAGCTATGTCTGTGGAAAACATATTCAAATATGAACTGGCCTTATGGGGCAGCTTCAGATTTAAGATAATAGTGGACGTGGTATGGATTAAAGAGGGTGTTAAGTATACTCGCCCCTTCGAATGGGAGCGGGATATCGCGTCTCAATACCATATAGAACGTTTTTCGAGTATAAGTGAATACAAGGAATACTATAACCAAGGTGAGAGGTCAATTATTTGAGAGGTTGGCGCATGCACATTGATAGAAACATAGACATTACAGATATCAAGCCTCTGATAGCTGATAAGGTCAACCAGGAACTAAATAATCTAGGAAGTATCAAGTTTCAGATCACAGTGAAAATATCGCTCGATAAGCAGGTTGGGAGTACCACTGAGTATGTTCAACCTTACTTCCGAGGTAAACAAGAGGTCGTCACACATGCAGAGACCATTGACGCATCAATCGATACAAGTTTTCAGCAGATACGAGAATACCTAGAACGCTACACACACATGGGGTCCGGGTGGGCTGTAGATAAAATCGATAATGTCTATCTAGATATAGCTAAATACGTGCCGTTCAGAGGTGGGTCATACCTAGCCTTGCCTCCCTACTATAAGAACAAACAAGCCATAGTAAACGTTAAGAATAGAGGAAACGATTGCTTGAGGTTATCTATCAGGTCAGCCTTATTTCCAGCTGCCACTAATCCGAACAGGCCTTCTAATTATCCACAGGACGATGGGCTCAACTGGGATGGTATAGATGAACCCACCCCAATATCCCAGATCACTAAAGTAGAAAAACAGAATAATCTGGCTATAAATGTCTTTGGACACGAAGGTAATACAACAATAATACACAGGGTCAGCCCGGTGAAGGATTGTCAAGTTATTAATTTATTCATGATTCAAAAAGGTGAAACGTATCACTACACGTGGATAAAACATCTCAGCCGGTTGTTGCACGACCAGTCGAAACACGTTGGGGAAAAACACTTTTGTGTACGATGTCTACACTGTTTCAGTCGGGCCGATTTATTAGAATCCCACCTGGAGGATTGCCAAGGTGTTGGGCAGACGGCCATACGAGTCGACATGCCTAAGGAAGGTGAAAATATCCTAAAATTCGACAATCACAAGAATCAAATGTCTGTGCCTTATATTATATACGCCGACTTCGAAGCCTTAATTGTAGGGGAATCATCCACTAGTGGGAGTTTCACACACAAAACACAAGAGCATAAAGCCTGTTCGTTTGGATACATTGTCGTCCGTTGTGACGGGGAAACGAAAGCTCCGGTAGTGTATAGGGGTCCTGACGCGGCTGAAAGGTTTCTAAAGTGCTTGCAGGAGGAAGAAAAAATTATTAGGAATGCATTGTATAAAATCGCTCCAATGCGTATGACCAGAGCCGACATGCTAGCTCACGCCAGTAGCACTAACTGTCACGTGTGCGACTCACCACTTAACGGTGATTCGGTGAGAGATCACTGCCACATAACTGGTAAGTATAGAGGCGCCGCTCACAACGCGTGCAACCTCAAGCTTAAAATCAATCCTAAGACAATAAACATTCCCGTTGTCTTTCACAACTTGAGAGGATACGACTCTCACTTGATCATGCAGGCCATCGCGAAAATCGATGGTAATATATCGTGCATCCCCAACAACATGGAGAGATACATCTCCTTCAGCTTAAACGGACTTAGGTTCATTGACTCATTTCAATTCCTCCTGTCGTCACTCGACAGTCTGGTCAAGGCTAACAATACCTTCCCTATCACCGATCGATACACAGACGCCGAGACTAGACACCTGCTCATGAGGAAGGGCGTATACCCATATGAGTACATGGATAGCTGGGCTAAGTTCACAGAGACCAGACTACCTCCTATCGACTGCTTTTATAGCAAGCTGAATGAGGCGTCCGTCTCACGAGACGATTACTCGCACGCGATTAACGTATGGAATAAACTGGGTTGTAAGAACCTTGGCGATTATCATGACCTGTACTTGAGGACAGATGTACTGCTGTTAGCCGACGTGTTCGAGACGTTTCGGCGGACCTGTTTAAAGCAGTATAAACTCGACCCCGCATGGTATTACACCAGCCCAGGTCTGTCGTGGGACGCCTTGCTTAGAAAGACCGGAGTTAATTTGGAATTGCTCACAGATTACGACATGCACCTATTCATTGAGAAGGGCTTGCGAGGTGGGATTTCCATGGCATCCAAACGATACGCTAAAGCAAATAATCAATACGTGAAAGGTTACGATCCTAACAAACCAACCAATCACATTCTCTACCTCGACGCAAATAACCTGTACGGCTGGGCTATGAGTCAGTATCTACCTACAGGAGGATTCGAATGGGTACCAAACGTTGATGTTATGAGCATTGCACCAGATTCGAACAAAGGGTATATCCTCGAAGTTGACTTAGAGTATCCCAAGGCATTACACGCATCGCACAACAGCTATCCCCTTGCACCCGAACGTATGAAGGTTAACACAGACTGGATGTCTGAGTACCAACATAACTTGTCAGGTGGTCGTGTAGCGGACGTTGAGAAACTCGTGCCTAACTTAATGAATAAGACCAAGTACATAGTTCACTATCGCAACCTACAGCTGTACCTGTCGTTGGGTATGAGGCTGACCAAAATACACAGGGTGCTCATGTTCGACCAGAGCCCATGGATGGAGCCCTACATCAGAATGAACACAGACCTACGAAAAAAAGCCACCAGTGATTTTGAGAAAAATCTCTACAAGCTCATGAACAACTCGGTGTTTGGTAAGACTATGGAAAACCTTAGGAAACGTGTAACCGTGAAACTGGTTAGATCTAGTGAGGAAGACAAGCTCAGGAAATTGATAGCCAGTCCGGCATTCAACCGTAATAAAATATTCACAGACGACCTAGTTGCCATACACATGAAGAAAAGCCACATAAAATTCAACCGACCTGTTTACGTTGGGATGAGTATCCTCGATTTATCCAAACACCTGATGTACGACTTTTACTACAACGAGCTTAAGAAACAGTACGGCGACAGGTGTGAAGTGCTGTACACTGACACGGATTCCCTGCTGATGGAGATTCGAACCGAGGACGTGTACGAGGATATGAAAAAACACATCGATTTATACGACACCAGCGACTATCCTAAGACCCATACCATGCACAGCACGGTAAATAAAAAGGTCCTAGGTAAGATGAAGGACGAGTGTGCTGGCACGCCAATAGCTGAGTACATAGGTTTGAGGCCTAAGATGTACTCCATATTGAAAGCCGACAATAGTGAGATCCGAAAAGCTAAAGGGGTTAAGAAGTATGTGGTGAAACAACACATCAAACACGCCAGATTCAAGGAGGCCCTGTTCAAGACCCGTACCTTTAGGCATAAGATGAACACGCTTAGAAGTGATGGACATAAGATATACGGACTGACTATAAACAAGACGTCCCTATCGCCTATGGACACGAAACGTTGGATAGCTATTGATGGTATAAACACATACGCGTATGGACATGAAAAAATTTGAGGCTATTTATTACAGCCCGCGTGGATATTGGAAAGGAGCTAGCGCAGTAGATAAGCTATCTAAAATGGCACGAGTATCACCAGAGAAAGCCAAAGCGTGGCTTGAAAAACAAGCCCTGTGGCAGATCTATTTGCCGGCGCCACGCTACGTACCTAGAAGGAGGTTCGGAATTAACATACCTAATAGCATTCACCAGGCAGACCTACTGTTCCTACCTCATGATAAGAGGTACAAGTATGCCTTAACCGTAGTGGATGTAGCCAGTCGTTACAAGGAAGCCGAACCCTTGACCACGAAAGATTCGGCCAAGGTAGCCAGAGGATTCGAACGCATATACAAACGCAGCCCGCTGACGTGGCCAACAGAGCTGCAAGTTGACCCCGGACGGGAGTTCATGGGTGCCGTGTCACAACTGCTAGCCAAACACGATACAAAGGTCAGGCGTGGCACGGCCGGAGCCCATCGCAGCCAAGCTATAGTTGAGAGATTTAATAGGACTTTGGCTGAGCGCTTGTTCGGCCATCAGTATGCTAGGGAGATGGCCACCCCTGGAAAACGATCGACCGAATGGGTCACGAGGTTACCCGAGGTGGTGTCGGCAATCAACCATGAAGTCACCCGTCTCACCGGTAAGAAACCGGCAGACGCTATCAAACTAAAATCAATAGTTGCAGAGTCGGCCGCTCCATTGCGTGGGAAGGAGAAACAGATACCGGATAGGGCCCTAGTGAGGTATCTGTACCAGCCGGGGGAACACGAGGGCGATAGCCGTAAGCGAGCCACCGATCCTATATGGTCAGTCAAAACTTACAACATAGATAAAGTGGATATGAAAGCCGACGAACCTAACTTGTACTACTTGAGGGATGGACCGGGTAGGGGATTTGTAAGAGAAGAATTATTGATCGTACCGTACGGCACAGTGTTACCGCCTGCCAAGTCACGGTAAACGTGATGGTGTGGCTTTGTAGTAGGGGCAATAATAGCAAGAGCTAAGGGTCCCACCAAAGCCTCATTTAGTAAATGAGGCTTTTTAGAGGGGTTTTTGAAAAGTGTTTTCGGACTATCATTCCCTATACTACTAAACTTTTTGAATCAGCACTGTTTTCTAGTTCAGTTTTCTACTCGTAAAATTCGTTCGAGATTTTGTTGATGTCTTTCTTGTTCGCCTCAATCATTGAAGAATTGAGCTCAACACTTTTGGCGATATCTCCTTTTCCGACAGGGCGTTCACATCAGTTCATATGGATTCTGTAATTTCTAGTTCCCGTGACTTAAGTTTGAGTTTAAAATAGAAGTCTTGCTATACTCACTTTCTGTAGTTCACGGCATTCCCAATATGGCAGTCGACAGGATGTCCTCCATATTATCAATAGCTTCGTCCGTTTTCTACATGTCAGGAAATTGTCTATATTTGTTGATTATGTCGTCCTAGCATGAGTGACTTAGCCTTTCGATTTATTTGGCCTCCTTGATTGGGGACACCCGTGGCGAGCCACCTCCTCGTGGTGGGTGCTGGGTAACGCCAAGAGCTCGCCAACACCCCCGTAGTGGACCCGGGGGGATATTCTGAGTCGAGATGAGCTAGCGTCATTGGCGTCCTGCGCGAAGCGTCGTAGTATTATTTGCAGTAACTGTTGCTCTGATGAAGAACATCAAGTTCAACTTAAATGTCCCCTATTATCTCCTTGTTTGTGAACACTTGTCAACATGACGACAGGCCCGACTGTGATGGCTGGCTGACTGACTAACGTTCCGGCGAGATTTAGGTAACCTAGTTTAGTTCAAAATGTTTACAGTTCACAAGTGTTTTGACATTACAACAATTGAAAAGAATAATTCTGTTGTAGTTTGTATAATTTTATGTTCTTGACTAGTAATGGGCAATACATTGCCTCTACGCAGCATATGTTATCCTCAAGTGAAGCGGTTGACATTCCAGTCACCAATATGATGAATCAATCCGCGTGGTACGATTATATAGAGGAAGCTTTCTAAGAACGTGGGTACTAAATATGATACAAAACCCGTTCGACTTTCATATCAAACTTATGTCCCTCGTCAAATATAAAGGTCGTTTAATATCATGTGTACGTACACACACAAAACAACACACACGCACACACCAATGATTATAATAAAACATTATAATGTATATACCTGGCCGTGAACGCTAGTTGGTTTTAAGTGGAGGGGCTTCTCTAACACTTGCTAATTAAGGACAGCAATAAGACAAAAGACACAAGTCTGAAGGTGTATCACGTTTGAACGCTGACTTGCTTACTATTTTGAGATTTCATTTTACGAAAAATACATTGCTTTTGGTGTTCAGTATATGTATACACTAGTATTGAAAACACAATTGCCTCCAGAAAATTTTTATTTCTTTATTAGTGTATGAGAAAAAGAAGACAATTCCAGAAAAGCAACAAAAAGAAAATCAGTAGGGAAAGGTAGAAACGTTTAACACAGTGAAGATTACTGAATATAAAAATAAATTGTATTTAATATTAACGCCTATGGTTGATTTGGCTCGTGTTACTAAAATATGTGTTACTCACTTAAATATACCAAAACAATGCAATAGACAGAATACAAATTAACAGATTAATACATACAACTCATCTAGAGACAATAACAATCAAAGAGGCAGAGCATATTTCCGATAATTGGAACTCGATCATCTCGTTATACAGTCAGTTCACAACATACGGTATTGCCGAGTATACCTGTTGAAGCTCACATAAATGTAATATTAAATGCTCTCCCTTTCCCCGAGAAATGTTCCCTGACTGCTTTGAGTTCCTTCAAGCACAAGAGACGACTAACGGGATCAGATAGTCAGGTTCGGTGACATGGTTAACATGTCATCGGTTTACAATTGCGCTGACCGATGCTCATGTTGTTGATCACTGGATTGTCTGGTCCAGACTTGATTATTTACAGACCGTCCCCATGGTGCTGGAATATTGTTGAGTGTTGCGTATTCCGATGCCTTTAGGTATGCAGTTACCGAAACAAATCATGAAAAGTGCCAATTCAGTCTATAAAGTTGAGAAAAAACGCGATGAAAAAAAGCCCGCGACATCGGAGGTCAAACGATTCACTAAATTTCCCCCCCGCCCCCCCCCCCCCCCCCCGCCCCCAGCGCTGGGGGAAAACTGGTTTCAACAACTGTGCTGCGCAGTGCCCATAACAGATGCGGAGTGAATAGGTTCGCGGAGCTAGAAATAGTATTCATGCTCGGAGTATGAGGTCGTGAGTAGTAGTGTAATCTTGGTTGTGTACATAAACAAGTAAATAATCTACTCGTTACATAAACAAGCTTGCTGACTGTAGTAAGCAGCCTCTGTCGCAGAGAAAGCCCAATGTCTGGTTTATTGAACAGAACAGAATAGAACAGAAATTTTATTCTCAAAAATCACATATCGTGACACAGAGAACATACAGCAATTTCATACATAAAATTACTTAAAACATAGAGCAAAGCCCAGTTTTGATAAATTTGGCAATGTTACAGTTAAGTGGTGGATAGTCACATTTCATTAGATACACAAATTTTTCAGTACTGGGATGCTTACAGAAATATTGAGGAAGAAATTGATGTCTGAAGGTATTGAGTGCTGGGCAGTATAATAAAAAGTTAAGTTCGTCACAGACAGACGTCGAAGATGCACAAAGATGGCAGGTTCTATTACACCGTTCGGTGCCGTACCAGCGTCCTGTTTCAATGGGCAACCTGTGGTTTGAAGTTCTGAATTTAGTCAACCAGCGTCTATAGTAATAGGGTAGTTGTAACAAGTAAGGTTCTAAAAATAGAGAATGCTTATACATTACATAGTAATAACCTTTCGACGAATCCACAGCAGAGCGCCACCATAATTGCTTAAACTGATCAATAAGAGTGAGATGAACATTATTTTTAAGCCAAACAATGCTAGGTACAGAATGGCTGAGCCAGATATAATACAACCCCGTATCCTGAAGGATACGCTTGACACTTGATAACAAAGGGAAATTAAAATCAGCATTTACGGAATATAGATTGTACATGACATGGTAAAAGATAGTATTTAATTTGTTATTACAACTTAACATTTTGGCCCAGTTTGATATAATTCTAACTTTAACGGATATACTGATGGGGTATCTACCTAATTCACCGTATATCATAAAATCTGAAGTTGATTGTTTCACATTCAGAATATATTTACAAAATGTAAGATGGACACGTTCGATCATGGCAACATTTTCAAATCCCCACACTTCTGCACCATAGAGAAGAATTGGTTTAACAAGATTATCAAATAATTTCAATTAGCAGTCTATCGGCATGACAAGTTGGCGAATGCTTTTGAAGATGGTAAACATTGCCTTATTTCCTTGTACAGAAATACGTTTGATCGCTTTAACGAACCGTCCACTACCAGTGAAAAGTACACCAAGATATATATATTCATTAGAGATGTCAATAGTTGTACCATTTAACGTAAAATTGTATTTCTTCTTACAATATCCTTTTGAAAATATAACAACCTTTGTTTTTTTCTAAATTCATACTAAGTTTCCATTTTTTACAATATTGGTCAAAAGCATTCAAAGAATTCTGCAACCCATCACTTGTTTCAGCTAAAATGACCGTATCGTCGGCGTAAAGTAATATTAACACTTTCATGATATACCAATCTGGTCCTCAATAAGCTTATTTACATGTTCGAGGCCAGTTACATCATGTTCATAGAGGAAACACTCAAGATCATTTATGTACAAGGCAAAAAGGAAGGGATATAGATTTTCACCCTGTCTGACACCGCTCTTACATGGGAAGGCATTAGTTACAACATCAGAATGTACGACTCTTGATTTTATACGCTCATATATATTCTTTATGATACAGAAACATTTTCCATTGATATTACTTTGGATTAATTTATACCAAAGGCCACTTCTCCAAACAGTATCAAAAGCTTTACTGAAATCCACGAAAACACAGAACAATTTCTTTTTAAAATTTTGATAAATGTCAATTAGTGATTTCAGAACATAAATTTGATCCATCGTGGAATATTTGCTTCTGAAGCCAGCTTGTGCCTTACTGATTAAGTCAAATTTGTCTGAATACTTTTGCAGTCTTGCACTTAAGATGGAAGTGAAAAGCTTTCCTAAACAACTTAACAAAGAGATTCCCCTGTAGTTACATGGTTCCGCAGGGTTCCCTTTATTTTTGTAGATTGGCTTTATGTAACCAACAAGCCAAGCTTCAGGCATTACACCATTGTTAAACACGCAATTGAAAAGTTTCATATATACAGGCATTAAAACATGAGTGGTTGCTTTTATATACTCATTGTATATGTTGTCTACACCACAAGCCTTGTTGTTACGTAACTTGGTTGTAGCTGACAGAATCTCTTCTTCAGTTATGTCACAGTCAAGTTCCTCGTTAACAGGCAAATCCTTCACATCCAAGCTAATATCCTCAGACTCACATTCATTCAACTCTTTAAAATATTCATATAATTTATCTACAGCAATTATAGGCTTTTCGGGCTTATTATTAAAAGATTTTAGCAACTTCCAAAACTCTTTAGGGTTTTTATCTTTTGTATCCCGGCGAGTATTTGTACACTTGAGCTTATTATTTTTATAAGATTTTTTTCAGAATTTTATTGTATCGTTTACTAGATTGTAAAAAAGCCGATCTATTCTCGACACAATTCCGTTTACCATATTGCTTTTTGCAGTTATGATACTTTTTACGTGCCAGTTTGCATTCCTGATTAAACCATGGTTTGGAATTTGTTTTGGATATATTACGTTTCTTTTTACTGCCCAGAGTAGCCATTGCTGCAGAAATTAGTTTGTCATTGACAAGATTGGTAGCAATATTAATACATTCCTCAGCATCGTTCACATCCAGTGCATCGATTCTCTTACAAATACCTTCTATAAACGTCTGGTCAAAATGATGTACAAACGCATCTTGATTAACTGGATCCCACTTTTTAACAGTACGTTTAGTCCTTTCGGTCAAGTTGGAGACCGGGAATTTGGAAGTAACTCTATCACAACGGTATGTTGTGCATGAAAAAATTATGCATGAATGTACATCGGAGTAACAAGGATCAAATTCACACACTTTGAATTCCGTTATGAAATGAAATACATTGGCTGTTGCCATACAATAGTCTACTACACTTGCATCTTTACAAGTTAACATACCAATGTTTTCGTCTTCGCCGATCCTTCCGTTAGCGATGAACAAGCTTCTGTTTTTACATGCTTCTAACAGTTTATAGTCATGTGAGTTTGTTGAACGGTCCATTGATTCTCTCACTAAATTAACTCCAGCGCTTTTAAGTAAGTTAACTGACTGGAACACGCTATCGTCTATATCACGTTCAATGAATTCATCCATTTCTACATAATCAGGGAGGTCACTGGTACGCGCATTCAAGTCCCCAACAACACACACATATCTGGTTTGACTACACATAGTTATGATGTCACGTTCAAATTCGGGAAAGTGTTCCTTCGAAGCATACTTACTTCCCTCTGGAGGTATGTATATACATACAAGTATAAGGTCTTCTTCAAGTCTTAGTATATGTCCACTTATCTTACACCAAAGTAAGATATCATTAGTTTGTGATAGCATCTTTACACTGTTGTTTAACCGTTTATTGACTGCTATCATAATACCACCAGAGACACGTTTTCTCCCGTCATTGGGTCTATTGTTAGTATGCACGTCAAACCCTTCGATGTCTACATTATCTAAATCACACATTTTGGTCTCAGTGAAACATAAAATGTCAAAACTAGATATGTGTTCACAGAAATCCGGATTTAAAAGTCTAGTACGTATGCCACAGACATTAAGGGACATGCCTTTAAGCTTACATTGGGGTGCTGTGTGTTCGGCGTTGTCCTAGGCAGTGCTCTCCATCGACGTTGTCATGGCTGCTTGTGTTATTGACACCTGTATGTCTGCCTGTCTGGCTGCTAAAGACAATATACAATAGACAGCTTCAATCATTGACCACATGCAATTTGAACTTAACACCTATCAGGCTATTCGCCATAAACAAAATAATTTGATTTATTACTCGTGCACCCGAGTCCAGTCTCTGCCACATTATGTAATTAGGCAGGTGTGATACTTGTACAAATGACAAGTTTTTATGTCTGTGAGTTGCAAACAAACTACATAATTTTTTTCGGATGACTGGTTTTGACGGAAACTGGTGCAAACTCTTTCAAGTCCTGCTTTGTACTTGGACAAATGGCACTTTCCAGTCACGCAGTAGTTCACCATCTCTGCTGAGATGATTTTTTATTTGATCCAACTCAAATTCAGAGAACGTGTATTTACAATACTCAACATCTCTATATACATTCTCTTGGGATAACAACTTCTTCTAGTGTATATGATTTTGTTGTTTGACAACGGTATATGAATCCATACTGAGACGATGCATCAAGTACAATAAAAGAAGTTGTTATCCATAAAGAATCCTACTTTCTTATGACTAGCCATACTTATAAAAGGCCCATCAAACAGATCATCTTTCTGTACACACAATGAGCCCTCAGCGTATCAGGAAATGAACCAGCCAATCGGAAGTCGTCGTTACCCTTGAGTGTACAGCCACCCGCTATGGCTGGGTTCGGTCTCCCGAGGGAAGTAAGCCCAAGTACAAAATATTGCACTTTTGAAGCACGATTGTACGCTTATAATTTTGTTTTTTAACAAGCAGCAATGTGTATTATATGTCATGAATTAGTGATAATTGTGTTTTAATTATGTTTGATTTTTTGGTTGCATGTGACCTTTAGATATTGGGACGCATATTTCAATGATAAGTTGCTCAGGAGTTTAGATCGATTACATTCTGATAATATTTTATAAACTTTGTAACAAGTCGATTTATTAGACCAAATACTAAATCTAATAACGATAGGCATATCTCATGTTTCTGATAATAAAGTTGTCCAATTGTGATCTGGTGCTCCTTGAGGCACGCGATACGAACATGTCGTTGTTACCATGAATGATACATGCAGTGTAAGCTTTACATTTTAATTTGAATACCGATGTCCTTTATCATATTATATAGGTAACTAATAAATGAATAACAACGTGTATGTCTGAAGATTTTTCCTAATGATAATCCTTTGGTGAGTTTGCATTATTATGGGTATATCTGGAGAAACACGCCCAGTTTTATTTTCCGGGGGTAACGTTAGCCCCTTGCAGGAGTTTTATCCCATGCCTTGATGTCCTCTATCTTCTGGGGAAGTTCTCGTCCCTCTGCTTCTGGTAGCTGATAATTGAGCGCAGCTGTTACCAAACACGCCATCCCGAAAATTGTTCCAGGAGCCCAGGGTATTTGTGCTGCCTGGAATAAAACATGTAACACTATCATAACATTAGGAATCAATCCAATCATGTGTATACTACACATCAAAAGCCACTTTCTCCAGTATTCTGTTCTAAACTCTAGATTTTGCAGGATATTCCGTACTGTCTAAAGGCACTGTTGCACATTAATTAACGTATTGCATTGTAAATCCGTAACATGGAAACAGATTATCGTCATGAGATAAATAAACAATGAAACTCTGTGAAAACTGGCATATATATTATATACATACACACATAGTGAGTGCTTCAGTGGGTCTCAACGTTTGAAAGGATGTCTATATTCATTCGGATTGCGTTTCCATTCATCGTACTGCGGATATGAAGACAGTTACATTCTTTGGAAAATATAGGCACTTATTATTGACCAAGATTAACAAAATGGTATCATAATGGCATTCCTTCACTGAAGAGGAACAGGGTATATCGACTGATATTTGTTTCTTCTTGAAGTGAATATTTTCCAATAGAACTTGTTCTTTTTCTTAATGCACACTTCTGAAATGCTACTAAAAGAGGGTTTCTCGTCGGTTCTTACAAGCAGAGATACGAAAGGTGCAATCATTCCTCCAACTCTGCCAGCTGTCGATCCCGATCCCATGCCAACAGATCTGTTGGCAGAAAGGTCTATGGTTAATTCACGGTATCACGACCATTTGACATCAGCTCATTGTTGTACATAAACACTCTCTCAAGTTTCATAAGGTCAAATGCATTTTAGATATCCCGAGGCATTTACGGTAGTTAAAACAAAAACCTGAGATTCGTCGGGTAGATCTCCGGTGTGTACGCAAACATCCCGTTAAAACAGGCGGTGTTGCCGACTTTTCCAATAAACGCCAAGATAGTAGCTGATGTCAGCGCGACTGGACCGCCTGAAACATGTCAAGTGCTTATCACAGATTTCTGTTTCTAGAGGCCGTTTTTTTATAGATAGGTTATCGTTTGGACAGAAGAAATAGAGTTCTGGACAGATGCAACTCGGATATGCAGATGTTCGTACGTTGAAACCAAATACTATATATACTTTACATTTAATTTTTGATTTTATGGAGACATAATAATTGATACTTTAAACTTATAATGACGTTAAAAGAAATAATGAGATCATTTCCAGAAATATATCACAGTGTAAGACAGACAGAAACTGAAGATGAAGCATACACGTTAAGTGGTGGCACTGAATATAGGACAGAGCTAGTTAATGAGTTGAGTTTTACGCCATACTCAGCAGTATTCCAGCTATATGGCGGCGGTCTGTAAATAATCGAGTCAGGACCAGACGATCAACAACATGAGCATCGATCTGCGCACTTGGGAACCGATGACATGTGTCAACCAAGTCAGCAAACCTGACCACACGATCCCGTTAGTCGCCTCTTACGACAAGCATTGTCGCCATTTATAGCAAGCATGAGTTGCTGAATATATGACAGAGAGTTGTTTGCTCTTTGTGCATGCATGCCGACTTATCTGTCACTCTCACCCGCCAAAGCCTTGACTACTGTAGCCAGGAGAAGACATGTCCCAGCGAGAGTATGGAAGCTCATGAAAAAGATCCTTCTTCCCCATCTGCATAGAGTGAGCAGTATATTTAAAACAGTCATGTTATTTCTGTTCAGAGCAGTTTTGCACATGAAGATAAGAACACGAAAAATGCAGTCATCAAAAAGGTGCAGAAAAACATTCCAATCATCAGTTCGATAAAACCAGTGAGCTCTTTCTGGGTCAATTCAGCTGCAGTTATAGAGGGCATGAGTCTGGATTGCAGGCTTTGGACACATTTTTATGAATATTTAAAGGTTATAACCCTGTAAAACAATTAAAGTGGTGATACTGGGAATCGACAAAAGTGACCAGTGAACCTGTGAAGAGGCATACCTATGCACAAGAAATCGAGAGGCATTATGTTTCCAGTCTCTAAGGCTGCGTGTGGGGAATTGTCACTATAATTATAGTCAGAAGAGTGACGCCCAGTACGGTATCTACCTTCTTCCGACATACCAGTAGAGTGGCCCTGCTGGTACTTCAGCTAGAGAGTTCAGGAGGAAGTTCAAGTAGAAATCATCATGCAGAGATGAGGATGTCAGATAGAGGCTGAAGTACGTCAAGCTGTCAACCAGCCTGCAACATTGTCACCAACATTGTCATATGTCATAATTTGGCAACAGGGATGATGTTGTAATATACTTTTTTAATAATTCATGATGTGCCTTTTAGGTTTAAAAACGAACTATGGCGGTCAGATTTTACTAAACATCTACCACCATACATCTTACATATCATACACCCGGGGGACTCGGGTTTAGAACAAACTTAGAGATAGACCATGCTAAAATACTTTGGAGAGGTTAAACGAGACCTAATGGTTTTCAGTGTGGCTCTTTAGTCACAATATCAATAAATGGAATGTGTTATCTATATTCGAATATTATTTTTGTCTTCACATAGCAATGCTACCGTTGTGTGCTTCACAGTTTTCATGTGCATGCATCATATATCGTTGTTATCACGAACAAATCGTTCATACAGTTGTGGATAAGTAGCCGAGGTATCTGAAAAACAATACCATTAATCAGCCAGAAAGAAAACGATCTTCTCATTTCCTGTATTTTTAATCCTATGTGGATATTTTACCGGCAGGTAATCGTAACTGGGTTCGTACTGGCGTCAGTGTTCTATATGTTGACACGCGTTCCGAATAGCAAACTTTGAGGAAGTGCAACATTCACTGAACGGGAATGGAGTGCATCACGCAGTATATGGGCTGTACTCACCAGGAGACCCACACAACACCACTCATCTGTAACATAAACTTGGTCCGCACCAAATCAAGGCAGTTGTATTTCACGACTTCTGTCTGTTTCTCTGATGGCGTACCCACGTATTTACTTTCGGCACTGTTCAATTCAACGGGTGGTTCTTCAGTTCCAATACCGGGCAATGATACATTTGACACGTCGATATTGTTGATCTTGGCTGCCCTCTTGAATATCGCAAACGCCTTCTTGGACTTCTTGTTTGTAATCAGCCATCGTAGAGACTCTCCCAGAAAGCTACATAATTAAAAATAGCATGCACAATTTTCACATGCTATTTAGCGTCAGTATATCTGTGAGCTATATGCACTGTGGTAGATACACCTAATTATCACATTTATAATGCAGAAAACAAATAGCCGAGGCATTTGAAAAAGTGTTTTTTTTTCATTGTAGAGATATATGAATATTACCATACAATGGGTTACTTCTTTTTGGAAGCAGTGAAGATCCCGATTAGAACAGGTCTTCAGTAACCAATGCTTGTCATAAAAGGCGACTACAGGGATCGATTGGTCAGGTTCTCTGACTTGGGTGACATGTACACATGTCCCAATCACGTAGATCGTTTCTCACACTTCTTTTTGGAACCAGTGAAGATCCCGATTAGAACAGGTCTTCAGTAACCAATGCTTGTCATAAAAGGCGACTACAGGGATCGGTTGGTCAGGTTCTCTGACTTGGGTGACATGTACACATGTCCCAATCACGTAGATCGTTTCTCACACTTATGATCACTGGATGGCCTGGTCCAGATTCGATAGGTCAGTTACAATAATGAAGCCTTGAGGAATAATTCAATTTGAGTCAATGTCGGCAGTATTTCAACCACCATGCACAATGATCAAGTCATAACAACGTGATAAATGAAAGTATGTAGAAGATGAAATTAAGGTTAGTACATTTATCTCAACATTAGGCAAAGATACGACACATTATCAGGATTTCAGATCTCTTGCAACAAAGGTAAGATTAACGCGCGAAGGACGGGCGGTACCTCTTCCACATACATGAAACCCGGAAAAAAATCGACCCTTTCCCCGGGAACTTGGTGATTTGGTCGGGGAATAAAACAAATCTTCCTTACTAAAAAACAGGTGAACAGAGTTGTCAGAGTTTCTTATAAACACTACTACAAAAAGAAACAGAACAGATATATTAAACAGCTATCGATGTACCAGTCTACGTCTACAAAAAGACAAAATATATGCCTCCAATCAACAATGATATACCTCAAATGGATAGTTTATCCCTGTACTACATAAAGCATATACACCTCTGCAGCTTCAGCAGATATGAAAAATGATGAAGCATTGGTTGATATTGTTACTTAAATGTATTTTGTCGCCAAACTGGATTAACTGAAATTCCACCTATCCTTATAACAAGATCACTGCTTAAGTACGTGTCTTATCATGTGTCTTAAAGAAGGCATTCTTGTATCAAATGCACCTTTTACAAATGTTGGAAATTGCGAGCACTTTGGACTTACATGATCTGGAAAAACACAAGAGTAGAAACAGATACAAATGAGAGTTGTAGAGTTCTCCAGTGCATATCACGCAACAAGTAGGCGGTGCCTGTGAGGAGTATTGCGCAGATACTCCACCACAAGGCGAATACTGTAGATACTTCTACCCGCCTGTTCATCGGAAACTCCTCCATACCCATTGTGATTGTTGTCACAACAATGCCCTGAATCAAAAGAAAACATGAGAGGAACAGTAAGCCTGTAATCGAAACAAGTTATACAGTTTAAACAAAACAGGCGTTATTAGGTTCGAATTCATTACTGATGGGTACTACCTCGAGCAGTCACTATTTACCTCACATGCTTATGAAGCTCTGCTATCAGTTTTATTTATCAACGATATTTCATATTTAATACGCCGTGTGTGCCAATCAAATATTTTGGATATGTTTACAGTGCAATATCTTTGACGCTCTTGATATTTCATCCTTCTCGATGAAATGACTCAGTTACACATTAAGCTGACAACCATTGGCCTTGAAGTTAATGACAGGAAAAAAAACTCTTTATGGACTTTTCCTAAACACATTTCCCTTACATGTTGAACATCATAGCCATACAGATAGTATTTTAAGTAAACCACTCGGAATCAGATTATCCCGTGTCAGTCAATGAGAATCTATGATAGGCTACAATCAAGTCGGAAAACCCTATCCCGGTATTTGCCTCTCACGGCAGTAAGTGTGGACATCTCTCTACTCGAACAAGTTTACTGAGCTTGTGTCAGTGATCACTGCCCTAATTCCAACTGAACTTTACATGAACCCGTACCGATTATGCAGATGCCTCGCCACACAGTTGGAGTGACTGAAGGTAAAGCAAACTTGACAAAGTATTGTAAGAGAAGATACTGTGTACTTGCCGACAGATGTTTTATCTTCTTCAGTAAGGACTTAGACATGTAATGTAGATGTTCTTATATGCTTATCTCAAGCTGTTTATAATACCATCTTAGACAGTAAGCAAATGTATCAGTATTACCTGTTGAAAAATTCCATTCACCAGCCTCAGAGCAGAAAAGGCTGCGATATTAGGAGCGAACGCTAAAGCAAGACCTGCACCGGCTGTCAACACGTGTGACATGACAAGAAATGGTTTCCTCCCGAATTTGTCCGACATCACCGACACCGTGGCTGCGCCAATCCCTTGTCCTACGATGAAGAGTGACTGCGGGAGGCGACCGAGGAAGTCATTCCCACACACGAGATCCCACTGAAACAAAACGTGTAGTTTCTCTCTTTGAAGAAATAGTTTCAGGTTATCAACGAAGGTGTCCATATGAGTGTTTTGTCTGTAATACTGTACTTATTGTTCTTAGTGAATGGGAAAATTATTTTAATTTGGAGATTTTATGGTCATCACAAATATGAGTTTTTGTGACATCATAACGAACACAGCATCCTGCCATTTGTGACCAAGGAATGAAACACATAAGGATCAACAACATTATAAATTCTCCCTCTTAATTTTCTGTGACCACCTACAATTGAGGGTAATAGTTCGTCACACTTTCACTGGTATAAGAACTGAGTTGGTGAAGATCTTGTTATGAAAACACTGCGTGAGTTTCGAACCAATCACTCTAAGCCTGTTGGGGTAAGGCGCCACACATAAACTGATTGTATCATCAGGTGTTTCAGTAATATATGGTATTTCTTGGCAATGCTTCTTTATTCAATACTAAGGACAGCTTTTACGAAACGTGACGACCACAGTTGTGCTTACGTTACTGTTCAAGAGGGTCCGGACCACTTGTGAAAATTGAACGCAAAGCTAACTCGGATGGAATAAGTATTTCCTCATCGAAAATATTTGAGGACTGGACATTTGAGCAAGACACGAGCGTAGCGTTGTTGGCGCTTTTGCTCTGGTCCTTGCCGATCAGTGTCCATACAAATTAGACTTCATCTCGGAATGACACATTCATAGCAAGACTGTTTGGTCACTAAGGTTAACTTGGGCGGGTGTAAGATCATATCGTTTTATAGTGATTTACGAACGGACGCTCATAATTTAATCGGAGTCTGTTCTTGGTGACAGCAGAGAGGTACTAACCAAATGTGTGTATGTAGTTCGAGAGCATGCAAACCGTTTATTGTGTACTACCGTCTCTTACCGAACTTACATGTACACTTATGAACCGTTCACACATCCCTGTAGGAATGAGGACATGTCGCCAAACGTCATACAGAACGAAAAAATGAGCATTTCTTAAAACGGTAACCTACCCCTCCTCCTCCGCGTTTCCTTCTAACAACCATCAGGTAGTTAATGAACCGGTTAGTCCAGCTAAAGGGGAGTGAGTACAGCAAACAGAACAGCTAGGCAGAGGTAAATAGCTACAGTCATGAACGAATGAAACTGATATAACACATTTTAAGACACATAGTACACCATACCTCTGACACTATGGAATGATCTTTCGGCATATCATATGTCCAGGCACTGCATGCATGAGACGATGTCACATTAGTGGTGGTGTTCCGTACAGACACTTCACATTTGCCGTAGTCGGTGTTGGTGTCGTTGCCATAAAGTGGTGTCACAACACACTGTTGTTTTACGGGTTGAGCTATTGAAAAACCACGAGGTTTTTTTCTATATATGGTATATTACATTTATTTTGAAGTGAAATAAGTACGTTTGTACAATGTATACATAGACATGTACACATGTACAAAGATATGGATACACGTATGTACGTATACGTTTGTAACAGCACCATCAATTACAACCGTCATGGACACAGGAATAAAGTGACATAAGGTGAGAACCACTGCATTTGTCAGTTCGGGGTAGAATCTGCAGATGTAAATTTAGAATATGCAGATTATACGTGCACGTCACCTCGACATAGAGCAATATAAAGCACATATGAGGAAACATAATGACGTATTGGGGAAGCAAATGAGTGAGTTCAAAGTTAACGTCTGACTGAGCAATGTCACAGCTGTACACACCCCTATGAATTTTGCATGGATTGCATCGAAATCGCAACATGTGGTACCCAAATTTGTCTATCTACAACAGCAGATGATATAGTGCATGTGACGAGGCAATTCTGCATATTTACTTGAGTATACGATGATTTTATAATTTTCAACAAATTTTTATACATCTCCTAGTACTTGTTACCACCATTAGTTGTACCACTAGAGTTACATATTTTACTTAACATGTATGTACAATTGCATTCTTATGACTATGGAATAGGCTTTTTTCGAGTAGAGACCAGACAATCCAGTGATCAACAGTATCAGTATCAATCTTCCGCAAGTGGAATGAGTCAACTAAGTCAGTGAGCCTTACCATCCGATCCCATTAGTCGCCTTTCATCACAAGCCTTGGCTGCTGAAGATCGTTACTAGTTTTAAATAGGATCTTCAGAGGGTCTAGCACTCGAGCAATGGTAACTCCCATACGTGAACATATAGTTATGACACTCGTACCACTATGATCGCTTTGTTTAACGTTTGTTCTGTTGCATGGTTAAAGATGCATCCATGGGTACAGATGAGGTCATAAAGTGAACTGTTTCATTCAAATTCTTGTAACAAGAACATAGACATACCTATGAACACGAAGTTGAGGAGGTGGAAACAAACTGTTAGGTTTCCAATACTCAACAGGACGGCTTGCAACAGCTGATACCGACCCAATGTGCCCAGCAGTTGTAGAACACTGTCAATAGTCCGTAGCGAGGTCTTCTTGTCGTCAGCCATTGCCTATATTTACTGTAAGAGACATGGAGCACTCGCGTACAGCAATGTAGTGCAAGGGCAGAAGGTTGTATTTGTTACACAGCACCAACTGTCACTTGATATCTTCCGTGCATCTACCTGTGTAGCTTCAGGTGAATAATATAAATATTTTTAAACGTCATGCAAATCTTGTTTAATGTTTGCCTTAGCATGTATTTACTGAAAGAGACATGGGGCACTCACATGCAGCTATGTAGTGCAAGGGGAGGTCATATCAGCTACACAATACTAACTGCCATTTAATGTCTTCGTACATCTAAATGTGTAGGGTCGAGTGAATAATGTAACGACTTGCAACGTCATACAAATCTTGTACAATATTAAACAGAATGTAAATGCATATCTGCTTTAACCTTACCTTACAGCTAAGAATTCAGGGCGGTTTGAGGTTATATCACCCTTGTGTTAATATGCCTCGTTCATATTCATTTCTGCCTTGAGGGCAGTGATTATTCATTCTCCTCGTCTATACAGCCGGGCATACGTATTCTGGCATACATCCCATGTTACAGTGTGATTGATATGGTTGATGAAGAATTATACTTTTCCTTTCCCAGCGTCTACCAATATTGGGCAAAATACATGCGCAGGTTCATAATTCGATAAAAGATCACTTGCTGATATAAATACGAGGTATGAGATATTAGGGATCGATGCTATTACGTTTCTATATCAACGTGCATGCACGTGTATGTGACATGTATACGCTTGACAGCCGTCGTGCATCATGGGTACTCCACTCAGCAACATCATTTTGACTCACATCTGGCAAGAGGATGTTTTATCCACTTAATACCTAGGACAATTCACGATAACAAGAATTAAAATATTTGAACATCATTTTGTATGGCGGTGCGATCAAACAACTGACCCTCACCGTATCCACTTGGTGGTGTCATATAGATGGGTGATTGTGATATGAACGCCTTACCTGTTTGAACATGCATGTTGTGAATAAGCACACGTACTTACATACCTTAGCAGACGCATGATGCTGTTCTTAAGGCATGTACAACCTTCGGTTATTGTAAACATTGCCAGCAAGCTTTACCTTAATCCCATAAATTCCTTAGTAAATCACGAGCATTTCCCATATCGTACCTTCTACCAGAAGCAGTTCGATGTACTGAAATTATAATACGCCTAAAGGGACGGGTGAAACAAACTACCAATGCCTCAAGTGGGTTTTAAGCAGTCGTTGCTGATCCAAGGTCGAATACTGGCAACCAAAACGTCTTTTTTTTTAACGCCACACTGAGCAAAATAGATAACCAGACAATCCACTAAATAATGGATTCAGGATCAGACAATCCATTGATTAACAGAATAAACATCAAGCTACGCAACTGGAAGTTAGTGAGCCGGACCACCCGACACTTCAAGTCGCCTCTTACGAGAAGAATTGATTGCTAAATGTTTTACTTTATTGTAGTCAGTGATAATGTACGACTACCAATTAACCTTTATTAACAGTTGTTTTACTGTCCTTCGTCGACAGTTTTTTTTATATAATATACATATATTCCACTCATCATCTATCTATCTGTCTGTCTGTCTGTCTGTCTGTCTAATGGGTAATATATGTATAATATGAAAACAAAAATAAAAATGACATACCTGGTACTTGTAGACCGCTAACTGCGAAGGAACAAACTGAAACATACTTAAGTCCCTAGACAATACCGTTTCACTGTACCCGGCGGTCTCCTTGTGGCTCTATGATGCGATCATAAATAGGTCGTGTTGACTTGGAAGGAAAACAGCCCAGTATGACCGTACATGTTTATCTTATGCGAAAGGACTGTCAGCAGTGTTTAGTCTGTCAACACATTGTCCTGTAGACACAAACGACAATGTCGCAGCACGCGCAAGTGTATGTAGGCGCCAGTGAAATACAGCTCCACTATGAAAACATTTGTAATATTTTTAAAGACGTTCTGAATAGCTGCAAGGTAAGGTATAGAAGTCCGATGAAAGATTTGTCTGGTTTTATGCACCTCGTGTAAAGTTAAGTGTTTCAAACAGCCGTTACAATAAGAAATACAACGTACAATAGATTGATAAAAAGCATGTTTCTTTGAGTCGAGTTTAACGTAACTTCCACCAACTCGAAAATTCAGTGCACTTTTTATTGCGAATCGAGTTGCATGAGAGTTATTATGCCGAGTCAGAGACACAGAGTATTTCCTTTGTGACCGAATACGCAAGAATGCTTTCAGTTAAGAAATGTGTTTTGGGGGGATTTATAACCGAAATATATCTATATTTAACGTGGAGATACTAACCTGGGGATTTTGTAGTGTGATACTCCAATAATAATAACGTGTGCACTTATATTGTTCCAAATTCCATGCTAATAGCGTTAACGGTCAAAACAGGCAAATTATTACCCCGATAAACCCAGCTGCGCTAGATGGTTATAGTCACATGACTTATCCCACCGGGTACCCATTTTCTGCTTGGTGAACGGAGGCAAGTTTGAACAAATTCACTTGTCTAAGGTGAGACCACACGTATTCCATGTGCTTCGTTGAAAGGCAGGAAGTCTTAGAAACACCAAGGAGTCAAGCTATCAAACACGGTCACCCATCCAAGGACTGTCGGCGCCCAGTGTTGCTTACGTTCAACTGACTTCTGACCTGAGCTCCATGCACAGCACCACACATCACCACAAGACAGGTTTTTATGTCACTTCTTATATTATTTAACTGCAAACAAACATATGTCGCTGATGTTTAGCCAGCTTCGACACAGTGTTGCAGTATAACATATATACTAGTATTAGTATTACCATGTTCAGACATACGATCCTCACCCAGCCTACCCATGAAGATCCGAATTAGAATTGATCTACGATAGCCGATGCTTGTCATAAGAAGGGAGAAACGGGATCCATTTTTAGGCATGCTGACACACGTTTTCGTTTCCCAGGTGCGTAGATTGTTGATCTGGTCCAGATTCGATTGTTTTCAGACCACGAGAACTGTCTGGATTGCATAGATATGATGACCGGCACTGACCAACTTCCTGTAAAACAGACTAAAAACTCGGCAAATATAAACATTCATGGAAATATTTGTTTTTATCCCTATCCCAAAAGACGTGTCCCATCCATGAAGGCCTGTGATTTCCTAAAAATAACAATGCAGTGATTATATAGAAGCTACTTCATCAGTGTCATATTGTTAGTTTCGTTGGAGTTTTAAGTACATTTCCATCTTCAGATAAACTGTAGCAAATGCCGGTTCGATCGCTTCTGATAGCTACTGATAAACGCAACATGCAAATTAATGCTAAACTAGCTGCGTATAAAGCAGATCCACACTGGTTCTAAATTTGAATCCCAAGAGCTATTCTCCGTGCCACAACGAGTTTTAGCTCGGAATGTCGCATTTAAATGAAAAGGAAAATATTCCCGAGAGAAGTAGGACAATTTCCTCTTAAAACTAAAAGAATACAGCGTCAAAATCCATAGGCACGCACGCAAGCGTGCATACCAATGTGGAAAGCAGATAAAAGGCAAATTTATATAAATACTTCATATAAATGTTCTCACGTTTGTGGGGTAGATCCAAAAGCCAAGCCAACCAACCTCCACTTCACCCCCACCTCCCCAACCTTGGTTGATGCATGTCATAGTGTCGAAGCTAGTAGAACAGATCTAGATCACAGATCTTCTGGCTTGAAGATGACACTTGAAGATCCCCGGGTTCGAATATTTGCCGAGAGCTTCAAGACTAACGGGATCGGGTTGTCAGACTCGCCGACTTTATTGACATATGTCACCGGTTCCCAATTGTGCACAGCGATGATCATATTGTATTGTCTGGTCGAGACTCAATTATTTACAGAACGTCACCAAATAGCTTGAATACCGTTGAGTGCGGCGTAACACTAGACCCGCTAACTCACTCACTCCTGTGTGAATGTTAACAAACAGTCCTTATGAATACTGTTGAGCTCTGCGTTACACAACAAACTAACAAGCATTCATTACATATTCTCTGAGAAAGAGAGAGAGGGAGAGAGAGGGGGAGAGAGAGAGAAGGAGGGAAGAATGCAAACCAAAAGAATGCAAAAATATGTTGTTGAAGCGAGCGTAAAATGCCAAAAAAATGAATTCGCTTCCCTTTCCCGGAAATGTTGAGTTTGAGTTTGAAGACTTCCTTCAGGGACAGTACTGGCCTGGCTTGATGTTACACGTGGACGACCAGAACGTGAACGATCGATGACATCATTTGTGTTCTGTTACCGTCTCACCAGTGCAGAAATGGTGTTCCGATGGCAGTGGAAATGTGCAGCCATTTGTCGTTGATACATCCCCCTACGAACCATCAGAATGGCCTCATGACGTTGTGCAGACGTTAGCCTTTGCATGCTATGCGTTTCAGAAGCCGTTTAATATTTTGAATAAGCGCAAAGGCAGGGGTTGAGCTTTCCAAAGTGAACGTATTGTGTGGAATTCATTTGTTCTGTTTCTCTTTACCGGAATGCACGTGCAACAACGTATTGCACGTCTCACGGACGAAACCACTGACGTCACATAATGTGCATGCGTGTTGGATGCATGTCACTTATCTCTGAGTTTAAAGCTGTATGTGTCCACACAGATGTGATAAATTTAGATTTTGAATTTTTGCATGTACAGTTCCTTTATGTTCACAGTAGATATTTACTCACAGAGACACAGTACATACATCTACAGCAATGTAGAGCAGGAGGCAAGGTCATATTTGTTACACAATACCATCTGTCAGTTGATATCTTCCATTCATCTACATGTGTAACGTCAGGTGAATAATGTAAACATGTTTTTAAACGTCATGCAAACCTTGTCTAATGTTTGCCATGCAACCTATATATTTGGAGACATTAATTCGATTGTTGAGTTAAGCCTTTTTATGAGTATCATACTCTTTTACATCTTAATATAAACGTTCTAAAAACACCTTTGCTGTTAACCGACAGATAAGACATATTCAACACAGAACAAAAATAAAATAAAATAAAATAAAATACCGTTGCGATGACCCCTTGTGTCTGTAAGCAGCTCATGCACAATATTACCTTTGCAACTGTGTAAATGATCGAGATGCAGAGAAACTACCTAAACATTTTTGCCTTTTCTTTTTCTTATCTTGTCGAAAACACTTAATTCATACCTTAAGGGCAGTGATAGTTCTTTCTTCTGACTTTCATAATCACGGATGCGTATTTTGGCATACATTACATCCTCCGATAGAGTGTTATTAATAGTGTTGTTAGAGACTTATAGAGATAGTTTTTAGAGATGTTGTTTCCCAACATTCATTAAAATAAACGTGTTGTAGAGGGCAATATAAATGCCAGTAAAATATGCGTATAACGAGATCACGAGATGATACAAAGACGATCACGAGCTGACAGAATTATGAGTTGTGAGGTATTGGGCACTGATGCTATAACACTTATAGCGACGTGCAGGCATGTATGGACATATGTTTGGACATTTATAGTGCTGGACCGCACTTAGACATGATGGGCACGTCACTAGACTGCAGTATACTGGCTGTTCCATGTTGTAGCCACTTAATGCTGCATACCATTCAGAGTAACGAGGAGTACAGTGGTTTAACATATACTTGTACGACAGGTCGATCAAACAACCGACACACCCTGTATCCACTTGATGGCTTCATGTTGACGGTTTATTGTAGGGGATACATATATAACGTTGTTTTGAATGCTACCTTTGTTTTGTAAGTGTCCCCAAGATGTATCATTTGAGTCCCAAATATCCCTTTAGTAAATATGTAACTGATCGTACATTCTGTCATAGCGTTTGGTTCAAAACTAGTGAGACCCGTGAATGCCCCGGGTTAGCATAGGCCTTCAGCAACCCATGCTTGCCATAAAGGGCGACTCTGCTTGCCGTAAGAGGCGACTAACGGGATCGGATGGTCTGGCTCGCTGACTGGGTGACACATGTCATCGGTTCCCAATTGTGCAGATCGATGCTCATGCTTTTGATCACTGGATTGTCTGGTCCAGACTCGATTATTTACAGACCGCCATCGTATAGCTGGAGTATTGCTGGGTGCGGCGTGAAACTAAACTCACTCATTCAGTCAAAACAGTAAACGGCCATCGCTCAAAAGCCTAAGCTATGTGACTATGATGTGTGAGACATCACATCAACTGGTCCAATGCAGTCTTGTCTCATCGTCTCACCATTGTTGTCTACTACTTGTGTAGGATAATGCCGTTTGCGTTGGTCTTGTGTATTTGTTTCTTATGTTTTGTATAACCATCAAACGAAGATGCTTTTCGTTTGCTTATTTAAATATACATTTTAAAACATGATAAATGATTTTATGACGTTTCTCTTTCCTATTACATCCCTTACACCGTCAAACGTGTTTGTTCCTAAGACGGTAAATTCCGAGTTATCGCCCCTTGCTCAACCTCTCTCAAGCGCTTTGTACTTCTGTCTATGCCAGTTACATCCGAATGTTTTGGGATAAGCATTCGAAATACTAGTAACCGCCGGACCGTAGGCCCAGCGCTGGTTGTTATTATATTGGGCTGGCAGTTTCAGATATGTGCAGGCCCTTGTGGCCTTCAGTAAATTATCTGTCCATTATGTTTCAACCGGAGTGGTTCCCCCTTTTTTCCCTGTTTTAATGTTCGGGAGTCATCATGATCCATCATCTTATGTTTCTGTGTGTGATAGGCCTCACTTGAGTTTGTAGGAACAGTTGAAACTGTGTACAATGTAGTCTATATATGTTGTCTGAATGATCCTGTAAAACAAATCAAACACATGTAATAACACAGAATACAAACATAATTACATGAATATACATTCTAAAATTTCAAAACACAAAACAGAAACCAAAATACATTAAAACCATATTATCATTATAATCGTGTAGCTCACCTGTGAAACTTGTAATTTCACTGAAGATTTTCTTGCAGACACTGTGTGCATCTATTCAGTTGGTGAATACCCATAAGGGTCACTATGAATACCATCATGTAATAAAAAAACGTTTGTTGTCTATGGACGTCAATGTCACTTAGGTGTGTTTTTGTGTGTACAGAGTGTTATTGTGTGACTGAATCAGATAATAAGAACAGGAGACTGCTTTATTGTCAAAAAGATAGTGTTTAAACATCTCATGTCTCAGAAATTTCTTGATGACTGATTTTTTAATACCTTTGGCTGTTTTCTCTTCAATGAGGTTTTTGTCTGTTTGTATCAAAAAAGAGTACATCTTTGCCTTTAACCCACAAAATTCTAAGATTATGTTTCCACTTGCTTCATCTTTCATCTTGCCGGTCACCTTCCTATTCAGATCGGAATAGAGTCCTTTTGGGTCATTGGGTGCATAATTGGAAGTATCAAAGAGATGCAAATTCTGCTTCATGAATGCATAAGGATCAAGTAGGGGTTGAGGAGGGGCATGGACTTGCATAAAAGACTGTCAGTGTCTGTCAAGAGCAAATCTAAATGTTCATGACCATATTGTGCTTGCATGATATTGTAGTGATGGGTTGATCTAAATGTACACTTGTCTTTTCTAATTCAACATCAACCACCTCATCTGAATAAATTTTGACCTGCTTGAAATTGGTTTTTGCTGCCAGTTTTTGAAGTCTAGGTCCTTGTGTTACCAACTGCACTGTTTTGTGTTTACGTTTATTCATACAGAAACGGCCAAACACACACGTGTTCATCAGTTTGTAACGATCTTTGTCACAATTGTCCTTTGCATTTTTGCGATTTCTCAAGTTGAGCTCCACGTAGGGTTTCAACCATGAACCTTGGGTAAATTTTAAAACTCTGTGTATTTGCTTTAACACTAAACCATGATTCAAATACAACAGTAAGGTTTTGAAATGAACCACATAACGAGAACGATCTTTCAGTGTACAAAAAAGTATTCTACCAGATGATTTCTTTGGAAGTTTCTCCAATGGTCGATTGTGGAAATGAGCCAGCAATTCTTTGTGCTTGACTGATAACTCCTCAAAAGAGATATCATCATGAGGTGGCCATGGGAAAAGCTGCGTGAGCTTTGTGTAAGTGGATACAGCAAATCAATTTCTAAGATATACCCTGTGTCACTCTCTGTATCTATGGTGAACCAGTCTATGGAGTTGAACTCTGCGGGTTCAATGAATTGGTAATTTCCTATAGGGAGAGGTTGCAACATCACTGTGGCATACAACGAATTTACATCAAAGTAGAGAAGAGTGGAGGTGTCTTTTTCTGGATTAAAATCAGGCATGTGTTCATTGTTGCTCTCTGCATATTTTTTCCCAATGACTGGGACCACCACGAATAGAATTTTCAATGCAATTGTAAGTGTCTACATCTGTAAACAGATCAAGTTTAGCACCAGTGATTTTCATCGCAGCATCCAAACAGAAACCAGGCATGGAATAGTAATGGCAAATGTCCAGTCCATAGTCAGTTAAACAACCAGTTCTGAAGGTTTCAATAACATCTGTTACCAACAACACATCTACTGTCACATACAATCTCATGAAGTCGCTCATGGATTGACATTGAAATGTTTGCCATAACTCATGTGCAAAAGCATAGTCATCATCACTGATGTTCTGCTCACTAAGGGAACTGTAAAAGGCTTCTTTAGGAGGCAAGCATGTCTCATTTAATGTTTCCCATGAATCCATATACTCATAGGGAAACATGTTGTGGAAATGTTTCTTGCAAATAAACAAAGGAATTCACTCCCTTCATTAACTGATTTTGGGTAAGGCCATCTAAGATACTTTGTAAAAATTTATAGGAATCCAGAAAGACTAATCTACTGTCTACTGTAAAAGACAAAACATGCTCTGTAGTGTGAGGTATGACAGCGATCTCACGATCCCCAAACGTCTGTGCTACCTCTAACAAAAGGTGAGCATAATAATGTTCCAGATTATGGAACATTACAATAACCCTTTTCTTTAACTGAAAACTGAGATTGCATTTGTTATGCAAGACTTGACGGAACTTTCCTGACAAATGATCATGATCCAATACTTTATCAGATCCTAGCAGCTCACCACATAACCCACAATAAGTTGTATTGGCTATGGTTGTTTTATCTTGATCAGTGAGTTGCATAGGTTTCACAGAATCATAAACAGATTCATGATCTCATCATATTCTTTTAAAATGTTTGCAATGAAGTGTTCTGCTGCGTTTTCACCTCACTACGTTTGAATAGGTTTTGAATATTGCTCATCAGTACATACCACTTTGTAGGCATACCCACAAGGAACATGTCGATTCACACGAAAAGTATTGTTTCTTTCACCTATTAATAAACTTTCAAAATCGGCTACAATCAAAAACTTGGCTCTCTCTGTTTTGCTTTGTGACCTTAAACCAAACTGATAAACTGCTTCCTCTGGTTTAGGTAAAACAGCTCTTTGTGCTTTCATCAATTCACAAGTGTGTTGATGACTTACATTACCTCAATTGAAAAAAATAATATTTGCATACCGACTTAATTCTGTCGTAGTTTGTATATGTTCTTGGCTAGTAATGGGAAATACATTGCCTCTACGCAGCGTATGTTATCTTCGAGTGAAGCGGTTGACATTCCAGTCAACAATATGATGATCGATCCGCGTGGTACGATTATACAGAGGAAGAGAAATATCGCTATGTTTTAACGATATTTCCATTTCTGAGAACGTGGGTACTAAATATGATACAAAACCCGTTCGACTTTCATATCTAGCTTATGTCCCTCGTAAATATGAAGGTCGGTTAATATCATGTACACACACATACACAAAACAAAACAAAACAAAACACACACACACACACACACTGACATGCTTACTGTTTACGAAACATACGTTACTTTTGGTGTTCAGTATATGTATACACTAGTGTTGAAAACACAAATACCTCCAGAAAATTTTCATATTCCTTATTAGTATATGAGAAAAAGAAGACAATTCCATAAAAGTAACAAAAAGAAAATCAGTAGGGAAAGGTAGAAACGTTTAACATAGTGAACATTACTGAATATAAAAATGAATTGTATTTAATATTAACACCTATGGTTGATTTGACTGGCGTTACTAAAATATGTGTGTTACTCATTTAAATATACCAAAACAATGCAACAGACAGAATACAAATGAACAGATTAACACATACAACTCATCTAGAGACAATAATAATGAAAGAAGCAGAGCATATTTCCGATAACTGGAACTCGATAATCCCGTTATACAGTCAGTTCACAACAGACGGTATTGCTGAGTATACCTGTTGAAGCTCACATAAAATGCAATATTAAATGCATTCCCTTTCCCCTAGAACTGTTCCCCAACTGCTTTGAGTTCCTTCAAGCACAAGAGACGACTAACGGGATCAGATAGTCAGATTCGGTGACATGGTTAACATGTCATCGGTTTCCAATTGCGCAGACCGATGCTCATGTTGTTGATCACTGGATTGTCTGGTCCAGACTCGATTATTTACAGACTGCCCCCATGTTGCTGGAATATTGCTGAGTGTTGCGTAAGACAAAACTCACTCATAAAATATTGGGACGCATTTTTCAAGGATAAGTTGCTCAGGAGTTTAGATCGATTACATTCTGATAATATTTTATAAACTTTGTAACAATTCGATTTATTAGACCAAATACTAAATCTAATAACGATAGGCATATCTCATGTTTCTGATAATAATGTTGTCCAATTGTGATCTGATGCTCTTTGAGGCACACAATACGAATATGTCGTTACCATGAATGATACATGCAGCGTAAGCTTTACATTTTAATTTGACTACCGATGTCCTTGATGATATCATATAGGTAACTAATAAATGAATAACAACGTGTATGTCTGAAGATTTTTCCTAATGATAATCCTTTGGTGGGTTTGCATTATTATGGGTATATCTGGAGAAACAAGCCCAGTTTTATTTTCCGAGGGTACGTTAGCCCCTTGCAGGTGTTTTATCCCATGCCTTGATGTCCTCTATCGTCTGGGGAAGTTCTCGTCCCTCTGCTTCTGGTAGCTGATAATTGAGCGCAGCTGTTACCAAACACGCCATCCCGAAAATTGTTCCAGGAGCCCAGGGTATTTGTGCTGCCTGGAATAAAACATGCAACACTATCATAACATTAGGAATCAATCCAATCATGTGTATACTACACATCAAAAGCCACTTTCTCCAGTATTCTGTTCTAAACTCTAGATTTTGCAGGATATTCCGTACTGTCTAAAGGCACTGTTGCACATTAATTAACGTATTGCATTGTAAATCCGTAACATGGAAACAGATTATCGTCATGAGATAAATAAACAATGAAACTCGGTGAAAACTGGCATATATATTATATACATACACACATAGTGAGTGCTTCAGTGAGTCCCAACGTTTGAAAGGATGTCTATATTCATTCGGATTGCGTTTCCATTCATCATACTGCGGATATGAAGACAGTTACATTCTTTGGAAAATATAGGCACTTATTATTGACCAAGATTAACAAAATGGTATCATAATGGCATTCCTTCACTGAAGAGGAACAGGGTATATCGACTGATATTTGTTTCTTCTTGAAGTGAATATTTTCCAATAGAACTTGTTCTTTTTCTTAATGCACACTTCTGAAATGCTACTAAAAGAGGGTTTCTCGTCGGTTCTTACAAGCAGAGATACGAAAGGTGCAATCATTCCTCCAACTCTGCCAGCTGTCGATCCCGATCCCATGCCAACAGATCTGTTGGTAGAAAGGTCTATGGTTAATTCACGGTATCACGACCATTTGACATCAGCTCATTGTTGTACATAAACACTCTCTCAAGTTTCATAAGGTCAAATGCATTTTAGATATCCCGAGGCATTTACGGTAGTTAAAACAAAAACCTGAGATTCGTCGGGTAGATCTCCGGTGTGTACGCAAACATCCCGTTAAAGCAGGCGGTGTTGCCGACTTTTCCAATAAACGCCAAGATAGTAGCTGATGTCAGCGCGACTGGACCGCCTGAAACATGTCAAGTGCTTATCACAGATTTCTGTTTCTAGAGGCCGTTTTTTTATAGATAGGTTATCGTTTGGACAGAAGAAATAGAGTTCTGGACAGATGCAACTCGGATATGCAGATGTTCGTACGTTGAAACCAAATACTACATATACTTTACATTTAATTTTTGATTTTATGGAGACATAATAATTGATACTTTAAACTTATAATGACGTTAAAAGAAATAATGAGATCATTTCCAGAAATATATCACAGTGTAAGACAGACAAAAACTGAAGATGAAGCATACACGTTAAGTGGTGGCACTGAATATAGGACAGAGCTAGTTAATGAGTTGAGTTTTACGCCATACTCAGCAATATTCCAGCTATATGGCGGCGGTCTGTAAATAATCGAGTCAGGACCAGACGATCAACAACATGAGCATCGATCTGCGCACTTGGGAACCGATGACATGTGTCAACCAAGTCAGCAAGCCTGACCACCCGATCCCGTTAGTCGCCTCTTGCGACAAGCATTGTCGCCATTTATAGCAAGCATGAGTTGCTGAATATATGACAGAGAGTTGTTTGCTCTTTGTGCATGCATGCCGACTTATCTGTCACTCTCACCCGCCAAGGCCTTGACTACTGTAGCCAGGAGAAGACATGTCCCAGCGAGAGTATGGAAGCTCATGAAGAAGATCCTTCTTCCCCATCTGCATAGAGTGAGCAGTATATTTAAAACAGTCATGTTATTTCTGTTCAGAGCAGTTTTGCACATGAAGATAAGAACACTAAAAATGCAGTCATCAAAAAGGTGCAGAAAAACATTCCAATCATCAGTTCGTTAAAACCAGTGAGCTCTTTCTGGGTCAATTCAGCTGCAGTTATAGAGGGCATGAGTCTGGATTGCAGGCTTTGGACACATTTTTATGAATACTTAAAGGTTATAACCCTGTAAAACAATTAAAGTGGTGATACTGGGAATCGACAAAAGTGACCAGTGAACCTGTGAAGAGGCATACCTATGCACAAGAAATCGAGAGGCATTATGCTTCCAGTCTCTAAGGCTGCGTGTGGGGAATTGTCATTATAATTATAGTCAGAAGAGTGACGCCCAGTACGGTATCTAACTTCTTCCGACATACCAGTAGAGTGGCCCTGCTGGTACTTCAGCTAGAGAGTTCAGGAGGAAGTTCAAGTAGAAATCATCATGCAGAGATGAGGATGTCAGATAGAGGCTGAAGTACGTCAAGCTGTCAACCAGCCTGCAACATTGTCACCAACATTGTCATATGTCATAATTTGGACGGTTTAATGGCAACAGGGATGATGTTGTAATATACTTTTTTAATAATTCATGATGTGCCTTTTAGGTTTAAAAACGAACTATGGCGGTCAGATTTTACCTAAACATCTACCACCATACATCTTACATATCATACACCCGGGGGACTCGGGTTTAGAACAAACTTAGAGATAGACCATGCTAAAATACTTTGGAGAGGTTAAACGAGACCTAATGGTTTTCAGTGTGGCTCTTTAGTCACAATATCAATAAATGGAATGTGTTATCTATATTCGAATATTATTTTTGTCTTCACATAGCAATGCTACCGTTGTGTGCTTCACAGTTTTCATGTGCATGCACCATATATCGTTGTTATCACGAACAAATCGTTCATACAGTTGTGGATAAGTAGCCGAGGTATCTGAAAAACAATACCATTAATCAGCCAGAAAGAAAAAGATCTTCTCATTTCCTGTATTTTTAATCCTATGTGGATATTTTACCGGCAGGTAATCGTAACTGGGTTCGTACTGGCGTCAGTGTTCTATATGTTGACACGCGTTCCGAATAGCAAACTTTGAGGAAGTGCAACATTCACTGAACGGGAATGGTGAGTGCATCACGCAGTATATAGGCTGTACTCACCAGGAGACCCACACAACGCCACTCATCTGTAACATAAACTTGGTCCGCACCAAATCAAGGCAGTTGTATTTCACGACTTCTGTCTGTTTCTCTGATGGCGTACCCACGTATTTACTTTCGGCACTGTTCAATTCAACGGGTGGTTCTTCAGTTCCAATACCGGGCAATGATACATTTGACACGTCGATATTGTTGATCTTGGCTGCCCTCTTGAATATCGCAAACGCCTTCTTGGACTTCTTGTTTGTAATCAGCCATCGTAGAGACTCTCCCAGAAAGCTACATAATTAAAAATAGCATACACAATTTTCACATGCTATTTAGCGTCAGTATATCTGTGAGCTATATGCACTGTGGTAGATACACCTAATTATCACATTTATAATGCAGAAAACAAATAGCCGAGGCATTTGAAAAAGTGTTTTTTTTTCATTGTAGAGATATATGAATATTACCATACAATGGGTTACTTATTTTTGGAAGCAGTGAAGATCCCGATTAGAACAGGTCTTCAGTAACCAATGCTTGTCATAAAAGGCGACTACAGGGATCGATTGGTCAGGTTCTCTGACTTGGGTGACATGTACACATGTCCCAATCACGTAGATCGTTTCTCACACTTATGATCACTGGATGGCCTGGTCCAGATTCGATAGGTCAGTTACAATAATGAAGCCTTGAGGAATAATTCAATTTGAGTCAATGTCGGCAGTATTTCAACCACCATGCACAATGATCAAGTCATAACAACGTGATAAATGAAAGTATGTAGAAGATGAAATTAAGGTTAGTACATTTATCTCAACATTAGGCAAAGATACGACACATTATCAGGATTTCAGATCTCTTGCAACAAAGGTAAGATTAACGCGCGAAGGACGGGCGGTACCTCTTCCACATACATGAAACCCGGAAAAAAATCGACCCTTTCCCCGGGAACTTGGTGATTTGGTCGGGGAATAAAACAAATCTTCCTTACTAAAAACAGGTGAACAGAGTTGTCAGAGTTTCTTATAAACACTACTACAAAAAGAAACAGAACAGATATATTAAACAGCTATCGATGTACCAGTCTACGTCTAAAAAAGACAAAATATATGCCTCCAATCAACAATGATATACCTCAAATGGATAGTTTATCCCTGTACTACATAAAGCATATACACCTCTGCAGCTTCAGCAGATATGAAAAATGATGAAGCATTGGTTGATATTGTTACTTAAATGTATTTTGTCGCCAAACTGGATTAACTGAAATTCCACCTATCCTTATAACAAGATCACTGCTTAAGTACGTGTCTTATCATGTGTCTTAAAGAAGGCATTCTTGTATCAAATGCACCTTTTACAAATGTTGGAAATTGCGAGCACTTTGGACTTACATGATCTGGAAAAACACAAGAGTAGAAACAGATACAAATGAGAGTTGTAGAGTTCTCCAGTGCATATCACGCAACAAGTAGGCGGTGCCTGTGAGGAGTATTGCGCAGATACTCCACCACAAGGCGAATACTGTAGATACTTCTACCCGCCTGTTCATCGGAAACTCCTCCATACCCATTGTGATTGTTGTCACAACAATGCCCTGAATCAAAAGAAAACATGAGAGGAACAGTAAGCCTGTAATCGAAACAAGTTATACAGTTTAAACAAAACAGGCGTTATTAGGTTCGAATTCATTACTGATGGGTACTACCTCGAGCAGTCACTATTTACCTCACATGCTTATGAAGCTCTGCTATCAGTTTTATTTATCAACGATATTTCATATTTAATACGCCGTGTGTGCCAATCAAATATTTTGGATATGTTTACAGTGCAATATCTTTGACGCTCTTGATATTTCATCCTTCTCGATGAAATGACTCAGTTACACATTAAGCTGACAACCATTGGCCTTGAAGTTAATGACAGGAAAAAAAACTCTTTATGGACTTTTCCTAAACACATTTCCCTTACATGTTGAACATCATAGCCATACAGATAGCATTTTAAGTAAACCACTCGGAATCAGATTATCCCGTGTCAGTCAATGAGAATCTATGATAGGCTACAATCAAGTCGGAAAACCCTATCCCGGTATTTGCCTCTCACGGCAGTAAGTGTGGACATCTCTCTACTCGAACAAGTTTACTGAGCTTGTGTCAGTGATCACTGCCCTAATTCCAACTGAACTTTACATGAACCCGTACCGATTATGCAGATGCCTCGCCACACAGTTGGAGTGACTGAAGGTAAAGCAAACTTGACAAAGTATTGTAAGAGAAGATACTGTGTACTTGCCGACAGATGTTTTATCTTCTTCAGTAAGGACTTAGACATGTAATGTAGATGTTCTTATATGCTTATCTCAAGCTGTTTATAATACCATCTTAGACAGTAAGCAAATGTATCAGTATTACCTGTTGAAAAATTCCATTCACCAGCCTCAGAGCAGAAAAGGCTGCGATATTAGGAGCGAACGCTAAAGCAAGACCTGCACCGGCTGTCAACACGTGTGACATGACAAGAAATGGTTTCCTCCCGAATTTGTCCGACATCACCGACACCGTGGCTGCGCCAATCCCTTGTCCTACGATGAAGAGTGACTGCGGGAGGCGACCGAGGAAGTCATTCCCACACACGAGATCCCACTGAAACAAAACGTGTAGTTTCTCTCTTTGAAGAAATAGTTTCAGGTTATCAACGAAGGTGTCCATATGAGTGTTTTGTCTGTAATACTGTACTTATTGTTCTTAGTGAATGGGAAAATTATTTTAATTTGGAGATTTTATGGTCATCACAAATATGAGTTTTTGTGACATCATAACGAACACAGCATCCTGCCATTTGTGACCAAGGAATGAAACACATAAGGATCAACAACATTATAAATTCTCCCTCTTAATTTTCTGTGACCACCTACAATTGAGGGTAATAGTTCGTCACTCTTTCACTGGTATAAGAACTGAGTTGGTGAAGATCTTGTTATGAAAACACTGCGTGAGTTTCGAACCAATCACTCTAAGCCTGTTGGGGTAAGGCGCCACACATAAACTGATTGCATCATCAGGTGTTTCAGTAATATATGGTATTTCTTGGCAATGCTTCTTTATTCAATACTAAGGACAGCTTTTACGAAACGTGACGACCACAGTTGTGCTTACGTTACTGTTCAAGAGGGTCCGGACCACTTGTGAAAATTGAACGCAAAGCTAACTCGGATGGAATAAGTATTTCCTCATCGAAAATATTTGAGGACTGGACATTTGAGCAAGACACGAGCGTAGCGTTGTTGGCGCTTTTGCTCTGGTCCTTGCCGATCAGTGTCCATACAAATTAGACTTCATCTCGGAATGACACATTCATAGCAAGACTGTTTGGTCGCTAAGGTTAACTTGGGCGGGTGTAAGATCATATCGTTTTATAGTGATTTACGAACGGACGCTCATAATTTAATCGGAGTCTGTTCTTGGTGACAGCAGAGAGGTACTAACCAAATGTGTGTATGTAGTTCGAGAGCATGCAAACCGTTTATTGTGTACTACCGTCTCTTACCGAACTTACATGTACACTTATGAACCGTTCACACATCCCTGTAGGAATGAGGACATGTCGCCAAACGTCATACAGAACGAAAAATGAGCATTTCTTAAAACGGTAACCTACCCCTCCTCCTCCGCGTTTCCTTCTAACAACCATCAGGTGGTTAATGAACCGGTTAGTCCAGCTAAAGGGGAGTGAGTACAGCAAACAGAACAGCTAGGCAGAGGTAAATAGCTACAGTCATGAACGAATGAAACTGATATAACACATTTTAAGACACATAGTACACCATACCTCTGACACTATGGAATGATCTTTCGGCATATCATATGTCCAGGCACTGCATGCATGAGACGATGTCACATTAGTGGTGGTGTTCCGTACAGACACTTCACATTTGCCGTAGTCGGTGTTGGTGTCGTTGCCATAAAGTGGTGTCACAACACACTGTTGTTTTACGGGTTGAGCTATTGAAAAACCACGAGGTTTTTTTCTATATATGGTATATTACATTTATTTTGAAGTGAAATAAGTACGTTTGTACAATGTATACATAGACATGTACACATGTACAAAGATATGGATACACGTATGTACGTATACGTTTGTAACAGCACCATCAATTACAACCGTCATGGACACAGGAATAAAGTGACATAAGGTGAGAACCACTGCATTTGTCAGTTCGGGGTAGAATCTGCAGATGTAACTTTAGAATATGCAGATTATACGTGCACGTCACCTCGACATAGAGCAATATAAAGCACATATGAGGAAACATAATGACGTATTGGGGAAGCAAATGAGTGAGTTCAAAGTTAACGTCTGACTGAGCAATGTCACAGCTGTGCACACCCCTATGAATTTTGCATGGATTGCATCGAAATCGCAACATGTGGTACCCAAATTTGTCTATCTACAACAGCAGATGATATAGTGCATGTGACGAGGCAATTCTGCATATTTACTTGGGTATACGATGATTTTATAATTTTCAACAAATTTTTATACATCTCCTAGTACTTGTTACCACCATTAGTTGTACCACTAGAGTTACATATTTTACTTAACATGTATGTACAATTGCATTCTTATGACTATGGAATAGGCTTTTTTCGAGTAGAGACCAGACAATCCAGTGATCAACAGTATCAGTATCAATCTTCCGCAAGTGGAATGAGTCAACTAAGTCAGTGAGCCTTACCATCCGATCCCATTAGTCGCCTTTCATCACAAGCCTTGGCTGCTGAAGATCGTTACTAGTTTTAAATAGGATCTTCAGAGGGTCTAGCACTCGAGCAATGGTAACTCCCATACGTGAACATATAGTTATGACACTCGTACCACTATGATCGCTTTGTTTAACGTTTGTTCTGTTGCATGGTTAAAGATGCATCCATGGGTACAGATGAGGTCATAAAGTGAACTGTTTCATTCAAATTCTTGTAACAAGAACATAGACATACCTATGAACACGAAGTTGAGGAGGTGGAAACAAACTGTTAGGTTTCCAATACTCAACAGGACGGCTTGCAACAGCTGATACCGACCCAATGTGCCCAGCAGTTGTAGAACACTGTCAATAGTCCGTAGCGAGGTCTTCTTGTCGTCAGCCATTGCCTATATTTACTATAAGAGATATGGAGCACTCGCGTACAGCAATGTAGTGCAAGGGGAGAAGGTTGTATTTGTTACACAGCACCAACTGTCACTTGATATCTTCCGTGCATCTACCTGTGTAGCTTCAGGTGAATAATATAAATATTTTTAAACGTCATGCAAATCTTGTTTAATGTTTGCCTTAGCATGTATTTACTGAAAGAGACATGGGGCACTCACATGCAGCTATGTAGTGCAAGGGGAGGTCATATCAGCTACACAATACTAACTGCCATTTAATGTCTTCGTACATCTAAATGTGTAGGGTCGAGTGAATAATGTAACGACTTGCAACGTCATACAAATCTTGTACAATGTTAAACAGAATGTAAATGCATATCTGCTTTAACCTTACCTTACAGCTAAGAATTCAGGGCGGTTTGAGGTTATATCACCCTTGTGTTAATATGCCTCGTTCATATTCATTTCTGCCTTGAGGGCAGTGATATTCATTCTCCTCGTCTATACAGCCGAGCATACGTATTCTGGCATACATCCCATGTTACAGTGTGATTGATATGGTTGATGAAGAATTATACTTTTACTTTCCCAGCGTCTACCAATATTGAGCAAAATACATGTGCAGGTTCATAATTCTATAAAAGATCACTTGCTGATATAAATACGAGGTATGAAATGCTAGGGATCGATGCTATAACATTTCTGTAGCAACGTGCATGCACGTGTATGTGACATATATACGCTTGACAGCCGTCGTGCATCATGGGTACTCCACTCAGCAACATCATGTTGACTCACATCTGGCAAGAGGATGTTTTATCCACTTAATACCTAGGACAATTCACGATAACAAGAATTAAAATATTTGAACATCATTTTGTATGGCGGTGCGATCAAACATCTGACCCTCACCGTATCCACTTGGTGGTGTCATATAGATGGGTGATTGTGATATGAACGCCTTACCTGTTTGAACATGCATGTTGTGAATAAGCACACGTACTTACATACCTTAGCAGACGCATGATGCTGTTGTTAAGGCATGTACAACCTTCGGTTATTGTAAACATTGCCAGCAAGCTTTACCTTAATCCCATAAATTCCTTAGTAAATCACGAGCATTTCCCATATCGTACCTTCTACCAGAAGCAGTTCGATGTACTGAAATTATAATACGCCTAAAGGGACGGGTGAAACAAACTACCAATGCCTCAAGTGGGTTTTAAGCAGTCGTTGCTGATCCAAGGTCGAATACTGGCAACCAAAACGTCTTTTTTTTTAACGCCACACTGAGCAAAATAGATAACCAGACAATCCACTAAATAATGGATTCAGGATCAGACAATCCATTGATTAACAGAATAAACATCAAGCTACGCAACTGGAAGTTAGTGAGCCGGACCACCCGACACTTCAAGTCGCCTCTTACGAGAAGAATTGATTGCTAAATGTTTTACTTTATTGTAGTCAGTGATAATGTACGACTACCAATTAACCTTTATTAACAGTTGTTTTACTGTCCTTCGTCGACAGTTTTTTTTATATAATATACATATATTCCACTCATCATCTATCTATCTGTCTGCCTGTCTGTCTGTCTGTCTAATGGGTAATATATGTATAATATGAAAACAAAAATAAAAATGACATACCTGGTACTTGTAGACCGCTAACTGCGAAGGAACAAACTGAAACATACTTAAGTCCCTAGACAATACCGTTTCACTGTACCCGGCGGTCTTCTTGTGGCTCTATGATGCGATCATAAATAGGTCGTGTTGACTTGGAAGGAAAACAGCCCAGTATGACCGTACATGTTTATCTTATGCGAAAGGACTGTCAGCAGTGTTTAGTCTGTCAACACATTGTCCTGTAGACACAAATGACAATGTCGCAGCACGCGCAAGTGTATGTAGGCGCCAGTGAAATACAGCTCCACTATGAAAACATTTGTAATATTTTTAAAGACGTTCTGAATAGCTGCAAGGTAAGGTATAGAAGTCCGATGAAAGATTTGTCTGGTTTTATGCACCTCGTGTAAAGTTAAGTGTTTCAAACTGCCGTTACAATAAGAAATACAACGAACAATAGATTGATAAAAAGCATGTTTCTTTGAGTCGAGTTTAACGTAACTTCCACCAACTCGAAAATTCAGTGCACTTTTTATTGCGAATCGAGTTGCATGAGAGTTATTATGCCGAGTCAGAGACACAGAGTATTTCCTTTGTGACCGAATACACAAGAATGTTTTCAGTTAAGAAATGTGTTTTGGGGGGATTTATAACCGAAATATATCTATATTTAACGTGGAGATACTAACCTGGGGATTTTGTAGTGTGATACTCCAATGATAATAACGTGTGCACTTATATTGTTCCAAATTCCATGCTAATAGCGTTAACGGTCAAAGCAGGCAAATTATTACCCCGATAAACCCAGCTGCGCTAGATGGTTATAGTCACATGACTTATCCCACCGGGTACCCATTTTCTGCTTGGTGAACGGTGAACAAATCCACTTGTCTAAGGTGAGACCACACGTATTCCATGTGCTTCGTTGAAAGGCAGGAAGTCTTAGAAACACCAAGGAGTCAAGCTATCAAACACGGTCACCCATCCAAGGACTGTCGGCGCCCAGTGTTGCTTACGTTCAACTGACTTCTGACCTGAGCTCCATGCACAGCACCACACACCACCACAAGACAGGTTTTTACGTCACTTCTTATATTATTTCACTGCAAACAAACATATGTCGCTGATGTTTAGCCAGCTTCGACACAGTGTTGCAGTATAACATATATACTATTAGTATTACCATGTTCAGACATACGATCCTCACCCAGCCTACCCATGAAGATCCGAATTAGAATTGATCTACGATAGCCGATGCTTGTCATAAGAAGGGAGAAACGGGATCCATTTTTAGGCATGCTGACACACGTTTTCGTTTCCCAGGTGCGTAGATTGTTGATCTGGTCCAGATTCGATTGTTTTCAGACCACGAGAACTGTCTGGATTGCATAGATATGATGACCGGCACTGACCAACTTCCTGTAAAACAGACTAAAAACTCGGCAAATATAAACATTCATGGAAATATTTGTTTTTATCCCTATCCCAAAAGACGTGTCCCATCCATGAAGGCCTGTGATTTCCTAAAAATAACAATGCAGTGATTATATAGAAGCTACTTCATCAGTGTCATATTGTTAGTTTCGTTGGAGTTTTAAGTACATTTCCATCTTCAGATAAACTGTAGCAAATGCCGGTTCGATCGCTTCTGATAGCTACTGATAAACGCAACATGCAAATTAATGCTAAACTAGCTGCGTATAAAGCAGATCCACACTGGTTCTAAATTTGAATCCCAAGAGCTATTCTCCGTGCCACAACGAGTTTTAGCTCGGAATGTCGCATTTAAATGAAAAGGAAAATATTCCCGAGAGAAGTAGGACAATTTCCTCTTAAAACTAAAAGAATACAGCGTCAAAATCCATAGGCACGCACGCAAGCGTGCATACCAATGTGGAAAGCAGATAAAAGGCAAATTTATATAAATACTTCATATAAATGTTCTCACGTTTGTGGGGTAGATCCAAAAGCCAAGCCAACCAACCTCCACTTCACCCCCACCTCCCCAACCTTGGTTGATGCATGTCATAGTGTCGAAGCTAGTAGAACAGATCTAGATCACAGATCTTCTGGCTTGAAGATGACACTTGAAGATCCCCGGGTTCGAATATTTGCCGAGAGCTTCAAGACTAACGGGATCGGGTTGTCAGACTCGCCGACTTTATTGACACATGTCACCGGTTCCCAATTGTGCACAGCGATGATCATATTGTATTGTCTGGTCGAGACTCAATTATTTACAGAACGTCACCAAATAGCTTGAATACCGTTGAGTGCGGCGTAACACTAGACCCGCTAACTCACTCACTCCTGTGTGAATGTTAACAAACAGTCCTTATGAATACTGTTGAGCTCTGCGTTACACAACAAACTAACAAGCATTCATTACATATTCTCTGAGAAAGAGAGAGAGGGAGAGAGAGGGGGAGAGAGAGAGAAGGAGGGAAGAATGCAAACCAAAAGAATGCAAAAATATGTTGTTGAAGCGAGCGTAAAATGCCAAAAAAATGAATTCGCTTCCCTTTCCCGGAAATGTTGAGTTTGAGTTTGAAGACTTCCTTCAGGGACAGTACTGGCCTGGCTTGATGTTACACGTGGACGACCAGAACGTGAACGATCGATGACATCATTTGTGTTCTGTTACCGTCTCACCAGTGCAGAAATGGTGTTCCGATGGCAGTGGAAATGTGCAGCCATTTGTCGTTGATACATCCCCCTACGAACCATCAGAATGGCCTCATGACGTTGTGCAGACGTTAGCCTTTGCATGCTATGCGTTTCAGAAGCCGTTTAATATTTTGAATAACCGCAAAGGCAGGGGTTGAGCTTTCCAAAGTGAACGTATTGTGTGGAATTCATTTGTTCTGTTTCTCTTTACCGGAATGCACGTGCAACAACGTATTGCACGTCTCACGGACGAAACCACTGACGTCACATAATGTGCATGCGTGTTGGATGCATGTCACTTATCTCTGAGTTTAAAGCTGTATGTGTCCACACAGATGTGATAAATTTAGATTTTGAATTTTTGCATGTACAGTTCCTTTATGTTCACAGTAGATATTTACTCACAGAGACACAGTACATACATCTACAGCAATGTAGAGCAGGAGGCAAGGTCATATTTGTTACACAATACCATCTGTCAGTTGATATCTTCCATTCATCTACATGTGTAACGTCAGGTGAATAATGTAAACATGTTTTTAAACGTCATGCAAACCTTGTCTAATGTTTGCCATGCAACCTATATATTTGGAGACATTAATTCGATTGTTGAGTTAAGCCTTTTTATGAGTATCATACTCTTTTACATCTTAATATAAACGTTCTAAAAACACCTTTGCTGTTAACCGACAGATAAGACATATTCAACACAGAACAAAAATAAAATAAAATAAAATAAAATACCGTTGCGATGACCCCTTGTGTCTGTAAGCAGCTCATGCACAATATTACCTTTGCAACTGTGTAAATGATCGAGATGCAGAGAAACTACCTAAACATTTTTGCCTTTTCTTTTTCTTATCTTGTCGAAAACACTTAATTCATACCTTAAGGGCAGTGATAGTTCTTTCTTCTGACTTTCATAATCACGGATGCGTATTTTGGCATACATTACATCCTCCGATAGAGTGTTATTAATAGTGTTGTTAGAGACTTATAGAGATAGTTTTTAGAGATGTTGTTTCCCAACATTCATTAAAATAAACGTGTTGTAGAGGGCAATATAAATGCCAGTAAAATATGCGTATAACGAGATCACGAGATGATACAAAGACGATCACGAGCTGACAGAATTATGAGTTGTGAGGTATTGGGCACTGATGCTATAACACTTATAGCGACGTGCAGGCATGTATGGACATATGTTTGGACATTTATAGTGCTGGACCGCACTTAGACATGATGGGCACGTCACTAGACTGCAGTATACTGGCTGTTCCATGTTGTAGCCACTTAATGCTGCATACCATTCAGAGTAACGAGGAGTACAGTGGTTTAACATATACTTGTACGACAGGTCGATCAAACAACCGACACACCCTGTATCCACTTGATGGCTTCATGTTGACGGTTTATTGTAGGGGATACATATATAACGTTGTTTTGAATGCTACCTTTGTTTTGTAAGTGTCCCCAAGATGTATCATTTGAGTCCCAAATATCCCTGTAGTAAATATGTAACTGATCGTACATTCTGTCATAGCGTTTGGTTCAAAACTAGTGAGACCCGTGAATGCCCCGGGTTAGCATAGGCCTTCAGCAACCCATGCTTGCCATAAAGGGCGACTCTGCTTGCCGTAAGAGGCGACTAACGGGATCGGATGGTCAGGCTCGCTGACTGGGTGACACATGTCATCGGTTCCCAATTGTGCAGATCGATGCTCATGCTTTTGATCACTGGATTGTCTGGTCCAGACTCGATTATTTACAGACCGCCATCGTATAGCTGGAGTATTGCTGGGTGCGGCGTGAAACTAAACTCACTCATTCAGTCAAAACAGTAAACGGCCATCGCTCAAAAGCCTAAGCTATGTGACTATGATGTGTGAGACATCACATCAACTGGTCCAATGCAGTCTTGTCTCATCGTCTCACCATTGTTGTCTACTACTTGTGTAGGATAATGCCGTTTGCGTTGGTCTTGTGTATTTGTTTCTTATGTTTTGTATAACCATCAAACGAAGATGCTTTTCGTTTGCTTATTTAAATATACATTTTAAAACATGATAAATGATTTTATGACGTTTCTCTTTCCTATTACATCCCTTACACCGTCAAACGTGTTTGTTCCTAAGACGGTAAATTCCGAGTTATCGCCCCTTGCTCAACCTCTCTCAAGCGCTTTGTACTTCTGTCTATGCCAGTTACATCCGAATGTTTTGGGATAAGCATTCGAAATACTAGTAACCGCCGGACCGTAGGCCCAGCGCTGGTTGTTATTATATTGGGCTGGCAGTTTCAGATATGTGCAGGCCCTTGTGGCCTTCAGTAAATTATCTGTCCATTATGTTTCAACCGGAGTGGTTCCCCCTCTGTTCCCTGTTTTAATGTTCGGGAGTCATCATGATCCATCATCTTATGTTTCTGTGTGTGATAGGCCTCACTTGAGTTTGTAGGAACAGTTGAAACTGTGTACAATGTAGTCTATATATGTTGTCTGAATGATCCTGTAAAACAAATCAAACACATGTAATAACACAGAATACAAACATAATTACATGAATATACATTCTAAAATTTCAAAACACAAAACAGAAACCAAAATACATTAAAACCATATTATCATTATAATCGTGTAGCTCACCTGTGAAACTTGTAATTTCACTGAAGATTTTCTTGCAGACACTGTGTGCATCTATTCAGTTGGTGAATACCCATAAGGTACACTATGAATACCATCATGTAGTAAAAAAACGTTTGTTGTCTATGGACGTCAATGTCACTTAGGTGTGTTTTTGTGTGTACAGAGTGTTATTGTGTGACTGAATCAGATAATAAGAACAGGAGACTGCTTTATTGTCAAAAAGATAGTGTTTAAACATCTCATGTCTCAGAAATTTCTTGGTGACTGATTTTTTAATACCTTTGGCTGTTTTCTCTTCAATGAGGTTTTTGTCTGTTTGTATCAAAAAAGAGTACATCTTTGCCTTTAACCCACAAAATTCTAAGATTATGTTTCCACTTGCTTCATCTTTCATCTTGCCGGTCACCTTCCTATTCAGATCGGAATAGAGTCCTTTTGGGTCATTGGGTGCATAATTGGAAGTATCAAAGAGATGCAAATTCTGCTTCATGAATGCATAAGGATCAAGTAGGGGTTGAGGAGGGGCATGGACTTGCATAAAAGACTGTCAGTGTCTGTCAAGAGCAAATCTAAATGTTCATGACCATATTGTGCTTGCATGATATTGTAGTGATGGGTTGATCTAAATGTACACTTGTCTTTTCTAATTCAACATCAACCACCTCATCTGAATAAATTTTGACCTGCTTGAAATTGGTTTTTGCTGCCAGTTTTTGAAGTCTAGGTCCTTGTGTTACCAACTGCACTGTTTTGTGTTTACGTTTATTCATACAGAAACGGCCAAACACACAGGTGTTCATCAGTTTGTAACGATCTTTGTCACAATTGTCCTTTGCATTTTTGCGATTTCTCAAGTTGAGCTCCACGTAGGGTTTCAACCATGAACCTTGGGTAAATTTTAAAACTCTGTGTATTTGCTTTAACACTAAACCATGATTCAAATACAACAGTAAGGTTTTGAAATGAACCACATAACGAGAACGATCTTTCAGTGTACAAAAAAGTATTCTACCAGATGATTTCTTTGGAAGTTTCTCCAATGGTCGATTGTGGAAATGAGCCAGCAATTCTTTGTGCTTGACTGATAACTCCTCAAAAGAGATATCATCATGAGGTGGCCATGGGAAAAGCTGCGTGAGCTTTGTGTAAGTGGATACAGCAAATCAATTTCTAAGATATACCCTGTGTCACTCTCTGTATCTATGGTGAACCAGTCTATGGAGTTGAACTCTGCGGGTTCAATGAATTGGTAATTTCCTATAGGGAGAGGTTGCAACATCACTGTGGCATACAACGAATTTACATCAAAGTAGAGAAGAGTGGAGGTGTCTTTTTCTGGATTAAAATCAGGCATGTGTTCATTGTTGCTCTCTGCATATTTTTTCCCAATGACTGGGACCACCACGAATAGAATTTTCAATGCAATTGTAAGTGTCTACATCTGTCAACAGATCAAGTTTAGCACCAGTGATTTTCATCGCAGCATCCAAACAGAAACCAGGCATGGAATAGTAATGGCAAATGTCCAGTCCATAGTCAGTTAAACAACCAGTTCTGAAGGTTTCAATAACATCTGTTACCAACAACACATCTACTGTCACATACAATCTCATGAAGTCGCTCATGGATTGACATTGAAATGTTTGCCATAACTCATGTGCAAAAGCATAGTCATCATCACTGATGTTCTGCTCACTAAGGGAACTGTAGAAGGCTTCTTTAGGAGGCAAGCATGTCTCATTTAATGTTTCCCATGAATCCATATACTCATAGGGAAACATGTTGTGGAAATGTTTCTTGCAAATAAACAAAGGAATTCACTCCCTTCATTAACTGATTTTGGGTAAGGCCATCTAAGATACTTTGTAAAAATTTATAGGAATCCAGAAAGACTAATCTACTGTCTACTGTAAAAGACAAAACATGCTCTGTAGTGTGAGGTATGACAGCGATCTCACGATCCCCAAACGTCTGTGCTACCTCTAACAAAAGGTGAGCATAATAATGTTCCAGATTATGGAACATTACAATAACCCTTTTCTTTAACTGAAAACTGAGATTGCATTTGTTATGCAAGACTTGACGGAACTTTCCTGACAAATGATCATGATCCAATACTTTATCAGATCCTAGCAGCTCACCACATGACCCACAATAAGTTGTATTGGCTATGGTTGTTTTATCTTGATCAGTGAGTTGCATAGGTTTCACAGAATCATAAACAGATTCATGATCTCATCATATTCTTTTAAAATGTTTGCAATGAAGTGTTCTGCTGCGTTTTCACCTCACTACGTTTGAATAGGTTTTGAATATTGCTCATCAGTACATACCACTTTGTAGGCATACCCACAAGGAACATGTCGATTCACACGAAAAGTATTGTTTCTTTCACCTATTAATAAACTTTCAAAATCGGCTACAATCAAAAACTTGGCTCTCTCTGTTTTGCTTTGTGACCTTAAACCAAACTGATAAACTGCTTCCTCTGGTTTAGGTAAAACAGCTCTTTGTGCTTTCATCAATTCACAAGTGTGTTGATGACTTACATTACCTCAATTGAAAAAAATAATATTTGCATTCCGACTTAATTCTGTCGTAGTTTGTATATGTTCTTGGCTAGTAATGGGAAATACATTGCCTCTACGCAGCGTATGTTATCTTCGAGTGAAGCGGTTGACATTCCAGTCAACAATATGATGATCGATCCGCGTGGTACGATTATACAGAGGAAGAGAAATATCGCTATGTTTTAACGATATTTCCATTTCTGAGAACGTGGGTACTAAATATGATACAAAACCCGTTCGACTTTCATATCTAGCTTATGTCCCTCGTAAATATGAAGGTCGGTTAATATCATGTACACACACATACACAAAACAAAACAAAACAAAACAAAACACACACACACACACACACTGACATGCTTACTGTTTACGAAACATACGTTACTTTTGGTGTTCAGTATATGTATACACTAGTGTTGAAAACACAAATACCTCCAGAAAATTTTCATATTCCTTATTAGTATATGAGAAAAAGAAGACAATTCCATAAAAGTAACAAAAAGAAAATCAGTAGGGAAAGGTAGAAACGTTTAACATAGTGAACATTACTGAATATAAAAATGAATTGTGTTTAATATTAACACCTATGGTTGATTTGACTGGCGTTACTAAAATATGTGTGTTACTCATTTAAATATACCAAAACAATGCAACAGACAGAATACAAATGAACAGATTAACACATACAACTCATCTAGAGACAATAATAATGAAAGAAGCAGAGCATATTTCCGATAATTGGAACTCGATAATCCCGTTATACAGTCAGTTCACAACAGACGGTATTGCTGAGTATACCTGTTGAAGCTCACATAAAATGCAATATTAAATGCATTCCCTTTCCCCTAGAACTGTTCCCCAACTGCTTTGAGTTCCTTCAAGCACAAGAGACGACTAACGGGATCAGATAGTCAGATTCGGTGACATGGTTAACATGTCATCGGTTTCCAATTGCGCAGACCGATGCTCATGTTGTTGATCACTGGATTGTCTGGTCCAGACTCGATTATTTACAGACCGCCCCCATGTTGCTGGAATATTGCTGAGTGTTGCGTAAGACAAAACTCACTCATAAAATATTGGGACGCATTTTTCAAGGATAAGTTGCTCAGGAGTTTAGATCGATTACATTCTGATAATATTTTATAAACTTTGTAACAATTCGATTTATTAGACCAAATACTAAATCTAATAACGATAGGCATATCTCATGTTTCTGATAATAATGTTGTCCAATTGTGATCTGATGCTCTTTGAGGCACACAATACGAATATGTCGTTACCATGAATGATACATGCAGCGTAAGCTTTACATTTTAATTTGACTACCGATGTCCTTGATGATATCATATAGGTAACTAATAAATGAATAACAACGTGTATGTCTGAAGATTTTTCCTAATGATAATCCTTTGGTGGGTTTGCATTATTATGGGTATATCTGGAGAAACAAGCCCAGTTTTATTTTCCGAGGGTAACGTTAGCCCCTTGCAGGTGTTTTATCCCATGCCTTGATGTCCTCTATCGTCTGGGGAAGTTCTCGTCCCTCTGCTTCTGGTAGCTGATAATTGAGCGCAGCTGTTACCAAACACGCCATCCCGAAAATTGTTCCAGGAGCCCAGGGTATTTGTGCTGCCTGGAATAAAACATGTAACACTATCATAACATTAGGAATCAATCCAATCATGTGTATACTACACATCAAAAGCCACTTTCTCCAGTATTCTGTTCTAAACTCTAGATTTTGCAGGATATTCCGTACTGTCTAAAGGCACTGTTGCACATTGATTAACGTATTGCATTGTAAATCCGTAACATGGAAACAGATTATCGTCATGAGATAAATAAACAATGAAACTCGGTGAAAACTGGCATATATATTATATACATACACACATAGTGAGTGCTTCAGTGGGTCTCAACGTTTGAAAGGATGTCTATATTCATTCGGATTGCGTTTCCATTCATCGTACTGCGGATATGAAGACAGTTACATTCTTTGGAAAATATAGGCACTTATTATTGACCAAGATTAACAAAATGGTATCATAATGGCATTCCTTCACTGAAGAGGAACAGGGTATATCGACTGATATTTGTTTCTTCTTGAAGTGAATATTTTCCAATAGAACTTGTTCTTTTTCTTAATGCACACTTCTGAAATGCTACTAAAAGAGGGTTTCTCGTCGGTTCTTACAAGCAGAGATACGAAAGGTGCAATCATTCCTCCAACTCTGCCAGCTGTCGATCCCGATCCCATGCCAACAGATCTGTTGGCAGAAAGGTCTATGGTTAATTCACGGTATCACGACCATTTGACATCAGCTCATTGTTGTACATAAACACTCTCTCAAGTTTCATAAGGTCAAATGCATTTTAGATATCCCGAGGCATTTACGGTAGTTAAAACAAAAACCTGAGATTCGTCGGGTAGATCTCCGGTGTGTACGCAAACATCCCGTTAAAACAGGCGGTGTTGCCGACTTTTCCAATAAACGCCAAGATAGTAGCTGATGTCAGCGCGACTGGACCGCCTGAAACATGTCAAGTGCTTATCACAGATTTCTGTTTCTAGAGGCCGTTTTTTTATAGATAGGTTATCGTTTGGACAGAAGAAATAGAGTTCTGGACAGATGCAACTCGGATATGCAGATGTTCGTACGTTGAAACCAAATACTACATATACTTTACATTTAATTTTTGATTTTATGGAGACATAATAATTGATATTTAAACTTATAATGACGTTAAAAGAAATAATGAGATCATTTCCAGAAATATATCACAGTGTAAGACAGACAAAAACTGAAGATGAAGCATACACGTTAAGGGGTGGCACTGAATATAGGACAGAGCTAGTTAATGAGTTGAGTTTTACGCCATACTCAGCAATATTCCAGCTATATGGCGGCGGTCTGTAAATAATCGAGTCAGGACCAGACGATCAACAACATGAGCATCGATCTGCGCACTTGGGAACCGATGACATGTGTCAACCAAGTCAGCAAACCTGACCACACGATCCCGTTAGTCGCCTCTTACGACAAGCATTGTCGCCATTGATAGCAAGCATGAGTTGCTGAATATAGGACAGAGAGTTGTTTGCTCTTTGTGCATGCATGCCGACTTATCTGTCACTCTCACCCGCCAAGGCCTTGACTACTGTAGCCAGGAGAAGACATGTCCCAGCGAGTGTATGGAAGCTCATGAAGAAGATCCTTCTTCCCCATCTGCATAGAGTGAGCAGTATATTTAAAACAGTCATGTTATTTCTGTTCAGAGCAGTTTTGCACATGAAGATAAGAACACTAAAAATGCAGTCATCAAAAAGGTGCAGAAAAACATTCCAATCATCAGTTCGATAAAACCAGTGAGCTCTTTCTGGGTCAATTCAGCTGCAGTTATAGAGGGCATGAGTCTGGATTGCAGGCTTTGGACACATTTTTATGAATATTTAAAGGTTATAACCCTGTAAAACAATTAAAGTGGTGATACTGGGAATCGACAAAAGTGACCAGTGAACCTGTGAAGAGGCATACCTATGCACAAGAAATCGAGAGGCATTATGTTTCCAGTCTCTAAGGCTGCGTGTGGGGAATTGTCATTATAATTATAGTCAGAAGAGTGACGCCCAGTACGGTATCTACCTTCTTCCGACATACCAGTAGAGTGGCCCTGCTGGTACTTCAGCTAGAGAGTTCAGGAGGAAGTTCAAGTAGAAATCATCATGCAGAGATGAGGATGTCAGATAGAGGCTGAAGTACGTCAAGCTGTCAACCAGCCTGCAACATTGTCACCAACATTGTCATATGTCATAATTTGGCAACAGGGATGATGTTGTAATATACTTTTTTAATAATTCATGATGTGCCTTTTAGGTTTAAAAACGAACTATGGCGGTCAGATTTTACTAAACATCTACCACCATACATCTTACATATCATACACCCGGGGGACTCGGGTTTAGAACAAACTTAGAGATAGACCATGCTAAAATACTTTGGAGAGGTTAAACGAGACCTAATGGTTTTCAGTGTGGCTCTTTAGTCACAATATCAATAAATGGAATGTGTTATCTATATTCGAATATTATTTTTGTCTTCACATAGCAATGCTACCGTTGTGTGCTTCACAGTTTTCATGTGCATGCATCATATATCGTTGTTATCACGAACAAATCGTTCATACAGTTGTGGATAAGTAGCCGAGGTATCTGAAGAACAATACCATTAATCAGCCAGAAAGAAAACGATCTTCTCATTTCCTGTATTTTTAATCCTATGTGGATGTTTTACCGGCAGGTAATCGTAACTGGGTTCGTACTGGCGTCAGTGTTCTATATGTTGACACGCGTTCCGAATAGCAAACTTTGAGGAAGTGCAACATTCACTGAACGGGAATGGAGTGCATCACGCAGTATATGGGCTGTACTCACCAGGAGACCCACACAACACCACTCATCTGTAACATAAACTTGGTCCGCACCAAATCAAGGCAGTTGTATTTCACGACTTCTGTCTGTTTCTCTGATGGCGTACCCACGTATTTACTTTCGGCACTGTTCAATTCAACGGGTGGTTCTTCAGTTCCAATACCGGGCAATGATACATTTGACACGTCGATATTGTTGATCTTGGCTGCCCTCTTGAATATCGCAAACGCCTTCTTGGACTTCTTGTTTGTAATCAGCCATCGTAGAGACTCTCCCAGAAAGCTACATAATTAAAAATAGCATACACAATTTTCACATGCTATTTAGCGTCAGTATATCTGTGAGCTATATGCACTGTGGTAGATACACCTAATTATCACATTTATAATGCAGAAAACAAATAGCCGAGGCATTTGAAAAAGTGTTTTTTTTTCATTGTAGAGATATATGAATATTACCATACAATGGGTTACTTCTTTTTGGAAGCAGTGAAGATCCCGATTAGAACAGGTCTTCAGTAACCAATGCTTGTCATAAAAGGCGACTACAGGGATCGGTTGGTCAGGTTCTCTGACTTGGGTGACATGTACACATGTCCCAATCACGTAGATCGTTTCTCACACTTCTTTTTGGAAGCAGTGAAGATCCCGATTAGAACAGGTCTTCAGTAACCAATGCTTGTCATAAAAGGCGACTACAGGGATCGGTTGGTCAGGTTCTCTGACTTGGGTGACATGTACACACGTCCCAATCACGTAGATCGTTTCTCATACTTATGATCACTGGATGGCCTGGTCCAGATTCGATAGGTCAGTTACAATAATGAAGCCTTGAGGAATAATTCAATTTGAGTCAATGTCGGCAGTATTTCAACCACCATGCACAATGATCAAGTCATAACAACGTGATAAATGAAAGTATGTAGAAGATGAAATTAAGGTCAGTACATTTATCTCAACATTAGGCAAAGATACGACACATTATCAGGATTTCAGATCTCTTGCAACAAAGGTAAGATTAACGCGCGAAGGACGGGCGGTACCTCTTCCACATACATGAAACCCGGAAAAAAATCGACCCTTTCCCCGGGAACTTGGTGATTTGGTCGGGGAATAAAACAAATCTTCCTTACTAAAAAACAGGTGAACAGAGTTGTCAGAGTTTCTTATAAACACTACTACAAAAAGAAACAGAACAGATATATTAAACAGCTATCGATGTACCAGTCTACGTCTAAAAAAGACAAACTATATGCCTCCAATCAACAATGATATACCTCAAATGGATAGTTTATCCCTGTACTACATAAAACATATACACCTCTGCAGCTTCAGCAGATATGAAAAATGATGAAGCATTGGTTGATATTGTTACTTAAATGTATTTTGTCGCCAAACTGGATTAACTGAAATTCCACCTATCCTTATAACAAGATCACTGCTTAAGTACGTGTCTTATCATGTGTCTTAAAGAAGGCATTCTTGTATCAAATGCACCTTTTACAAATGTTGGAAATTGCGAGCACTTTGGACTTACATAATCTGGAAAAACACAAGAGTAGAAACAGATACAAATGAGAGTTGTAGAGTTCTCCAGTGCATATCACGCAACAAGTAGGCGGTGCCTGTGAGGAGTATTGCGCAGATACTCCACCACAAGGTGAATACTGTAGATACTTCTACCCGCCTGTTCATCGGAAACTCCTCCATACCCATTGTGCTTGTTGTCACAACAATGCCCTGAATCAAAAGAAAACGTGAGAGGAACAGTAAGCCTGTAATCGAAACAAGTTATACAGTTTAAACAAAACAGGCGTTATTAGGTTCGAATTCATTACTGATGGGTACTACCTCGAGCAGTCACTATTTACCTCACATGCTTATGAAGCTCTGCTATCAGTTTTATTTATCAACGATATTTCATATTTAATACGCCGTGTGTGCCAAGCAAATATTTTGGATATGTTTACAGTGCAATATCTTTGACGCTCTTGATATTTCATCCTTCTCGATGAAATGACTCAGTTACACATTAAGCTGACAACCATTGGCCTTGAAGTTAATGACAGGAAAAAAACTCTTTATGGACTTTTCCTAAACACATTTCCCTTACATGTTGAACATCATAGCCATACAGATAGTATTTTAAGTAAACCACTCGGAATCAGATTATCCCGTGTCAGTCAATGAGAATCTATGATAGGCTACAATCAAGTCGGAAAACCCTATCCCGGTATTTGCCTCTCACGGCAGTAAGTGTGGACATCTCTCTACTCGAACAAGTTTACTGAGCTTGTGTCAGTGATCACTGCCCTAATTCCAACTGAACTTTACATGAACCCGTACCGATTATGCAGATGCCTCGCCACACAGTTGGAGTGACTGAAGGTAAAGCAAACTTGACAAAGTATTGTAAGAGAAGATACTGTGTACTTGCCGACAGATGTTTTATCTTCTTCAGTAAGGACTTAGACATGTAATGTAGATGTTCTTATATGCTTATCTCAAGCTGTTTATAATACCATCTTAGACAGTAAGCAAATGTATCAGTATTACCTGTTGAAAAATTCCATTCACCAGCCTCAGAGCAGAAAAGGCTGCGATATTAGGAGCGAACGCTAAAGCAAGACCTGCACCGGCTGTCAACACGTGTGACATGACAAGAAATGGTTTCCTCCCGAATTTGTCCGACATCACCGACACCGTGGCTGCGCCAATCCCTTGTCCTACGATGAAGAGTGACTGCGGGAGGCGACCGAGGAAGTCATTCCCACACACGAGATCCCACTGAAACAAAACGTGTAGTTTCTCTCTTTGAAGAAATAGTTTCAGGTTATCAACGAAGGTGTCCATATGAGTGTTTTGTCTGTAATACTGTACTTATTGTTCTTAGTGAATGGGAAAATTATTTTAATTTGGAGATTTTATGGTCATCACAAATATGAGTTTTTGTGACATCATAACGAACACAGCATCCTGCCATTTGTGACCAAGGAATGAAACACATAAGGATCAACAACATTATAAATTCTCCCTCTTAATTTTCTGTGACCACCTACATTTGAGGGTAATAGTTCGTCACTCTTTCACTGGTATAAGAACTGAGTTGGTGAAGATCTTGTTATGAAAACACTGCGTGAGTTTCGAACCAATCACTCTAAGCCTGTTGGGGTAAGGCGCCACACATAAACTGATTGTATCATCAGGTGTTTCAGTAATATATGGTATTTCTTGGCAATGCTTCTTTATTCAATACTAAGGACAGCTTTTACGAAACGTGACGACCACAGTTGTGCTTACGTTACTGTTCAAGAGGGTCCGGACCACTTGTGAAAATTGAACGCAAAGCTAACTCGGATGGAATAAGTATTTCCTCATCGAAAATATTTGAGGACTGGACATTTGAGCAAGACACGAGCGTAGCGTTGTTGGCGCTTTTGCTCTGGTCCTTGCCGATCAGTGTCCATACAAATCAGACTTCATCTCGGAATGACACATTCATAGCAAGACTGTTTGGTCGCTAAGGTTAACTTGGGCGGGTGTAAGATCATATCGTTTTATAGTGATTTACGAACGGACGCTCATAATTTAATCGGAGCCTGTTCTTGGTGACAGCAGAGAGGTACTAACCAAATGTGTGTATGTAGTTCGAGAGCATGCAAACCGTTTATTGTGTACTACCGTCTCTTCGAACTTACATGTACACTTATGAACCGTTCACACATCCCTGTAGGAATGAGGACATGTCGCCAAACGTCATACAGAACGAAAAAATGAGTATTTCTTAAAACGGTAACCTACCCCTCCTCCTCCGCGTTTCCTTCTAACAACCATCAGGTGGTTAATGAACCGGTTAGTCCAGCTAAAGGGGAGTGAGTACAGCAAACAGAACAGCTAGGCAGAGGTAAATAGCTACAGTCATGAACGAATGAAACTGATATAACACATTTTAAGACACATAGTACACCATACCTCTGACACTATGGAATGATCTTTCGGCATATCATATGTCCAGGCACTGCATGCATGAGACGATGTCACATTAGTGGTGGTGTTCCGTACAGACACTTCACATTTGCCGTAGTCGGTGTTGGTGTCGTTGCCATAAAGTGGTGTCACAACACACTGTTGTTTTACGGGTTGAGCTATTGAAAAACCACGAGGTTTTTTTCTATATATGGTATATTACATTTATTTTGAAGTGAAATAAGTACGTTTGTACAATGTATACATAGACATGTACACATGTACAAAGATATGGATACACGTATGTACGTATACGTTTGTAACAGCACCATCAATTACAACCGTCATGGACACAGGAATAAAGTGACATAAGGTGAGAACCACTGCATTTGTCAGTTCGGGGTAGAATCTGCAGATGTAACTTTAGAATATGCAGATTATACGTGCACGTCACCTCGACATAGAGCAATATAAAGCACATATGAGGAAACATAATGACGTATTGGGGAAGTAAATGAGTGAGTTCAAAGTTAACGTCTGACTGAGCAATGTCACAGCTGTACACACCCCTATGAATTTTGCATGGATTGCATCGAAATCGCAACATGTGGTACCCAAATTTGTCTATCTACAACAGCAGATGATATAGTGCATGTGACGAGGCAGTTCTGCATATTTACTTGGGTATACGATGATTTTATAATTTTCAACAAATTTTTATACATCTCCTAGTACTTGTTACCACCATTAGTTGTACCACTAGAGTTACATATTTTACTTAACATGTATGTACAATTGCATTCTTATGACTATGGAATAGGCTTTTTTCGAGTAGAGACCAGACAATCCAGTGATCAACAGTATCAGTATCAATCTTCCGCAAGTGGAATGAGTCAACTAAGTCAGTGAGCCTTACCATCCGATCCCATTAGTCGCCTTTCATCACAAGCCTTGGCTGCTGAAGATCGTTACTAGTTTTAAATAGGATCTTCAGAGGGTCTAGCACTCGAGCAATGGTAACTCCCATACGTGAACATATAGTTATGACACTCGTACCACTATGATCGCTTTGTTTAACGTTTGTTCTGTTGCATGGTTAAAGATGCATCCATGGGTACAGATGAGGTCATAAAGTGAACTGTTTCATTCAAATTCTTGTAACAAGAACATAGACATACCTATGAACACGAAGTTGAGGAGGTGGAAACAAACTGTTAGGTTTCCAATACTCAACAGGACGGCTTGCAACAGCTGATACCGACCCAATGTGCCCAGCAGTTGTAGAACACTGTCAATAGTCCGTAGCGAGGTCTTCTTGTCGTCAGCCATTGCCTATATTTACTGTAAGAGACATGGAGCACTCGCGTACAGCAATGTAGTGCAAGGGCAGAAGGTTGTATTTGTTACACAGCACCAACTGTCACTTGATATCTTCCGTGCATCTACCTGTGTAGCTTCAGGTGAATAATATAAATATTTTTAAACGTCATGCAAATCTTGTTTAATGTTTGCCTTAGCATGTATTTACTGAAAGAGACATGGGGCACTCACATGCAGCTATGTAGTGCAAGGGGAGGTCATATCAGCTACACAATACTAACTGCCATTTAATGTCTTCGTACATCTAAATGTGTAGGGTCGAGTGAATAATGTAACGACTTGCAACGTCATACAAATCTTGTACAATGTTAAACAGAATGTAAATGCATATCTGCTTTAACCTTACCTTACAGCTAAGAATTCAGGGCGGTTTGAGGTTATATCACCCTTGTGTTAATATGCCTCGTTCATATTCATTTCTGCCTTGAGGGCAGTGATTATTCATTCTCCTCGTCTATACAGCCGGGCATACGTATTCTGGCATACATCCCATGTTACAGTGTGATTGATATGGTTGATGAAGAATTATACTTTTCCTTTCCCAGCGTCTACCAATATTGGGCAAAATACATGCGCAGGTTCATAATTCGATAAAAGATCACTTGCTGATATAAATACGAGGTATGAGATATTAGGGATCGATGCTATTACGTTTCTATATCAACGTGCATGCACGTGTATGTGACATGTATACGCTTGACAGCCGTCGTGCATCATGGGTACTCCACTCAGCAACATCATTTTGACTCACATCTGGCAAGAGGATGTTTTATCCACTTAATACCTAGGACAATTCACGATAACAAGAATTAAAATATTTGAACATCATTTTGTATGGCGGTGCGATCAAACAACTGACCCTCACCGTATCCACTTGGTGGTGTCATATAGATCGGTGATTGTGATATGAACGCCTTACCTGTTTGAACATGCATGTTGTGAATAAGCACACGTACTTACATACCTTAGCAGACGCATGATGCTGTTGTTAAGGCATGTACAACCTTCGGTTATTGTAAACATTGCCAGCAAGCTTTACCTTAATCCCATAAATTCCTTAGTAAATCACGAGCATTTCCCATATCGTACCTTCTACCAGAAGCAGTTCGATGTACTGAAATTATAATACGCCTAAAGGGACGGGTGAAACAAACTACCAATGCCTCAAGTGGGTTTTAAGCAGTCGTTGCTGATCCAAGGTCGAATACTGGCAACCAAAACGTCTTTTTTTTTAACGCCACACTGAGCAAAATAGATAACCAGACAATCCACTAAATAATGGATTCAGGATCAGACAATCCATTGATTAACAGAATAAACATCAAGCTACGCAACTGGAAGTTAGTGAGCCGGACCACCCGACACTTCAAGTCGCCTCTTACGAGAAGAATTGATTGCTAAATGTTTTACTTTATTGTAGTCAGTGATAATGTACGACTACCAATTAACCTTTATTAACAGTTGTTTTACTGTCCTTCGTCGACAGTTTTTTTTATATAATATACATATATTCCACTCATCATCTATCTATCTGTCTGTCTGTCTGTCTGTCTAATGGGTAATATATGTATAATATGAAAACAAAAATAAAAATGACATACCTGGTACTTGTAGACCGCTAACTGCGAAGGAACAAACTGAAACATACTTAAGTCCCTAGACAATACCGTTTCACTGTACCCGGCGGTCTTCTTGTGGCTCTATGATGCGATCATAAATAGGTCGTGTTGACTTGGAAGGAAAACAGCCCAGTATGACCGTACATGTTTATCTTATGCGAAAGGACTGTCAGCAGTGTTTAGTCTGTCAACACATTGTCCTGTAGACACAAACGACAATGTCGCAGCACGCGCAAGTGTATGTAGGCGCCAGTGAAATACAGCTCCACTATGAAAACATTTGTAATATTTTTAAAGACGTTCTGAATAGCTGCAAGGTAAGGTATAGAAGTCCGATGAAAGATTTGTCTGGTTTTATGCACCTCGTGTAAAGTTAAGTGTTTCAAACAGCCGTTACAATAAGAAATACAACGTACAATAGATTGATAAAAAGCATGTTTCTTTGAGTCGAGTTTAACGTAACTTCCACCAACTCGAAAATTCAGTGCACTTTTTATTGCGAATCGAGTTGCATGAGAGTTATTATGCCGAGTCAGAGACACAGAGTATTTCCTTTGTGACCGAATACGCAAGAATGTTTTCAGTTAAGAAATGTGTTTTGGGGGGATTTATAACCGAAATATATCTATATTTAACGTGGAGATACTAACCTGGGGATTTTGTAGTGTGATACTCCAATAATAATAACGTGTGCACTTATATTGTTCCAAATTCCATGCTAATAGCGTTAACGGTCAAAGCAGGCAAATTATTACCCCGATAAACCCAGCTGCGCTAGATGGTTATAGTCACATGACTTATCCCACCGGGTACCCATTTTCTGCTTGGTGAACGGAGGCAAGTTTGAACAAATTCACTTGTCTAAGGTGAGACCACACGTATTCCATGTGCTTCGTTGAAAGGCAGGAAGTCTTAGAAACACCAAGGAGTCAAGCTATCAAACACGGTCACCCATCCAAGGACTGTCGGCGCCCAGTGTTGCTTACGTTCAACTGACTTCTGACCTGAGCTCCATGCACAGCACCACACATCACCACAAGACAGGTTTTTATGTCACTTCTTATATTATTTAACTGCAAACAAACATATGTCGCTGATGTTTAGCCAGCTTCGACACAGTGTTGCAGTATAACATATATACTATTAGTATTACCATGTTCAGACATACGATCCTCACCCAGCCTACCCATGAAGATCCGAATTAGAATTGATCTACGATAGCCGATGCTTGTCATAAGAAGGGAGAAACGGGATCCATTTTTAGGCATGCTGACACACGTTTTCGTTTCCCAGGTGCGTAGATTGTTGATCTGGTCCAGATTCGATTGTTTTCAGACCACGAGAACTGTCTGGATTGCATAGATATGATGACCGGCACTGACCAACTTCCTGTAAAACAGACTAAAAACTCGGCAAATATAAACATTCATGGAAATATTTGTTTTTATCCCTATCCCAAAAGACGTGTCCCATCCATGAAGGCCTGTGATTTCCTAAAAATAACAATGCAGTGATTATATAGAAGCTACTTCATCAGTGTCATATTGTTAGTTTCGTTGGAGTTTTAAGTACATTTCCATCTTCAGATAAACTGTAGCAAATGCCGGTTCGATCGCTTCTGATAGCTACTGATAAACGCAACATGCAAATTAATGCTAAACTAGCTGCGTATAAAGCAGATCCACACTGGTTCTAAATTTGAATCCCAAGAGCTATTCTCCGTGCCACAACGAGTTTTAGCTCGGAATGTCGCATTTAAATGAAAAGGAAAATATTCCCGAGAGAAGTAGGACAATTTCCTCTTAAAACTAAAAGAATACAGCGTCAAAATCCATAGGCACGCACGCAAGCGTGCATACCAATGTGGAAAGCAGATAAAAGGCAAATTTATATAAATACTTCATATAAATGTTCTCACGTTTGTGGGGTAGATCCAAAAGCCAAGCCAACCAACCTCCACTTCACCCCCACCTCCCCAACCTTGGTTGATGCATGTCATAGTGTCGAAGCTAGTAGAACAGATCTAGATCACAGATCTTCTGGCTTGAAGATGACACTTGAAGATCCCCGGGTTCGAATATTTGCCGAGAGCTTCAAGACTAACGGGATCGGGTTGTCAGACTCGCCGACTTTATTGACACATGTCACCGGTTCCCAATTGTGCACAGCGATGATCATATTGTATTGTCTGGTCGAGACTCAATTATTTACAGAACGTCACCAAATAGCTTGAATACCGTTGAGTGCGGCGTAACACTAGACCCGCTAACTCACTCACTCCTGTGTGAATGTTAACAAACAGTCCTTATGAATACTGTTGAGCTCTGCGTTACACAACAAACTAACAAGCATTCATTACATATTCTCTGAGAAAGAGAGAGAGGGAGAGAGAGGGGGGGAGAGAGAGAAGGAGGGAAGAATGCAAACCAAAAGAATGCAAAAATATGTTGTTGAAGCGAGCGTAAAATGCCAAAAAAATGAATTCGCTTCCCTTTCCCGGAAATGTTGAGTTTGAGTTTGAAGACTTCCTTCAGGGACAGTACTGGCCTGGCTTGATGTTACACGTGGACGACCAGAACGTGAACGATCGATGACATCATTTGTGTTCTGTTACCGTCTCACCAGTGCAGAAATGGTGTTCCGATGGCAGTGGAAATGTGCAGCCATTTGTCGTTGATACATCCCCCTACGAACCATCAGAATGGCCTCATGACGTTGTGCAGACGTTAGCCTTTGCATGCTATGCGTTTCAGAAGCCGTTTAATATTTTGAATAAGCGCAAAGGCAGGGGTTGAGCTTTCCAAAGTGAACGTATTGTGTGGAATTCATTTGTTCTGTTTCTCTTTACCGGAATGCACGTGCAACAACGTATTGCACGTCTCACGGACGAAACCACTGACGTCACATAATGTGCATGCGTGTTGGATGCATGTCACTTATCTCTGAGTTTAAAGCTGTATGTGTCCACACAGATGTGATAAATTTAGATTTTGAATTTTTGCATGTACAGTTCCTTTATGTTCACAGTAGATATTTACTCACAGAGACACAGTACATACATCTACAGCAATGTAGAGCAGGAGGCAAGGTCATATTTGTTACACAATACCATCTGTCAGTTGATATCTTCCATTCATCTACATGTGTAACGTCAGGTGAATAATGTAAACATGTTTTTAAACGTCATGCAAACCTTGTCTAATGTTTGCCATGCAACCTATATATTTGGAGACATTAATTCGATTGTTGAGTTAAGCCTTTTTATGAGTATCATACTCTTTTACATCTTAATATAAACGTTCTAAAAACACCTTTGCTGTTAACCGACAGATAAGACATATTCAACACAGAACAAAAATAAAATAAAATAAAATAAAATACCGTTGCGATGACCCCTTGTGTCTGTAAGCAGCTCATGCACAATATTACCTTTGCAACTGTGTAAATGATCGAGATGCAGAGAAACTACCTAAACATTTTTGCCTTTTCTTTTTCTTATCTTGTCGAAAACACTTAATTCATACCTTAAGGGCAGTGATAGTTCTTTCTTCTGACTTTCATAATCACGGATGCGTATTTTGGCATACATTACATCCTCCGATAGAGTGTTATTAATAGTGTTGTTAGAGACTTATAGAGATAGTTTTTAGAGATGTTGTTTCCCAACATTCATTAAAATAAACGTGTTGTAGAGGGCAATATAAATGCCAGTAAAATATGCGTATAACGAGATCACGAGATGATACAAAGACGATCACGAGCTGACAGAATTATGAGTTGTGAGGTATTGGGCACTGATGCTATAACACTTATAGCGACGTGCAGGCATGTATGGACATATGTTTGGACATTTATAGTGCTGGACCGCACTTAGACATGATGGGCACGTCACTAGACTGCAGTATACTGGCTGTTCCATGTTGTAGCCACTTAATGCTGCATACCATTCAGAGTAACGAGGAGTACAGTGGTTTAACATATACTTGTACGACAGGTCGATCAAACAACCGACACACCCTGTATCCACTTGATGGCTTCATGTTGACGGTTTATTGTAGGGGATACATATATAACGTTGTTTTGAATGCTACCTTTGTTTTGTAAGTGTCCCCAAGATGTATCATTTGAGTCCCAAATATCCCTTTAGTAAATATGTAACTGATCGTACATTCTGTCATAGCGTTTGGTTCAAAACTAGTGAGACCCGTGAATGCCCCGGGTTAGCATAGGCCTTCAGCAACCCATGCTTGCCATAAAGGGCGACTCTGCTTGCCGTAAGAGGCGACTAACGGGATCGGATGGTCAGGCTCGCTGACTGGGTGACACATGTCATCGGTTCCCAATTGTGCAGATCGATGCTCATGCTTTTGATCACTGGATTGTCTGGTCCAGACTCGATTATTTACAGACCGCCATCGTATAGCTGGAGTATTGCTGGGTGCGGCGTGAAACTAAACTCACTCATTCAGTCAAAACAGTAAACGGCCATCGCTCAAAAGCCTAAGCTATGTGACTATGATGTGTGAGACATCACATCAACTGGTCCAATGCAGTCTTGTCTCATCGTCTCACCATTGTTGTCTACTACTTGTGTAGGATAATGCCGTTTGCGTTGGTCTTGTGTATTTGTTTCTTATGTTTTGTATAACCATCAAACGAAGATGCTTTTCGTTTGCTTATTTAAATATACATTTTAAAACATGATAAATGATTTTATGACGTTTCTCTTTCCTATTACATCCCTTACACCGTCAAACGTGTTTGTTCCTAAGACGGTAAATTCCGAGTTATCGCCCCTTGCTCAACCTCTCTCAAGCGCTTTGTACTTCTGTCTATGCCAGTTACATCCGAATGTTTTGGGATAAGCATTCGAAATACTAGTAACCGCCGGACCGTAGGCCCAGCGCTGGTTGTTATTATATTGGGCTGGCAGTTTCAGATATGTGCAGGCCCTTGTGGCCTTCAGTAAATTATCTGTCCATTATGTTTCAACCGGAGTGGTTCCCCCTTTTTTCCCTGTTTTAATGTTCGGGAGTCATCATGATCCATCATCTTATGTTTCTGTGTGTGATAGGCCTCACTTGAGTTTGTAGGAACAGTTGAAACTGTGTACAATGTAGTCTATATATGTTGTCTGAATGATCCTGTAAAACAAATCAAACACATGTAATAACACAGAATACAAACATAATTACATGAATATACATTCTAAAATTTCAAAACACAAAACAGAAACCAAAATACATTAAAACCATATTATCATTATAATCGTGTAGCTCACCTGTGAAACTTGTAATTTCACTGAAGATTTTCTTGCAGACACTGTGTGCATCTATTCAGTTGGTGAATACCCATAAGGTACACTATGAATACCATCATGTAATAAAAAAACGTTTGTTGTCTATGGACGTCAATGTCACTTAGGTGTGTTTTTGTGTGTACAGAGTGTTATTGTGTGACTGAATCAGATAATAAGAACAGGAGACTGCTTTATTGTCAAAAAGATAGTGTTTAAACATCTCATGTCTCAGAAATTTCTTGGTGACTGATTTTTTAATACCTTTGGCTGTTTTCTCTTCAATGAGGTTTTTGTCTGTTTGTATCAAAAAAGAGTACATCTTTGCCTTTAACCCACAAAATTCTAAGATTATGTTTCCACTTGCTTCATCTTTCATCTTGCCGGTCACCTTCCTATTCAGATCGGAATAGAGTCCTTTTGGGTCATTGGGTGCATAATTGGAAGTATCAAAGAGATGCAAATTCTGCTTCATGAATGCATAAGGATCAAGTAGGGGTTCTTGAGGAGTGGCATGGACTTGCATAAAAGACTGTCAGTGTCTGTCAAGAGCAAATCTAAATGTTCATGACCATATTGTGCTTGCATGATATTGTAGTGATGGGTTGATCTAAATGTACACTTGTCTTTTCTAATTCAACATCAACCACCTCATCTGAATAAATTTTGACCTGCTTGAAATTGGTTTTTGCTGCCAGTTTTTGAAGTCTAGGTCCTTGTGTTACCAACTGCACTGTTTTGTGTTTACGTTTATTCATACAGAAACGGCCAAACACACACGTGTTCATCAGTTTGTAACGATCTTTGTCACAATTGTCCTTTGCATTTTTTGCGATTTCTCAAGTTGAGCTCCACGTAGGGTTTCAACCATGAACCTTGGGTAAATTTTAAAACTCTGTGTATTTGCGTTAACACTAAACCATGATTCAAATACAACAGTAAGGTTTTGAAATGAACCACATAACGAGAACGATCTTTCAGTGTACAAAAAAGTATTCTACCAGATGATTTCTTTGGAAGTTTCTCCAATGGTCGATTGTGGAAATGAGCCAGCAATTCTTTGTGCTTGACTGATAACTCCTCAAAAGAGATATCATCATGAGGTGGCCATGGGAAAAGCTGCGTGAGCTTTGTGTAAGTGGATACAGCAAATCAATTTCTAAGATATACCCTGTGTCACTCTCTGTATCTATGGTGAACCAGTCTATGGAGTTGAACTCTGCGGGTTCAATGAATTGGTAATTTCCTATAGGGAGAGGTTGCAACATCACTGTGGCATACAACGAATTTACATCAAAGTAGAGAAGAGTGGAGGTGTCTTTTTCTGGATTAAAATCAGGCATGTGTTCATTGTTGCTCTCTGCATATTTTTTCCCAATGACTGGGACCACCACGAATAGAATTTTCAATGCAATTGTAAGTGTCTACATCTGTAAACAGATCAAGTTTGGCACCAGTGATTTTCATCGCAGCATCCAAACAGAAACCAGGCATGGAATAGTAATGGCAAATGTCCAGTCCATAGTCAGTTAAACAACCAGTTCTGAAGGTTTCAATAACATCTGTTACCAACAACACATCTACTGTCACATACAATTTCATGAAGTCGCTCATGGATTGACATTGAAATGTTTGCCATAACTCATGTGCAAAAGCATAGTCATCATCACTGATGTTCTGCTCACTAAGGGAACTGTAAAAGGTTTCTTTAGGAGGCAAGCATGTCTCATTTAATGTTTCCCATGAATCCATATACTCATAAGGAAATGGGAGTTTACGTGTTAGCATGTTAACATGTTGTGGAAATTGTTCTTGCAAATAAACAAAGGAATTCACTCCCTTCATTAACTGATTTTGGGTAAGGCCATCTAAGATACTTTGTAAAAATTTATAGGAATCCAGAAAGACTAATCTACTGTCTACTGTAAAAGACAAAACATGCTCTGTAGTGTGAGGTATGACAGCGTTCTCACGATCCCCAAACGTCTGTGCTACCTCTAACAAAAGGTGAGCATAATAATGTTCCAGATTATGGAACATTACAATAACCCTTTTCTTTAACTGAAAACTGAGATTGCATTTGTTATGCAAGACTTGACGGAACTTTCCTGACAAATGATCATGATCCAATACTTTATCAGATCCTAGCAGCTCACCACATAACCCACAATAAGTTGTATTGGCTATGGTTGTTTTATCTTGATCAGTGAGTTGCATAGGTTTCACAGAATCATAAACAGATTCATGATCTCATCATATTCTTTTAAAATGTTTGCAATGAAGTGTTCTGCTGCGTTTTCACCTCACTACGTTTGAATAGGTTTTGAATATTGCTCATCAGTACATACCACTTTGTAGGCATACCCACAAGGAACAAGAATCAACCAAATGCCTCCACCACCCCCATATGCCACAACTTCATCTGTGTTGTGAACGTTGGCGGCGACGACAGCGTACCATTCTCCTCCATATGTGGTGCAGGAGACGAGTAAGCTGATGGCGCACCAAAACAACACCATCAAGGGCTAACACACCCAACAACGCACCAACCATACCAACTGGAACATAACATGAAAATACATACATAAAATATGTTGATAATATTGTCTTATGTCGATGTTTCTGTGGCTTAGAGAAACTCACTTATGCAGTCTAAGACAACAACAAAAATTGTTGAACCAGTTTGCTATAACCTCCATAGCCCATAAGCATGTACGAGCATGTTAACGCGGTGTGACTGTGCATACACACCAATCGTATTGCCAGGTTGAGCTGGATTTTTGCTATATTACATCTATTTCGTCATCAGGCAGGATGTTATCATAGTCGCCACCATTGATGTAGAACATACAAAGTACTAATCAAACCAACGGCACCATCGTCAGGTGGCGTGGTTCTCTCATTTTATCTCCCAACTATTATTAGCATCGCAGATAGGGAAGTGTACGTACTCAATATATCGGTGTTGTCAAGATCATCATGGTCATCATCATCATCATCACCAGCAGCATCATCAACATCAGCATTGTCGTAAGCATTATAGTCATGATCGTCATGGGTAGGTGGGTCTGTGCAAGGTTGATGAAAAATGAGTATGGAACAAACACGTACAAATGAGAATGATAATGTTGACTCTTTGGAACGTGGGGATTTTAAAAAAATAATATCCCCTGTTGGTATTGGACTGACTCCATTTCTATGATGCTTACGAAATTTTCTATAAACGCAAAAAATAATGCAAGAAATTATTATTAAGCTAGAAATTGTGCCTCAAATTATACCTGTTATTGTGTTGTTTTCAATAGCCGGTGATGTGGTTTGGGCAAGTGGAGAAGAAGTTAATGTAGGAAATGTGGATGTTACAGACGTGGGGGATGACCCTCGTTCGTGTGAATCTGAAGAAGAACGTACGTAAAATACTTACAAATGCACTGGCGACCATTAACATGATATCGCTCTCCACTGACATGTTTTAAACTGGTACAGGTTGCCAGTCCGCCACTAATTTTCTATAAAGAAAAAAGACGATGTATCACTTCTATTCCGCTAATTTCATTAAAGGTATGCAGTGGCATCAAAATAACCAGTAGTGTTCAAATATGGGTACAAACCAACTCTAAAATTAGAGATATTTTTACACGACTCCCTTGTATAAAATACTCAGCCCCCGGGTGAAAGCTACACCAGAAACTTATATCAGTGCATTACATATATAGCAGAAATGGACTTAAATCGGACATGGTTACTGATTTTGATAACTGTTCTTCACAGCGATATAAACTCATGGGCAAAAGAAACTTATCACTTTAAAATTTCCATTTACGCTTCTAAACAAAACTGAACTAGGTAAAACATACTGAGAAAACATTCGCTAAAACACATTTTTAAGCTGAGTAGCAAGCAAAAAACCCGAGATATTGTGATTTTCGTGAAAGCACGAAAAACAGTGAAAAAGGTTTTTTGAGTGTAACCAAAAGTTCTCGTGCACATTGGTTGCATAAATACAGCTGTTCGACAGTGCAATCATGCATTATCAAAAAGCATATCAAAGTTATGCCACGACTGTCATCGGAGCAACGCAATAGGGCCATCGGTATGGCCCATATGGGGGCGTCACAACGTCAGATTGCCAGAACATTCCACTGCAGCCAGGCAACAATCAGCAACCTCCTGAGACGTTTTCAGCAGACAGGTCAGACCACTGACCGTCCAAGATCAGGTAGACCAAGGGTTACGACGCCCGCCGAAGACCGCCATATCCGTACGATACACCTACGGAACAGATTCGTCACAGCGACGTCAACGGCGACCACAGCCTTGGGACACCGCATCAGCAGACGAACCGTACTAAGACGTCTCCGTGCTGCTGGTATCAGAGCTCGCCGTCCATTCCGTGGAATGCCCTTGACCCGCCAACATTGTCAACGTCGGCTGCAGTGGGCACGAACAGTACGTCGGTGGCAGCGACGTGACTGGCAGAGAGTGCTCTTCACTGATGAAAGTCGTTTCAACTTGTACAGAAATGATGGCCGAGCCCGTGTATACCGACGTAGAGGTGAGCGATTGGCGAGGAACTGCATTCAAGAGGTGCACCCATTTGGAGGAGGTGGTATCATGGTGTGGGGTGGGATTTGTGCTGATCAGAGGACACAGCTTGTCATCCTGCATGGAAATCTGACAGCCCAAAGGTATAGGGACGAAGTCTTGAGGCCAGTTGTTTTGCCCTTTGTGCGTCAACAGCCAAGAGGTGTTCTTTTGCAACAGGACAATGCACGTCCGCATACTGCCAGAATCGTTGAAGATTACCTCAACAACGCCAACATCAACGTTTTGCCCTGGCCAGCACGTTCCCCAGACATGAATCCCATTGAACACCTCTGGGATCATCTCGACAGACAGCTAAGACAACGACAGCAACCACCAGCAAATCGCCAACAATTGGAGCAAGTTCTCTTGGAACTGTGGCAGAGGATTCCTCCTGACGTCATCAGGCGTTTGACGACATCAATGCGGAGACGTGTACTAGCGTGCATTGATTCAAGGGGTGGACACACTAGGTACTGAGTGCTCAGACACTTCCAAGATTCAGTTTTCCACACACTCTGTGAATGCAATCCTCTGTGTAAACTTTCACGTCCACCCCATGTGTCATCTACCTCACTTCCTGCATGCATGAACATTGACAGGGCATCAACAAATACAGTTTTTGCTGTGTAAATGGCTTATCTTTCTTATATAAACATTCTTTCTGACATTTTTTTGTTTTTGTCGTTTTTAACACAAATAATGTCGGGTGATAAGTTTCTTTTGCCCATGAGTTTATATGCATCACAAACGTGATGGACAAATACAGTTATTAACCAATGAGATTGCTAACACGTACGCAATTTATGGTCATGTGAAACATGTGCAGGTCTTGACCAAAGATCAAAGGTGGGAAAAAAATGACAGCTCACTTCAAAGACAGCCCAGCATGCCCTACCCCCTTCCCACCTGATACTGTGTGTGCAAACACGTGTGAGAAAGGTAGCATGTTACACTTTGTATTGTTTTAAGACTGACAGGAAACTTAAGCACAACATTAATTCGGTATATGATATGAAACATAGCTTCCCTAAGGTGACCCTATCACATACATGTCACTAATGTCGAGAAACAATGGCGTGATTATCTGATATGCTGACCTAGCAATTCACCACGATCACCAAGATTAAATTCAATTTCACAAGGCAAAAATGCACAGAAAGCAAGTTTTGTTGACAATGAAAAGGGAAATGTTTGTTTTTCAAACAATTTAATTTGATCGAATAGAGTCGAAATAGCGTTTTTTAAGTCAATGAATTTGAGATGGGGTCAACGAACCGCCTGAAAGTTTAAATCCGCCAGCAGATGAGACTGATAGTGAAGCAAACAATGCAAACATTGGTGTTTTATATTTACCCACACCCCGTGAAAACTGGTTTTGAATACAATTTAATCCAATAATAATATACGGCGGGGACATCTGAAAATAAGGCTTCACACATTGTGCCTAAGTGGGGAACCGACTTCAAACTTCAATAGAAATTGCAAGTCACGGTAACTGCTTAATATATATTTGTACAGTGTCAACTTGGTACAGCCAACGATGCGGTTCTAGCGATATTGCAAGTTATTACGGAAGAGCTGAAGGGACATGAGTATGAGAATTTTTTTAATATATATTTCGTGCGCACGAGATACTAAAATGTGCGCACGATATAATATAGCGTGCGCACGATATACCAAAGCGTGCGCACGTTATACGAAAACGTGCGCACGATATAATATAGCGTGCGCACGATATACCAAAGCGTGCGCACGATATGATAAAGCGTGCGCACGATATAATAAAGCGTGCGCACTATATAACATAGCGTGCGCACAAAATGAAAGGAGACACGTATTTTTAAATGTTAAATCGTGCGCACGAGATACTATAGCGTGCGCACGGTATAGTATAGTGTGCGCACGATTTAACAAAACGTGCGCACGATTTAACAAAGCGAATCTAAACTCATCTATTTTAGCTAATACTCAATATAACGGCCTTGACGTTCTGTTTTATGCATTTTAGAGACACCTTGATATTCTGAAGATTGACATAGAAACAAGCGAATGGCCGGCGGTGAAAGACATTGTAGCATCTGGACTCTTCTCCAAAATACGACAGTTTGCTGTGGAGTGGCATTTATTTCCGACATATCCGAACAAATCTGAATACATGGGGTTTTATGCAGATGTCATGGCCATGAAGAAACAAGGATTAAGGACATTCAGATCTTCTTTCCATACAAAAAAGTACACAGAAAAGACGTTCCGTTTCCAGGCAGATGTTAACTATGTTAATACATTGTATAAAGGTACTTAAAGGTCACATGCAACCAAAAAATCAAACATTATTAAAACACAAATATAAGTTTTTTTAAAAACAAACATATAAAAACAAAATTATAAGCGTACAATCTCGATTCAAAAGTGCAATATTTTGTACTTGGGCTTACTTCCCTCGAAACGAATCCCTCTGGAGACAGTCATGGCAAGTGGATGTGCACTCAAGTGTAACGACGGCTTCGGATTGGCTGGTTCATTTGTTGATACGCTGAGGGCTCATTGTGTGTACAGAAAGGGGATTTTAGAAGTATGGCAAGTCATAAGAAAGTAAAATTCTTTATGGATAACAACTTCTTTTATTGTACTTGATGCGTCGTTTCAGTATGGATTCATATACCGTTGTCACACAAAATCATATACACTAAAAGAAGTTGTTATCCATATAGAATGTATGTAGAGCTGTGAATTTGCGTTCAATCTAATCAAAAATCATCTCAGTACAGATGGTGAACTACTGCTTGGGTGGAAACTGTCAAAGCAGGATTTGAAACTGACAAGAGTTTGTACCAGTTTCCCTTAGATCCAGTCATCCGAGAAAAATGGATGTAGTTTGTTTGCAACCCACAGACATAAAAAAAACGTGTTATGTGTACAAGTATCACACGTGCCTAATTACATAATGTGGCAGCGACAGAACTCGGGTGTACGTGTCATAAATCATTCTTTTTTTGTTAATGACGCATACCTTGATAGGTGTTAAGTTCGAATTGCACGTGGTCAATGATTGACGCTGTGTATTGCATATTGTCTTTGGCAGACAGGCAGGCAGACATGTATGTGTCAATAAGCCAGACATTGAGCTTTCTCTGTGACGGAGGTTGCTTACCACAATCAACAATTTCTTGGGTTTTTTTATGTAAGGGGTAGATTATTTGCTTGTTGGTGTACACAACCATGATTAGACTATTGCTCACGACCTCATACTCCGGGCATGCATACAGTTTCAAGCTCCGCGAACCTATTCATAGCGCAGCACAGTTGTTGATGTTAAACACCCTACCACCACCGATAACAACATCACCTCCGCGAGGAGCCGAAGGAAAAAGCGAAGATACACTCCTCACACAACCGTTCTGCAACGGTGGTTTCACTACTGACCTCCTGACCGTGTTAACTTGATTAGCACCGATGTGTGTATAGATGTCTCCTCTAGTGCGTTGGATGTTTGCTACATGTAATTAGCACTGATGTGTGTATATACTGTAGTATATATGTCTCTCCTCTTAGCGTTGGTGTTGGTGTATATGTTTCTCTCTCTGTAGTAACTGTGTATTAGTATGTAATGTATCGTGTATAGCGTTGTGTATATGTCTCCTCGCGTTGGTTTGTTGTGTAATACTATGTAAGTTGTTCTAGCTAACTCATATTAACCGTCCGTTGGTTGTTTACTACATGCATTAGCCCTTGATGTGTGTGTAACCCCTAATGCCATTAGGTATATACATACACACACACACCCTACACACACACACACACACACACACACACACACACACACACACACACACACACACACACACACACATATATATATATACACACACACACACATCTGAAACCAGCATTAGGGGGACCGTATGTAAAAACCAGCATTAGGGGGACCATGTGTATATTCTGTTATAAAATAACTTTTCTTGACTTTAATGGTGTATTTTTACCCGAAATCATCTTAATAAACTTTAAGGAAAAGATGATGCAAAAAACACATAACATAAAAAATATACATGTTTTTCGGTCTCCTTAATTTTCATACATACAGAACCAGCATTAGGGAGACCGGAATATATATCTGGAACCAGCATTAGGGAGACCGTATGTAAAAACCAGCATTAGGCAGACAAGATTTTATATATGTTTAAAAACAAGCATTAGGGGCACCAAATGGTATATATACACACATTTAAAAGCAAGCATTGGGGGGGACGAGATGATATATAGTAGTATATCTCAAAATAGCATTAGGGAGACCACGTGTATATTCTGTTATAAAACAATTTTTACTGATTTTAATGATTTATTGTAACTCTAAATCATCTCAACAAAAACGATGATGCGAAAAAAAATCATAAAATAAAGCATATACGTGTTTTTCGGTCTTCTTAATTCTCATATATACAGAACCAGCATTAGGGAGACCGGAATATATATCTGGAACCAGCATTAGGGAGACCAGATTTTATATATGTTTAAAAACAAGCATTGGGGGCACCAAATGGTATATATACACACATTTAAAAACATGCATTAGTCGGACGAGATGATATATAGTAGTATATCTAAAAATGGCATTAGGGAGACCACGTGTATATTCTGTTATAAAACAACTTTTACTGACTTTAATGATTTATTGTAACTCTAAACCATCTCAACAAAAACGATGATGCGAAAAAAAATCATAAAATAAAGCATATACGTGTTTTTCGGTCTCCTTAATTCTCATATATACAGAACCAGCATTAGGGAGACCGGAATATATATCTGGAACCAGCATTAGGGAGACCGTATGTAAAAACAAGTATCAGGGTGACCAAATAGTATATATATACACACATTTCTTTTAAAAAAGGTCTGTTGGGACCAGACGGTATATTAATATTTAAAAAAAACAACAGATGGTATATATATGTATATATATATATATATATATATTTAAAAACCAACTTTTGGGGTCCAAACAGTAAACATATTTAAAAAACAGCACTTGGGGTACCAGATGGTAGATATTTTTGTAATACCCAGAGCTAGGAGCACTAGAGAGTAAATTTTATTCAAAACCAGCATTTGGGGGACAGAGGGTAGATACCCTTTTAAAACCCAGTATTAGGATGACCACATGGTATATATATTTTTTAAAAAATATAAGGGAGTGCAGATGGTAGATATATTTAAAAACCCGCATTAGGGAGACCAGATGGTATTATGTTTAAAGACCAGCATTGGGGGAACCAGATGATACAATTACGAACTGATTACCACGGCCGGACAATTCAACTGAGATAGCGTTTTGTAACGGCGACCTTAAAGTTAGTGAAGGTACATGGACAACGCTTAAGTTGACATAACCTAAGTTGTCATTTGACAAGAGCCAGACAAGCGGCAGATGCGTGATTGGCGACTTGTGAAATTCACCCACAAGAGCCGGTTTTAATTTCACGGTAATGACAGCCGGATTGGTGCTCGCAGACGAGTAGGTAAACGCTTGGTGCCTGACTGCGTTCATCAAGCCTGACCATTTGGAGCCTATAGCACAATGGTGTGGAGTGAGCTCTGCGCGATCTAAAACAAGATTGAATGCTCGAAGATATATGTATAAAGTTTTGTGCCGAGCTGTGTTGCCATTAAGTTTATCCAGCAACAATCATGTAGCATTGTCTACCAACATGATACAGCAAGGCTAACAGACGACTTTCAGCATAAGGCTATTGTTATGTTGCCGTGGCCATCATGTTCTCCCGACGTGAATCCGACAGAATACTAATGGGACTATCTAGATCGACGAATCAGAAAACCATCACCTGCATCTGTCAACGCTTAGCTATATAAGATATACTGAGTACTGATCGTTTAATAATGAGCTGTATTGGCTCAGTTGTATACAACATGTTTAACAATTTTGTACATTGTTCGTTCACTATGAGAATAAAGTGCTTGTCTTATTGGTTCAACATTGTTTGTGTTTGTTGCAACAAGTATTCAGCGGTCCCAGCGTCAGAACACCATTGCCTGTTTTGGTAAGGGGAGCTAAAATGATATGAGAACCATATACCACTATATGTGACAGTATATTAATACGAGGTTTGGATAAGTCCGTTTTACTGCCCTGAGTTTGCGTTGTTTGTGAACTGCAAACATCGAAGTGTAAGCCATGTCCGTATAGTTGGCTACTGATCCGAAGTACTCTTCAAGCATCCTGTAAAACCCCATGTATGATGGAGTCCGTGTATCGGGCATGGTTCTATGAGTACGTGTCCTCCATTCCTTTGGTACGTGTACCAGTTTGGTACATACCAAGTATTCCAACATTATCTGTTAACTGCATGGGTCCATATATCGAGTGGTTCCCTGGAAATTGTGGCACTGTCTGAGCTCACTTCAGACCTGTTCCGGTCGTAGAGACGAAGGCTTTGTTCGGCCGGTTAGTGGTTGTAGATAGGTTTTCAGACCTGCCAACTCTCACGCCTTTGGCTTGAGACTCACGTTTTTTAAGCATTTGTCACGCTCTCACGACAGACATTGATAATCTCATGCTTTTTAAAAAAAATATATATAACGTAAATTAATCAAAGCCACTTTTTCACTCATTTTAAATCACTTATAGGGTGTTAAAAACACTACTTTCTTCAGCTTCAGGGGGGCTTCGCCTCCCTGACCCCCGACCAGGTCTCCGCCCTGGACCCGGCCGCGGCCTGCAGCCCCTGGACCCCAGCTTCTGAAGCGTTTTTTCTTTGTGGGGGTTGGAAGCTCTGGGTCTTTCATGTCCAAATATATATCCAGCAGCGTGTTGATGTGACAAGCACGTGATTTCCGGATGTGACGTAGGCAGTCATCCTTTCTAAAATATCCGTAGACACACGCAAACGTGCCTGATGTTGTGTATCAAATCAAAGTGTCCTTGTAAAGTGTGAAACACTTGTAGTACAATATGCCATATCCAGACATGCCGGTGGCTTTCTGATGCGACATAGGTTGATGACGTCATAGTGTTATGACATGGTAATAAATGAGTACGGGGGTACCCCGACGGTCGACTAAAATGTAGCTTAACGTATCAAAAGAGATAACTGGACCAAAACTGCATACATCAGCTAAAACATTTGTCAGTAAGACCTTGCGGTGGGAACGTGAGTGTTCTTATTCAGAACACGAATATCTTCAGCTCCAGTTTGTGAGAGCACAGTTATACATTACCCATTTGTCTAGACAGGCTCCGTTTCTCTAGTATTCGGCAGTGAATTTGAAACTTGAGTGTGACTCATTCAAGTATTTTATGAATGTTCCTAGGCGTTTTTTCCCTTCTGTCAAAACTTACTTCGTCAAGAGTAATCGTGCGACAGCTTGAAGATCATTCGCATATTTACAGCATATATAACAGGAAGTGACGCACACGGCAGCAAATTGCAAAGTATGTTTCAAGGCTGTAAAATAATATTTTTAATATTTTGTTACGTTATTGTTACCCTTTATCCAAATGAATCGAAGTTTCTGATTCTTTGGTTAAAAAACATGTTAACAGTGTTACTAATGTGAATGAAAGTTCTTGATAATTTTTTGTAAAGAAACTATTTCGATTGTTTACTTGTCTTAGTAAACGTTTAACAGTGTCATTTGCTTGTACTGTGTGCTACAGAAAAGAAAATAGCAATACCGCGATAGTAGCTAGAGAGTTGCTTCAGCTTTAATCGGTATTGCCGCAGTCATGTTGAATGAATTGTGATTATGTGGAACATTGTTTGACAGAAATGAAGATTAAACATCAGTCAATTGAAAATATGTATAAAATGTCAAATGTCAGTAGTCCTTCCCGATGGCGACATTAACTACCGCGATAATAGAGTCCCATGATATTTTTTGGGAGCAAATAGAGAAACAATGTCTTTTAGCGGCATTTAGAAGTTGTTATAGTGAGTGAGTTAATATTTAACGTCACATCGGCAATATCTCAGCCATATCGTGACGACAACATTCAACAATGAAAAAGAGCATATAAACATTGTAAAAACCCGTCAACGAAGGACAGTAAAACAACTAGAATATCACAATTCAATTAAAACTAGCATGGAAAGTTAAAACTAATAGCACTATTTAGACAATACAATATAAAAACAGACTATAGATCGCCAACAACAGAAGAACAGAAGGTAGATCACCACTCTAGGAACCATGGGGACTTACAGTACCTTTGCTACCTACATGGACCCTAGTTGGATTTACACCATCCCTTCAGCTGCTGGAGATTGTACGAAGAGTTAGCCGAAATTAAAATCACATGAATACTACGATTAAAATCCTGGTAGACTTAAATTTACTGTAAATGTTTGTGGACTTACGTACCCTCTCAGGAGGACAATAATTTTACAATACTTCAACCCCCTTTGAGGGCACAGCCACCAACAATTCAAGTTACTAATTCAAACTACCAATCATTGAAATACATCTATTTACACCACATAACATTCAAAATTCCACCAACATATCAATTTCGTTTAAAAAAACCCAATGATTAAATGACAACTAACAAAAATTATCCCTTGTGATGGAGAATTCAACACAGTCAAGCAGAATATGCTTGAGCGTGACTATGTCATCACAAGGGATACAAAACGAAGGATCCTCACCTTTCAAAAGGTACACATGAGTATATCTAGTGTGACCAATATGACATCGTCGTAAAATAACCTCTTCAGATCTGTACTGACAACCCAAGTGGGTATAACCAATGTAAGGTTTTATCTCATGTAATTTGTTGATACCCACTTGGGTGTCCCACGTCTTTTGCATCAGATCACGGATATAAGATCTAATGGTGGCTTTGTAATCACTATAAGGAACAAGAAGTGGTGTCACTGATTTGTTGAGTGCTACTTTAGCAGCAAGGTCAGCCAATGTGTTACCAGAAATGCCTACATGGCTGGGTAACCAACAGAAGACGATGTCGTATTGGCCAGTAGCAAGATCATTATACAATTCAATAATTTCTATTAAAAGTGGATGTTTGCAAGAAATATTTGTAATAGCCTGAAGGCAAGAAAGAGAATCGGAATACATTATATATTGTTTACGTTTAGGGTGTCTTTGAATATATTTGAGAGCTGTTAATATGGCATTAGCTTCTGCTGTTAAAATAGAACTATTATCTGGTAATCTAGAAGATATTGTTCTGGATCCAATGACAGTGACACAAGCCACTGCGCCACCGTCCTTGGACCCATCTGTAAATAAGGGTTTGTAATTGCTATATTTATGTTTTAATTGATGATATTCTTGTTTATGTTGTAAGTCATTTGTTTCTGATTTTAATGACGATGTTAATGTTAGGTCAACTTGTGGCCTAACCAATTGCCAAGGAGGAGAAGAAAGAAGACGGGAAGGCGATATACTTTCCAGCTCAATACCGGCAGAAGAAAGAAAGGGTTTAAATTCTGTGCCCAAGAGGTGGAACAAGAGAAGACGTTTTGTTATACAAATCCTCATAAAGGGGATTGAAAACACAGTTATAGGCAGGGTTAGATTCATTAGAATATAATTTAGTAATGTATAGTAAAGACAATTTTATACGACGTTGAATAAGAGATGGTTCATCGGCCTCAACGTAGAGACTATCAATAGGTGAAGTTCTGAAAGACCCAAAACAAAGTCGTAAGCCTTGATGGTGGACAGAATCAAGAAGTTTAAGGTTGCTTTTGCAGGCTCCACCATATACGATGGAGCCATAATCGAGTTTCGAAAGTACGAGTGATCGATATAGGTGTAAGAGGGTTGCTTGATCCCCTCCCCACTTGAGTTGGAAACAACTTTCAACAAGTCAAGAGCCTTCAGGCATTTAGTTTTAAGGGACTTAATATGAGGCAGAAATGTTAAATGGGAGTCAAACATTAGGCCCAAGAACTTGGCCTCCTTTACAACTTTGATGGGAGTGCCATCTAGAGATAGTTCAGGGTCCTTATGTGGTTTACATTTTCTGCAGAAATGTATACAATTAGTTTTGGATTTAGAAAATTTAAAGCCGTTTTCAAGACACCATTTATTTATTTTGTTTAAACAAAGCTGCAGTTGCCGTTCAATAGTATGCATATTTTTCGAAAGTACGAGTGATCGATATAGGTGTAAGAGGGTTGCTTGATCCCCTCCCCACTTGAGTTGGAAACAACTTTCAACAAGTCAAGAGCCTTCAGGCATTTAGTTTTAAGGGACTTAATATGAGGCAGAAATGTTAAATGGGAGTCAAACATTAGGCCCAAGAACTTGGCCTCCTTTACAACTTTGATGGGAGTGCCATCTAGAGATAGTTCAGGGTCCTTATGTGGTTTACATTTTCTGCAGAAATGTATACAATTAGTTTTGGATTTAGAAAATTTAAAGCCGTTTTCAAGACACCATTTATTTATTTTGTTTAAACAAAGCTGCAGTTGCCGTTCAATAGTATGCATATTTTTCCCAAATATTTAAATCGTCCACAAATAACGATCCATCAATTGAATCGTTTAAAACTTTTGATAAACTATTTATCTTGATGCTAAAAAGAGTGACAGACAGAATACTGCCTTGTGGAACACCCTGATCCTGATTGTAATGATCAGACAGGGTAGAACCCACTCGAACTTGAAACTGTCTGTTATTTAAAAAGTTGGCAATGAATTGAGGCAAACGACCTCGCAAGCCGAAGTCATATAAGTCTTTTAAAATACCATATTTCCAGGTTGTGTCATACGCTTTTTCGAGATCAAAAAAGATAGACACAGCATGTTGTTTATTAATTAGTGCATTTTTAACAAATGATTCTAAACGCACTAAGTGATCGACAGTACTTCTGTTTTTACGGAAACCACACTGTATATCAGTTTCCAAGTACCAAACAAGTCGATTATTTATCATGCGTTCCATGGTCTTGCAAACACAGCTAGTTAACGAAATCGGCCGATAATTGGATGGATCGGTATGATCACGTCCAGGTTTAGGTATTGGTACTACTATGGCGTCACGCCATGATGAAGGAAAGTTACCCGATGTCCAAATATCATCAAAAATATTTAGGAGAGTTTCTAGGCAGGATTCTGATAAGTGCTTCAGTAGTTGATAATGTATGTTATCAGCTCCTGTAGCAGTATCATGAGCTTGATCAAGAGCAGTATGGAGCTCATGAATAGAAAAAGTTTCATTATAGTCTTCCCCATTATCTGAGTTGAAATTAATAGTTTTCTTTTCTTGTTGTTTTTGATACTGCTGGAATTTAGGTAAATAATTAGAAGAGGAAGAGTGTTTAGCAAGGATTTCAACCCGTTTATTTGCGATATCTGATTTATCGGTAAGTACTTGATCTCCATGTTTAAGATGATTGACACTAGATTTAGTACCCTTACCTTTAATTTTCTGGACCATATTCCATACCTTGGACATAGGTGTCCGAGAATATATTTTAGATACATAATTTTGCCAAGATTCGCGTTTGTTGTGTTTAAAAGTACGCCGTGCTTTAGCATTTAAAATTTTGAATTTATTTAAATTATGCACCATGGGATGGCGACGGACATAATGTTCTGCATTTTTTCCCTGCCTTCCTAGCTTGTTTGTATTCATCGCTTTACAATGGTTTTCGAATATGTGGAACTGCAGAGGAATTTGGTATACACTCATCAACCATAGAAATCAATTCATCAGAAAAGCATTTAATAGCATCAGGAACGTCAATAAAACGTTCAGATTTAAGTTTTTCAGCACACAGTGTTTCATATAAAGCCCAGTTAGCCTTTTTAAAATTTCGTCTTGAAGATGGAGGAACATCGGATGGAGTTACAGCTTTTAATACAGTAGGAAAATGGTCACTTCCACACAGGTCATCGTGGACTGACCATTCAAATTCATTTAGTAGTTCTGAATTTGTCAATGACAAGTCAAGAGCAGAATAGGTCCCCGTACCAGGGTGTAAATACGTGTTGGAACCATCATTATAAATACATAAATCATTATCAGAACAAAAGTCCTCCAACAATTTACCTTTAGTGCTTGTAGTTACACTACCCCAGAGTGGGTTGTGCCCATTTAAAGCTCCCATTATAATACAGGGCTTCGGGAGCTGATCATGTAGAGCTTGAAGATCGGTTTTGGCAAACGCCAGAGACGGTGAAATATAAAGAGAACACAATGTAAACGCTACATGTAAAGTAATTCTCACTGCAACAGCCTGCAAATTAGTAATAAGTGGAACAGGGCTTGGAATAACGTTTTGTCTGACTAGAATGGATGATCCGCCAGTGGCCCTATTACCCGTAGGTGAAAAACAATGCTATGAATTAAAATGACGAAGGTCAAATGTATCTGCTTGTTTTAAATATGTCTCTTGGAGACATAACGCTGAAGGTGTAAAATCTTGGACTAATAGCTGTAGTTCATGTAAATTAGTCCTCAATCCTCTGCAATTCCTCTGTAGAATATTATTGGAATAAACTATCTTTTTGGTGGGTTAATAGGGGATCTACCCCTTACCTTTTTTCGAGGGCGACAAACTATGTGCCCTGGGATGGAAGTTTTCTGACACTTCCATGGCCTCAAGCGATCCGTATTTATTGAATAATTTTACAGGATTTTCTGAACCCTTCTGAGGTCTGCCACTCTTTTTTGAAGATTCTGTTCTTAAGTCAGTTTTACTTTGAACAATATTCTTCGAGCTTGTTTTTGATCGTGATTTGTGAGTTTCTTGAGACAAAGATTGTTCTCCAGATACAGATGAAGTCTGACTACAGGACTGTGAACCGGCTTTAAATACCACCTGAGTGTTGACGGAAGATGTCAAGGTTTGCGTAGACTGTTCGGGTGCAACAAACTGAGCATTGTTTGCTTAAACCCACGTCAAATCTGTCTGGCAATGTGTTGACGAGGTAGTTACTTTTGAGGTATATTCAGGAGTTCTGACAACGGATGCAAATGATTCAGTATGTGCTGCAGATTCCACAAGTTTTTTGGCGTCAGAAAAGCTGACGTTCTGGGTGAATTTAATTTTATTGATTTCCATTTGTTTTTTTCCAGACTGGACACTCTTTGGCGAAAGACGAATGATTTCCCGAACAATCTGTACACTTTTTATGGTCACTGTTACAGTCTTCTGTGACATGAGTATTCTCACTACAGTGGGCGCATGTTATGGGCTTGGTACAAGTGTTAACACCGTGCCCATACCTTTGACATCTAAAACATCTCAAAGGATTTGGGATGTATACGTCAACTGAAATACTACAGTAACCTGCTTTAACGGACTTTGGAGGATTTGGCGATGAGAAGGAGAACAGATAAGTATTTGTTTGGACCGTTTCATTGTTTCTACGGATCGTGAATCTTTTAACACAAATCACTCTCTGATCTTTCATCTCAGAAGCAATATCCAACTCTGACATATCAGAAAACAATCCATCTCTGTCTCTGATTATGCCTTTACTGGTATTCAGAGTCCTGTGGGCAGTGATAGAGACGGGAATTCCAACAAATACTTCTGCTGACATGAGGTTCTTTGCTTGCTGTTTTCTGCTGCATTCAACCAACAGAGAGCCTGAACGCAAGCGTCTAACGTTTTTAACCTCACCTGCAATGCCATGTATACCCTTGGAAATGGCAAAAGGGTTAAGTTTCAGTGGCGTCTTGTCTACAGTTTCTAAAACTAAACATCGTGGCCAATAGTCGATTGAGTTGGAAGGTCGTTGGTCGTCATCATCGTTGTCAAGTTGACGTTTATTTCGTTTTGGGGGGAGTTGGTATTCCATAGGTAGTATATATGTTTCATCATCCGAGCTCCCCACCCACCATGGAGTATCACAAAGGACAATGCTAAACACAAGCGGGTCTCCAACTTGCAGCACCAAGGATAATCAGATGATATACTCCAGAAGAAAAACCAAAAGATTAATTCTTCCACCAGATTGGCCCATGAGCCACCGCTTTCTGGGCATAAGACTCATGTAAACAAAATTCAAGTCAAATAATATTCTGAACAAAGGGTGCCAAGACTAAAGTTTAAACAATTCCAAATCAAATTTTGTGCAATTACATATTATCTATGCACAGGGCTTGGCATGACCCGCCGATTGGTTGAACCGGGCCCATTCAACCACCCGTCTAGGTGAAGTCATGGCCAAAGTGGTGTATTGGGCATTAGGAACACTGGTCCTGCTCCCATGCCCTCAACCACCAGGATCCCCTCCTCCACCGACACATGGCCGCAACCCACGGCAAACGGGTTGGTGGACCAAATATCCCCCCGGGTCCACTACGGGGGTGTTGGCGAGCTCTTGGCGTTACCCAGCACCCACCACGAGAAGGTGGCTCGCCACGGGTGCCAGAAGTTGTTATATATGACCAAGATCTTTTGTGGATAAATCTTCTTTAATAATTTTTGACACACAACGGTTTGGGGTTATTTCAGACCCCTTCATGAGGTGAACTCATGTATATAGAAATATAGAAGCGGCCAACAGAGCGATTGTTCGGAAGAAGACCCACAAGAATGCTGGCAACATGAAGTTGAAAACGGATTCGAGGTTCCAATCCCAAATTTGATTTTTTGGGGTTAACATTTGGGATTCGAATCCCCAATCTGATTTTTTGTGCGTGTGTTTTGAAACGGATTCAGAATGGGGATTCAAGTTCCGAATCTGGATTATTTGTTCACATTCCGGATTCGAGTCCTGAATTTGAATTTTCTGTTTAGAATCGGATTCGGGCTGGGCATTGGGGGTTCTTCTTCTTAAATGTAGCTTCATAGTCTGGGTATGGAATCAGAAGTGGTGTCACAGATTCGTCGAGTGCTACCTTGGCAGCAAGATCGGCCATTGTGTTCCCAGAAATGTCCACGTGGCTTCATACCGAAACATAAGTCTCATTAACCTATTCAGACATTGGCCTACTTTTCAGCCGATCCGAATTGTCTCGTGTGAAAATGAAAATTGACACCACAAACAGCTCTGGTTAAACCGAATTCCAATTCCTTGTTTCATAAGGAAATGGTATTTACAAGAGAGTTTTAATATATACCTTATGTCGAGGTGTTGGCAGCATACCTTAACTATGGAATCACAAACTGCCCCTGTTTGATAAGATCGTAAAATGATTCACAATGCACCTGGCTCACTGGTTAAAACTGTTATGTGTTCTTTATGCTTATGTAGTGTAGTTCTGTGAGTGAGTGAGTGAGTGAGTGAGTGAGTGAGTTAATATTTAACGTCACATCGGCAATATCTCAGCCATATTGTGACGAGAACATTTAACAAAGAAAAGGATTATATGTATATTATAAAATCTGTCGGCGAAGGACAGTAAAACAACTAGAATATCACAATTTAAATTAAAACTAGCGTGGAAAGATAAAACTAATATCACTATTCGGACAATACAACATAAAATCCGGCTATAGATTGCCAACAACTAAAGGTAGATCACCATACTAGGGACAATGGGGACTTACAGTACGTTTGCTACCTGCATGGGCCCTAGTTGGATTTACATCCTCCCCTCAGCTGTTAGTAATTTAGTCCCATCTAGCCAAATATTAAAAATACACATATACTACGATTAAAAACAGTGGAAGTTTAAACGTACAGGAAATGTGTAGGGGCTTACGTACCCTCTCAAGAGGACAATAATTTTACGGTACTTTAACCCCCTTTGAGGGTACAGCCACTAACAATTCAAGTTACTAATCTAAACTACCATGAATTAAAATGCAGCTATCTACAGAACATAATAATCAAAATTCAGTAATGAAATCAATTTCTTTTAAAAAGCCAAGAATTAAATGAGAACTTACGGTGTTAAAAAGGTCCTTAATTTTTTTTACATTGAAATATTTGTCCCTTATGATGGAGAATTCAACACAGTCAAGCAGGATATGCTTGACCGTGGTTCTCTCATCACAAGGGATGCAAAACGGAGGATCCTCACCTTTCAATGGGTATGAATGAGTATATCTAGTATGGCCAATACGACATCGTCTTAACATAACCTCTTCAAATCTGGACTGACAACCCAAGTGGGTGTAACCAATATACGGTTTTACTTCATGCAATTTATTTATACCTACTTGGGTGTCCCACTTCTTCTGCATCAGGTCACGGATGTAGGTTCTAATGCTTGCTTTGTAATCAGAGTATGGAAGAAGAAGTGGTGTCAGATTTGTTGAGTGCTGCTTTTGCAGCAAGATCAGCCATCACATTCCCAGAAATACCTACGTGACTGGGTAACCAACAAAAGAGTGAGTGAGTGAGTTAATATTTAACGTCACGTCGGCAATATTGCAGCCATATCGTGACGAGAACATACATGACAAAAAAGAATATATATCGATATTATGAAGACCCTGTCTACGAAGGACAGTAAAACCGATAGACTATCACAGTTAGTTTTAAAACTAGCGTAGAAACTTAAAAAAAAAATGATAGTATCACTATTTGGACAGTACAACGTAAAAACAGGCTATAGATCGCCAACAACAGAGGGTAGATCACCATACCAGGGTCCATGGGGACTTACAGTACCTCAGCTACCTGCATGTTCCCTGGCTGGATTTACATCATCCCCTCAGCTGTTGGCGACTGTATGCAAGATTAGCCACAAAATAAAATGACACATATTCTACGATTAAAAAAGTGGAAGATTAAATCTGACTTAAACCGTTTTGGGACTTACGTACCCTCTCAGGAGAACAATAATTTTACGGTACTTCAACCCCCTTTGAGGATACAGCCACTAACAATCTTAGCTGCTAATTCAACTTCCAATCATAAAATACTTATTTATTTACATGTCAGTCAATAAATTCAATTCTTTTAAAAATGCAATAATTAAATGAGAACGTACGTTACTAAAAAGGTCCTTCATAGTTCTTGATTTAAAATAATTGTCCCTTGTGATGGAATATTCAACACAGTCAAGCAAGATATGCTTGACCGTGATGATTTCATCACAAGGGATGCAGAACGGAGGATCCTCACCTTTCAAAAGATATCCATGCGTGTACCTAGTGTGGCCAATACGACATCGTCGTATAATGACCTCTTCAAATCTGGATTGACAACCCAAGTAGGTGTAACCAACAAATGGTTTTATTGCATGTAATTTATTGATACCTACTTGGGGGTCCCACTTCTTCTGCATCAGATCACGGATGTAAGATCTAATGGTAGCTTTATAATCAGTATAGGGAGTATGAAGTGGTGTAACAGATTTGTGTAGCGCTGCCTTAGCAGCAAGGTCAGCCAAAGTATTACAACATGGCTGGGTAACCAACAAAAGACGATGTCGTATTGGCCAGTAACAAGAGTATTATACAGTTCAATAATTTCAATCAAAAGTGGATGTTTACAAGAAATATTTTTGATAGCCTGAAGGCAAGAAAGAGAGTCGGAATATATTACACATTGTTTACGTTTACGGTGTCTTTGAATATATTTAAGAGCTGTTAGTATGGCATTAGCTTCTGCTGTAAAAATAGAACTATTGTCTGGTAATCTAGAAGATATTGTTCTGGATCCAATGGCAGTAGCACAAGCAACTGCGCCACCTGTAGTTCTGTGACGCACAATGAGGTTAGTGTAATATCTCTAAGTTATCTAGCGGCAGAGCCTCGTTTTGAGATTTCCACGATTTCCAGGTTTCCGTTTGTCAGAGCAGGCTGAACGACAAAGCACGCTGTAGGATTGGAAGGATTAGAAGGAGCTTAGTGTTGCAATATACAAGTGCGTAGACTTATCAAATCATACTGATTAATATTTATGCATCCAGTTTAATGACAGAGTCTAAACATTCTGGATTGGTTATCACACTAAGTTGCACAAAAAGACGGAACCAGTTAAACAGGAAACGAGACTGTTCTGTAATCGATGATTTGACATGGTAACCAACAAAATACGATGACGCATTGGCCAGTAGCAAGTTCATTATCTACAGAGTACACATGAAAACGCACCACTTGAAAAAAAGGTCAATACTTAAGTTCAGATGAACTTCAATATAATTTTTATACAACAACAACACTACAGTGACGTCACCCGACATGCCAGGTGCATGAAATGCGAGAATTTCATGTTAACTGTAACGCTAGGCAATATTTCGCAGAAACGCAACATTTTGCACGCACACCATAGGAAAAATGAATTTCACTCTGAATTTGTGCACATATTGTCTTTAAAAGCATGTGAATCCGAACAGAATTTCACTTCTTCACTGACACTTGTGAAACGCCGACACGATGCCACGACTTCAAGCCCCTGAACGGGGGACGTGCCATAGTCATGCTTCAAAATAGCGCCAGCACCAGGGACATTGCCTGACGACAACACTGCGCACACACAACGATCGCAAAACTCCATCAAAGGTTTCTGCAAACGGGGAGCACTCGTGACCGTCCTCGAGCGGGTCAACAACGTGTGACAACGGCACGTCAGGACCGTCAAATAGTACGGGATCATGTCCGAGACTGAACACTTCCAGCGACAAGACCGACTGCTCAAGTCCAAGGCCAACGTGGATTCATTCACCCAAACACCGTACGGAATTGTCTGCGAGCTGTAGGCCTGCGTGCACGACGTTCTTATTTCGGCTCCATATTGACGGATCGTCACCGAAACCAGCGTCTACAGTGGGCAAACAGCCACCAGAATTGGCGACTACGACAATGGCACAGTGTCATCTGTTCTGATGAGTCACGATTTCGCTTAAGGAACGCAGATGGCCGTATACATGTTTGGCGGAGACGTGGTGAACGTATAACGCCGATTGAGTCGTTCAGACGGTCGGACCGTTGGGGGTAGTGGAAGCGTTATGGTGTGGGGTGAAATATGCTACCGTCACAGAACCCATCTCCATATCTGCAGAGGAAGGGTGAACCATGTCGTGCCGTTCTTCAACCAACACCACGATGTCCACACGTTCCAACAGGACAACGATAGGGGACACACTGCAAGGGTGCCCATGCAGTACCTTGCACAGCAGAACATCCCGCTCTGGCACCCGACCTCGCCCCTATCGAGCACTTATGGGATGAAATTGGACGACGTCTTTCACTTCGACGCCAGATGGACAACATCCGAGAACTTGAGGTTGCCCTTGTTCAGGAGTGGAGTGCTATCCTTCAGAACACTATCCAGAGACTGATCAACTCCATGCGACGACGATGCACCGCATGTGTCAATGCAAATGGCGGCCATACCCGTTATTGACTTTCCTCTTTGACCCCTACACCAGTTAAGCCTCTCTCGCGCATTAACATTATCGTGAATGAAATTGAATGATGTTCACATGTCGTCTTAAATCATTCATTATCTCAAATGCATCCTAAGTATATACTTCACATATCAATCCGTGGAGCTATTCCAGATTTCGTGAGTGGTGCGTCTTCATATGGACTGAGTATATAAGTCCATAATTTCTATTAAAAGTGGACGTTTACAAGATAAGTTTTTAATTGCCTGGACGCAAGAAAGAGAGTCAGAAAAGATTATATGTTGCTTATATTTAGGATGCCTTTGAATATATTTAAGAGCCGTTAGTATTGCGTTTGTTTCTGCTGTTATCAGGTAGAAGTTGACATCCATAACGTCTTGTCGTATATTAGAATACCGACTTCTAAATGCCTCTCAAGAACCTCATCAAACAATAAAGAAGTTGACATCCATAACATTTTGTCGTATATGTTATCAGGTATTCTAGAAGATACTGTTCTGGATCCAATGACAGTGGCACAAGCTATTGTGCCACCACCCTTGGACCCATGTGTAAATATGTATGTATGTATTATATTTATGTCTTAATTGAACAAATTCTTGTTTATATTGTAATTCATAAGTATGTGATTTTTTAAACTTTGTCAGTGTTAGGTCAACTTGTGGCCTAACCAATTGCCAAGGTGGAGAAGAAAAAGCGCTGGAGGAAATTTAGTGAATCGTTTGAACTCCATCGCGGTTTTTTTCAACTTTATAGGTTGAATTGGCATTTTTGATGATTTGTGTCCGTAAGTGCATACTGAAAGGTATCAGAATTTGCAAAGTTGTGTTTTACGTTGCATGTGACCTTTAAGATACCATATTTCCATGTTGTATCGTAAGCTTTTTCAAGGTCTCAAAATATTGATACAGCATGGTGGTTATTTACAATGGAATTTGTAACGAATGATTCTAGTTGAACTAAATGATCAATGGAGTTTCTATTTTTTCGATCTTCCAAGAAGATGTGAAAAAAAAGAGTTTTGTATTTACCAGGATGGTGACGTTTTGCTACAGTGATATCTACATTCAACATAATACATGTTTGATGTACACAAGGAAAAGAATCATGGACATGTTTGGAGATCATTTCAGTTTTCTTTCTGACAAGAAAATGACACCTTGAGTTACATTTTTACCAGCCATGTAGCACTTGCATCTGCTTATCTGGCACCTCTTGAATCCAGCTCAATCTGAACTCAACAAAGCCGCGTCCACCCAAACTGAAGTGCTGAGAGTAAGGAGGTAAGGTTTGTTTTTGGCGTTTTTTTCAACTTTATAGGTTGAATTGGCATTTTTGATGATTTGTGTCCGTAAGTGCATACTGAAAGGTATCAGAATTTGCAAAGTTGTGTTTTACGTTGCATGTGACCTTTAAGATACCATATTTCCATGTTGTATCGTAAGCTTTTTCAAGGTCTCAAAATATTGATACAGCATGGTGGTTATTTACAATGGAATTTGTAACGAATGATTCTAGTTGAACTAAATGATCAATGGAGTTTCTATTTTTTCGATCTTCCAAGAAGATGTGAAAAAAAAGAGTTTTGTATTTACCAGGATGGTGACGTTTTGCTACAGTGATATCTACATTCAACATAATACATGTTTGATGTACACAAGGAAAAGAATCATGGACATGTTTGGAGATCATTTCAGTTTTCTTTCTGACAAGAAAATGACACCTTGAGTTACATTTTTACCAGCCATGTAGCACTTGCATCTGCTTATCTGGCACCTCTTGAATCCAGCTCAATCTGAACTCAACAAAGCCGCGTCCACCCAAACTGAAGTGCTGAGAGTAAGGAGGTAAGGTTTGTTTTTGGCGTTTTTTTCAGTAAACATATCTTAAACCTTGAGTCCCATGGTCCAATCATTGGTATTGTTGCCAGACGGAACCTTGGGATTGGGGTTACCGTGATCATGGTGCGAGACGACATCAGTGACACCTCCTCAGTGACAACAGCAGTAAACTAAACTATGAACTACTGTCACTCTGCAAGATAGGTGGTGCACCAATGAACAAGAAGATGTGGACAAACTCACACACTACTTCGTGGTGGTCAACGGTCTCAGCACACAGAACTTGAGATGATCTTGACAATGCATAATCCATTTGAATTTCCCTTCACACATGGATTGCATGCCAATCAAATTGACTTGAGCATGTGTGTCTCTATCACTCTGTCCTGTTGCAATACAGTCCCTCTAGATGATGCGAAAGGCGTCTTCAATGGAGACGAAATACACAGATCTTCTTTCTTCCCAAGCAACTTCTTCACACCACCGCATTGAAACTGCATACTTCTTGAGCAGATAACACCCATGGCAGGACTTCTTTGTTTATGATTCAGATTCCAGTAATTCATCTATGGTCTTTTGATATTTATGTTTTAGGGAATCAATACTCGCTTCTTGGTGTCACATAGGCGGTGTCTTTAACGAAATTCTCCTTTGTAAAAGAAAAATCCCGAATTTGAAAAAAGAAATAAAGATCGGGATTCGAATCAAAATCGATTCAATTCAAATTCTGAAACCCGAAAGTTACCAAAACTCAGATCTGAGGTTAAAATATCAACTACTCTTTTAAGAAAAATTGGCTGCTCAACTTGTAAGTGTTACAGATCTATAGTTTCAGCATCCATGTACATCACCTTTTTATGAATTGGCGCACTCATGTTTGTTTCCAGAATGTCGGGAAACATAAATTTAGCAGAGATAAGTTTGAAGAGCTTGTTAAGAATATGAACTAGGGTAGTCGCTGTTAATTTTAGTAGTTCGCTTCCTATACGACCTTGTCCTCTAGCATTAGTTGTAGTTCAGCATCGGGATTTTCACCTTCGTCTCATCAACGATAATTCCATTCAGGGCATTGGTAATATCTTTAACGTCATCATAGAAAATGTTATTTGATACAATTAGCAGAAACAACACACTTTCGGTTTGCTTTTTCATATATTTGATAGTGATATGATCTATGATATAGGATATTTATATAACGCACATATCCACGCACCAGTGCATGCTCAAGACGCTGGTATTATTCCCTCGATCACTGGATGTCAATCCCAACAGCACATCGTATTTCAGTCTCAACTCCCTGGGGAGTATATAACTCTTGCTGACACTTGGCGCACCGTGTTTATTGAGGCTCTCTCATCCTAACGAGGTACCCATTCACAGCTGGGTGGACTGGGGCACATAGTCACAGTACTTTGCCCAAGTTCACTGCACCTTGCTGTACCTGCAACTAGGTGTTTGCGCGTATTTTTGTGGCCACAATCTGATCATATACCAATGAATTCGTGGGTTCTTTCACGTGCACAGTGTTATGTACTGTACACTAGGGGTTGTGACAACACTGAAAGAGTCTGCACACAATGTTGACTCCAAGGCTTTTACAGCCGGTCACAGGTGGGCTCGATCCTGACAACTCAACCTCGCTGGATCACTAGCCTAGCGCTTTAGCCAGCTCGCCCAATGCGCCCCCGGTTCGCCCACTGCGCGCGTCTTGACTAGACGCCACCACATTGTAGTACCGTTTGGAATATTTATTATTTTAATTATTTTCAATCCACAATGTCTTCTGACTTTTCTGACTGATGATATTACTTTGTTCCTGCATATTTTAAATTTGTCCCAGTTTGCAAGTCTATTTCGATTTTTTAATAAATTAAGGAATGATATTTCGACTTTTTTTCAACAACAGAACAAATAACATTATTTAACCACAGCGAATATTTTTTCGTGAGGGTGACAGTCCTATTCTGTATATTATTATCGAGAATATCTTTAATTTTACTAGTAAAATCTTCAGTGGTCATGAGTGTACTAATATCTTCAGATGAAAACACATTGTCAGCGTCTATGCCATTAATGTCGTGATTTATGCCATCTACATTCGTCAGAGAGTAATGTTGTATTGGCACCTTAAAGGTGTGGTTTTAGGGACCCATTTCAATGGTATTAACAAATACTGTGTAATGATCTACACTATGGTTCTATAGAACGTACACCTGAAAGTCTTCCGTTGTCTGCATGCAATATGAACACCAGATCGAGCAAAGGTACAGAACAGGAGGTAGTTCTTGTGGGCTCTGTAAGTTAGTTCAAGCCGTACATAATTTGTCCATGTTCGATCTTTTGACTGGTTTTACATAGAACATCTGGAGCGAAATCGCCATTAACTACTGTAAACATGTCAAGGTCAACTGCACTACCTATTACTCATCAATTAAGTTCCAATAGTAGACACGTTTGTCATGACAACAAAAAATTACCAATTAAATTTTTGCAGGTTCAGTGGGCATCCATGTCTCCCAAATCGGCAAGTTGGAAATGCTTTATCACTTTAGCACATAACCGTGTTTTTGACATGAACCGCAACGCCCCCAGCACGTATTCTTCTGTCTTTTCGAAACGATAACTGGAAACCAGGGATCTGAATTTTCTCACTTCGAATGTCTTCTCATAGCCACGTTTCAGTCAAACAGAATACATCACATGATGTAATTTCTGCACTTACAATGCCTAATTTGTCCATAACACGACGAACCATTAAATATGTGATGTTCAAGCCTTAATGATATTTAGGTCCAGGATAAGGATAAATATCTCCACACAAGAGGGGTAGGAAAACAGAAAAATTATGAAATCACTCACTCACTCACTCACTCACTCATCAACTTACTTCACCTAAGCCTGAGGTATTTTAACATGATGCATTAATGAATTGCGGCCAGTGCACAAATACTGTTTTACGTCTGTTCCAAATTTTACCATAAGCGTCAAATTCAATTTAAAATAACCCATAAATACATGTAGCAAAGTTCAGACCATGTTTGTTGGGATCACGCGCTGTGTAAATTGAAAGGCACGACTATATGTAACATAAGCAGACTGCACGTACGTGTACTCTTTACTCTCGGGGGTTTACTACCATTAGTTTGACATCTCATTTATAAATAAGAGATCCCAATTCAAACGTCTGTCAAAAAGCTACTAAATCCATGTATTTTGTATTATGCAGAAGACGAATGTTAGATTTCTCAATACAATGTGAACTAAATATCTTTGATTCAATGGTGATACCAATCTGGTTGTACGGTTGTGAAATTTGGGGATATGAATTGGGCATTTGGGGGAAATTAAAAATGTACAAAAATTCTTTATGAGAAAATTACTATCTGTAAATAAAGGTACCCCATTGTATATGTCTTTTGGTGAATAACTTGTGTCAACTTTCTGGTGATGTTAAAAGTCTAGTGATGTTAAACGTTTTGCCTAAACCATTTACAAACAATTCATTTCAGATATCGTTAATCTGTTCTATTGTATATATTATCCATTATGTATGTTTCCGCAGCTGAAGTTGAAACTTTTGACAATATTGGTTTAAGTTATGTATGACTTTACAGTTTCCCTATTGCATTTTCCTGCTCATTTCATTATAAATGCTACTCAAACATATTCTATTTATAAACACATAAATAATTTCATGACATCATTATAAACGAAACCCCGTCATCTCGACATGTAGTTACCTTCAATCGACCTTTTTGACAACAGTGCTCAATTTTCTCCCGCGAACGAATTTTTCATCTGAGGGACGCGCATCCGTGACGTAATGTGAGGTATATATACCTTTGTGGGTTGTTGTAGTATTCATTTACATTTCCGGGGATAGATGATCCTGTTTATAGGTTTGTATGTTTGTCTAAATCTGCAGTCGTGACAGTTGTTTTGAAATATGAGAGCTTTATTTTTCACAACCTACTGCCATTTAATCTTATACCTACATTGCTTATTTTCCGATATATAATTTGTTTTCATAGACGATTCCGTCTAAAATCACTTGCTGTCACAATGGTTATATATCGTTTTGCACAGTCCTTTTGGTCATGATTAAAAAATATATTTAAAACTGACTAAGTAGTTTTGATCTGCAAACCTGAAGAAATCAAACCATAATCAAATTGCTGTTGAGGATTGTTTACACCGAGTTACAAAATCGAAACTACTTTCTACTGGTAGTAAAATATGTATTTGTTGGTGAACAATAGGGTTTGCATCACATTGCTTCTAACATAACAATTTCACCCTTGGAAGCGATGTGGGTGTCAATATAAAACTGCACTTAAATATTTTGGTCACTTCGATCACAATCTCGCCTCCGACAAAGAAGTCGTTTTCTCACAAGTTGTGACAGGCTAAATTCTTTTGGTTATCAGTCATTTACTACAACTAGTAATACGTTTTGGGGTTTTGAACTCTATGAAAACAAATGCAAATATCATCCTCCATCTTGGAAGCGAGGTAGGTGTCGAACCACCCGATTAAATCCTGCAAGGCTTCCACAACGCTCGCTTCGTAGACTCACAAACAATATAAATTTAGCAAGAACTGAGGGGTCGCCTGGGAGCACATACAGGTTACACAACACCAAATGTTTTCCCATAGACTTCTATAGTAACCTTACATTTTTTTAAAAAATAGCCAGGCTATCAACAGCCATTCCATGTACACATGGGCACAGTCTGGCCTCTAAGCTACAATAAAACACAAGTTGTGGCCAACTTGTCCGGCACATTTGCCAAGCACAGGAAGCGGAACACATCAACCCCCAGCTCAGCACCGAATGTCACCTACTTCAAAACATATGTACACACATAAGCATAACCCATGGTGATAAAAATGACAGCACTAAATACTTAAAATTGTGGTCAGTTTTAATAACAGGGTGGATGTGCTTTTAAAACACACACACATCTTACACTATTTCATCCAATCACAGCTGTCACAGGCCTCTGTCCGTTTGAGTTGTTTCCATACGGTCATCGCTCGGGCAGCATGTGATATTGATATAGTGTAGTGGAACCTGTAGAAAAAATTATCTGCATCTGCACTAGGCCAAATCTGTGATTTATGTACTGTATATACATGTAACTTCTCAGAAAAAAAATAAAACTGCATGAAACCTCAATATTTTTTTTTGTCCAACATATCTATTATGGCAAAAGAATAAAGAGATTTGCTGCACTGATAGAGGTGTAAGAGTTACATCATGTCTACTTCATCCAAGCTTTGCAAAAATGCATTTCTGCTTTCATAGAGAAAGTTTTCAAATCATGTATATACCATGGGAGTTTACTCCTATTTCACAAAAGAAGGGGGTCATGGGTTGATTTCATACATGACTGGGGTTGCCTAGATCATATCAACCCAGAATATATTTTGAACGACCAAAATCATGGAATACAGGCCAGAAATTGGAGAGATTTCACATTAAGCAGCTTTAGCATCTTGACATATGTAAGGCTGGTTGATGAAGTTTGTCAGAAAGTATTAAGTGAGGAGATGCATAATGCCTAGCTGTCTGGAACACTGATCAGAGTACCCTGCCGCCTGTTCGTCGATCAAGGCAAATGACCCCTTAAACAGATGAAATCACTTTTAGACCACAGTATGATAGGAACTTATGCTTGAATCTATTGATTCATCAAGCTAAGACTTTAAAAAACTTCCTGGAAATCAAAACTATTTACTGTGTATTGTTTTCAGGTTGTTAGACTTGACAGTTTCATGTATAAGCCAGTTTAGAGGGTACAAAGTGAAAATATCCTCATAATTTTAAAACTTTATTGGTTAACCTGCCCAAAACTGAATATTTCTATTCACAGTTAACAGTATTTGACAGTATCAGCTAAAAACAGTGTTTCTCTGCAATAATTTATGGGTTACTGGGTGACAAGAAGACATATTGTATATGGGTAAACAAGGGAGATAATTTAAAGACATCACACACCCTCAAGTCAATAAAATTTGTGGTCAGACCCACTCTACAAGGGTCAGTTGTTATTATTTACATCTAATCAACTTCTTGGGTTCATGTACAGCCCTTAATTCATGTCTGGCAAAAAGAAATACTGCACAGTGAGGCATTAAGAGAGCATGGTCAGAAACTTCTAATGGATGACGATGACCGAGTGGTGGAAGTTGCCAGTCAGACATTGTGGTGTTTTAACTGGACTGGGGTATTTAAATGTACTGTATGTACCTACATATCCAAGTACTGCAACTGCTACAAAGTGGTAAGACATATCGAAGAAAAGGGCGTGTGCTTGATTAGACGCAGTCAACAACAGACTTCAGACCGGCTTGTCGAAATACCACATTGGATGTGAAGGCTTCTGTTTCTGCTGTATGTGTGCATACACACCTCCCCATTCATCAACAGGCATTCTGCAAGCTGAAAATAATGTTGCTATTATATTAAATGTCAAATCATAAAATCCAAAACAGCAATGAGACAGTTGTAGATAAAACAAAAAATAATTTTGAAAGTCATATGTGTTAAAAAGGGGGATTTTTTTTAAAAAAAGAAAGAAAATTAAGTTGATTCACATGCAAAAGGGGTCAGACAGAAAGAATTGACCACATGCTTCAATGTTTACATTTAAAACAAGGGTTTGTGACATGTTCTGGTGTGCAGTGAACATATTTCATGATTTTCTTATCATTTAGCTTTAATTTGACCCTCGGGGGATTGCCTCAGACACTCACATTGTTATAATAGTGCTGAGTTTGGCTTACTTTGTTGTCAAATTCATCAGTTCCAACAAATTTAGAAGCAGGTAACCATTAATCAAGGGTTGAACTCACCATAGGGGTCTATTACCACTGTTGGGCCTCAAAACGAAGCAACGTTCATATTCACAACACTAGAACAATCTATTCCACTCAAAACAGCCCAATCTTTACTCCCATTACCTTTAAATTTGCCTCCACATTAATACTGACTTGTTTCCATGGTGAAATAAACACAAGAAAGCATGTAAAGTATGAATTACTGAAATGTGCTGGAACCCTACATGTAGAAAAAATTATCTGCATCTGCACTAGGCCAATCTGTGATTTATGTACTGTATATACATGTAACTTCTCAGAAAAAAAAAAAAAACTGCATGAAACCTCAATATTTTTTTTTGTCCAACATATCTATTATGGCAAAAGAATAAAGAGATTTGCTGCACTGATAGAGGTGTAAGAGTTACATCATGTCTACTTCATCAAAGCTTTGCAAAAATGCATTTCTGCTTTCATAGAGAAAGTTTTCAAATCATGTATATACCATGGGAGTTTACTCCTATTTCACAAAAGAAGGGGGTCATGGGTTGATTTCATACATGACTGGGGTTGCCTAGATCATATCAACCCAGAATATATTTTGAACGACCAAAATCATGGAATACAGGCCAGAAATTGGAGAGATTTCACATTAAGCAGCTTTAGCATCTTGACATATTTAAGGCTGGTTGATGAAGTTTGTCAGAAAGTATTAAGTGAGGAGATGCATAATGCCTAGCTGTCTGGAACACTGATCAGAGTACCCTGCCGCCTGTTCGTCGATCAAGGCAAATGACCCCTTAAACAGATGAAATCACTTTTAGACCACAGTATGATAGGAACTTATGCTTGAATCTATTGATTCATCAAGCTAAGACTTTAAAAAACTTCCTGGAAATCAAAACTATTTACTGTGTATTGTTTTCAGGTTGTTAGACTTGACAGTTTCATGTATAAGCCAGTTTAGAGGGTACAAAGTGAAAATATCCTCATAATTTTAAAACTTTATTGGTTAACCTGCCCAAAACTGAATATTTCTATTCACAGTTAACAGTATTTGACAGTATCAGCTAAAAACAGTGTTTCTCTGCAATAATTTATGGGTTACTGGGTGACAAGAAGACATATTGTATATGGGTAAACAAGGGAGATAATTTAAAGACATCACACACCCTCAAGTCAATAAAATTTGTGGTCAGACCCACTCTACAAGGGTCAGTTGTTATTATTTACATCTAATCAACTTCTTGGGTTCATGTACAGCCCTTAATTCATGTCTGGCAAAAAGAAATACTGCACAGTGAGGCATTAAGAGAGCATGGTCAGAAACTTCTAATGGATGACGATGACCGAGTGGTGGAAGTTGCCAGTCAGACATTGTGGTGTTTTAACTGGACTGGGGTATTTAAATGTACTGTATGTACCTACATATCCAAGTACTGCAACTGCTACAAAGTGGTAAGACATATCGAAGAAAAGGGCGTGTGCTTGATTAGACGCAGTCAACAACAGACTTCAGACCGGCTTGTCGAAATACCACATTGGATGTGAAGGCTTCTGTTTCTGCTGTATGTGTGCATACACACCTCCCCATTCATCAACAGGCATTCTGCAAGCTGAAAATAATGTTGCTATTATATTAAATGTCAAATCATAAAATCCAAAACAGCAATGAGACAGTTGTAGATAAAACAAAAAATAATTTTGAAAGTCATATGTGTTAAAAAGGGGGATTTTTTTTAAAAAAAGAAAGAAAATTAAGTTGATTCACATGCAAAAGGGGTCAGACAGAAAGAATTGACCACATGCTTCAATGTTTACATTTAAAACAAGGGTTTGTGACATGTTCTGGTGTGCAGTGAACATATTTCATGATTTTCTTATCATTTAGCTTTAATTTGACCCTCGGGGGATTGCCTCAGACACTCACATTGTTATAATAGTGCTGAGTTTGGCTTACTTTGTTGTCAAATTCATCAGTTCCAACAAATTTAGAAGCAGGTAACCATTAATCAAGGGTTGAACTCACCATAGGGGTCTATTACCACTGTTGGGCCTCAAAACGAAGCAACGTTCATATTCACAACACTAGAACAATCTATTCCACTCAAAACAGCCCAATCTTTACTCCCATTACCTTTAAATTTGCCTCCACATTAATACTGACTTGTTTCCATGGTGAAATAAACACAAGAAAGCATGTAAAGTATGAATTACTGAAATGTGCTGGAACCCTACATGTAGAAAAAATTATCTGCATCTGCACTAGGCCAATCTGTGATTTATGTACTGTATATACATGTAACTTCTCAGAAAAAAAAAAAAAACTGCATGAAACCTCAATATTTTTTTTTGTCCAACATATCTATTATGGCAAAAGAATAAAGAGATTTGCTGCACTGATAGAGGTGTAAGAGTTACATCATGTCTACTTCATCAAAGCTTTGCAAAAATGCATTTCTGCTTTCATAGAGAAAGTTTTCAAATCATGTATATACCATGGGAGTTTACTCCTATTTCACAAAAGAAGGGGGTCATGGGTTGATTTCATACATGACTGGGGTTGCCTAGATCATATCAACCCAGAATATATTTTGAACGACCAAAATCATGGAATACAGGCCAGAAATTGGAGAGATTTCACATTAAGCAGCTTTAGCATCTTGACATATGTAAGGCTGGTTGATGAAGTTTGTCAGAAAGTATTAAGTGAGGAGATGCATAATGCCTAGCTGTCTGGAACACTGATCAGAGTACCCTGCCGCCTGTTCGTCGATCAAGGCAAATGACCCCTTAAACAGATGAAATCACTTTTAGACCACAGTATGATAGGAACTTATGCTTGAATCTATTGATTCATCAAGCTAAGACTTTAAAAAACTTCCTGGAAATCAAAACTATTTACTGTGTATTGTTTTCAGGTTGTTAGACTTGACAGTTTCATGTATAAGCCAGTTTAGAGGGTACAAAGTGAAAATATCCTCATAATTTTAAAACTTTATTGGTTAACCTGCCCAAAACTGAATATTTCTATTCACAGTTAACAGTATTTGACAGTATCAGCTAAAAACAGTGTTTCTCTGCAATAATTTATGGGTTACTGGGTGACAAGAAGACATATTGTATATGGGTAAACAAGGGAGATAATTTAAAGACATCATACACCCTCAAGTCAATAAAATTTGTGGTCAGACCCACTCTACAAGGGTCAGTTGTTATTATTTACATCTAATCAACTTCTTGGGTTCATGTACAGCCCTTAATTCATGTCTGGCAAAAAGAAATACTGCACAGTGAGGCATTAAGAGAGCATGGTCAGAAACTTCTAATGGATGACGATGACCGAGTGGTGGAAGTTGCCAGTCAGACATTGTGGTGTTTTAACTGGACTGGGGTATTTAAATGTACTGTATGTACCTACATATCCAAGTACTGCAACTGCTACAAAGTGGTAAGACATATCGAAGAAAAGGGCGTGTGCTTGATTAGACGCAGTCAACAACAGACTTCAGACCGGCTTGTCGAAATACCACATTGGATGTGAAGGCTTCTGTTTCTGCTGTATGTGTGCATACACACCTCCCCATTCATCAACAGGCATTCTGCAAGCTGAAAATAATGTTGCTATTATATTAAATGTCAAATCATAAAATCCAAAACAGCAATGAGACAGTTGTAGATAAAACAAAAAATAATTTTGAAAGTCATATGTGTTAAAAAGGGGGATTTTTTTTAAAAAAAGAAAGAAAATTAAGTTGATTCACATGCAAAAGGGGTCAGACAGAAAGAATTGACCACATGCTTCAATGTTTACATTTAAAACAAGGGTTTGTGACATGTTCTGGTGTGCAGTGAACATATTTCATGATTTTCTTATCATTTAGCTTTAATTTGACCCTCAGGGGATTGCCTCAGACACTCACATTGTTATAATAGTGTTGAGTTTGGCTTACTTTGTTGTCAAATTCATCAGTTCCAACAAATTTAGAAGCAGGTAACCATTAATCAAGGGTTGAACTCACCATAGGGGTCTATTACCACTGTTGGGCCTCAAAACGAAGCAACGTTCATATTCACAACACTAGAACAATCTATTCCACTCAAAACAGCCCAATCTTTACTCCCATTACCTTTAAATTTGCCTCCACATTAATACTGACTTGTTTCCATGGTGAAATAAACACAGGAAAGCATGTAAAGTATGAATTACTGAAATGTGCTGGAACCCTACATGTAGAAAAAATTATCTGCATCTGCACTAGGCCAATCTGTGATTTATGTACTGTATATACATGTAACTTCTCAGAAAAAAAAAAAAAAACTGCATGAAACCTCAATATTTTTTTTTGTCCAACATATCTATTATGGCAAAAGAATAAAGAGATTTGCTGCACTGATAGAGGTGTAAGAGTTACATCATGTCTACTTCATCAAAGCTTTGCAAAAATGCATTTCTGCTTTCATAGAGAAAGTTTTCAAATCATGTATATACCATGGGAGTTTACTCCTATTTCACAAAAGAAGGGGGTCATGGGTTGATTTCATACATGACTGGGGTTGCCTAGATCATATCAACCCAGAATATATTTTGAACGACCAAAATCATGGAATACAGGCCAGAAATTGGAGAGATTTCACATTAAGCAGCTTTAGCATCTTGACATATGTAAGGCTGGTTGATGAAGTTTGTCAGAAAGTATTAAGTGAGGAGATGCATAATGCCTAGCTGTCTGGAACACTGATCAGAGTACCCTGCCGCCTGTTCGTCGATCAAGGCAAATGACCCCTTAAACAGATGAAATCACTTTTAGACCACAGTATGATAGGAACTTATGCTTGAATCTATTGATTCATCAAGCTAAGACTTTAAAAAACTTCCTGGAAATCAAAACTATTTACTGTGTATTGTTTTCAGGTTGTTAGACTTGACAGTTTCATGTATAAGCCAGTTTAGAGGGTACAAAGTGAAAATATCCTCATAATTTTAAAACTTTATTGGTTAACCTGCCCAAAACTGAATATTTCTATTCACAGTTAACAGTATTTGACAGTATCAGCTAAAAACAGTGTTTCTCTGCAATAATTTATGGGTTACTGGGTGACAAGAAGACATATTGTATATGGGTAAACAAGGGAGATAATTTAAAGACATCACACACCCTCAAGTCAATAAAATTTGTGGTCAGACCCACTCTACAAGGGTCAGTTGTTATTATTTACATCTAATCAACTTCTTGGGTTCATGTACAGCCCTTAATTCATGTCTGGCAAAAAGAAATACTGCACAGTGAGGCATTAAGAGAGCATGGTCAGAAACTTCTAATGGATGACGATGACCGAGTGGTGGAAGTTACCAGTCAGACATTGTGGTGTTTTAACTGGACTGGGGTATTTAAATGTACTGTATGTACCTACATATCCAAGTACTGCAACTGCTACAAAGTGGTAAGACATATCGAAGAAAAGGGCGTGTGCTTGATTAGACGCAGTCAACAACAGACTTCAGACCGGCTTGTCGAAATACCACATTGGATGTGAAGGCTTCTGTTTCTGCTGTATGTGTGCATACACACCTCCCCATTCATCAACAGGCATTCTGCAAGCTGAAAATAATGTTGCTATTATATTAAATGTCAAATCATAAAATCCAAAACAGCAATGAGACAGTTGTAGATAAAACAAAAAATAATTTTGAAAGTCATATGTGTTAAAAAGGGGGATTTTTTTTAAAAAAAGAAAGAAAATTAAGTTGATTCACATGCAAAAGGGGTCAGACAGAAAGAATTGACCACATGCTTCAATGTTTACATTTAAAACAAGGGTTTGTGACATGTTCTGGTGTGCAGTGAACATATTTCATGATTTTCTTATCATTTAGCTTTAATTTGACCCTCAGGGGATTGCCTCAGACACTCACATTGTTATAATAGTGTTGAGTTTGGCTTACTTTGTTGTCAAATTCATCAGTTCCAACAAATTTAGAAGCAGGTAACCATTAATCAAGGGTTGAACTCACCATAGGGGTCTATTACCACTGTTGGGCCTCAAAACGAAGCAACGTTCATATTCACAACACTAGAACAATCTATTCCACTCAAAACAGCCCAATCTTTACTCCCATTACCTTTAAATTTGCCTCCACATTAATACTGACTTGTTTCCATGGTGAAATAAACACAGGAAAGCATGTAAAGTATGAATTACTGAAATGTGCTGGAACCCTACATGTAGAAAAAATTATCTGCATCTGCACTAGGCCAATCTGTGATTTATGTACTGTATATACATGTAACTTCTCAGAAAAAAAAAAAAAACTGCATGAAACCTCAATATTTTTTTTTGTCCAACATATCTATTATGGCAAAAGAATAAAGAGATTTGCTGCACTGATAGAGGTGTAAGAGTTACATCATGTCTACTTCATCAAAGCTTTGCAAAAATGCATTTCTGCTTTCATAGAGAAAGTTTTCAAATCATGTATATACCATGGGAGTTTACTCCTATTTCACAAAAGAAGGGGGTCATGGGTTGATTTCATACATGACTGGGGTTGCCTAGATCATATCAACCCAGAATATATTTTGAACGACCAAAATCATGGAATACAGGCCAGAAATTGGAGAGATTTCACATTAAGCAGCTTTAGCATCTTGACATATGTAAGGCTGGTTGATGAAGTTTGTCAGAAAGTATTAAGTGAGGAGATGCATAATGCCTAGCTGTCTGGAACACTGATCAGAGTACCCTGCCGCCTGTTCGTCGATCAAGGCAAATGACCCCTTAAACAGATGAAATCACTTTTAGACCACAGTATGATAGGAACTTATGCTTGAATCTATTGATTCATCAAGCTAAGACTTTAAAAAACTTCCTGGAAATCAAAACTATTTACTGTGTATTGTTTTCAGGTTGTTAGACTTGACAGTTTCATGTATAAGCCAGTTTAGAGGGTACAAAGTGAAAATATCCTCATAATTTTAAAACTTTATTGGTTAACCTGCCCAAAACTGAATATTTCTATTCACAGTTAACAGTATTTGACAGTATCAGCTAAAAACAGTGTTTCTCTGCAATAATTTATGGGTTACTGGGTGACAAGAAGACATATTGTATATGGGTAAACAAGGGAAATAATTTAAAGACATCACACACCCTCAAGTCAATAAAATTTGTGGTCAGACCCACTCTACAAGGGTCAGTTGTTATTATTTACATCTAATCAACTTCTTGGGTTCATGTACAGCCCTTAATTCATGTCTGGCAAAAAGAAATACTGCACAGTGAGGCATTAAGAGAGCATGGTCAGAAACTTCTAATGGATGACGATGACCGAGTGGTGGAAGTTACCAGTCAGACATTGTGGTGTTTTAACTGGACTGGGGTATTTAAATGTACTGTATGTACCTACATATCCAAGTACTGCAACTGCTACAAAGTGGTAAGACATATCGAAGAAAAGGGCGTGTGCTTGATTAGACGCAGTCAACAACAGACTTCAGACCGGCTTGTCGAAATACCACATTGGATGTGAAGGCTTCTGTTTCTGCTGTATGTGTGCATACACACCTCCCCATTCATCAACAGGCATTCTGCAAGCTGAAAATAATGTTGCTATTATATTAAATGTCAAATCATAAAATCCAAAACAGCAATGAGACAGTTGTAGATAAAACAAAAAATAATTTTGAAAGTCATATGTGTTAAAAAGGGGGATTTTTTTTAAAAAAAGAAAGAAAATTAAGTTGATTCACATGCAAAAGGGGTCAGACAGAAAGAATTGACCACATGCTTCAATGTTTACATTTAAAACAAGGGTTTGTGACATGTTCTGGTGTGCAGTGAACATATTTCATGATTTTCTTATCATTTAGCTTTAATTTGACCCTCAGGGGATTGCCTCAGACACTCACATTGTTATAATAGTGTTGAGTTTGGCTTACTTTGTTGTCAAATTCATCAGTTCCAACAAATTTAGAAGCAGGTAACCATTAATCAAGGGTTGAACTCACCATAGGGGTCTATTACCACTGTTGGGCCTCAAAACGAAGCAACGTTCATATTCACAACACTAGAACAATCTATTCCACTCAAAACAGCCCAATCTTTACTCCCATTACCTTTAAATTTGCCTCCACATTAATACTGACTTGTTTCCATGGTGAAATAAACACAGGAAAGCATGTAAAGTATGAATTACTGAAATGTGCTGGAACCCTACATGTAGAAAAAATTATCTGCATCTGCACTAGGCCAATCTGTGATTTATGTACTGTATATACATGTAACTTCTCAGAAAAAAAAAAAAACTGCATGAAACCTCAATATTTTTTTTTGTCCAACATATCTATTATGGCAAAAGAATAAAGAGATTTGCTGCACTGATAGAGGTGTAAGAGTTACATCATGTCTACTTCATCAAAGCTTTGCAAAAATGCATTTCTGCTTTCATAGAGAAAGTTTTCAAATCATGTATATACCATGGGAGTTTACTCCTATTTCACAAAAGAAGGGGGTCATGGGTTGATTTCATACATGACTGGGGTTGCCTAGATCATATCAACCCAGAATATATTTTGAACGACCAAAATCATGGAATACAGGCCAGAAATTGGAGAGATTTCACATTAAGCAGCTTTAGCATCTTGACATATGTAAGGCTGGTTGATGAAGTTTGTCAGAAAGTATTAAGTGAGGAGATGCATAATGCCTAGCTGTCTGGAACACTGATCAGAGTACCCTGCCGCCTGTTCGTCGATCAAGGCAAATGACCCCTTAAACAGATGAAATCACTTTTAGACCACAGTATGATAGGAACTTATGCTTGAATCTATTGATTCATCAAGCTAAGACTTTAAAAAACTTCCTGGAAATCAAAACTATTTACTGTGTATTGTTTTCAGGTTGTTAGACTTGACAGTTTCATGTATAAGCCAGTTTAGAGGGTACAAAGTGAAAATATCCTCATAATTTTAAAACTTTATTGGTTAACCTGCCCAAAACTGAATATTTCTATTCACAGTTAACAGTATTTGACAGTATCAGCTAAAAACAGTGTTTCTCTGCAATAATTTATGGGTTACTGGGTGACAAGAAGACATATTGTATATGGGTAAACAAGGGAAATAATTTAAAGACATCACACACCCTCAAGTCAATAAAATTTGTGGTCAGACCCACTCTACAAGGGTCAGTTGTTATTATTTACATCTAATCAACTTCTTGGGTTCATGTACAGCCCTTAATTCATGTCTGGCAAAAAGAAATACTGCACAGTGAGGCATTAAGAGAGCATGGTCAGAAACTTCTAATGGATGACGATGACCGAGTGGTGGAAGTTACCAGTCAGACATTGTGGTGTTTTAACTGGACTGGGGTATTTAAATGTACTGTATGTACCTACATATCCAAGTACTGCAACTGCTACAAAGTGGTAAGACATATCGAAGAAAAGGGCGTGTGCTTGATTAGACGCAGTCAACAACAGACTTCAGACCGGCTTGTCGAAATACCACATTGGATGTGAAGGCTTCTGTTTCTGCTGTATGTGTGCATACACACCTCCCCATTCATCAACAGGCATTCTGCAAGCTGAAAATAATGTTGCTATTATATTAAATGTCAAATCATAAAATCCAAAACAGCAATGAGACAGTTGTAGATAAAACAAAAAATAATTTTGAAAGTCATATGTGTTAAAAAGGGGGATTTTTTTTAAAAAAAGAAAGAAAATTAAGTTGATTCACATGCAAAAGGGGTCAGACAGAAAGAATTGACCACATGCTTCAATGTTTACATTTAAAACAAGGGTTTGTGACATGTTCTGGTGTGCAGTGAACATATTTCATGATTTTCTTATCATTTAGCTTTAATTTGACCCTCAGGGGATTGCCTCAGACACTCACATTGTTATAATAGTGTTGAGTTTGGCTTACTTTGTTGTCAAATTCATCAGTTCCAACAAATTTAGAAGCAGGTAACCATTAATCAAGGGTTGAACTCACCATAGGGGTCTATTACCACTGTTGGGCCTCAAAACGAAGCAACGTTCATATTCACAACACTAGAACAATCTATTCCACTCAAAACAGCCCAATCTTTACTCCCATTACCTTTAAATTTGCCTCCACATTAATACTGACTTGTTTCCATGGTGAAATAAACACAGGAAAGCATGTAAAGTATGAATTACTGAAATGTGCTGGAACCCTACATGTAGAAAAAATTATCTGCATCTGCACTAGGCCAATCTGTGATTTATGTACTGTATATACATGTAACTTCTCAGAAAAAAAAAAAAAACTGCATGAAACCTCAATATTTTTTTTTGTCCAACATATCTATTATGGCAAAAGAATAAAGAGATTTGCTGCACTGATAGAGGTGTAAGAGTTACATCATGTCTACTTCATCAAAGCTTTGCAAAAATGCATTTCTGCTTTCATAGAGAAAGTTTTCAAATCATGTATATACCATGGGAGTTTACTCCTATTTCACAAAAGAAGGGGGTCATGGGTTGATTTCATACATGACTGGGGTTGCCTAGATCATATCAACCCAGAATATATTTTGAACGACCAAAATCATGGAATACAGGCCAGAAATTGGAGAGATTTCACATTAAGCAGCTTTAGCATCTTGACATATGTAAGGCTGGTTGATGAAGTTTGTCAGAAAGTATTAAGTGAGGAGATGCATAATGCCTAGCTGTCTGGAACACTGATCAGAGTACCCTGCCGCCTGTTCGTCGATCAAGGCAAATGACCCCTTAAACAGATGAAATCACTTTTAGACCACAGTATGATAGGAACTTATGCTTGAATCTATTGATTCATCAAGCTAAGACTTTAAAAAACTTCCTGGAAATCAAAACTATTTACTGTGTATTGTTTTCAGGTTGTTAGACTTGACAGTTTCATGTATAAGCCAGTTTAGAGGGTACAAAGTGAAAATATCCTCATAATTTTAAAACTTTATTGGTTAACCTGCCCAAAACTGAATATTTCTATTCACAGTTAACAGTATTTGACAGTATCAGCTAAAAACAGTGTTTCTCTGCAATAATTTATGGGTTACTGGGTGACAAGAAGACATATTGTATATGGGTAAACAAGGGAGATAATTTAAAGACATCACACACCCTCAAGTCAATAAAATTTGTGGTCAGACCCACTCTACAAGGGTCAGTTGTTATTATTTACATCTAATCAACTTCTTGGGTTCATGTACAGCCCTTAATTCATGTCTGGCAAAAAGAAATACTGCACAGTGAGGCATTAAGAGAGCATGGTCAGAAACTTCTAATGGATGACGATGACCGAGTGGTGGAAGTTAGCAGTCAGACATTGTGGTGTTTTAACTGGACTGGGGTATTTAAATGTACTGTATGTACCTACATATCCAAGTACTGCAACTGCTACAAAGTGGTAAGACATATCGAAGAAAAGGGCGTGTGCTTGATTAGACGCAGTCAACAACAGACTTCAGACCGGCTTGTCGAAATACCACATTGGATGTGAAGGCTTCTGTTTCTGCTGTATGTGTGCATACACACCTCCCCATTCATCAACAGGCATTCTGCAAGCTGAAAATAATGTTGCTATTATATTAAATGTCAAATCATAAAATCCAAAACAGCAATGAGACAGTTGTAGATAAAACAAAAAATAATTTTGAAAGTCATATGTGTTAAAAAGGGGGATTTTTTTTAAAAAAAGAAAGAAAATTAAGTTGATTCACATGCAAAAGGGGTCAGACAGAAAGAATTGACCACATGCTTCAATGTTTACATTTAAAACAAGGGTTTGTGACATGTTCTGGTGTGCAGTGAACATATTTCATGATTTTCTTATCATTTAGCTTTAATTTGACCCTCAGGGGATTGCCTCAGACACTCACATTGTTATAATAGTGTTGAGTTTGGCTTACTTTGTTGTCAAATTCATCAGTTCCAACAAATTTAGAAGCAGGTAACCATTAATCAAGGGTTGAACTCACCATAGGGGTCTATTACCACTGTTGGGCCTCAAAACGAAGCAACGTTCATATTCACAACACTAGAACACTCTATTCCACTCAAAACAGCCCAATCTTTACTCCCATTACCTTTAAATTTGCCTCCACATTAATACTGACTTGTTTCCATGGTGAAATAAACACAGGAAAGCATGTAAAGTATGAATTACTGAAATGTGCTGGAACCCTACATGTAGAAAAAATTATCTGCATCTGCACTAGGCCAATCTGTGATTTATGTACTGTATATACATGTAACTTCTCAGAAAAAAAAAATAAAACTGCATGAAACCTCAATATTTTTTTCTGTCCAACATATCTATTATGGCAAAAGAATAAAGAGATTTGCTGCACTGATAGAGGTGTAAGAGTTACATCATGTCTACTTCATCAAAGCTTTGCAAAAATGCATTTCTGCTTTCATAGAGAAAGTTTTCAAATCATGTATATACCATGGGAGTTTACTCCTATTTCACAAAAGAAGGGGGTCATGGGTTGATTTCATACATGACTGGGGTTGCCTAGATCATATCAACCCAGAATATATTTTGAACGACCAAAATCATGGAATACAGGCCAGAAATTGGAGAGATTTCACATTAAGCAGCTTTAGCATCTTGACATATGTAAGGCTGGTTGATGAAGTTTGTCAGAAAGTATTAAGTGAGGAGATGCATAATGCCTAGCTGTCTGGAACACTGATCAGAGTACCCTGCCGCCTGTTCGTCGATCAAGGCAAATGACCCCTTAAACAGATGAAATCACTTTTAGACCACAGTATGATAGGAACTTATGCTTGAATCTATTGATTCATCAAGCTAAGACTTTAAAAAACTTCCTGGAAATCAAAACTATTTACTGTGTATTGTTTTCAGGTTGTTAGACTTGACAGTTTCATGTATAAGCCAGTTTAGAGGGTACAAAGTGAAAATATCCTCATAATTTTAAAACTTTATTGGTTAACCTGCCCAAAACTGAATATTTCTATTCACAGTTAACAGTATTTGACAGTATCAGCTAAAAACAGTGTTTCTCTGCAATAATTTATGGGTTACTGGGTGACAAGAAGACATATTGTATATGGGTAAACAAGGGAGATAATTTAAAGACATCACACACCCTCAAGTCAATAAAATTTGTGGTCAGACCCACTCTACAAGGGTCAGTTGTTATTATTTACATCTAATCAACTTCTTGGGTTCATGTACAGCCCTTAATTCATGTCTGGCAAAAAGAAATACTGCACAGTGAGGCATTAAGAGAGCATGGTCAGAAACTTCTAATGGATGACGATGACCGAGTGGTGGAAGTTAGCAGTCAGACATTGTGGTGTTTTAACTGGACTGGGGTATTTAAATGTACTGTATGTACCTACATATCCAAGTACTGCAACTGCTACAAAGTGGTAAGACATATCGAAGAAAAGGGCGTGTGCTTGATTAGACGCAGTCAACAACAGACTTCAGACCGGCTTGTCGAAATACCACATTGGATGTGAAGGCTTCTGTTTCTGCTGTATGTGTGCATACACACCTCCCCATTCATCAACAGGCATTCTGCAAGCTGAAAATAATGTTGCTATTATATTAAATGTCAAATCATAAAATCCAAAACAGCAATGAGACAGTTGTAGATAAAACAAAAAATAATTTTGAAAGTCATATGTGTTAAAAAGGGGGATTTTTTTTAAAAAAAGAAAGAAAATTAAGTTGATTCACATGCAAAAGGGGTCAGACAGAAAGAATTGACCACATGCTTCAATGTTTACATTTAAAACAAGGGTTTGTGACATGTTCTGGTGTGCAGTGAACATATTTCATGATTTTCTTATCATTTAGCTTTAATTTGACCCTCAGGGGATTGCCTCAGACACTCACATTGTTATAATAGTGTTGAGTTTGGCTTACTTTGTTGTCAAATTCATCAGTTCCAACAAATTTAGAAGCAGGTAACCATTAATCAAGGGTTGAACTCACCATAGGGGTCTATTACCACTGTTGGGCCTCAAAACGAAGCAACGTTCATATTCACAACACTAGAACACTCTATTCCACTCAAAACAGCCCAATCTTTACTCCCATTACCTTTAAATTTGCCTCCACATTAATACTGACTTGTTTCCATGGTGAAATAAACACAGGAAAGCATGTAAAGTATGAATTACTGAAATGTGCTGGAACCCTACATGTAGAAAAAATTATCTGCATCTGCACTAGGCCAATCTGTGATTTATGTACTGTATATACATGTAACTTCTCAGAAAAAAAAAATAAAACTGCATGAAACCTCAATATTTTTTTCTGTCCAACATATCTATTATGGCAAAAGAATAAAGAGATTTGCTGCACTGATAGAGGTGTAAGAGTTACATCATGTCTACTTCATCAAAGCTTTGCAAAAATGCATTTCTGCTTTCATAGAGAAAGTTTTCAAATCATGTATATACCATGGGAGTTTACTCCTATTTCACAAAAGAAGGGGGTCATGGGTTGATTTCATACATGACTGGGGTTGCCTAGATCATATCAACCCAGAATATATTTTGAACGACCAAAATCATGGAATACAGGCCAGAAATTGGAGAGATTTCACATTAAGCAGCTTTAGCATCTTGACATATGTAAGGCTGGTTGATGAAGTTTGTCAGAAAGTATTAAGTGAGGAGATGCATAATGCCTAGCTGTCTGGAACACTGATCAGAGTACCCTGCCGCCTGTTCGTCGATCAAGGCAAATGACCCCTTAAACAGATGAAATCACTTTTAGACCACAGTATGATAGGAACTTATGCTTGAATCTATTGATTCATCAAGCTAAGACTTTAAAAAACTTCCTGGAAATCAAAACTATTTACTGTGTATTGTTTTCAGGTTGTTAGACTTGACAGTTTCATGTATAAGCCAGTTTAGAGGGTACAAAGTGAAAATATCCTCATAATTTTAAAACTTTATTGGTTAACCTGCCCAAAACTGAATATTTCTATTCACAGTTAACAGTATTTGACAGTATCAGCTAAAAACAGTGTTTCTCTGCAATAATTTATGGGTTACTGGGTGACAAGAAGACATATTGTATATGGGTAAACAAGGGAAATAATTTAAAGACATCACACACCCTCAAGTCAATAAAATTTGTGGTCAGACCCACTCTACAAGGGTCAGTTGTTATTATTTACATCTAATCAACTTCTTGGGTTCATGTACAGCCCTTAATTCATGTCTGGCAAAAAGAAATACTGCACAGTGAGGCATTAAGAGAGCATGGTCAGAAACTTCTAATGGATGACGATGACCGAGTGGTGGAAGTTAGCAGTCAGACATTGTGGTGTTTTAACTGGACTGGGGTATTTAAATGTACTGTATGTACCTACATATCCAAGTACTGCAACTGCTACAAAGTGGTAAGACATATCGAAGAAAAGGGCGTGTGCTTGATTAGACGCAGTCAACAACAGACTTCAGACCGGCTTGTCGAAATACCACATTGGATGTGAAGGCATCTGTTTCTGCTGTATGTGTGCATACACACCTCCCCATTCATCAACAGGCATTCTGCAAGCTGAAAATAATGTTGCTATTATATTAAATGTCAAATCATAAAATCCAAAACAGCAATGAGACAGTTGTAGATAAAACATAAATAATTTTGAAAGTCATATGTGTTAAAAAGGGGGATTTTTTTTAAAAAAAGAAAGAAAATTAAGTTGATTCACATGCAAAAGGGGTCAGACAGAAAGAATTGACCACATGCTTCAATGTTTACATTTAAAACAAGGGTTTGTGACATGTTCTGGTGTGCAGTGAACATATTTCATGATTTTCTTATCATTTAGCTTTAATTTGACCCTCAGGGGATTGCCTCAGACACTCACATTGTTATAATAGTGCTGAGTTTGGCTTACTTTGTTGTCAAATTCATCAGTTCCAACAAATTTAGAAGCAGGTAACCATTAATCAAGGGTTGAACTCACCATAGGGGTCTATTACCATTGTTGGGCCTCAAAACGAAGCAACGTTCATATTCACAACACTAGAACAATCTATTCCACTCAAAACAGCCCAATCTTTACTCCCATTACCTTTAAATTTGCCTCCACATTAATACTGACTTGTTTCCATGGTGAAATAAACACAGGAAAGCATGTAAAGTATGAATTACTGAAATGTGCTGGAACCCTACATGTAGAAAAAATTATCTGCATCTGCACTAGGCCAATCTGTGATTTATGTACTGTATATACATGTAACTTCTCAGAAAAAAAAAATAAAACTGCATGAAACCTCAATATTTTTTTCTGTCCAACATATCTATTATGGCAAAAGAATAAAGAGATTTGCTGCACTGATAGAGGTGTAAGAGTTACATCATGTCTACTTCATCAAAGCTTTGCAAAAATGCATTTCTGCTTTCATAGAGAAAGTTTTCAAATCATGTATATACCATGGGAGTTTACTCCTATTTCACAAAAGAAGGGGGTCATGGGTTGATTTCATACATGACTGGGGTTGCCTAGATCATATCAACCCAGAATATATTTTGAACGACCAAAATCATGGAATACAGGCCAGAAATTGGAGAGATTTCACATTAAGCAGCTTTAGCATCTTGACATATGTAAGGCTGGTTGATGAAGTTTGTCAGAAAGTATTAAGTGAGGAGATGCATAATGCCTAGCTGTCTGGAACACTGATCAGAGTACCCTGCCGCCTGTTCGTCGATCAAGGCAAATGACCCCTTAAACAGATGAAATCACTTTTAGACCACAGTATGATAGGAACTTATGCTTGAATCTATTGATTCATCAAGCTAAGACTTTAAAAAACTTCCTGGAAATCAAAACTATTTACTGTGTATTGTTTTCAGGTTGTTAGACTTGACAGTTTCATGTATAAGCCAGTTTAGAGGGTACAAAGTGAAAATATCCTCATAATTTTAAAACTTTATTGGTTAACCTGCCCAAAACTGAATATTTCTATTCACAGTTAACAGTATTTGACAGTATCAGCTAAAAACAGTGTTTCTCTGCAATAATTTATGGGTTACTGGGTGACAAGAAGACATATTGTATATGGGTAAACAAGGGAAATAATTTAAAGACATCACACACCCTCAAGTCAATAAAATTTGTGGTCAGACCCACTCTACAAGGGTCAGTTGTTATTATTTACATCTAATCAACTTCTTGGGTTCATGTACAGCCCTTAATTCATGTCTGGCAAAAAGAAATACTGCACAGTGAGGCATTAAGAGAGCATGGTCAGAAACTTCTAATGGATGACGATGACCGAGTGGTGGAAGTTAGCAGTCAGACATTGTGGTGTTTTAACTGGACTGGGGTATTTAAATGTACTGTATGTACCTACATATCCAAGTACTGCAACTGCTACAAAGTGGTAAGACATATCGAAGAAAAGGGCGTGTGCTTGATTAGACGCAGTCAACAACAGACTTCAGACCGGCTTGTCGAAATACCACATTGGATGTGAAGGCTTCTGTTTCTGCTGTATGTGTGCATACACACCTCCCCATTCATCAACAGGCATTCTGCAAGCTGAAAATAATGTTGCTATTATATTAAATGTCAAATCATAAAATCCAAAACAGCAATGAGACAGTTGTAGATAAAACAAAAAATAATTTTGAAAGTCATATGTGTTAAAAAGGGGGATTTTTTTTAAAAAAAGAAAGAAAATTAAGTTGATTCACATGCAAAAGGGGTCAGACAGAAAGAATTGACCACATGCTTCAATGTTTACATTTAAAACAAGGGTTTGTGACATGTTCTGGTGTGCAGTGAACATATTTCATGATTTTCTTATCATTTAGCTTTAATTTGACCCTCAGGGGATTGCCTCAGACACTCACATTGTTATAATAGTGTTGAGTTTGGCTTACTTTGTTGTCAAATTCATCAGTTCCAACAAATTTAGAAGCAGGTAACCATTAATCAAGGGTTGAACTCACCATAGGGGTCTATTACCACTGTTGGGCCTCAAAACGAAGCAACGTTCATATTCACAACACTAGAACACTCTATTCCACTCAAAACAGCCCAATCTTTACTCCCATTACCTTTAAATTTGCCTCCACATTAATACTGACTTGTTTCCATGGTGAAATAAACACAGGAAAGCATGTAAAGTATGAATTACTGAAATGTGCTGGAACCCTACATGTAGAAAAAATTATCTGCATCTGCACTAGGCCAATCTGTGATTTATGTACTGTATATACATGTAACTTCTCAGAAAAAAAAAATAAAACTGCATGAAACCTCAATATTTTTTTCTGTCCAACATATCTATTATGGCAAAAGAATAAAGAGATTTGCTGCACTGATAGAGGTGTAAGAGTTACATCATGTCTACTTCATCAAAGCTTTGCAAAAATGCATTTCTGCTTTCATAGAGAAAGTTTTCAAATCATGTATATACCATGGGAGTTTACTCCTATTTCACAAAAGAAGGGGGTCATGGGTTGATTTCATACATGACTGGGGTTGCCTAGATCATATCAACCCAGAATATATTTTGAACGACCAAAATCATGGAATACAGGCCAGAAATTGGAGAGATTTCACATTAAGCAGCTTTAGCATCTTGACATATGTAAGGCTGGTTGATGAAGTTTGTCAGAAAGTATTAAGTGAGGAGATGCATAATGCCTAGCTGTCTGGAACACTGATCAGAGTACCCTGCCGCCTGTTCGTCGATCAAGGCAAATGACCCCTTAAACAGATGAAATCACTTTTAGACCACAGTATGATAGGAACTTATGCTTGAATCTATTGATTCATCAAGCTAAGACTTTAAAAAACTTCCTGGAAATCAAAACTATTTACTGTGTATTGTTTTCAGGTTGTTAGACTTGACAGTTTCATGTATAAGCCAGTTTAGAGGGTACAAAGTGAAAATATCCTCATAATTTTAAAACTTTATTGGTTAACCTGCCCAAAACTGAATATTTCTATTCACAGTTAACAGTATTTGACAGTATCAGCTAAAAACAGTGTTTCTCTGCAATAATTTATGGGTTACTGGGTGACAAGAAGACATATTGTATATGGGTAAACAAGGGAGATAATTTAAAGACATCACACACCCTCAAGTCAATAAAATTTGTGGTCAGACCCACTCTACAAGGGTCAGTTGTTATTATTTACATCTAATCAACTTCTTGGGTTCATGTACAGCCCTTAATTCATGTCTGGCAAAAAGAAATACTGCACAGTGAGGCATTAAGAGAGCATGGTCAGAAACTTCTAATGGATGACGATGACCGAGTGGTGGAAGTTAGCAGTCAGACATTGTGGTGTTTTAACTGGACTGGGGTATTTAAATGTACTGTATGTACCTACATATCCAAGTACTGCAACTGCTACAAAGTGGTAAGACATATCGAAGAAAAGGGCGTGTGCTTGATTAGACGCAGTCAACAACAGACTTCAGACCGGCTTGTCGAAATACCACATTGGATGTGAAGGCTTCTGTTTCTGCTGTATGTGTGCATACACACCTCCCCATTCATCAACAGGCATTCTGCAAGCTGAAAATAATGTTGCTATTATATTAAATGTCAAATCATAAAATCCAAAACAGCAATGAGACAGTTGTAGATAAAACAAAAAATAATTTTGAAAGTCATATGTGTTAAAAAGGGGGATTTTTTTTAAAAAAAGAAAGAAAATTAAGTTGATTCACATGCAAAAGGGGTCAGACAGAAAGAATTGACCACATGCTTCAATGTTTACATTTAAAACAAGGGTTTGTGACATGTTCTGGTGTGCAGTGAACATATTTCATGATTTTCTTATCATTTAGCTTTAATTTGACCCTCAGGGGATTGCCTCAGACACTCACATTGTTATAATAGTGTTGAGTTTGGCTTACTTTGTTGTCAAATTCATCAGTTCCAACAAATTTAGAAGCAGGTAACCATTAATCAAGGGTTGAACTCACCATAGGGGTCTATTACCACTGTTGGGCCTCAAAACGAAGCAACGTTCATATTCACAACACTAGAACACTCTATTCCACTCAAAACAGCCCAATCTTTACTCCCATTACCTTTAAATTTGCCTCCACATTAATACTGACTTGTTTCCATGGTGAAATAAACACAGGAAAGCATGTAAAGTATGAATTACTGAAATGTGCTGGAACCCTACATGTAGAAAAAATTATCTGCATCTGCACTAGGCCAATCTGTGATTTATGTACTGTATATACATGTAACTTCTCAGAAAAAAAAAATAAAACTGCATGAAACCTCAATATTTTTTTCTGTCCAACATATCTATTATGGCAAAAGAATAAAGAGATTTGCTGCACTGATAGAGGTGTAAGAGTTACATCATGTCTACTTCATCAAAGCTTTGCAAAAATGCATTTCTGCTTTCATAGAGAAAGTTTTCAAATCATGTATATACCATGGGAGTTTACTCCTATTTCACAAAAGAAGGGGGTCATGGGTTGATTTCATACATGACTGGGGTTGCCTAGATCATATCAACCCAGAATATATTTTGAACGACCAAAATCATGGAATACAGGCCAGAAATTGGAGAGATTTCACATTAAGCAGCTTTAGCATCTTGACATATGTAAGGCTGGTTGATGAAGTTTGTCAGAAAGTATTAAGTGAGGAGATGCATAATGCCTAGCTGTCTGGAACACTGATCAGAGTACCCTGCCGCCTGTTCGTCGATCAAGGCAAATGACCCCTTAAACAGATGAAATCACTTTTAGACCACAGTATGATAGGAACTTATGCTTGAATCTATTGATTCATCAAGCTAAGACTTTAAAAAACTTCCTGGAAATCAAAACTATTTACTGTGTATTGTTTTCAGGTTGTTAGACTTGACAGTTTCATGTATAAGCCAGTTTAGAGGGTACAAAGTGAAAATATCCTCATAATTTTAAAACTTTATTGGTTAACCTGCCCAAAACTGAATATTTCTATTCACAGTTAACAGTATTTGACAGTATCAGCTAAAAACAGTGTTTCTCTGCAATAATTTATGGGTTACTGGGTGACAAGAAGACATATTGTATATGGGTAAACAAGGGAAATAATTTAAAGACATCACACACCCTCAAGTCAATAAAATTTGTGGTCAGACCCACTCTACAAGGGTCAGTTGTTATTATTTACATCTAATCAACTTCTTGGGTTCATGTACAGCCCTTAATTCATGTCTGGCAAAAAGAAATACTGCACAGTGAGGCATTAAGAGAGCATGGTCAGAAACTTCTAATGGATGACGATGACCGAGTGGTGGAAGTTAGCAGTCAGACATTGTGGTGTTTTAACTGGACTGGGGTATTTAAATGTACTGTATGTACCTACATATCCAAGTACTGCAACTGCTACAAAGTGGTAAGACATATCGAAGAAAAGGGCGTGTGCTTGATTAGACGCAGTCAACAACAGACTTCAGACCGGCTTGTCGAAATACCACATTGGATGTGAAGGCATCTGTTTCTGCTGTATGTGTGCATACACACCTCCCCATTCATCAACAGGCATTCTGCAAGCTGAAAATAATGTTGCTATTATATTAAATGTCAAATCATAAAATCCAAAACAGCAATGAGACAGTTGTAGATAAAACATAAATAATTTTGAAAGTCATATGTGTTAAAAAGGGGGATTTTTTTTAAAAAAAGAAAGAAAATTAAGTTGATTCACATGCAAAAGGGGTCAGACAGAAAGAATTGACCACATGCTTCAATGTTTACATTTAAAACAAGGGTTTGTGACATGTTCTGGTGTGCAGTGAACATATTTCATGATTTTCTTATCATTTAGCTTTAATTTGACCCTCAGGGGATTGCCTCAGACACTCACATTGTTATAATAGTGCTGAGTTTGGCTTACTTTGTTGTCAAATTCATCAGTTCCAACAAATTTAGAAGCAGGTAACCATTAATCAAGGGTTGAACTCACCATAGGGGTCTATTACCATTGTTGGGCCTCAAAACGAAGCAACGTTCATATTCACAACACTAGAACAATCTATTCCACTCAAAACAGCCCAATCTTTACTCCCATTACCTTTAAATTTGCCTCCACATTAATACTGACTTGTTTCCATGGTGAAATAAACACAGGAAAGCATGTAAAGTATGAATTACTGAAATGTGCTGGAACCCTACATGTAGAAAAAATTATCTGCATCTGCACTAGGCCAATCTGTGATTTATGTACTGTATATACATGTAACTTCTCAGAAAAAAAAAATAAAACTGCATGAAACCTCAATATTTTTTTCTGTCCAACATATCTATTATGGCAAAAGAATAAAGAGATTTGCTGCACTGATAGAGGTGTAAGAGTTACATCATGTCTACTTCATCAAAGCTTTGCAAAAATGCATTTCTGCTTTCATAGAGAAAGTTTTCAAATCATGTATATACCATGGGAGTTTACTCCTATTTCACAAAAGAAGGGGGTCATGGGTTGATTTCATACATGACTGGGGTTGCCTAGATCATATCAACCCAGAATATATTTTGAACGACCAAAATCATGGAATACAGGCCAGAAATTGGAGAGATTTCACATTAAGCAGCTTTAGCATCTTGACATATGTAAGGCTGGTTGATGAAGTTTGTCAGAAAGTATTAAGTGAGGAGATGCATAATGCCTAGCTGTCTGGAACACTGATCAGAGTACCCTGCCGCCTGTTCGTCGATCAAGGCAAATGACCCCTTAAACAGATGAAATCACTTTTAGACCACAGTATGATAGGAACTTATGCTTGAATCTATTGATTCATCAAGCTAAGACTTTAAAAAACTTCCTGGAAATCAAAACTATTTACTGTGTATTGTTTTCAGGTTGTTAGACTTGACAGTTTCATGTATAAGCCAGTTTAGAGGGTACAAAGTGAAAATATCCTCATAATTTTAAAACTTTATTGGTTAACCTGCCCAAAACTGAATATTTCTATTCACAGTTAACAGTATTTGACAGTATCAGCTAAAAACAGTGTTTCTCTGCAATAATTTATGGGTTACTGGGTGACAAGAAGACATATTGTATATGGGTAAACAAGGGAAATAATTTAAAGACATCACACACCCTCAAGTCAATAAAATTTGTGGTCAGACCCACTCTACAAGGGTCAGTTGTTATTATTTACATCTAATCAACTTCTTGGGTTCATGTACAGCCCTTAATTCATGTCTGGCAAAAAGAAATACTGCACAGTGAGGCATTAAGAGAGCATGGTCAGAAACTTCTAATGGATGACGATGACCGAGTGGTGGAAGTTAGCAGTCAGACATTGTGGTGTTTTAACTGGACTGGGGTATTTAAATGTACTGTATGTACCTACATATCCAAGTACTGCAACTGCTACAAAGTGGTAAGACATATCGAAGAAAAGGGCGTGTGCTTGATTAGACGCAGTCAACAACAGACTTCAGACCGGCTTGTCGAAATACCACATTGGATGTGAAGGCATCTGTTTCTGCTGTATGTGTGCATACACACCTCCCCATTCATCAACAGGCATTCTGCAAGCTGAAAATAATGTTGCTATTATATTAAATGTCAAATCATAAAATCCAAAACAGCAATGAGACAGTTGTAGATAAAACATAAATAATTTTGAAAGTCATATGTGTTAAAAAGGGGGATTTTTTTTAAAAAAAGAAAGAAAATTAAGTTGATTCACATGCAAAAGGGGTCAGACAGAAAGAATTGACCACATGCTTCAATGTTTACATTTAAAACAAGGGTTTGTGACATGTTCTGGTGTGCAGTGAACATATTTCATGATTTTCTTATCATTTAGCTTTAATTTGACCCTCAGGGGATTGCCTCAGACACTCACATTGTTATAATAGTGCTGAGTTTGGCTTACTTTGTTGTCAAATTCATCAGTTCCAACAAATTTAGAAGCAGGTAACCATTAATCAAGGGTTGAACTCACCATAGGGGTCTATTACCATTGTTGGGCCTCAAAACGAAGCAACGTTCATATTCACAACACTAGAACAATCTATTCCACTCAAAACAGCCCAATCTTTACTCCCATTACCTTTAAATTTGCCTCCACATTAATACTGACTTGTTTCCATGGTGAAATAAACACAGGAAAGCATGTAAAGTATGAATTACTGAAATGTGCTGGAACCCTACATGTAGAAAAAATTATCTGCATCTGCACTAGGCCAATCTGTGATTTATGTACTGTATATACATGTAACTTCTCAGAAAAAAAAAATAAAACTGCATGAAACCTCAATATTTTTTTCTGTCCAACATATCTATTATGGCAAAAGAATAAAGAGATTTGCTGCACTGATAGAGGTGTAAGAGTTACATCATGTCTACTTCATCAAAGCTTTGCAAAAATGCATTTCTGCTTTCATAGAGAAAGTTTTCAAATCATGTATATACCATGGGAGTTTACTCCTATTTCACAAAAGAAGGGGGTCATGGGTTGATTTCATACATGACTGGGGTTGCCTAGATCATATCAACCCAGAATATATTTTGAACGACCAAAATCATGGAATACAGGCCAGAAATTGGAGAGATTTCACATTAAGCAGCTTTAGCATCTTGACATATGTAAGGCTGGTTGATGAAGTTTGTCAGAAAGTATTAAGTGAGGAGATGCATAATGCCTAGCTGTCTGGAACACTGATCAGAGTACCCTGCCGCCTGTTCGTCGATCAAGGCAAATGACCCCTTAAACAGATGAAATCACTTTTAGACCACAGTATGATAGGAACTTATGCTTGAATCTATTGATTCATCAAGCTAAGACTTTAGAAAACTTCCTGGAAATCAAAACTATTTACTGTGTATTGTTTTCAGGTTGTTAGACTTGACAGTTTCATGTATAAGCCAGTTTAGAGGGTACAAAGTGAAAATATCCTCATAATTTTAAAACTTTATTGGTTAACCTGCCCAAAACTGAATATTTCTATTCACAGTTAACAGTATTTGACAGTATCAGCTAAAAACAGTGTTTCTCTGCAATAATTTATGGGTTACTGGGTGACAAGAAGACATATTGTATATGGGTAAACAAGGGAGATAATTTAAAGACATCACACACTCTCAAGTCAATAAAATTTGTGGTCAGACCCACTCTACAAGGGTCAGTTGTTATTATTTACATCTAATCAACTTCTTGGGTTCATGTACAGCCCTTAATTCATGTCTGGCAAAAAGAAATACTGCACAGTGAGGCATTAAGAGAGCATGGTCAGAAACTTCTAATGGATGACGATGACCGAGTGGTGGAAGTTGCCAGTCAGACATTGTGGTGTTTTAACTGGACTGGGGTATTTAAATGTACTGTATGTACCTACATATCCAAGTACTGCAACTGCTACAAAGTGGTAAGACATATCGAAGAAAAGGGCGTGTGCTTGATTAGACGCAGTCAACAACAGACTTCAGACCGGCTTGTCGAAATACCACATTGGATGTGAAGGCTTCTGTTTCTGCTGTATGTGTGCATACACACCTCCCCATTCATCAACAGGCATTCTGCAAGCTGAAAATAATGTTGCTATTATATTAAATGTCAAATCATAAAATCCAAAACAGCAATGAGACAGTTGTAGATAAAACAAAAAATAATTTTGAAAGTCATATGTGTTAAAAAGGGGGATTTTTTTTAAAAAAAGAAAGAAAATTAAGTTGATTCACATGCAAAAGGGGTCAGACAGAAAGAATTGACCACATGCTTCAATGTTTACATTTAAAACAAGGGTTTGTGACATGTTCTGGTGTGCAGTGAACATATTTCATGATTTTCTTATCATTTAGCTTTAATTTGACCCTCAGGGGATTGCCTCAGACACTCACATTGTTATAATAGTGTTGAGTTTGGCTTACTTTGTTGTCAAATTCATCAGTTCCAACAAATTTAGAAGCAGGTAACCATTAATCAAGGGTTGAACTCACCATAGGGGTCTATTACCACTGTTGGGCCTCAAAACGAAGCAACGTTCATATTCACAACACTAGAACACTCTATTCCACTCAAAACAGCCCAATCTTTACTCCCATTAACTTTAAATTTGCCTCCACATGAATACTGACTTGTTTCCATGGTGAAATAAACACAGGAAAGCATGTAAAGTATGAATTACTGAAATGTGCTGGAACCCTACATGTAGAAAAAATTATCTGCATCTGCACTAGGCCAATCTGTGATTTATGTACTGTATATACATGTAACTTCTCAGAAAAAAAAAATAAAACTGCATGAAACCTCAATATTTTTTTCTGTCCAACATATCTATTATGGCAAAAGAATAAAGAGATTTGCTGCACTGATAGAGGTGTAAGAGTTGCATCATGTCTACTTCATCAAAGCTTTGCAAAAATGCATTTCTGCTTTCATAGAGAAAGTTTTCAAATCATGTATATACCATGGGAGTTTACTCCTATTTCACAAAAGAAGGGGGTCATGGGTTGATTTCATACATGACTGGGGTTGCCTAGATCATATCAACCCAGAATATATTTTGAACGACCAAAATCATGGAATACAGGCCAGAAATTGGAGAGATTTCACATTAAGCAGCTTTAGCATCTTGACATATGTAAGGCTGGTTGATGAAGTTTGTCAGAAAGTATTAAGTGAGGAGATGCATAATGCCTAGCTGTCTGGAACACTGATCAGAGTACCCTGCCGCCTGTTCGTCGATCAAGGCAAATGACCCCTTAAACAGATGAAATCACTTTTAGACCACAGTATGATAGGAACTTATGCTTGAATCTATTGATTCATCAAGCTAAGACTTTAAAAAACTTCCTGGAAATCAAAACTATTTACTGTGTATTGTTTTCAGGTTGTTAGACTTGACAGTTTCATGTATAAGCCAGTTTAGAGGGTACAAAGTGAAAATATCCTCATAATTTTAAAACTTTATTGGTTAACCTGCCCAAAACTGAATATTTCTATTCACAGTTAACAGTATTTGACAGTATCAGCTAAAAACAGTGTTTCTCTGCAATAATTTATGGGTTACTGGGTGACAAGAAGACATATTGTATATGGGTAAACAAGGGAGATAATTTAAAGACATCACACACCCTCAAGTCAATAAAATTTGTGGTCAGACCCACTCTACAAGGGTCAGTTGTTATTATTTACATCTAATCAACTTCTTGGGTTCATGTACAGCCCTTAATTCATGTCTGGCAAAAAGAAATACTGCACAGTGAGGCATTAAGAGAGCATGGTCAGAAACTTCTAATGGATGACGATGACCGAGTGGTGGAAGTTACCAGTCAGACATTGTGGTGTTTTAACTGGACTGGGGTATTTAAATGTACTGTATGTACCTACATATCCAAGTACTGCAACTGCTACAAAGTGGTAAGACATATCGAAGAAAAGGGCGTGTGCTTGATTAGACGCAGTCAACAACAGACTTCAGACCGGCTTGTCGAAATACCACATTGGATGTGAAGGCTTCTGTTTCTGCTGTATGTGTGCATACACACCTCCCCATTCATCAACAGGCATTCTGCAAGCTGAAAATAATGTTGCTATTATATTAAATGTCAAATCATAAAATCCAAAACAGCAATGAGACAGTTGTAGATAAAACAAAAAATAATTTTGAAAGTCATATGTGTTAAAAAGGGGGATTTTTTTTTAAAAAGAAAGAAAATTAAGTTGATTCACATGCAAAAGGGGTCAGACAGAAAGAATTGACCACATGCTTCAATGTTTACATTTAAAACAAGGGTTTGTGACATGTTCTGGTGTGCAGTGAACATATTTCATGATTTTCTTATCATTTAGCTTTAATTTGACCCTCAGGGGATTGCCTCAGACACTCACATTGTTATAATAGTGTTGAGTTTGGCTTACTTTGTTGTCAAATTCATCAGTTCCAACAAATTTAGAAGCAGGTAACCATTAATCAAGGGTTGAACTCACCATAGGGGTCTATTACCACTGTTGGGCCTCAAAACGAAGCAACGTTCATATTCACAACACTAGAACACTCTATTCCACTCAAAACAGCCCAATCTTTACTCCCATTACCTTTAAATTTGCCTCCACATTAATACTGACTTGTTTCCATGGTGAAATAAACACAGGAAAGCATGTAAAGTATGAATTACTGAAATGTGCTGGAACCCTACATGTAGAAAAAATTATCTGCATCTGCACTAGGCCAATCTGTGATTTATGTACTGTATATACATGTAACTTCTCAGAAAAAAAAAATAAAACTGCATGAAACCTCAATATTTTTTTCTGTCCAACATATCTATTATGGCAAAAGAATAAAGAGATTTGCTGCACTGATAGAGGTGTAAGAGTTACATCATGTCTACTTCATCAAAGCTTTGCAAAAATGCATTTCTGCTTTCATAGAGAAAGTTTTCAAATCATGTATATACCATGGGAGTTTACTCCTATTTCACAAAAGAAGGGGGTCATGGGTTGATTTCATACATGACTGGGGTTGCCTAGATCATATCAACCCAGAATATATTTTGAACGACCAAAATCATGGAATACAGGCCAGAATTGGAGAGATTTCACATTAAGCAGCTTTAGCATCTTGACATATGTAAGGCTGGTTGATGAAGTTTGTCAGAAAGTATTAAGTGAGGAGATGCATAATGCCTAGCTGTCTGGAACACTGATCAGAGTACCCTGCCGCCTGTTCGTCGATCAAGGCAAATGACCCCTTAAACAGATGAAATCACTTTTAGACCACAGTATGATAGGAACTTATGCTTGAATCTATTGATTCATCAAGCTAAGACTTTAAAAAACTTCCTGGAAATCAAAACTATTTACTGTGTATTGTTTTCAGGTTGTTAGACTTGACAGTTTCATGTATAAGCCAGTTTAGAGGGTACAAAGTGAAAATATCCTCATAATTTTAAAACTTTATTGGTTAACCTGCCCAAAACTGAATATTTCTATTCACAGTTAACAGTATTTGACAGTATCAGCTAAAAACAGTGTTTCTCTGCAATAATTTATGGGTTACTGGGTGACAAGAAGACATATTGTATATGGGTAAACAAGGGAGATAATTTAAAGACATCACACACCCTCAAGTCAATAAAATTTGTGGTCAGACCCACTCTACAAGGGTCAGTTGTTATTATTTACATCTAATCAACTTCTTGGGTTCATGTACAGCCCTTAATTCATGTCTGGCAAAAAGAAATACTGCACAGTGAGGCATTAAGAGAGCATGGTCAGAAACTTCTAATGGATGACGATGACCGAGTGGTGGAAGTTAGCAGTCAGACATTGTGGTGTTTTAACTGGACTGGGGTATTTAAATGTACTGTATGTACCTACATATCCAAGTACTGCAACTGCTACAAAGTGGTAAGACATATCGAAGAAAAGGCGTGTGCTTGATTAGACGCAGTCAACAACAGACTTCAGACCGCTTGTCGAAATACCACATTGGATGTGAAGGCATCTGTTTCTGCTGTATGTGTGCATACACACCTCCCCATTCATCAACAGGCATTCTGCAAGCTGAAAATAATGTTGCTATTATATTAAATGTCAAATCATAAAATCCAAAACAGCAATGAGACAGTTGTAGATAAAACAAAAATAATTTTGAAAGTCATATGTGTTAAAAAGGGGAATTTTTTTAAAAAAAGAAAGAAAATTAAGTTGATTCACATGCAAAAGGGTATCAAGACAGAAAGAATTGACCACATGCTTCAATGTTTACATTTAAAACAAGGGTTTGTGACATGTTCTGGTGTGCAGTGAACATATTTCATGATTTTCTTATCATTTAGCTTTAATTTGACCCTCAGGGGATTGCCTCAGACACTCACATTGTTATAATAGTGCTGAGTTTGGCTTACTTTGTTGTCAAATTCATCAGTTCCAACAAATTTAGAAGCAGGTAACCATTAATCAAGGGTTGAACTCACCATAGGGGTCTATTACCACTGTTGGGCCTCAAAACGAAGCAACGTTCATATTCACAACACTAGAACAATCTATTCCACTCAAAACAGCCCAATCTTTACTCCCATTACCTTTAAATTTGCCTCCACATTAATACTGACTTGTTTCCATGGTGAAATAAACACAGGAAAGCATGTAAAGTATGAATTACTGAAATGTGCTGGAACCCTACATGTAGAAAAAATTATCTGCATCTGCACTAGGCCAATCTGTGATTTATGTACTGTATATACATGTAACTTCTCAGAAAAAAAAAATAAAACTGCATGAAACCTCAATATTTTTTTCTGTCCAACATATCTATTATGGCAAAAGAATAAAGAGATTTGCTGCACTGATAGAGGTGTAAGAGTTACATCATGTCTACTTCATCAAAGCTTTGCAAAAATGCATTTCTGCTTTCATAGAGAAAGTTTTCAAATCATGTATATACCATGGGAGTTTACTCCTATTTCACAAAAGAAGGGGGTCATGGGTTGATTTCATACATGACTGGGGTTGCCTAGATCATATCAACCCAGAATATATTTTGAACGACCAAAATCATGGAATACAGGCCAGAAATTGGAGAGATTTCACATTAAGCAGCTTTAGCATCTTGACATATGTAAGGCTGGTTGATGAAGTTTGTCAGAAAGTATTAAGTGAGGAGATGCATAATGCCTAGCTGTCTGGAACACTGATCAGAGTACCCTGCCGCCTGTTCGTCGATCAAGGCAAATGACCCCTTAAACAGATGAAATCACTTTTAGACCACAGTATGATAGGAACTTATGCTTGAATCTATTGATTCATCAAGCTAAGACTTTAAAAAACTTCCTGGAAATCAAAACTATTTACTGTGTATTGTTTTCAGGTTGTTAGACTTGACAGTTTCATGTATAAACCAGTTTAGAGGGTACAAAGTGAAAAATATCCTCATAATTTTAAAACTTTATTGGTTAACCTGCCCAAAACTGAATATTTCTATTCACAGTTAACAGTATTTGACAGTATCAGCTAAAAACAGTGTTTCTCTGCAATAATTTATGGGTTACTGGGTGACAAGAAGACATATTGTATATGGGTAAACAAGGGAGATAATTTAAAGACATCACACACTCTCAAGTCAATAAAATTTGTGGTCAGACCCACTCTACAAGGGTCAGTTGTTATTATTTACATCTAATCAACTTCTTGGGTTCATGTACAGCCCTTAATTCATGTCTGGCAAAAAGAGATACTGCACAGTGAGGCATTAAGAGAGCATGGTCAGAAACTTCTAATGGATGACGATGACCGAGTGGTGGAAGTTAGCAGTCAGACATTGTGGTGTTTTAACTGGACTGGGGTATTTAAATGTACTGTATGTACCTACATATCCAAGTACTGCAACTGCTACAAAGTGGTAAGACATATCGAAGAAAAGGGCGTGTGCTTGATTAGACGCAGTCAACAACAGACTTCAGACCGGCTTGTCGAAATACCACATTGGATGTGAAGGCATCTGTTTCTGCTGTATGTGTGCATACACACCTCCCCATTCATCAACAGGCATTCTGCAAGCTGAAAATAATGTTGCTATTATATTAAATGTCAAATCATAAAATCCAAAACAGCAATGAGACAGTTGTAGATAAAACAAAAATAATTTTGAAAGTCATATGTGTTAAAAAGGGGGATTTTTTTTAAAAAAAGAAAGAACATTAAGTTGATTCACATGCAAAAGGGGTCAGACAGAAAGAATTGACCACATGCTTCAATGTTTACATTTAAAACAAGGGTTTGTGACATGTTCTGGTGTGCAGTGAACATATTTCATGATTTTCTTATCATTTAGCTTTAATTTGACCCTCAGGGGATTGCCTCAGACACTCACATTGTTATAATAGTGCTGAGTTTGGCTTACTTTGTTGTCAAATTCATCAGTTCCAACAAATTTAGAAGCAGGTAACCATTAATCAAGGGTTGAACTCACCATAGGGGTCTATTACCACTGTTGGGCCTCAAAACGAAGCAACGTTCATATTCACAACACTAGAACAATCTATTCCACTCAAAACAGCCCAATCTTTACTCCCATTACCTTTAAATTTGCCTCCACATTAATACTGACTTGTTTCCATGGTGAAATAAACACAGGAAAGCATGTAAAGTATGAATTACTGAAATGTGCTGGAACCCTACATGTAGAAAAAATTATCTGCATCTGCACTAGGCCAATCTGTGATTTATGTACTGTATATACATGTAACTTCTCAGAAGAAAAAAAATAAAACTGCATGAAACCTCAATATTTTTTTCTGTCCAACATATCTATTATGGCAAAAGAATAAAGAGATTTGCTGCACTGATAGAGGTGTAAGAGTTACATCATGTCTACTTCATCAAAGCTTTGCAAAAATGCATTTCTGCTTTCATAGAGAAAGTTTTCAAATCATGTATATACCATGGGAGTTTACTCCTATTTCACAAAAGAAGGGGGTCATGGGTTGATTTCATACATGACTGGGGTTGCCTAGATCATATCAACCCAGAATATATTTTGAACGACCAAAATCATGGAATACAGGCCAGAAATTGGAGAGATTTCACATTAAGCAGCTTTAGCATCTTGACATATGTAAGGCTGGTTGATGAAGTTTGTCAGAAAGTATTAAGTGAGGAGATGCATAATGCCTAGCTGTCTGGAACACTGATCAGAGTACCCTGCCGCCTGTTCGTCGATCAAGGCAAATGACCCCTTAAACAGATGAAATCACTTTTAGACCACAGTATGATAGGAACTTATGCTTGAATCTATTGATTCATCAAGCTAAGACTTTAAAAAACTTCCTGGAAATCAAAACTATTTACTGTGTATTGTTTTCAGGTTGTTAGACTTGACAGTTTCATGTATAAGCCAGTTTAGAGGGTACAAAGTGAAAAATATCCTCATAATTTTAAAACTTTATTGGTTAACCTGCCCAAAACTGAATATTTCTATTCACAGTTAACAGTATTTGACAGTATCAGCTAAAAACAGTGTTTCTCTGCAATAATTTATGGGTTACTGGGTGACAAGAAGACATATTGTATATGGGTAAACAAGGGAGATAATTTAAAGACATCACACACTCTCAAGTCAATAAAATTTGTGGTCAGACCCACTCTACAAGGGTCAGTTGTTATTATTTACATCTAATCAACTTCTTGGGTTCATGTACAGCCCTTAATTCATGTCTGGCAAAAAGAGATACTGCACAGTGAGGCATTAAGAGAGCATGGTCAGAAACTTCTAATGGATGACGATGACCGAGTGGTGGAAGTTAGCAGTCAGACATTGTGGTGTTTTAACTGGACTGGGGTATTTAAATGTACTGTATGTACCTACATATCCAAGTACTGCAACTGCTACAAAGTGGTAAGACATATCGAAGAAAAGGGCGTGTGCTTGATTAGACGCAGTCAACAACAGACTTCAGACCGGCTTGTCGAAATACCACATTGGATGTGAAGGCATCTGTTTCTGCTGTATGTGTGCATACACACCTCCCCATTCATCAACAGGCATTCTGCAAGCTGAAAATAATGTTGCTATTATATTAAATGTCAAATCATAAAATCCAAAACAGCAATGAGACAGTTGTAGATAAAACAAAAATAATTTTGAAAGTCATATGTGTTAAAAAGGGGGATTTTTTTTAAAAAAAGAAAGAACATTAAGTTGATTCACATGCAAAAGGGGTCAGACAGAAAGAATTGACCACATGCTTCAATGTTTACATTTAAAACAAGGGTTTGTGACATGTTCTGGTGTGCAGTGAACATATTTCATGATTTTCTTATCATTTAGCTTTAATTTGACCCTCAGGGGATTGCCTCAGACACTCACATTGTTATAATAGTGCTGAGTTTGGCTTACTTTGTTGTCAAATTCATCAGTTCCAACAAATTTAGAAGCAGGTAACCATTAATCAAGGGTTGAACTCACCATAGGGGTCTATTACCACTGTTGGGCCTCAAAACGAAGCAACGTTCATATTCACAACACTAGAACAATCTATTCCACTCAAAACAGCCCAATCTTTACTCCCATTACCTTTAAATTTGCCTCCACATTAATACTGACTTGTTTCCATGGTGAAATAAACACAGGAAAGCATGTAAAGTATGAATTACTGAAATGTGCTGGAACCCTACATGTAGAAAAAATTATCTGCATCTGCACTAGGCCAATCTGTGATTTATGTACTGTATATACATGTAACTTCTCAGAAAAAAAAAATAAAACTGCATGAAACCTCAATATTTTTTTCTGTCCAACATATCTATTATGGCAAAAGAATAAAGAGATTTGCTGCACTGATAGAGGTGTAAGAGTTACATCATGTCTACTTCATCAAAGCTTTGCAAAAATGCATTTCTGCTTTCATAGAGAAAGTTTTCAAATCATGTATATACCATGGGAGTTTACTCCTATTTCACAAAAGAAGGGGGTCATGGGTTGATTTCATACATGACTGGGGTTGCCTAGATCATATCAACCCAGAATATATTTTGAACGACCAAAATCATGGAATACAGGCCAGAAATTGGAGAGATTTCACATTAAGCAGCTTTAGCATCTTGACATATGTAAGGCTGGTTGATGAAGTTTGTCAGAAAGTATTAAGTGAGGAGATGCATAATGCCTAGCTGTCTGGAACACTGATCAGAGTACCCTGCCGCCTGTTCGTCGATCAAGGCAAATGACCCCTTAAACAGATGAAATCACTTTTAGACCACAGTATGATAGGAACTTATGCTTGAATCTATTGATTCATCAAGCTAAGACTTTAAAAAACTTCCTGGAAATCAAAACTATTTACTGTGTATTGTTTTCAGGTTGTTAGACTTGACAGTTTCATGTATAAGCCAGTTTAGAGGGTACAAAGTGAAAATATCCTCATAATGTTAAAACTTTATTGGTTAACCTGCCCAAAACTGAATATTTCTATTCACAGTTAACAGTATTTGACAGTATCAGCTAAAAACAGTGTTTCTCTGCAATAATTTATGGGTTACTGGGTGACAAGAAGACATATTGTATATGGGTAAACAAGGGAGATAATTTAAAGACATCACACACCCTCAAGTCAATAAAATTTGTGGTCAGACCCACTCTACAAGGGTCAGTTGTTATTATTTACATCTAATCAACTTCTTGGGTTCATGTACAGCCCTTAATTCATGTCTGGCAAAAAGAAATACTGCACAGTGAGGCATTAAGAGAGCATGGTCAGAAACTTCTAATGGATGACGATGACCGAGTGGTGGAAGTTAGCAGTCAGACATTGTGGTGTTTTAACTGGACTGGGGTATTTAAATGTACTGTATGTACCTACATATCCAAGTACTGCAACTGCTACAAAGTGGTAAGACATATCGAAGAAAAGGGCGTGTGCTTGATTAGACGCAGTCAACAACAGACTTCAGACCGGCTTGTCGAAATACCACATTGGATGTGAAGGCTTCTGTTTCTGCTGTATGTGTGCATACACACCTCCCCATTCATCAACAGGCATTCTGCAAGCTGAAAATAATGTTGCTATTATATTAAATGTCAAATCATAAAATCCAAAACAGCAATGAGACAGTTGTAGATAAAACAAAAATAATTTTGAAAGTCATATGTGTTAAAAAGGGGGATTTTTTTTAAAAAAAGAAAGAAATTTAAGTTGATTCACATGCAAAAGGGGTCAGACAGAAAGAATTGACCACATGCTTCAATGTTTACATTTAAAACAAGAGTTTGTGACATGTTCTGGTGTGCAGTGAACATATTTCATGATTTTCTTATCATTTAGCTTTAATTTGACCCTCAGGGGATTGCCTCAGACACTCACATTGTTATAATAGTGCTGAGTTTGGCTTACTTTGTTGTCAAATTCATCAGTTCCAACAAATTTAGAAGCAGGTAACCATTAATCAAGGGTTGAACTCACCATAGGGGTCTATTACCACTGTTGGGCCTCAAAACGAAGCAACGTTCATATTCACAACACTAGAACAATCTATTCCACTCAAAACAGCCCAATCTTTACTCCCATTACCTTTAAATTTGCCTCCACATTAATACTGGCTTGTTTCCATGGTGAAATAAACACAGGAAAGCATGTAAAGTATGAATTACTGAAATGTGCTGGAACCCTACATGTAGAAAAAATTATCTGCATCTGCACTAGGCCAATCTGTGATTTATGTACTGTATATACATGTAACTTCTCAGAAAAAAAAATAAAACTGCATGAAACCTCAATATTTTTTTCTGTCCAACATATCTATTATGGCAAAAGAATAAAGAGATTTGCTGCACTGATAGAGGTGTAAGAGTTACATCATGTCTACTTCATCAAAGCTTTGCAAAAATGCATTTCTGCTTTCATAGAGAAAGTTTTCAAATCATGTATATACCATGGGAGTTTACTCCTATTTCACAAAAGAAGGGGGTCATGGGTTGATTTCATACATGACTGGGGTTGCCTAGATCATATCAACCCAGAATATATCTTGAACGACCAAAATCATGGAATACAGGCCAGAAATTGGAGAGATTTCACATTAAGCAGCTTTAGCATCTTGACATATGTAAGGCTGGTTGATGAAGTTTGTCAGAAAGTATTAAGTGAGGAGATGCATAATGCCTAGCTGTCTGGAACACTGATCAGAGTACCCTGCCGCCTGTTCGTCGATCAAGGCAAATGACCCCTTAAACAGATGAAATCACTTTTAGACCACAGTATGATAGGAACTTATGCTTGAATCTATTGATTCATCAAGCTAAGACTTTAAAAAACTTCCTGGAAATCAAAACTATTTACTGTGTATTGTTTTCAGGTTGTTAGACTTGACAGTTTCATGTATAAGTCAGTTTAGAGGGTACAAAGTGAAAATATCCTCATAATTTTAAAACTTTATTGGTTAACCTGCCCAAAACTGAATATTTCTATTCACAGTTAACAGTATTTGACAGTATCAGCTAAAAACAGTGTTTCTCTGCAATAATTTATGGGTTACTGGGTGACAAGAAGACATATTGTATATGGGTAAACAAGGGAGATAATTTAAAGACATCACACACCCTCAAGTCAATAAAATTTGTGGTCAGACCCACTCTACAAGGGTCAGTTGTTATTATTTACATCTAATCAACTTCTTGGGTTCATGTACAGCCCTTAATTCATGTCTGGCAAAAAGAAATACTGCACAGTGAGGCATTAAGAGAGCATGGTCAGAAACTTCTAATGGATGACGATGACCGAGTGGTGGAAGTTACCAGTCAGACATTGTGGTGTTTTAACTGGACTGGGGTATTTAAATGTACTGTATGTACCTACATATCCAAGTACTGCAACTGCTACAAAGTGGTAAGACATATCGAAGAAAAGGGCGTGTGCTTGATTAGACGCAGTCAACAACAGACTTCAGACCGGCTTGTCGAAATACCACATTGGATGTGAAGGCTTCTGTTTCTGCTGTATGTGTGCATACACACCTCCCCATTCATCAACAGGCATTCTGCAAGCTGAAAATAATGTTGCTATTATATTAAATGTCAAATCATAAAATCCAAAACAGCAATGAGACAGTTGTAGATAAAACAAAAATAATTTTGAAAGTCATATGTGTTAAAAAGGGGGATTTTTTTTAAAAAAAGAAAGAAAATTAAGTTGATTCACATGCAAAAGGGGTCAGACAGAAAGAATTGACCACATGCTTCAATGTTTACATTTAAAACAAGGGTTTGTGACATGTTCTGGTGTGCAGTGAACATATTTCATGATTTTCTTATCATTTAGCTTTAATTTGACCGTCAGGGGATTGCCTCAGACACTCACATTGTTATAATAGTGTTGAGTTTGGCTTACTTTGTTGTCAAATTCATCAGTTCCAACAAATTTAGAAGCAGGTAACCATTAATCAAGGGTTGAACTCACCATAGGGGTCTATTACCACTGTTGGGCCTCAAAACGAAGCAACGTTCATATTCACAACACTAGAACAATCTATTCCACTCAAAACAGCCCAATCTTTACTCCCATTACCTTTAAATTTGCCTCCACATTAATACTGACTTGTTTCCATGGTGAAATAAACACAGGAAAGCATGTAAAGTATGAATTACTGAAATGTGCTGGAACCCTACATGTAGAAAAAATTATCTGCATCTGCACTAGGCCAATCTGTGATTTATGTACTGTATATACATGTAACTTCTCAGAAAAAAAAATAAAACTGCATGAAACCTCAATATTTTTTTCTGTCCAACAAATCTATTATGGCAAAAGAATAAAGAGATTTGCTGCACTGATAGAGGTGTAAGAGTTACATCATGTCTACTTCATCCAAGCTTTGCAAAAATGCATTTCTGCTTTCATAGAGAAAGTTTTCAAATCATGTATATACCATGGGAGTTTACTCCTATTTCACAAAAGAAGGGGGTCATGGGTTGATTTCATACATGACTGGGGTTGCCTAGATCATATCAACCCAGAATATATTTTGAACGACCAAAATCATGGAATACAGGCCAGAAATTGGAGAGATTTCACATTAAGCAGCTTTAGCATCTTGACATATGTAAGGCTGGTTGATGAAGTTTGTCAGAAAGTATTAAGTGAGGAGATGCATAATGCCTAGCTGTCTGGAACACTGATCAGAGTACCCTGCCGCCTGTTCGTCGATCAAGGCAAATGACCCCTTAAACAGATGAAATCACTTTTAGACCACAGTATGATAGGAACTTATGCTTGAATCTATTGATTCATCAAGCTAAGACTTTAAAAAACTTCCTGGAAATCAAAACTATTTACTGTGTATTGTTTTCAGGTTGTGAGACTTGACAGTTTCATGTATAAGCCAGTTTAGAGGGTACAAAGTGAAAAATATCCTCATAATTTTAAAACTTTATTGGTTAACCTGCCCAAAACTGAATATTTCTATTCACAGTTAACAGTATTTGACAGTATCAGCTAAAAACAGTGTTTCTCTGCAATAATTTATGGGTTACTGGGTGACAAGAAGACATATTGTATATGGGTAAACAAGGGAGATAATTTAAAGACATCACACACTCTCAAGTCAATAAAATTTGTGGTCAGACCCACTCTACAAGGGTCAGTTGTTATTATTTACATCTAATCAACTTCTTGGGTTCATGTACAGCCCTTAATTCATGTCTGGCAAAAAGAAATACTGCACAGTGAGGCATTAAGAGAGCATGGTCAGAAACTTCTAATGGATGACGATGACCGAGTGGTGGAAGTTACCAATCAGACATTGTGGTGTTTTAACTGGACTGGGGTATTTAAATGTACTGTATGTACCTACATATCCAAGTACTGCAACTGCTACAAAGTGGTAAGACATATCGAAGAAAAGGGCGTGTGCTTGATTAGACGCAGTCAACAACAGACTTCAGACCGGCTTGTCGAAATACCACATTGGATGTGAAGGCTTCTGTTTCTGCTGTATGCGTGCATACACACCTCCCCATTCATCAACAGGCATTCTGCAAGCTGAAAATAATGTTGCTATTATATTAAATGTCAAATCATAAAATCCAAAACAGCAATGAGACAGTTGTAGATAAAACAAAAATAATTTTGAAAGTCATATGTGTTAAAAAGGGGGATTTTTTTTAAAAAAAGAAAGAAAATTAAGTTGATTCACATGCAAAAGGGGTCAGACAGAAAGAATTGACCACATGCTTCAATGTTTACATTTAAAACAAGGGTTTGTGACATGTTCTGGTGTGCAGTGAACATATTTCATGATTTTCTTATCATTTAGCTTTAATTTGACCCTCAGGGGATTGCCTCAGACACTCACATTGTTATAATAGTGCTGAGTTTGGCTTACTTTGTTGTCAAATTCATCAGTTCCAACAAATTTAGAAGCAGGTAACCATTAATCAAGGGTTGAACTCACCATAGGGGTCTATTACCACTGTTGGGCCTCAAAACGAAGCAACGTTCATATTCACAACACTAGAACAATCTATTCCACTCAAAACAGCCCAATCTTTACTCCCATTACCTTTAAATTTGCCTCCACATTAATACTGACTTGTTTCCATGGTGAAATAAACACAGGAAAGCATGTAAAGTATGAATTACTGAAATGTGCTGGAACCCTACATGTAGAAAAAATTATCTGCATCTGCACTAGGCCAATCTGTGATTTATGTACTGTATATACATGTAACTTCTCAGAAAAAAAAAATAAAACTGCATGAAGCCTCAATATTTTTTTCTGTCCAACATATCTATTATGGCAAAAGAATAAAGAGATTTGCTGCACTGATAGAGGTGTAAGAGTTACATCATGTCTACTTCATCAAAGCTTTGCAAAAATGCATTTCTGCTTTCATAGAGAAAGTTTTCAAATCATGTATATACCATGGGAGTTTACTCCTATTTCACAAAAGAAGGGGGTCATGGGTTGATTTCATACATGACTGGGGTTGCCTAGATCATATCAACCCAGAATATATTTTGAACGACCAAAATCATGGAATACAGGCCAGAAATTGGAGAGATTTCACATTAAGCAGCTTTAGCATCTTGACATATGTAAGGCTGGTTGATGAAGTTTGTCAGAAAGTATTAAGTGAGGAGATGCATAATGCCTAGCTGTCTGGAACACTGATCAGAGTACCCTGCCGCCTGTTCGTCGATCAAGGCAAATGACCCCTTAAACAGATGAAATCACTTTTAGACCACAGTATGATAGGAACTTATGCTTGAATCTATTGATTCATCAAGCTAAGACTTTAAAAAACTTCCTGGAAATCAAAACTATTTACTGTGTATTGTTTTCAGGTTGTTAGACTTGACAGTTTCATGTATAAGTCAGTTTAGAGGGTACAAAGTGAAAATATCCTCATAATTTTAAAACTTTATTGGTTAACCTGCCCAAAACTGAATATTTCTATTCACAGTTAACAGTATTTGACAGTATCAGCTAAAAACAGTGTTTCTCTGCAATAATTTATGGGTTACTGGGTGACAAGAAGACATATTGTATATGGGTAAACAAGGGAGATAATTTAAAGACATCACACACTCTCAAGTCAATAAAATTTGTGGTCAGACCCACTCTACAAGGGTCAGTTGTTATTATTTACATCTAATCAACTTCTTGGGTTCATGTACAGCCCTTAATTCATGTCTGGCAAAAAGAAATACTGCACAGTGAGGCATTAAGAGAGCATGGTCAGAAACTTCTAATGGATGACGATGACCGAGTGGTGGAAGTTACCAATCAGACATTGTGGTGTTTTAACTGGACTGGGGTATTTAAATGTACTGTATGTACCTACATATCCAAGTACTGCAACTGCTACAAAGTGGTAAGACATATCGAAGAAAAGGGCGTGTGCTTGATTAGACGCAGTCAACAACAGACTTCAGACCGGCTTGTCGAAATACCACATTGGATGTGAAGGCTTCTGTTTCTGCTGTATGTGTGCATACACACCTCCCCATTCATCAACAGGCATTCTGCAAGCTGAAAATAATGTTGCTATTATATTAAATGTCAAATCATAAAATCCAAAACAGCAATGAGACAGTTGTAGATAAAACAAAAATAATTTTGAAAGTCATATGTGTTAAAAAGGGGGATTTTTTAAAAAAAAAGAAAGAAAATTAAGTTGATTCACATGCAAAAGGGGTCAGACAGAAAGAATTGACCACATGCTTCAATGTTTACATTTAAAACAAGGGTTTGTGACATGTTCTGGTGTGCAGTGAACATATTTCATGATTTTCTTATCATTTAGCTTTAATTTGACCCTCAGGGGATTGCCTCAGACACTCACATTGTTATAATAGTGCTGAGTTTGGCTTACTTTGTTGTCAAATTCATCAGTTCCAACAAATTTAGAAGCAGGTAACCATTAATCAAGGGTTGAACTCACCATAGGGGTCTATTACCACTGTTGGGCCTCAAAACGAAGCAACGTTCATATTCACAACACTAGAACAATCTATTCCACTCAAAACAGCCCAATCTTTACTCCCATTACCTTTAAATTTGCCTCCACATTAATACTGACTTGTTTCCATGGTGAAATAAACACAGGAAAGCATGTAAAGTATGAATTACTGAAATGTGCTGGAACCCTACATGTAGAAAAAATTATCTGCATCTGCACTAGGCCAATCTGTGATTTATGTACTGTATATACATGTAACTTCTCAGAAAAAAAAAATAAAACTGCATGAAGCCTCAATATTTTTTTCTGTCCAACATATCTATTATGGCAAAAGAATAAAGAGATTTGCTGCACTGATAGAGGTGTAAGAGTTACATCATGTCTACTTCATCAAAGCTTTGCAAAAATGCATTTCTGCTTTCATAGAGAAAGTTTTCAAATCATGTATATACCATGGGAGTTTACTCCTATTTCACAAAAGAAGGGGGTCATGGGTTGATTTCATACATGACTGGGGTTGCCTAGATCATATCAACCCAGAATATATTTTGAACGACCAAAATCATGGAATACAGGCCAGAAATTGGAGAGATTTCACATTAAGCAGCTTTAGCATCTTGACATATGTAAGGCTGGTTGATGAAGTTTGTCAGAAAGTATTAAGTGAGGAGATGCATAATGCCTAGCTGTCTGGAACACTGATCAGAGTACCCTGCCGCCTGTTCGTCGATCAAGGCAAATGACCCCTTAAACAGATGAAATCACTTTTAGACCACAGTATGATAGGAACTTATGCTTGAATCTATTGATTCATCAAGCTAAGACTTTAAAAAACTTCCTGGAAATCAAAACTATTTACTGTGTATTGTTTTCAGGTTGTTAGACTTGACAGTTTCATGTATAAGTCAGTTTAGAGGGTACAAAGTGAAAATATCCTCATAATTTTAAAACTTTATTGGTTAACCTGCCCAAAACTGAATATTTCTATTCACAGTTAACAGTATTTGACAGTATCAGCTAAAAACAGTGTTTCTCTGCAATAATTTATGGGTTACTGGGTGACAAGAAGACATATTGTATATGGGTAAACAAGGGAGATAATTTAAAGACATCACACACTCTCAAGTCAATAAAATTTGTGGTCAGACCCACTCTACAAGGGTCAGTTGTTATTATTTACATCTAATCAACTTCTTGGGTTCATGTACAGCCCTTAATTCATGTCTGGCAAAAAGAAATACTGCACAGTGAGGCATTAAGAGAGCATGGTCAGAAACTTCTAATGGATGACGATGACCGAGTGGTGGAAGTTACCAATCAGACATTGTGGTGTTTTAACTGGACTGGGGTATTTAAATGTACTGTATGTACCTACATATCCAAGTACTGCAACTGCTACAAAGTGGTAAGACATATCGAAGAAAAGGGCGTGTGCTTGATTAGACGCAGTCAACAACAGACTTCAGACCGGCTTGTCGAAATACCACATTGGATGTGAAGGCTTCTGTTTCTGCTGTATGTGTGCATACACACCTCCCCATTCATCAACAGGCATTCTGCAAGCTGAAAATAATGTTGCTATTATATTAAATGTCAAATCATAAAATCCAAAACAGCAATGAGACAGTTGTAGATAAAACAAAAATAATTTTGAAAGTCATATGTGTTAAAAAGGGGGATTTTTTAAAAAAAAAGAAAGAAAATTAAGTTGATTCACATGCAAAAGGGGTCAGACAGAAAGAATTGACCACATGCTTCAATGTTTACATTTAAAACAAGGGTTTGTGACATGTTCTGGTGTGCAGTGAACATATTTCATGATTTTCTTATCATTTAGCTTTAATTTGACCCTCAGGGGATTGCCTCAGACACTCACATTGTTATAATAGTGCTGAGTTTGGCTTACTTTGTTGTCAAATTCATCAGTTCCAACAAATTTAGAAGCAGGTAACCATTAATCAAGGGTTGAACTCACCATAGGGGTCTATTACCACTGTTGGGCCTCAAAACGAAGCAACGTTCATATTCACAACACTAGAACAATCTATTCCACTCAAAACAGCCCAATCTTTACTCCCATTACCTTTAAATTTGCCTCCACATTAATACTGACTTGTTTCCATGGTGAAATAAACACAGGAAAGCATGTAAAGTATGAATTACTGAAATGTGCTGGAACCCTACATGTAGAAAAAATTATCTGCATCTGCACTAGGCCAATCTGTGATTTATGTACTGTATATACATGTAACTTCTCAGAAAAAAAAAATAAAACTGCATGAAGCCTCAATATTTTTTTCTGTCCAACATATCTATTATGGCAAAAGAATAAAGAGATTTGCTGCACTGATAGAGGTGTAAGAGTTACATCATGTCTACTTCATCAAAGCTTTGCAAAAATGCATTTCTGCTTTCATAGAGAAAGTTTTCAAATCATGTATATACCATGGGAGTTTACTCCTATTTCACAAAAGAAGGGGGTCATGGGTTGATTTCATACATGACTGGGGTTGCCTAGATCATATCAACCCAGAATATATTTTGAACGACCAAAATCATGGAATACAGGCCAGAAATTGGAGAGATTTCACATTAAGCAGCTTTAGCATCTTGACATATGTAAGGCTGGTTGATGAAGTTTGTCAGAAAGTATTAAGTGAGGAGATGCATAATGCCTAGCTGTCTGGAACACTGATCAGAGTACCCTGCCGCCTGTTCGTCGATCAAGGCAAATGACCCCTTAAACAGATGAAATCACTTTTAGACCACAGTATGATAGGAACTTATGCTTGAATCTATTGATTCATCAAGCTAAGACTTTAAAAAACTTCCTGGAAATCAAAACTATTTACTGTGTATTGTTTTCAGGTTGTTAGACTTGACAGTTTCATGTATAAGCCAGTTTAGAGGGTACAAAGTGAAAATATCCTCATAATTTTAAAACTTTATTGGTTAACCTGCCCAAAACTGAATATTTCTATTCACAGTTAACAGTATTTGACAGTATCAGCTAAAAACAGTGTTTCTCTGCAATAATTTATGGGTTACTGGGTGACAAGAAGACATATTGTATATGGGTAAACAAGGGAGATAATTTAAAGACATCACACACCCTCAAGTCAATAAAATTTGTGGTCAGACCCACTCTACAAGGGTCAGTTGTTATTATTTACATCTAATCAACTTCTTGGGTTCATGTACAGCCCTTAATTCATGTCTGGCAAAAAGAAATACTGCACAGTGAGGCATTAAGAGAGCATGGTCAGAAACTTCTAATGGATGACGATGACCGAGTGGTGGAAGTTAGCAGTCAGACATTGTGGTGTTTTAACTGGACTGGGGTATTTAAATGTACTGTATGTACCTACATATCCAAGTACTGCAACTGCTACAAAGTGGTAAGACATATCGAAGAAAAGGGCGTGTGCTTGATTAGACGCAGTCAACAACAGACTTCAGACCGGCTTGTCGAAATACCACATTGGATGTGAAGGCTTCTGTTTCTGCTGTATGTGTGCATACACACCTCCCCATTCATCAACAGGCATTCTGCAAGCTGAAAATAATGTTGCTATTATATTAAATGTCAAATCATAAAATCCAAAACAGCAATGAGACAGTTGTAGATAAAACAAAAATAATTTTGAAAGTCATATGTGTTAAAAAGGGGGATTTTTTTTTAAAAAAGAAAGAAAATTAAGTTGATTCACATGCAAAAGGGGTCAGACAGAAAGAATTGACCACATGCTTCAATGTTTACATTTAAAACAAGGGTTTGTGACATGTTCTGGTGTGCAGTGAACATATTTCATGATTTTCTTATCATTTAGCTTTAATTTGACCGTCAGGGGATTGCCTCAGACACTCACATTGTTATAATAGTGTTGAGTTTGGCTTACTTTGTTGTCAAATTCATCAGTTCCAACAAATTTAGAAGCAGGTAACCATTAATCAAGGGTTGAACTCACCATAGGGGTCTATTACCACTGTTGGGCCTCAAAACGAAGCAACGTTCATATTCACAACACTAGAACAATCTATTCCACTCAAAACAGCCCAATCTTTACTCCCATTACCTTTAAATTTGCCTCCACATTAATACTGACTTGTTTCCATGGTGAAATAAACACAGGAAAGCATGTAAAGTATGAATTACTGAAATGTGCTGGAACCCTACATGTAGAAAAAATTATCTGCATCTGCACTAGGCCAATCTGTGATTTATGTACTGTATATACATGTAACTTCTCAGAAAAAAAAAATAAAACTGCATGAAGCCTCAATATTTTTTTCTGTCCAACATATCTATTATGGCAAAAGAATAAAGAGATTTGCTGCACTGATAGAGGTGTAAGAGTTACATCATGTCTACTTCATCAAAGCTTTGCAAAAATGCATTTCTGCTTTCATAGAGAAAGTTTTCAAATCATGTATATACCATGGGAGTTTACTCCTATTTCACAAAAGAAGGGGGTCATGGGTTGATTTCATACATGACTGGGGTTGCCTAGATCATATCAACCCAGAATATATTTTGAACGACCAAAATCATGGAATACAGGCCAGAAATTGGAGAGATTTCACATTAAGCAGCTTTAGCATCTTGACATATGTAAGGCTGGTTGATGAAGTTTGTCAGAAAGTATTAAGTGAGGAGATGCATAATGCCTAGCTGTCTGGAACACTGATCAGAGTACCCTGCCGCCTGTTCGTCGATCAAGGCAAATGACCCCTTAAACAGATGAAATCACTTTTAGACCACAGTATGATAGGAACTTATGCTTGAATCTATTGATTCATCAAGCTAAGACTTTAAAAAACTTCCTGGATATCAAAACTATTTACTGTGTATTGTTTTCAGGTTGTTAGACTTGACAGTTTCATGTATAAGCCAGTTTAGAGGGTACAAAGTGAAAATATCCTCATAATTTTAAAACTTTATTGGTTAACCTGCCCAAAACTGAATATTTCTATTCACAGTTAACAGTATTTGACAGTATCAGCTAAAAACAGTGTTTCTCTGCAATAATTTATGGGTTACTGGGTGACAAGAAGACATATTGTATATGGGTAAACAAGGGAGATAATTTAAAGACATCACACACCCTCAAGTCAATAAAATTTGTGGTCAGACCCACTCTACAAGGGTCAGTTGTTATTATTTACATCTAATCAACTTCTTGGGTTCATGTACAGCCCTTAATTCATGTCTGGCAAAAAGAAATACTGCACAGTGAGGCATTAAGAGAGCATGGTCAGAAACTTCTAATGGATGACGATGACCGAGTGGTGGAAGTTACCAGTCAGACATTGTGGTGTTTTAACTGGACTGGGGTATTTAAATGTACTGTATGTACCTACATATCCAAGTACTGCAACTGCTACAAAGTGGTAAGACATATCGAAGAAAAGGGCGTGTGCTTGATTAGACGCAGTCAACAACAGACTTCAGACCAGCTTGTCGAAATACCACATTGGATGTGAAGGCTTCTGTTTCTGCTGTATGTGTGCATACACACCTCCCCATTCATCAACAGGCATTCTGCAAGCTGAAAATAATGTTGCTATTATATTAAATGTCAAATCATAAAATCCAAAACAGCAATGAGACAGTTGTAGATAAAACAAAAATAATTTTGAAAGTCATATGTGTTAAAAAGGGGGATTTTTTTTTAAAAAAGAAAGAAAATTAAGTTGATTCACATGCAAAAGGGGTCAGACAGAAAGAATTGACCACATGCTTCAATGTTTACATTTAAAACAAGGGTTTGTGACATGTTTTTGGTGTGCAGTGAACATATTTCATGATTTTCTTATCATTTAGCTTTAATTTGACCCTCAGGGGATTGCCTCAGACACTCACATTGTTATAATAGTGCTGAGTTTGGCTTACTTTGTTGTCAAATTCATCAGTTCCAACAAATTTAGAAGCAGGTAACCATTAATCAAGGGTTGAACTCACCATAGGGGTCTATTACCACTGTTGGGCCTCAAAACGAAGCAACGTTCATATTCACAACACTAGAACAATCTATTCCACTCAAAACAGCCCAATCTTTACTCCCATTACCTTTAAATTTGCCTCCACATTAATACTGACTTGTTTCCATGGTGAAATAAACACAGGAAAGCATGTAAAGTATGAATTACTGAAATGTGCTGGAACCCTACATGTAGAAAAAATTATCTGCATCTGCACTAGGCCAATCTGTGATTTATGTACTGTATATACATGTAACTTCTCAGAAAAAAAAATAAAACTGCATGAAACCTCAATATTTTTTTCTGTCCAACATATCTATTATGGCAAAAGAATAAAGAGATTTGCTGCACTGATAGAGGTGTAAGAGTTACATCATGTCTACTTCATCAAAGCTTTGCAAAAATGCATTTCTGCTTTCATAGAGAAAGTTTTCAAATCATGTATATACCATGGGAGTTTACTCCTATTTCACAAAAGAAGAGGGTCATGGGTTGATTTCATACATGACTGGGGTTGCCTAGATCATATCAACCCAGAATATATTTTGAACGACCAAAATCATGGAATACAGGCCAGAAATTGGAGAGATTTCACATTAAGCAGCTTTAGCATCTTGACATATGTAAGGCTGGTTGATGAAGTTTGTCAGAAAGTATTAAGTGAGGAGATGCATAATGCCTAGCTGTCTGGAACACTGATCAGAGTACCCTGCCGCCTGTTCGTCGATCAAGGCAAATGACCCCTTAAACAGATGAAATCACTTTTAGACCACAGTATGATAGGAACTTATGCTTGAATCTATTGATTCATCAAGCTAAGACTTTAAAAAACTTCCTGGAAATCAAAACTATTTACTGTGTATTGTTTTCAGGTTGTTAGACTTGACAGTTTCATGTATAAGCCAGTTTAGAGGGTACAAAGTGAAAATATCCTCATAATTTTAAAACTTTATTGGTTAACCTGCCCAAAACTGAATATTTCTATTCACAGTTAACAGTATTTGACAGTATCAGCTAAAAACAGTGTTTCTCTGCAATAATTTATGGGTTACTGGGTGACAAGAAGACATATTGTATATGGGTAAACAAGGGAGATAATTTAAAGACATCACACACCCTCAAGTCAATAAAATTTGTGGTCAGACCCACTCTACAAGGGTCAGTTGTTATTATTTACATCTAATCAACTTCTTGGGTTCATGTACAGCCCTTAATTCATGTCTGGCAAAAAGAAATACTGCACAGTGAGGCATTAAGAGAGCATGGTCAGAAACTTCTAATGGATGACGATGACCGAGTGGTGGAAGTTACCAGTCAGACATTGTGGTGTTTTAACTGGACTGGGGTATTTAAATGTACTGTATGTACCTACATATCCAAGTACTGCAACTGCTACAAAGTGGTAAGACATATCGAAGAAAAGGGCGTGTGCTTGATTAGACGCAGTCAACAACAGACTTCAGACCGGCTTGTCGAAATACCACATTGGATGTGAAGGCTTCTGTTTCTGTTGTATGTGTGCATACACACCTCCCCATTCATCAACAGGCATTCTGCAAGCTGAAAATAATGTTGCTATTATATTAAATGTCAAATCATAAAATCCAAAACAGCAATGAGACAGTTGTAGATAAAACAAAAATAATTTTGAAAGTCATATGTGTTAAAAAGGGGGATTTTTTAAAAAAAAAGAAAGAAAATTAAGTTGATTCACATGCAAAAGGGGTCAGACAGAAAGAATTGACCACATGCTTCAATGTTTACATTTAAAACAAGGGTTTGTGACATGTTCTGGTGTGCAGTGAACATATTTCATGATTTTCTTATCATTTAGCTTTAATTTGACCCTCGGGGGATTGCCTCAGACACTCACATTGTTATAATAGTGCTGAGTTTGGCTTACTTTGTTGTCAAATTCATCAGTTCCAACAAATTTAGAAGCAGGTAACCATTAATCAAGGGTTGAACTCACCATAGGGGTCTATTACCACTGTTGGGCCTCAAAACGAAGCAACGTTCATATTCACAACACTAGAACAATCTATTCCACTCAAAACAGCCCAATCTTTACTCCCATTACCTTTAAATTTGCCTCCACATTAATACTGACTTGTTTCCATGGTGAAATAAACACAGGAAAGCATGTAAAGTATGAATTACTGAAATGTGCTGGAACCCTACATGTAGAAAAAATTATCTGCATCTGCACTAGGCCAATCTGTGATTTATGTACTGTATATACATGTAACTTCTCAGAAAAAAAAAAAACTGCATGAAACCTCAATATTTTTTTCTGTCCAACATATCTATTATGGCAAAAGAATAAAGAGATTTGCTGCACTGATAGAGGTGTAAGAGTTACATCATGTCTACTTCATCAAAGCTTTGCAAAAATGCATTTCTGCTTTCATAGAGAAAGTTTTCAAATCATGTATATACCATGGGAGTTTACTCCTATTTCACAAAAGAAGGGGGTCATGGGTTGATTTCATACATGACTGGGGTTGCCTAGATCATATCAACTAAGAATATATTTTGAACGACCAAAATCATGGAATAACAGGCCAGAAATTGGAGAGATTTCACATTAAGCAGCTTTAGCATCTTGACATATGTAAGGCTGGTTGATGAAGTTTGTCAGAAAGTATTAAGTGAGGAGATGCATAATGCCTAGCTGTCTGGAACACTGATCAGAGTACCCTGCCGCCTGTTCGTCGATCAAGGCAAATGACCCCTTAAACAGATGAAATCACTTTTAGACCACAGTATGATAGGAACTTATGCTTGAATCTATTGATTCATCAAGCTAAGACTTTAAAAAACTTCCTGGAAATCAAAACTATTTACTGTGTATTGTTTTCAGGTTGTTAGACTTGACAGTTTCATGTATAAGCCAGTTTAGAGGGTACAAAGTGAAAAATATCCTCATAATTTTAAAACTTTATTGGTTAACCTGCCCAAAACTGAATATTTCTATTCACAGTTAACAGTATTTGACAGTATCAGCTAAAAACAGTGTTTCTCTGCAATAATTTATGGGTTACTGGGTGACAAGAAGACATATTGTATATGGGTAAACAAGGGAGATAATTTAAAGACATCACACACTCTCAAGTCAATAAAATTTGTGGTCAGACCCACTCTACAAGGGTCAGTTGTTATTATTTACATCTAATCAACTTCTTGGGTTCATGTACAGCCCTTAATTCATGTCTGGCAAAAAGAAATACTGCACAGTGAGGCATTAAGAGAGCATGGTCAGAAACTTCTAATGGATGACGATGACCGAGTGGTGGAAGTTACCAGTCAGACATTGTGGTGTTTTAACTGGACTGGGGTATTTAAATGTACTGTATGTACCTACATATCCAAGTACTGCAACTGCTACAAAGTGGTAAGACATATCAAAGAAAAGGGCGTGTGCTTGATTAGACGCAGTCAACAACAGACTTCAGACCGGCTTGTCGAAATACCACATTGGATGTGAAGGCTTCTGTTTCTGCTGTATGTGTGCATACACACCTCCCCATTCATCAACAGGCATTCTGCAAGCTGAAAATAATGTTGCTATTATATTAAATGTCAAATCATAAAATCCAAAACAGCAATGAGACAGTTGTAGATAAAACAAAAAATAATTTTGAAAGTCATATGTGTTAAAAAGGGGGATTTTTTTTAAAAAAAGAAAGAAAATTAAGTTGATTCACATGCAAAAGGGGTCAGACAGAAAGAATTGACCACATGCTTCAATGTTTACATTTAAAACAAGGGTTTGTGACATGTTCTGGTGTGCAGTGAACATATTTCATGATTTTCTTATCATTTAGCTTTAATTTGACCCTCGGGGGATTGCCTCAGACACTCACATTGTTATAATAGTGCTGAGTTTGGCTTACTTTGTTGTCAAATTCATCAGTTCCAACAAATTTAGAAGCAGGTAACCATTAATCAAGGGTTGAACTCACCATAGGGGTCTATTACCACTGTTGGGCCTCAAAACGAAGCAACGTTCATATTCACAACACTAGAACAATCTATTCCACTCAAAACAGCCCAATCTTTACTCCCATTACCTTTAAATTTGCCTCCACATTAATACTGACTTGTTTCCATGGTGAAATAAACACAGGAAAGCATGTAAAGTATGAATTACTGAAATGTGCTGGAACCCTACATGTAGAAAAAATTATCTGCATCTGCACTAGGCCAATCTGTGATTTATGTACTGTATATACATGTAACTTCTCAGAAAAAAAAAATAAAACTGCATGAAACCTCAATATTTTTTTCTGTCCAACATATCTATTATGGCAAAAGAATAAAGAGATTTGCTGCACTGATAGAGGTGTAAGAGTTACATCATGTCTACTTCATCAAAGCTTTGCAAAAATGCATTTCTGCTTTCATAGAGAAAGTTTTCAAATCATGTATATACCATGGGAGTTTACTCCTATTTCACAAAAGAAGGGGGTCATGGGTTGATTTCATACATGACTGGGGTTGCCTAGATCATATCAACCCAGAATATATTTTGAACGACCAAAATCATGGAATACAGGCCAGAAATTGGAGAGATTTCACATTAAGCAGCTTTAGCATCTTGACATATGTAAGGCTGGTTGATGAAGTTTGTCAGAAAGTATTAAGTGAGGAGATGCATAATGCCTAGCTGTCTGGAACACTGATCAGAGTACCCTGCCGCCTGTTCGTCGATCAAGGCAAATGACCCCTTAAACAGATGAAATCACTTTTAGACCACAGTATGATAGGAACTTATGCTTGAATCTATTGATTCATCAAGCTAAGACTTTAAAAAACTTCCTGGAAATCAAAACTATTTACTGTGTATTGTTTTCAGGTTGTTAGACTTGACAGTTTCATGTATAAGCCAGTTTAGAGGGTACAAAGTGAAAATATCCTCATAATTTTAAAACTTTATTGGTTAACCTGCCCAAAACTGAATATTTCTATTCACAGTTAACAGTATTTGACAGTATCAGCTAAAAACAGTGTTTCTCTGCAATAATTTATGGGTTACTGGGTGACAAGAAGACATATTGTATATGGGTAAACAAGGGAGATAATTTAAAGACATCACACACCCTCAAGTCAATAAAATTTGTGGTCAGACCCACTCTAAAAGGGTCAGTTGTTATTATTTACATCTAATCAACTTCTTGGGTTCATGTACAGCCCTTAATTCATGTCTGGCAAAAAGAAATACTGCACAGTGAGGCATTAAGAGAGCATGGTCAGAAACTTCTAATGGATGACGATGACCAAGTGGTGGAAGTTAGCAGTCAGACATTGTGGTGTTTTAACTGGACTGGGGTATTTAAATGTACTGTATGTACCTACATATCCAAGTACTGCAACTGCTACAAAGTGGTAAGACATATCGAAGAAAAGGGCGTGTGCTTGATTAGACGCAGTCAACAACAGACTTCAGACCGGCTTGTCGAAATACCACATTGGATGTGAAGGCTTCTGTTTCTGCTGTATGTGTGCATACACACCTCCCCATTCATCAACAGGCATTCTGCAAGCTGAAAATAATGTTGCTATTATATTAAATGTCAAATCATAAAATCCAAAACAGCAATGAGACAGTTGTAGATAAAACAAAAAATAATTTTGAAAGTCATATGTGTTAAAAAGGGGGATTTTTTTTTAAAAAAGAAAGAAAATTAAGTTGATTCACATGCAAAAGGGGTCAGATAGAAAGAATTGACCACATGCTTCAATGTTTACATTTAAAACAAGGGTTTGTGACATGTTCTGGTGTGCAGTGAACATATTTCATGATTTTCTTATCATTTAGCTTTAATTTGACCCTCGGGGGATTGCCTCAGACACTCACATTGTTATAATAGTGTTGAGTTTGGCTTACTTTGTTGTCAAATTCATCAGTTCCAACAAATTTAGAAGCAGGTAACCATTAATCAAGGGTTGAACTCACCATAGGGGTCTATTACCACTGTTGGGCCTCAAAACGAAGCAACGTTCATATTCACAACACTAGAACAATCTATTCCACTCAAAACAGCCCAATCTTTACTCCCATTACCTTTAAATTTGCCTCCACATTAATACTGACTTGTTTCCATGGTGAAATAAACACAGGAAAGCATGTAAAGTATGAATTACTGAAATGTGCTGGAACCCTACATGTAGAAAAAATTATCTGCATCTGCACTAGGCCAATCTGTGATTTATGTACTGTATATACATGTAACTTCTCAGAAAAAAAAAAAAAACTGCATGAAACCTCAATATTTTTTTCTGTCCAACATATCTATTATGGCAAAAGAATAAAGAGATTTGCTGCACTGATAGAGGTGTAAGAGTTACATCATGTCTACTTCATCAAAGCTTTGCAAAAATGCATTTCTGCTTTCATAGAGAAAGTTTTCAAATCATGTATATACCATGGGAGTTTACTCCTATTTCACAAAAGAAGGGGGTCATGGGTTGATTTCATACATGACTGGGGTTGCCTAGATCATATCAACCCAGAATATATTTTGAACGACCAAAATCATGGAATACAGGCCAGAAATTGGAGAGATTTCACATTAAGCAGCTTTAGCATCTTGACATATGTAAGGCTGGTTGATGAAGTTTGTCAGAAAGTATTAAGTGAGGAGATGCATAATGCCTAGCTGTCTGGAACACTGATCAGAGTACCCTGCCGCCTGTTCGTCGATCAAGGCAAATGACCCCTTAAACAGATGAAATCACTTTTAGACCACAGTATGATAGGAACTTATGCTTGAATCTATTGATTCATCAAGCTAAGACTTTAAAAAACTTCCTGGAAATCAAAACTATTTACTGTGTATTGTTTTCAGGTTGTTAGACTTGACAGTTTCATGTATAAGCCAGTTTAGAGGGTACAAAGTGAAAAATATCCTCATAATTTTAAAACTTTATTGGTTAACCTGCCCAAAACTGAATATTTCTATTCACAGTTAACAGTATTTGACAGTATCAGCTAAAAACAGTGTTTCTCTGCAATAATTTATGGGTTACTGGGTGACAAGAAGACATATTGTATATGGGTAAACAAGGGAGATAATTTAAAGACATCACACACTCTCAAGTCAATAAAATTTGTGGTCAGACCCACTCTACAAGGGTCAGTTGTTATTATTTACATCTAATCAACTTCTTGGGTTCATGTACAGCCCTTAATTCATGTCTGGCAAAAAGAAATACTGCACAGTGAGGCATTAAGAGAGCATGGTCAGAAACTTCTAATGGATGAACCGAGTGGTGGAAGTTACCAGTCAGACATTGTGGTGTTTTAACTGGACTGGGGTATTTAAATGTACTGTATGTACCTACATATCCAAGTACTGCAACTGCTACAAAGTGGTAAGACATATCGAAGAAAAGGGCGTGTGCTTGATTAGACGCAGTCAACAACAGACTTCAGACCGGCTTGTCGAAATACCACATTGGATGTGAAGGCTTCTGTTTCTGCTGTATGTGTGCATACACACCTCCCCATTCATCAACAGGCATTCTGCAAGCTGAAAATAATGTTGCTATTATATTAAATGTCAAATCATAAAATCCAAAACAGCAATGAGACAGTTGTAGATAAAACAAAAAATAATTTTGAAAGTCATATGTGTTAAAAAGGGGGATTTTTTTTAAAAAAAGAAAGAAAATTAAGTTGATTCACATGCAAAAGGGGTCAGACAGAAAGAATTGACCACATGCTTCAATGTTTACATTTAAAACAAGGGTTTGTGACATGTTCTGGTGTGCGGTGTAGCTTTAATTTGACCCTCAGGGGATTGCCTCAGACACTCACATTGTTATAATAGTGTTGAGTTTGGCTTACTTTGTTGTCAAATTCATCAGTTCCAACAAATTTAGAAGCAGGTAACCATTAATCAAGGGTTGAACTCACCATAGGGGTCTATTACCACTGTTGGGCCTCAAAACGAAGCAACGTTCATATTCACAACACTAGAACAATCTATTCCACTCAAAACAGCCCAATCTTTACTCCCATTACCTTTAAATTTGCCTCCACATTAATACTGACTTGTTTCCATGGTGAAATAAACACAGGAAAGCATGTAAAGTATGAATTACTGAAATGTGCTGGAACCCTACATGTAGAAAAAATTATCTGCATCTGCACTAGGCCAATCTGTGATTTATGTACTGTATATACATGTAACTTCTCAGAAAAAAAAATAAAACTGCATGAAACCTCAATATTTTTTTCTGTCCAACATATCTATTATGGCAAAAGAATAAAGAGATTTGCTGCACTGATAGAGGTGTAAGAGTTACATCATGTCTACTTCATCAAAGCTTTGCAAAAATGCATTTCTGCTTTCATAGAGAAAGTTTTCAAATCATGTATATACCATGGGAGTTTACTCCTATTTCACAAAAGAAGGGGGTCATGGGTTGATTTCATACATGACTGGGGTTGCCTAGATCATATCAACCCAGAATATATTTTGAACGACCAAAATCATGGAATACAGGCCAGAAATTGGAGAGATTTCACATTAAGCAGCTTTAGCATCTTGACATATGTAAGGCTGGTTGATGAAGTTTGTCAGAAAGTATTAAGTGAGGAGATGCATAATGCCTAGCTGTCTGGAACACTGATCAGAGTACCCTGCCGCCTGTTCGTCGATCAAGGCAAATGACCCCTTAAACAGATGAAATCACTTTTAGACCACAGTATGATAGGAACTTATGCTTGAATCTATTGATTCATCAAGCTAAGACTTTAAAAAACTTCCTGGAAATCAAAACTATTTACTGTGTATTGTTTTCAGGTTGTTAGACTTGACAGTTTCATGTATAAGCCAGTTTAGAGGGTACAAAGTGAAAAATATCCTCATAATTTTAAAACTTTATTGGTTAACCTGCCCAAAACTGAATATTTCTATTCACAGTTAACAGTATTTGACAGTATCAGCTAAAAACAGTGTTTCTCTGCAATAATTTATGGGTTACTGGGTGACAAGAAGACATATTGTATATGGGTAAACAAGGGAGATAATTTAAAGACATCACACACTCTCAAGTCAATAAAATTTGTGGTCAGACCCACTCTACAAGGGTCAGTTGTTATTATTTACATCTAATCAACTTCTTGGGTTCATGTACAGCCCTTAATTCATGTCTGGCAAAAAGAAATACTGCACAGTGAGGCATTAAGAGAGCATGGTCAGAAACTTCTAATGGATGAACCGAGTGGTGGAAGTTACCAGTCAGACATTGTGGTGTTTTAACTGGACTGGGGTATTTAAATGTACTGTATGTACCTACATATCCAAGTACTGCAACTGCTACAAAGTGGTAAGACATATCGAAGAAAAGGGCGTGTGCTTGATTAGACGCAGTCAACAACAGACTTCAGACCGGCTTGTCGAAATACCACATTGGATGTGAAGGCTTCTGTTTCTGCTGTATGTGTGCATACACACCTCCCCATTCATCAACAGGCATTCTGCAAGCTGAAAATAATGTTGCTATTATATTAAATGTCAAATCATAAAATCCAAAACAGCAATGAGACAGTTGTAGATAAAACAAAAAATAATTTTGAAAGTCATATGTGTTAAAAAGGGGGATTTTTTTTAAAAAAAGAAAGAAAATTAAGTTGATTCACATGCAAAAGGGGTCAGACAGAAAGAATTGACCACATGCTTCAATGTTTACATTTAAAACAAGGGTTTGTGACATGTTCTGGTGTGCGGTGTAGCTTTAATTTGACCCTCAGGGGATTGCCTCAGACACTCACATTGTTATAATAGTGTTGAGTTTGGCTTACTTTGTTGTCAAATTCATCAGTTCCAACAAATTTAGAAGCAGGTAACCATTAATCAAGGGTTGAACTCACCATAGGGGTCTATTACCACTGTTGGGCCTCAAAACGAAGCAACGTTCATATTCACAACACTAGAACAATCTATTCCACTCAAAACAGCCCAATCTTTACTCCCATTACCTTTAAATTTGCCTCCACATTAATACTGACTTGTTTCCATGGTGAAATAAACACAGGAAAGCATGTAAAGTATGAATTACTGAAATGTGCTGGAACCCTACATGTAGAAAAAATTATCTGCATCTGCACTAGGCCAATCTGTGATTTATGTACTGTATATACATGTAACTTCTCAGAAAAAAAAATAAAACTGCATGAAACCTCAATATTTTTTTCTGTCCAACATATCTATTATGGCAAAAGAATAAAGAGATTTGCTGCACTGATAGAGGTGTAAGAGTTACATCATGTCTACTTCATCAAAGCTTTGCAAAAATGCATTTCTGCTTTCATAGAGAAAGTTTTCAAATCATGTATATACCATGGGAGTTTATTTATGTACTGTATATACATGTAACTTCTCAGAAAAAAAAAAAACTGCATGAAACCTCAATATTTTTTTCTGTCCTATATATATTCTGCTATGTTACCTATGTTCATTATCCACCTGACGAAGGGGCAAGAATTAGCCTTGAAACGTCGTGTTAAAAGAATTAAAGAAGTTGTCATCCATAAGAGTGTCTTGTATTGCATTTGCCATTCAGGACAACGACAACATTTAGAAGAGGAAAGATGACTGCTTCCACAATTGGCACATTTAATATCATTGCTGCAGTCAGAGTCCTGATGATGTTCACAACAACGATGATAACGAGGAGTGTTTCGACAGGACTTAGACCCGTGTCCAAACTTCTGACAGGAATAGCAGCGGAGTGGAGTGGGGATATACACCCCCACTCCGATATTGAAATAGCCGGCTTTGATTGACTTTGGCAGAGTGCACGATGAAAAGGTAAACATGTAAGTGTGGCCAGGTACAATGCTACCATCCTGCTTCTTAACAGGAAAGCGTTTGACGGAAGTTACATTCTGATCCTTAAGTTCAGCCACTATTTCATCCTCGGACATGTCCGCCAGACAATGGGCTCTATCCCTAACAATGCCTCTACTTGAGTTCAGAGTTCTATGAGCTGAGACAGCAACATTGACGTTGGCAAACTGATGTTGTTGCAATGAATTTATGGATTGCTGTCGTCGCGCACACTCAACAAGAAGTGTACCTCCTCTGAGACTTGAAACGTTCCTAACCTCTCCACAAATAGATTGTATTGTCTTTGATACTAGAAATGGATTGATCTTGAGTGGTTCACCGTTGGTAGAATCAATAACTATGAATTTTGGCCAAGGTTCTTGGTGTGTTGGACCTGAAACATCTTCACTACAAGAAAGATGATCAGCCTCTAAACGTCTTTTTTGGTCGTTTCTTGTGGAACCAGAAAGGATGATTGACATGGTGATGATAATAGATTCAGCACCCCCGCTCCCCACCCGCCACCGAGTGTCAACGAGGACAGTGTTGTACTGCAGTGGAACTCCAGCCTGCAAACACTAAGGATACAGGAGTGGTATACTCCAGTAAATACGACATGAGTAGCTACGTTTGTCTACCAATTCAAATGCTAGGCTGGCTCGGCTATTAGCAAGAAATTGGAGACATATAGAACACAGAGGTCGACATCACCAGATTGGCCCATGAGCCACCGCCTTCTGGCATAGGACTCTAGGCAAGTAGATATAGCAAAAAGGTATTACACACTAGACGTCAAAAAATGACCAATGCCCAATAAATCAAATGTGCGAAAATACTTTCTATGCACAGGGCATGGCGTGACCAGCCGATTGATAGAATCGGTTCTGATTGTAAATCTTCGACTTTGTACACAGGGATGCCGTCTCTGCGCTCGCGGTGGACAACTCTAAAAACTTCCTGTGTCCATTTCTCTTCATACTCCTTTTCAAACGGTCTCTTGTTAGTGGATAGTCGCACGATGTCACCTACTTTAAACGCGTAGAGGGTTTAGAATGGTGGTGCTTTGGTGAGGTCGTAAATTCTCTTTTCACACGCGGTGAAGAAGTGTCATAAATATCTAGCCAAATCTCAGCTTCGTTCTTGTGATTAACTTCTGCCGGTGTCCTTCCTTTCAGCGAGGTATGCGGACGGTGGTTATAGTTATATACCATGTCTTGTAAAATGTCCACATAACGATAAGTCCTCTTATAAGTAAAATACCTAAACAACATAATTCTCAGCGTTCGTATGAAACGTTCCGCGTAATTAGCTTTAATATCACTATTCTGAGTTACAAAATGTTTAATGTGATATTGACTATAGACTCGTTTCACCGCATTATTTCGGAATTCCGCTCCCTTGTCAGTTCGAAGTGTGAATGGAACCTTTCTCATAGACTGAAATACCGTTTTCATTGCCGATGCTATAGTATCCGACTTCTTATTCTTAACAGGGTTAGTCCAGACAAATCTTGAAAAACAATCAATAACGATAAGCAGGTATTTTATGCCGTTGTTGGCGTCGGCCATGTTTGATACATCAATCAGATCTGCGTCGGCTTGCACGTTGACACCGCCTACGATAACACGGTTTCTCTTGAATCTCCTCCGTGATCCTTTGTGAAGATTATAAGCGTCTTGAGCATTAAGCCATCTTTTAACGGCAGTTGGGTTGATGTTTGGTTCGTTTCGTCGCAGCGTGTGTATAAACTTTTGAAATCCGCTGAACGCTCCGGGTTTCCTTGGGTCATAATAATCATGAAGTAGTGTTTGTGACCGATGATAGATGTGAAGTGATCTGTTGAGCATGTGATAAAGCTCTTCTGTCCACCAATCTGTCTTAAAACGCGTATCCCGAAAATCTCTGCACTGATACTTAAGATAATACAACGGTGATATGACACACAACCAAGGTACCTTGCTTATATAAGCTCGCCACTTTTGTATCACAATTTCCTCATTCACCGACTCAATTGCTTGATAAATCGATAGATTAAGTCCTCGCTGATTCGCTGACTTCAAATCTTGAGAGATTACAAAAAAGTAGGCTAGTGTGAGAAGATATTCCAACGTGTGTGTGACAAGCACCGAGTCAATTTCGTAGATAGTATGAATCATATTACGCCGTGTGTGTAACTCCTCGCGCTATTTACCAAAGAACAGAATCAAACACACTCGCACACACTGTGGTTTAGAAGTAGTAAATATTGAATATCATGTTCTGCTCTGATTAATGTTAGTGGATGATTTGTCACACCTGAGTGATTCGTGTTGTGTTAAAAAGCTCTGAGTATACTCATACATCAAGGTTTGACCTCATTTTACAAAAATAGTCACTGGAGTGAAAAGTTCTGGTATGACTAATGCTCAGTAAATGCGTAACACGTGTTTGAGCCGTTGTTCTGAGTATAGGTATGACGTCAAGTTTTCCTCATTTACATAAGCAAGTCAGCTCATGATAAATCTCCGTAGGAAAATGTCCGTATAGAGGAGCACATAACACTACTCACATATTTATGTATGTTTGCTATCATATGTCACTACCTAACTGATATAAATTGTTTTTTATGCATATTTGCACTATCCCTTGCATAAGTCATTCACACGTCTTTGCTTTCGCGTCGGAAACATTGCTTTGTGCTATGAACAATAATAATGTTACAGAACCTTTTATCTTTTCCATTTATGTCCTTATTTTTCTAATGCTGGTATCGTTAAGATCTTTCCGTCTTGTTTATTTATTGCTTTTTGCTTATATAGCATTGTTGAATATATGTGCATGTTGTTTATTTCTTTTCTTATTTTAGATGACATTTCCAAAGACGGACCCTGCAAAAAGAATAAAGATATCATTCAGTAATGATGTATAATTTTCGTTTATATATGATCTGATCAGAAAACGCCGCATGGGATAGGTAAGAAACCGTTTGTCAGGTTGTCTGAAACACTTATGTCTGTAACTTGATTGATCATTTCCGCGTCGGTACAGTAGAAAACAAACAGGAACTTGACGTATCAAATCCGTAGTTATTGGTGTGGTAATGAAGTGGTGTGAGGCTGATACAGTGAAGCGATACAAAGTTTTACCTTGTCGCATATCCCGATACGATACATTTTTTTTAAAAATCAGCACATTCTATTTTGTGACTGCAGAGATACCATCCATCAACATCAACATTGTTTTGATTATTCTGTTTTCTGCTTATAAACATATTATTCTTTGTTTGCTGTGTACTTGTTTTATAAAGAAAGTACGTAATGTGACACTTTTTTCAAACTAAAGTTTCTTTCATTTACACCTTGCTTTTGTTTTCATCTGGGTTTTCATAGCAGGTATTCGAATTAGTATCGCCATGACCCTTATATTGGGATTCGTATTGTGTCACAGCTGTAGTGCACAATAACTTGGCAATGTATCGTCATTACTATAATTTCATTATCCTGATGTATCATTATGCAGGTTGTTATGCAAATAAGATCACTATCCGTGACAAGCAGTTTCTTCAAGAAAAACAAATTACTCACAGTTGGTCTGAAACAGAACAGAACACAAGACTAGGATTGGTCCGTCGGGAATACGTTCCGTATGTTCGAGGGCAAAGTCCAAACAGATTGTCAACCTGGCGACATGTGATGCCAATGAAAATAAATCCAGCTTCAAAGCTTCACGTGGTTATTATTGCTTCAGTATTAGCATGATAAGAGACCCCCAGAGAGGCAGGACACCATTTCACGTTCTCCACCGGACTGTCACAACACAAACATTGATTGTGTTTTGTATGTTCATAATTATATAATGCTCCCACCCACCCGACCGTGTGACATTGGTTATCACTGAACCATGACCTTGCGTCCGTCGGGTATCGATGGAACATCATCGGAAAAACGTTTTTGCTGCCTTCAGCCGCCACAAGTCCGGTAGAAAATGGAGTTCTATTAGTCATCATAACACGGACGTTAAGCACCGAGTGCGTAGAGAATTGTTGTGGGTCATTATCATCCTGACACACTATCAGTTTGGTTCATACGATGCAATATATCTGTGCGTGATGATGCCGTGGCGCTTGGAACGACGGGATGCATCCATTGCCCATCAAGCTACAAATGTTGTTTTCATTGTGACCTTCCCTGTTGAAGTCGCAAAAGAATCAGACACTACTCCCTCTTACAGAGAAGGTTGCAGCATATAAGTCAATTAGATACATTTGATCGGACATCATGTTTGTGAAGTAATTATTACTATCATCTACAAATTACCGACACAACATGTCAGATGTCTGATCGCCATTCTGAAAGTTTGTGAAAGAATAATGAAGCATGCAGCTTTCATTTACGAAATACAACGACGTTTGGTGTAGGTGAGTGAGTGAGTGAATGAGTGTGTGAGTTAGTTAAACGTTTACATCACATCGACAATATTACAACCGCATAGCGATGAAAACAATGGTACATATAATTAATTTAGAATAGGTGTCGACAAAGGATAGTAAAACTATCTAGACTATCACGGGCAGATATTTAAAACTAGCAATGAAACCTAAAATCTAAAACTCTATCTGGAATTACACCACCCAGTCAACCGTTGGCAATGGTGGGACATATCCAGCCAAACACTAAAAGAATATAAATACTACGTTTAAAAATCTGGTAAAGTTGAAAGCTAATCTAGCTTTCGTAGCTTTGAGACTTACATATGCTTCCAGCAGGACAATAATTTTACGCTACTTTGACCCCCTTCGAGGTTCCAGCCTCCAACCATCTCAGTTACTAATTCCAACTCCCAATCATAACATATGTAGCTACTTACAAATCACTTAACTAATCGCATTCTTTTAAAAATGTAAAAATTAAATGAGAACTAATTTCATTTTAAATAATCCTTCGTAGTGCGTGATTTAAAATAGTTATCCCTCGTGATGGAATATCCAACACAGTCAAGCATCACAGAAAATGTAAAATGCGTATATATCGTGTATGGCCAATACAACATCGCCGCATGATGACCTCTTCAAGTCTGGACTGGACCAAGTAGGTGTAGCCAACGTAGGGTTTTATTGCAATGTAATTTATTGATACCCATCTGGGTGTCACACTTCCTTTGCATCAGGTCACGGGTATATGATCGAATGGTAACTTTATCGTCAGTGTGGGGAATAAGAAGTGGTGTCACAGATTTGCCGAGCGCTGCCTTGGCAGCAAAAGCGGTTCGGTATAGATACTTACATCGTGACCATGCTAGAAGTGACAACAACAATCTGTCGATGGCATTTCCTTTTGAACAGGCGTATGTCCTTGGGGAAAACCTGTTACTGTCACGAAGGACAGGAATGATCTAGTAATGGGCGGTTAGCCACATAAACAGGCAGATACACCAATTAGCTAAATAAACTTGATTTTGATGTCGCTTTATATTGGTTGATTGTTCGGTTTCCGTAACTGCGTGACTGTACTTTTAGAAAACAACGTGGCGAAACACATACAACAGAATACGTATAACCTCTATCGTTCCCCGCCTTCAGGCAGAAGTGACAAATCACTATAACAGAACACTTTAGCTGAAGATAGTAACGAGGGAGAAGGGTGAGGATGGTCCTAATACTTCCTATTTTTAATGTAAGCAAAGTAATTATTACACAATGCCGTTTAGAAAGTGGTCAAATGTAAAAAAAATATATATATGAGATTACATGTTCATAGAACATACAGATTGTAGTACTTCTGATGTGTTGAATCCAGTCCGGGATTAGAACTTCCACCTTCAGAGGTAGGCACCTAATCGCCAGCACTGAACAGGACTCAACCTAACAAGAGCATTGGAATATATACTTTACAAGGAAAGTGTGATCCAAAATATAATATATGTAAACAAAGTCATGTAATTATTCATGATTTCTAGCTCATTAAATCACGCACACCCATCTACAAATTAACGCCCGAGTCAAAGACGCAACCTTTTCAATGAAATGCGATATCAAAAGCTTGGAATATCCCTCATGAGTAACCGATATATACAAACAGCATATAAAGAATTCCACCTGATATGAATATTTGCTTAAAACGGCAACGCAAGCGAAACTTTGCTCCATCCCATTATGCATTACAGGCAAGGTATTGAATGAGTGAGGCAAAATTTGTCGTGACAAGGGCAATATTTCGGCCATATCGAGAACCATAAGTCTCATACATTCTAGTGAATGGTCAAAATCTGTCAACGAAGGACAGTAAAACAACTAGATTATCCCATTATGCATTAAAGGCGAGATAGTAAGTAAGTCAAAATGTATCGTCACATGGGTAATTTCATGACGAGAACCATTAGTGTAACTTATATATAACAGTGAATGGAAAAACATTGTCAACGGAGGACAGTAAAACAACTAGATTATCACAGATAGGTAACTGGTAATTAGATCTAAAACAGTTTAACTGTAGAGGACGATACACCATAAAACGGGCTATAGGTCGCCAACGACTGAGGGTAGATCACCAGAGCAGGGTCAGGAGGCAAGATAGCAGTGTAGAAATGGATAACTAAAAATCAGAGGTGAGCGGAGTTTACTGGGAGTAAATCAGTCCCACTCAAAAAAACTTAAAACATAAAGTAAAATATGAAGTGTGCTCCGGCCATGAGACGTCGGCTTGAAAACAAACAAAGCTAACCAGTGAATAAACATCCACTCGCAGCTTATCGCTTTACTCATGTTGTTGTAAATGGCACGTTAAACTGTTTACTCTGAGCATTTGCCACTGTTTGCTACGCATACCTTTGGTTGATAAACTGAGCCGCCACCATTTCGTTGCTAAGCTTGTCGCTGCATTCTAACAACGTGTAGACTCTTCCAGCTGATATACGCCTGCTTCTTGGCTCAGTAGGTGTCTGAATTTACATAGACGGAGCGCTTTCATGCATAAAAGCCACATAGGCTTTTTTGACTACTGGAATCTGGACGCCTTGGTGGATGGGAGTGATGATTTAAAGGTGGTGTCATCGACTTTGTGGGGTGGTGGTGGGTTGAGTGTGTGAGGGTGGGGTGGGGCATCAATATTGCACATGCTACCCCACACAAATCATCACTTCTTCTTGCCATAAAATATGACCGGCCCCTGACAGTATGTGTATGGACAAGGAACTGTTACTGTCCTCTGGCACATGAGATTACCTGGCAATGTACTGCCAGTATTTTGAGTTGCTAACATACTACTGGCTGTCACAGGTAGTAATATATATGATGCACTGACATTGAGTTGGTGACTGAGTTTTTTTTACGTCGCTTCTAGCAATATTCAACGACGGATGAAATGTGCCCATGTGAGGAATCGAACCCGGTTCTCGAACGCTTTATCAACCAGGCTACCCTACCACCTGTTATATATAGGCATTGCGGGCTTTTCAATCTTTGAATCGGCATCCTTAAGCTTGTTCGAAGGGACAACTTCACTTCAGATGACAGATTCACCAACTGCGCCGCTATGTCGGTTCCTTCACAGTTTTCTGTGATATTGCTTTAGATAATTCGTAATACACATAAAGATATAAGCATAGACAACACAATAATATAGACTGTATTATAGTAGGCTGGGGTTAGATGTAGCTAGAATGGGATACGTTTCCATACATTTATTTGCAGATGACATTTGCTAATTACTGTACATTATCATGTCATGAGAAAACATTCTGGATTTGGTAAAGAAGAGTCTGACATTTTTTTTTTAATCGAAATGTATGAATATTGTTCACCTGACCTTGTGTAAAACAGCACGCCCTATATTTGGTTGAACTATGTTAGGTAGAATGCCACATTAGATGTCATTATCACCGTGCAAACTTGGACTTATTTCCTAATTAATCATGCCTTCTGTATTGATTTTAAGATAGCTGAATCTAGCCTTGTGCAGTAACACAAAGTCATTATTCATTTACAGACTGTTCACTCATTGATCATTAAATGTTTGCATTAAAGGCTTCATATCCTGGTTGTGTAACTGGGGAACGCCGTATATGGGCTGCACGCATTGCACACGTGATGGGGGAGCGAACAAGGGTATTCGGCACGTTAAGCTCTAACGCATTAACCTCTAGGCTGTCCCATAAAAGATATAATGAGAGCAGAAAAAGTTCTGAGTGACATGACATTTTACATGACCAAATAAAGAAAGTGACAAAATTTCAAGTGAATATGAAGTTTTGCTGTTATGAACCTCTGCATGATTCTTAGGTTCAGTGCTACTGGAGCACTACGTTACCACACCGCCACAGCAGGTCAGGAGATATTTGTATTTTAAAGTGTAAATCACTAAAGACATAAGACATACAAAAGACAGCAGAAACCTTCCTGCAATGCCTTCTACATGAATAAACCGTTCCGAGAGTTTCATAGACAGGATAGAGCAACTTGGACATTTTAAACATACTAAAAAAAATTAACATCTAACTGAGCTCCTGTCTCATACAATGCTCACTTTAGACCACATTTACTCCTATATCTATAAGATATGAACATCATTATAGCAAGGTAAGCATTATTAAAAGTGCATCATTCATATTCATAGTTGAATCGCGTAGGCATTGTTCAAAGTGTATCATTCATATTTAAAGTTGAATCGCCATACTGCACATTTCAAACGACTTCGTTTGTGTTTTCACCAATCAATATCCACATAGAAATCGTATTGCATTAGTAAGTGGCCAAGGGCCAGCCCGAAAGCATAGAGCGCCTTCACCCATAGCGCTCTATGGGTAACCAAGAGTGAGCAAGCATTTTAACAGTATTAGCAATTATAAATGTACCTGCGGCGGGTCACCTCCGGGAGGACTGAAAGATACTGTTAGCGTGATATGTATATGTGCCTCGTAACCCAACCGGGTTCACCTCGAAAGGTTAACCTCTTGAGAAGATAAGCATTAGCAAAGCGATCTACTGAAAGATCCGTCACCAAATCTATAACTTTGCCCCTACAACTGTACAAACTCTACAGCTTCAGAATCCCCGCTCCCCCCAAAAAAAAACAAAACAAAAAAAACAAAACAAAAAAAACACACACACCCACACACACCCAATTGGAGAGAATTGATGAATGTGTCCCTACCAATATCTGACAGGTGAATGCCATCTTGGAAATACAGACCTGGATCTTTAAAGCAGATCTCATGTGATATGATCTTACCTCCCATAGCAACCACCCAGTACGCACAGCCCTGTTAATCCTTTTCCGGTTGTTTTCTACAGATACCCACTTCTTGCGTGGAAGGATCGTAGACCACACTAAGATATAGTCTGGTAGCAAATTATTAATCCGTGCCATATCTTCTGTGATGTCCATTGCCAGCTGTATTCACCTTGGTGGGTCACCTTATTGCACAGCACCAGGTCATTAGCCATTTCTATGTTGATGATTCACAACTGGTTGACAAAATGGATTTGTCTGAGGATAATCAAGCCTCCACCATACACAACATGGAGTTGTGCCTCAGTGACGTCAAGTCATGAATGACATATATGCTGAAAATGAATGACAGTAAAACAGAGGCTATACTGTTCGGTCCACCTGCCAGGCTGAAAAAGTGTCGCATTGATCATCTTCAGATTGGGGACACTTCCATCCCTTTCTCCACTGCTGTGAGAAATCTGGGAGTCTACTTGGACAGCAGTCTCTCCATGGAAATGCACATAAATCACCTGTACAAAACTATTCATTATCATCTCCGTAATATATCCAGCATTCGCCACCAACTCACCCAAGACACCGCGGCTCTGCTTGTTCGCTCCCTCATATAATCAAGGTTGGACTATTGCAACAGTCTGCTCACACGTGCCTCCAAAACCCAGATAAAGCGCCTGCAATCTCCACAAAATAAAGCTTCCCGTCTTGTTACCCGCTCTAAGCCCTCCTGTGACATACATTTTATTCTGGACTCCTTGCACTGGTTGCGGACCCATGAAAGAAGCGATTTCAAGATACTTACTTTCGCTTACCAGTGTGTTAACTCCATGGCGCCCTCTTACCTATGTGATCTTCTCACACCATACACTCCTGCTCGTATCCTCAGATCCAGTTACAAACAACTGTTGGATCCTCCACCATTCAACCTCAAGACATTTGGTGCTCGCTCTTTTGCTTCTGTTGCAACTGCACTATGGAACTCACTTCCACTCAAACTACGTGCAGCTCCATCTCTTCAAGCTTTCAAGCGTAGCCTCGAAACACACCTTTTCAGCCGATACAAAACATAACTTTCTCGAAGCTTGTATTTACGACCCTTTTTCTCATGTGTCTTTTAATATGTTATTTTCAGCTGTTTGTGTGCGCTTTGAGCATGCCCGTAAGTGGCACGGAGCATTGCGTAGTATAAGTACCCTCATTAATATTATTATTACTATTCCCTTCCTGTCCGACAAGTCATTCGACCAGCATGTCTGGCTTAGGGTAGTGTTGCAGACGGCGCTCGATCATCGTATGTACGTGCTGCCATTTCCGCCCACGCTTGCTCAGCCCTGTTACAAGTCCCGGGAGTCCCAGACTGCGCCCCACTGGTCGTCTAACTGAGCTTTTTTGTGCCCAATCAATACATGAAGATCCGAGTATCCAGATTTGTGAAGCACACTTGTCTAGATATAAGGAACAAACAATAATGTTGATAAGTTCATTCAGATTTCATTGGATGTTTTAACGAAAAGTGGGAGGTACCGACACCACGCAGTGTTAAAAAATTTGCGATACTTTACCAGTTGGCCATCAGGGCCTGCTGCTACCTGCAGGCTTTAAAATCTGCAGGCCCATTTTGTTAAAGTCAAATCAATAAAAGCAAAATAGATCTATCTGTGCAATAACTGCCTGGGGTATTTATCTACTGATGCAAGTTGAGAGGATGAACAAGGACATTTTTATTTGTGTAAACTGCAGAGTAGAACTCAAATATACCTGTCACAGATGACACATACTGACAAGTGTCTTGTCAGAAGGAAGAAGACACATATGTGTTCATGCTGGAAGATTGGCCATAGTGGCTGACATGTTTTGTGCTCAGCGCCTACAACAGTTTTATGTCAATTGGACTTTCACAGTTAAAGACACCAGTACCCAGCAAGAAGACACTTTTCCAATGGATGACTGTGTTCTTTTCCTGTACAGTGTAAATCTAGCTGAACACTATTTGTGACTACTACGTATACATACACAAGAAAACAAAACAGTGAATAAGAACAATATTTTATTCAACAAAGTGCATACAGTTCTAGTGTCATTTCAATAAAATGATTCTAATGTTTTGGATTTACTCATCCCAGGAACACCTTTGGATGCTTTTCTTTTCATGCATAAAGTCTTTTCAACACTTTTTGTTGTGTCTTTCTTTTGCCTTTTTTTCATCAGATGAGTGGGTACATGTAAACGTTTTAATAGTTTCAGAAACTGCTTATACCCTACAGGTGAACGCCTACTTTGTGGTGACAGGATGAAAAACTAAACCAAGTCCACAATGTTTGAACCTTTCAACACCTTTCCTTTCTCTAGCACAAGTTGTAAATTCTCATCTACATGTAATTGTCCCTTCAAAATGTTATTTTTCACCAAGAGCCACATTGCCATCAATTTACCAATTGTCTTGGTAGAAGAAATGTCTTTGATTAATTGGTCAGGTACTTGAAACAGAGCTTCAGTCTTCTTGTTGCATACAGGATTGTCTGCTGGCTGTGCTGAGTAAGCCATCAGTTGTGAAGCATCATCATCTGTCTCATTCGCTTTCTGAAGTTGAGCTGTCTGATGCGCTGTCTGAAGAGCTGTCTGTTGAGCTGTCTCTTCCTCTTGTTTGGACACCAGCCTCTGGTAATTTCCTCTTGTCAAAAGAATCATAGGCTTGCTCGTGTTGTACTGTAGACAGATAGGCTTGGTAACTCCTTATGCAAATAGGTAGAATTGAATGGTATGCGATGATGAGCTTTCGTTTCTTCTGTAACAGCTCATGACATGGTAGGGAGGGGGAAAGGTAAAGGTAGGGGGAAAAGTAAGTCCTCTACTGTGCCTGCACCTCCTCCTGATTCACCTCCTGCTTCACCCCCACACACTTCGCACTCATCCCAGAATGATAAAGACAATGTTTCAAAACCATGTTCTAGTCACGCTTTTAACGGCGATGTCAAGGTTTTTTGATTTTTTAGGTGGGAATTCTTCTGACCCATTAGAATTTCTAGTCAGAGTACAGAGTAATGTTATTTCCGTTCTTGAATCGGAAATAAATGAAAAAAGGTCAATTAAATGGAGTTTATGTTTGCACATCAAAATGGAAAAACCAAGTGAAAATGATAATACAATTTATCATGAAGCCTATTTCAGATCTGAGATGCAAATAGCTACCAACGGTAATGATTTAATTGATCAATATCTAGACGTCATGAACAAAATGCTACAAACATTAGATGATTATGAAAGGGTTCATTCTGGATTAAATGTCTCAGTCATTGTTCTTTTGAAACTCACTGTGGTGAAGTTCACTCCATTTAAAGGTGGCCGTTACATCCCATGGCCACCAGCACTGGCAAAACATACCAAGAGTATTACCAATATTAAAAATGAAAACAATGACTTATGTTTTGTTTTATCCATCCTTGCCAAATTGCACCCAGCTTCTCAACACAAAGAACGAGAAACATATTACCTCCAATACTTAGACAGTTTGAATCTAGAAGGGTTTACCTTCCCAATGACTATGAAACAAATTCCACGTTTTGGACAACTGAACCAATTGAGCATCAACGTCTTTGGTTTTGAAGAGGGCAGTTTGTATTCAATATATATCAGTAATGAGTTGGATGTAGAAGAAAACAGACAAATAGATTTATTGCTACTTTCACAAGAAAGTCAACCAGATGATTTTGATGGAATTCTTGGTTTAGAATGTCACAAGGAAACCATGGATGTAGACTCCATGCCTAATACACACTTCTGTCTCATTAATAATTTCAATGGCTTAGTCAGAGGAAGAAATCACCGTGCCAGCTTTGTTTGTAGAAAATGTTTGTGGTGTTACACTACTAAGGAAAGGTTAGAATCTCACAAAGATTATTGTTATAAGAAAGCACAAAGAGCTGTTTTACCTAAACCAGAGGAAGCAGTTTATCAGTTTGGTTTGAGGTCACAAAGCAAAACAGAGGGGGCCAAGTTTTTGTTTGTAGCCGATTTTGAAAGTTTATTAATAGGAGAAAGAAACAATACTTCTCGTGTGAATCGACATGTTCCTTGTGGGTATGCCTACAAAGTGGTATGTACTGATGAGCAATATTCAAAACCTATTCAAACGTATGTAGGTGAAAACGCAGCAGAACACTTCATTGCAAACATTTTAAAAGAATATGATGAGATCATGAATCTGTTTATGATTCTGTGAAACCTATGCAACTCACTGATCAAGATAAAACAACCATAGCCAATACATCTCATTGTGGGTTATGTGGTGAGCTGCTAGGATCTGATAAAGTATTGGATCATGATCATTTGTCAGGAAAGTTCCGTCAAGTCTTGCATAACAAATGCTATCTCAATTTTCAGTTAAAGAAAAGGGTGATTGTAATGTTCCCTAATCTAGAACATTATGATGCTCACCTTTTGTTAGAGGTAGCACAGACGTTTGGGGATCGTGAGATGGCTGTCATACCTCGCACTACAGAACAATTTTTGTCTTTTACAGTAGACAATAGATTAGTCTTTCTGGATTCCTATAAATATTTACAAAGTTCCTTAGATGGCCTTACCCAAAATCAGTTAATGAAGGGAGTGAATTCCTTTGTTTATTTGCAAGAACAATTTCCACAACATGTTAACATGCTAACACGTAAACTCCCATTTCCCTATGAGTATATGGATTCATGGGAAACATTAAATGAGACATGCTTGCCTCCTAAAGAAACCTTTTACAGTTCCCTTAGTGAGCAGAACATCAGTGATGATGACTATGCTTTTGCACATGAGTTATGACAAACATTTCAATGTCAATCCATGAGCGACTTCATGAGATTGTATGTGACAGTAGATGTGTTGTTGGTAACAGATATTATTGAAACCTTCAGAACTGGTTGTTTAACTGACTATGGACTGGACATTGGCCATTACTATTCCATGCCTGGTTTCTGTTTGGATGCTGCGATGAAAATCACTGGTGCTAAACTTGATCTGTTTACAGATGTAGACACTTACAATTTCATTGAAAATTCTATTCGTGGTGGTGTGTCAGTCACTGGGAATAAATATGCAGAGAGCAACAATGAACACATGTCTGATTGTAATCCAGAAAAAGACACCTCCACTCTTCTCTAGTTTGATGTAAATTCGTTGTATGCCACAGTGATGTTGCAACCTCTCCCTATAGGAAATTACCAATTCATTGAACCCGCAGAGTTCAACTCCATAGACTGGTTCACCATAGATACAGAAAGTGACACAGGGTATATCTTCGAAATTGATTTGTTGTACCCAAATCACTTACACAAAGCTCACGCAGCTTTTCCCATGATGATATCTCTTTTGAGGAGTTATCAGTCAAGCACAAAGAATTGCTGGCTCATTTCCACAATCGACCATTGGAGAAACTTCCAAAGAAATCATCTGGTAGAAATCTTTTTTGTCCACTGAAAAATCGTTCTCGTTATGTGGTTCATTTCAAAACCTTACAGTTGTATTTGAATCATGGTTTAGTGTTAAAGCAAATACACAGAGTTTTAAAATTTACCCAAGGTTCAAGGTGTGGAGCTCAACTTGAGAAATCGCAAAAATGCAAAGGACAATTGTGACAAAGATCGTTACACACTGATGTACAACTGTGTTTTTGGCCGTTTCTGTATGAATAAACGTAAACACAAAACAGTGCAGTTGGTAACACAAGGACCTAGACTTCAAAAACTGGCAGCAAAAACCAATTTCAAGCAGGTCAAAATTTATTCAGATGAGGTGGTTGCTGTTGAATTAGAAAAGACAAGTGTACATTTAGATCAACCCATCACTGTTGGTTTCATCATTTTGGATTTGGCCAAATATCAAATTTATGACTTTTACTACAATATCATGCAAGCACAATATGGTCATGAACATTTAGTTTTGCTCATGACAGACACTGACAGTCTTTTTATGCAAGTCCATGCCCCTCCTCAAGAACCCCTACTTGATCCTTATGCATTCATGAAGCAGAATTTGCATCTCTTTGATACTTCCAATTATGCACCCAATGACCCAAAAGGACTCTATTCCGATCTGAATAGGAAGGTGACCGGCAAGATGAAAGATGAAGCAAGTGGAAACATAATCTTAGAAGTTTGTGGGTTAAAGGCAAAGATGTACTCTTTTTTATATAAAAACAGACGAAAACCTCATTGAAAGGAAAACAGCCACAGGTATTAAAAAAATCAGTCATCAAGAAATTTCTGAGACATGAGATGTTTAAACAGTGTCTTTTTGACAATAAAGCACTCTTCTGTTCTTATTATCTGATTCAGTCACACGATAACACTCTGTACACACAAAAACACACCAAAGTGGCATTGACGTCCATACACAACAAACGTTTTTTTATTGCATGATGGTATTCATAGTGTACCTTGTGGGTATTCACCAACTGAATAGATGCACACATTACAAGTTTCACAGGTGAGCTACACGATTATAATGATAATATGGTTTTAATGTATTTTGGTTTCTGTTTTGTGTTTTGAAATTTTAGAATGTATATTCATGTAATTATGTTTGTATTCTGTGTTATTACATGTGTTTGATTTGTTTTACAGGATCATTCAGACAACATATCTGTGTAATAACTGCCTGGGGTATTTATCTACTGATGCAAGTGGAGAGGATGAACAAGGACATTTTTATTTGTGTAAACTGCAGAGTAAAACTCAAATATACCTGTCACAGGTGACACATACTGACAAGTGTCTTGTCAGAAGGAAGACGACACATATGTGTTCATGCTGGAAGATTGGTCATAGTGGCTGACATGTTGTGTGCTCAGCGCCTACAACAGTTTTATGTCAATTGGACTTTCACGGCTAAAGACACCAGTACCCAGCAAGAAGACACTTTTCCAATGGATGACTGTGTTCTTTTCCTGTACAGTGTAAATGTAGCTGAACACTATTTGTGACTACTACGTATACATACACAAGAAAACAAAACAGTGAATAAGAACAATATTTTATTCAACAAAGTGCATACAGTTCTAGTGTCATTTCAATAAAATGATTCTAATTTTTTTGTAACCACTATGTTTCCCTTAAGAACATTGTACACAAGTGTAATTATTGTCATGAACTGTTGAGATGAAACATGAGTCAGCATAGCTTTTCTCCGTGCAGGATTAGCTTGTGTTAACACTGATAAAAAATGAGCATGCTTTTCTAGTAGTGTATACATGTTGATGCTTCAGGACTGCTGTTCCTCTGTCAACTGATTTGGCTTCCAATAGACAATGTTTTTATTACTGTCACCATTTCCTATGCTTCAGGATTTGCCTTTGGAGCTGCTACCATATTGATATAGCCACAATGAGGAGACAGTCTGAAATGTTCAGACAGTGGATCATCTTCTGGTATCCATTGAGATGCACGAAGTTTACACTTAAAACAATACACTTTATCAGACTTGCCCGTGTAGATAAATCCAGCTTCAGCCATTGCTTTAGGAGACTGTTTCATTTGAACTGGCAAACTGTTGAAGGACCTTATTCTGTCACTGTACTTCTCCCCATTAGGTGGTTGACCTGTTATTCCAGCACAATCTGACTCCACATCAAAATTGTCAAACCGTCCACAAACATCCATAGCTCTGTTCAGTTTGAAGGTTACAAGTGAAATGGTGTGTTGTGACTGTACATGTGCATATTTAAATCATGCAAACTTATATCTGTGGTAGGTACACTGTGCATGTCTCAGTAGGGAATATCCCTGTGCGCAAACGTCCATACTGTTCATCAGCATAAGGTGAAACATCCAAAACAAGATAACCATATCTCTTTCCACCTACTGCATCTTGAAATGATTCAGTAAAATATTTAGCTTGTCCAGGAAATATTTGTGATGCTAAAGTTTTATACTCATGTCCTGAACGAGGGCTGGACAGCAACACAAATTAATGTGTATTCAGTGATATTGTTCTGCTACATTCACCTTTTGGGTAAGCACTTTGCACATTGTTGATAACTGAAATTCCCAGATGATGTGAGAGCGTGGTATACAGATCTAAATACAGCGGACTTTTACAAATTGATCTCATGTAATCATCAAAAATTCTTGAGAGTAAGATTTCAGCTCTTCTTCCATAAGTAGTGCAAGCATTGAAAGCGAATATTTGAAATTGATCACTCTAACTCACTATAGATTTCTTGCCATACCGCATAGCAGTAAATGATTAAGTTGGTTGCTGGATCAAACATGGTATTAGCCTGTTTTAACAGACGTGCACACCAAACTGTTTTTCCACTGGAGGTTCCACCAACCACAGATATTGTAGTGGGTGTATGAAAGGGTAACAGACATGTACTTTCTCCCATGGTGTGTTGTTTATTCCTCCATTGTATCAAAATAGTGAGTTCAAAACTCACATTAGTTCTCGTTTATACAAACAACAATCGCAGGATTTAAACTAAACTATTTTTATGTTTGTTAATTTATTCTTTATACAAAATTGATGTAAAGTGTGATTAACAATTGAGACAGGAAGGGGTACAGTATTTGAAATAGTTACAAATATAGTGAGATACAAACATATCATTCCAAATGACGTTTTGTACGTCAAACTGGTGGAGAAAACACTGAAAACTCCAGTTAGCCTTGAATTTACATAGCAGATAATACAAGCAATAGAATCCACATACATTTGAGTCTACAGAGTGTAACTGTTTGCTACTGTGTAAGTATGATTGACCATATGACCTTAAATAGCTGTCAAATGCATCACCATGTACAGGTTCAGCTAAACTATCAAACAGTTCTGCTCTATTTCCTTGAATATACATATCAACCCAATGACGTCCTTTCTTGCGACTGACGTCTTTACTCACAATAAGTCCAACCCCTCTTCTTATCATAGAAGATGTGAGTACAGGTAGGGTATCTTTAGCAAACACACCCAAGACATGATTTTGTAAGACAGGGTCACATTGTATGGCACAGTTCAATTCAGATGCTTTCATCTACTTTACTTAATGTATACATTCCTTGCTTTAACAAATTCTATGATGGAATTTCTTTCGCTCATGATGACACAGCTCAATGTCTTAGTCAGAGCAGATTTGAATTCAATCTCTAATCTCACATTTCCTGATTTCACAAGATTGAGATAGTCCTCGTCTATGTCATCAAGATGATAAACAAAAAGAGCACTGGCAAGTAGGAACTCCTGTCTTGAAATGAAGTTTCCTCTGTCTTGTCTCCAATATTTCAAGTTATCAAACATGTTCAGAACTCCATTCACATACAGGATAACAGTTTTAATTGAAAATTAAAGGCATTTCCATCAAATTTTCCATTGAAACTGCTACTGTCTACAAATCCAACAGTGTATCGGTTAGGAATGGGGTTCGAAACATTGTCAATGGTATGTGTTAACTGAGAGACAGGAATGCTTGTTACCTTCACCTCAGACTTTATGAATGGGTAGAGGGCATTAGAATTGTTTTCCAACAAGGTGTTGTGAGCCAGAATGAGTGCTGGGTTGACTTTCAGTCTGCAGACTTTGAGATAAGCATCTAAAATGTGTACTGAGAATATTTGGTTTGCCACTCCACTCATACGACAGAATTCGGGTGATGATCTGAAAAAATTCAGATAGGTTTACACCATTAATCAAGTGTCTGTCCATGTCAAACACATCTTCGAAAAGATTACCAGACATGGTCATTTCCTGGCTCAAAGCAATGAATGATCCACGCACTGATATTCCCTGGTTAGCTCCTGTGACAGGGTCTGTTGATTCAATATCATCATTGTCTGCACCTGTATCTTTGTAGAACAACTGTTAGGTGAGTTGAGTAGATTTTGCCTCAGCTCCAAAATTCAACAAGGCTTTCATCATACTTTTAAACCCATAGTGATTATTAGAAGCCAACTGTCCATTCAAATAAACTGAAAGTTGTGAGAAAAGTGATTGTAAAAAAAGACAAATAGGGGCAATGTGTTCTTTGTCCACCAAAGAGCTGTTGTCTGCATTGGTGACTTTAACCTTCACATGTAATCTTGTCCTCTTCAAATCAATGTAGTCACTGCCAGTATTAGAAATTTCGAATTCCAAGGGTGCTGAATCATTAATTTGACTCACTTGACGCACATGTTCAAAGTAATTTTGTTGAACACAGGTTTGAAAAGGTGGTAGAGTAAAGAGGTTTGAAGATTCAGGAACAATTTCTTCAAAACTTTTACTTGTCAGCAACGCCATAGTGCTAACTGAAGATATCGTTTTCTTTCACTGGAGTACACTTCAGAACTTGAGCAGTCTTTGAGGGGATGTTACTTGTTAGACGTATCCTCTTGGTTGTGGTTACCTGCTCGCCTGCAGCTCTTTGTGAAGACTTTTGTCGTTTCTCTTTGGCACCTGCTCTCTCCACAACACTTTGAGGTTCAGAAGTCATCTGTAGTTTGATGACTTTTGACTTTACTTTTGATGAATCGTCAGGTTGACGAGACGCAATGACATTAGGTTGATTTTTCCCTTTCACCAGTTGAGAACTCATTGTCATGTGCTTTTTAAAGTAACTCTACCATTTGTTGTAATCAGGGACATACAGAGGTAAAGAATCCATGTCAGTTGGTAAAAGGGTAACGTTGTAGGTGAAGTGTGAGGTGAGCCTCTTCTGTCAAGAATGAGGAGAGAGGAGCTCCATCGTTTGCTTTTATACAGATTTCAATGTCTTGAGATTCTTTTACCTTGACATGAATATTGTATTCATTGGTGAATTTAAAATTAGGCCCCTCTCTCAAATCAATGCGTCTCAACAAAGGTAACTGACTATCACCTACCAATGAACTATCACATAAGTTACACAGATCAAGTCTTTTGGTGAATGGTTTTCTCAGATATGGAATGCGAACAAGATCACCTACTTTATATTTGAATTTCTTCACATGATAATTGGTTTTACTTTTGAGCTGTTTCAACAAAGGTTTGACATACACATGTTGCCACACTTTCAATTCATTTCCTTTATTCACTTGAGCAGGTGATAAATTGGGTAGAGAAGAATGCAAAGTATTATTGTAGTTGTATACCAGTTCAGCCAGAACATCCAGGTAGTGTTTGGTGTTGTTGTGAGTCATATAACGTGTGATCAAAGATTTAAATGTTCTGTTGAACCGTTCCACATAATTGCTCTTGATGTTTTCATTCCGTGCAATGGTGAGAGTGATGTGTTTCTTCTCTAAATAAGATTGAAATGCACCTTTGAATTCACTGCCACCATCAACACGAACTTTCTTGGGCTGTCTAGTTTTCAGTATATCTTTGAAAGCCTTCAGCACCAACTCTGGTTTCTTGTTGGTTAGAGGGAGCACAAAAGCATAGCGTGAAAAAATGTCCACAGCTACCAACAAATATCTGACACCTTTATTCTCTTTACTGTAGCGAGAAAGGTCTGCCAGATCCACATCAAACATAGAATTGACCCTTATCTTTAACCTTTTAAATCTGTGCTTCACTGGTTTGTGTAAAGGCGTCTTGATTTTTTACAAATCGTTTCACCTTTCTTAGCTTGATGCTTGCTTTTCTTCAATTCATCACGCAGTTTAGATGGACCAAAATAAGCTCCTGGCTTTTGAGGATTAAAATAATAGTTTTCTAATGCGTTTTCATGCTTTGACTCTGTGATGTTCTTCTTTTGTGAACTCATGATGAATTAATGAAAATTAAACTAACTCCACAATATATAACATGACAAACATGAGATTCTTTCCATTTTATTGACAGAAAGGTTATTAGCCATGAATAGTAATGCCTACATTTTGTTCATAAAATGTCTTCTTTCTCACGTATCAACAAGACGAGAATATGTCTCCTCAGTTGTCTGTTTAAAGTGAAAATAATCAGAATTTACACAGTCAGGATATGTCCCTCAAAGTCTTGTATTATCATGTCTTCCATCATCCCCTCTGGATCACGATAGCACATACAGTTCATCAGATCCATACAACACACATGACACAGAACCTGTCCGCTATTACAACTCATATGTTGCAACATGTTATTGTGACGGCAAATGTGGCAGTTCTTCTGAAGGGGAGTAAGTTTCTCTTCTTCATAGGGATCTTCTGACTGATGTGAGCTATTGCTGGATAAATCAGCGGTGTCTTGTTTCTCCTGTTTCTCTATGTCCTCCATGAGTTGAGTATAATCCAACCACAGACCATTTAAGGTGGGATCATCAACCATGTGGAATGGAAATGTTGCTGCTGCAGTATCCTCTTGCATTTCTCTATAAAATGACAAAGAGGAAAAGAAATAAAATTTACAAAAATTCAGAATCATAAACATTGAAGAAAACATATACAGGGACGCATTTAATAAAACATATACACTTACCCTGATTGCAAAGGGATTGCTGGTGTGGATTCCTTCTGTAATTGCATCTTCTGGTGTGTGTTCTTTTCCTTCATATGTGAAACTTCATCGACTTTGCTGGCTGTTCCTTATTTTCCTTTAATTTCTTAGTCTTCTTAACTTTAGGACGGGGGGTATAAGGAGATTTTCGCTTTCCCTTTACTGATTTTTCATCAGTAGAGGTGGAAGAAAGTTTTGTGTAATCCAACACCAAACTCAGAAAAGCAGCCGATACTGATGGAAGTTTCTGTTCTAAGGTTTTCAGTCGCTCTGTGATGTCTGAGTATGTGGTTTTGTACAATTCGCTTGTTCTCATCATCGTTTCATGCAAATGTACCTGAGTATTCACAATATCCTTCATTACTCGAAATGCAGTAGTAAGTAACTGGTCTGTTGAAAAGGCTACATGTCCAATGTCCAACAACTTCTGTGTCATATTGACTGTAAGCAGAGAGACACTTTTCTCAAACTCTTCTTGTCTATGACAGCAATGAAACTGATTTTGAAATGGCTTGAAGGTACATCATCATAGGATTGTTTAGAGCAAGAGCGTTTTGATTGTATATAGAGTAGTATACATACAATTTGGTTCTACATGGATAGAATACTAATAGCATGAATATTTTACAAAATGATTTTAGCTATTTTCAGACAAACCAAGGTCAGCACCTGTGGAATGTGACCTCTTCCAGAATTTATGGAATGCACTCACTGGTGTGAGTATGAAGGAATTTAGGTTACAACCTTTGGAATGTATATTGTATATTGTACACCACACCTTAAATAGCTCAAGTGCTATTGTTCGGCTCAAGAATGCTATTGTCCGGCTCAGGAATGCAATTTATTCGGCTTAGGAATGCTATTGTGTCCTGAACTGTGTAATAATTTCCTACTGGTAATGTTCTTTGTTTCTGTTTTGTTGCAGTGTGTGGACATATAAATTGCGGAAGTGGCGTTACAATAAATTCTACCGTGAATATCGTTTCTGTCTTTGTCTTCTGGGTTATGTTGTGTGGTTGTCAAAAGCTGGGCGTTTTGTACACGGGCCAATGGACCCGTCTGGGGACTATAGCATAATTAGGCAGTGATCACATATGTAACCTAGTGTTGCTGTTTCCGAGCCGAGCAGTCCTTGTTTTACAAATATGTATCCTGAATCTGAAGAGGACCTAGGTTTTGGAAGCTCTCTTAGCGCTACCTTAGTCGTAACTGCCATATATTAATATTAAACTACGACTATCTTAGCGCTAAGACAGCTTCGAAAATTTAGGCCCAGTACCTCTGCTATGGTGGACGATGCCCTAGCACTACCACAATAAACCCATGTTGGAAATCCTCATGTCTTTAAGCGGTATGTATGCATCTGAAAACGCTAGGGAGTTGAGGAGCATCGCTGTGTGACTGATCTTCAATAAAAGCGGAACTGAAAGGAGATGTGTGAGTATAAAAGTTAGCTTATCATTTATCACAACACTTTGCCATTAGATGTTAGTATATATACCATCCTATCCATTCCTATGAGTCGTTACGAACGTGAAATGATTCAGAAAGTCATCACTGTAGGGGTATAACATTTTGTATTTTCTTTTCAAACATACAAGCCCCGAAGGTCAAAAGTATGGTGATCTACTTTCAGTTGTCGGCAATTAATAGCCTGTTTGTGTATTGTTTTGCATTCTATAGTTGATAATAATTTTTCATATTATAGAGTCTTGAAGCTTCATTTGTTCATCTAGGTATTTTACTTCCTTAGTCGACAGCCTTTAGCATGGATGATATGGTTGAAATCTACTGTATAATTTTAAAACCTTTTGGGTCACAATATGGCTGCAATACTAACTTAACAGTCGCTGACTTGTTTTCCCCAACCTTACTATTTCAAAAAAAAAAAGAAAAAGAAAAGAGAACGAAAATATAGCAAGGCGTATTTTAAGTGTGATATCTTTATCAATTACGATAACGATATTTGCCGATATGTGGCTGAAAGGTAAATATTCAAAGAATGCATAACTTTTTGTTATCAAATAGCATTGACAATATCACCCCAACACAAAAATAAACCTCTTTGACACTACTAAAAGGAGGAGAAAACGTGTATGTTACAGGCGTAATTGTTATCAGATATCCTAATATTTTCCAATTATATTTCTAAATAGGGTTCAACAATCAGAAATGGGATTTATCTTATTGAATATGCAAATAAAATCTATTGAAAAAAGCCAGTCACATTACATCTCAAAGAATATTTCTAATAAGAACAACCGTGTGTCTTTACTGACACACTAATTCACACTTAAATATCCCTGAAAATATGTTATATATGTTCAGTGTTAAGGATTAAAGATCATTGGTGGCATGCCGATGAAATATTGCTGTTTTGAAACTCGTACCGATTTAATATTACGTTTCCTAAAACTGTTGGTAGCGCACTTACAATCACCACAGAATGCCCGCGAAATACACTCAATTGGATCAGTTTCAGACGTAATGTGAGAAAAACACACGTGCGTGTATTTGAATCGTCAGTCGCACGACTCTTATCACACAGATATATGATATATGCCACTCGTTCATACACATCAGGGTTAGGTGTTACGAGTGTGTATTTTCTGCATGTTTTGTTATTTATTAAGTAAAATTATTTCTGGGTGACAACGTTTAGTGTTTTGAATAATAAATATGATGGGTCACATTTCGTATAATAGATGATCCGCATTTTTAGGATTCTGGCAGCAGGTTTTCCGGAAATTATCTGCCCTTGGCTGTCTATTATTTGACTTCACTGAGACATTTTTGTACTGGGGCATTCTACAGTGTTGGCGATGGCTGTGAGTGCTCGAACATTTGGGAAATGACTGAAAGTGAATATAAAGGCTAGCTGCCGTGTTGTTGGGGGACACATTACTGGAGTTTACACCATCGCTGCCAACGCTCGATCTTCCTAGTTGCAGTCAGACCGCTCACTGTGTTACATTCTGCATAGCTGTTTCTCTCTCACACTAAAACTTTGGTGAGTTTGCTATATTATATCTTGTGACCCAATGCTTTAGATTTTGTCGCAATTGTATTGTATTTGAAATCTGTATTGTGATATTGACTTGTGACTTTGTATAACCTGCTCCCATTGCCTTAATACATTACCTGATAATTTTAAACTTGTCTTTGGTCTATTTTGCTGGGTCACAAGGGGATTTCTTACATCGTTTGTCATGGTAAATTCTTAGTATGTGTCCGTATGTGTGTGTGTGTGTTACACTTTGGGTGACGTGGTCTTTGATCTAATTGCTGTAATGGGGATTCTCTCTCTTTCACTCTCTCTCTCTCTCACACACACACGCACACACACACACATACACACATATATATGCATACATGGTTACAACAAAGATGAACTTCTCCACCAGCTTGGAGGAACAACTGCAAACCTTATGCAGATTAATTGGACGAGGATGGTTCATTGCTGAGACGTAGGTGCAAATATCGTGCATGTGAAGTGGCGCGTTTTGGTGCCATGTTTGTTGAACGAATGACAATAATCTTGTCAACGTTACGAATTTGTTTTACTATACATCAGTTCATGTGTTGACGGTACCTTTATGGGATATTTTGCAAACTCTAGTTTGGAACAACTGACTAAAGTATGCGGCTATATTTACACTAATGAATCTACACTTGTGTGTGATGGGTAGTATAGTTGAACACACTGAGTCTAATGGTGAGGAAACTCAGAGAGTAAATACACAATAGTATACTCTAATGGTAAATAGAACACATAACTGTAGACTCTAAACGTAAATGAAAGACATGGCTGTAGATTCGAACACTGACTAAAACAGTACAAAATAGGAAATGGTTTTCGTGTCTCGGGGAATTAGGTTGACCATTTCAGATTAATGTATATTAACATATATCGAGCATCTCCTATAGGAGATACGAAGTCCTACGTGAGGGAAAGTATGTCCTTCTGAATTCTGGAGGTTGTTCAGTAAAAATGCGGAACAAATGAATGATTCAGTGCCAGGTATTGAAACATTTTTAAAGTATTTCTGAAAATAGTGTTGTGGAGGCAGTCAGTCAGATAAAGAGATCGCAGATAAATCTGATTCTAACTCAGAAACATATGACTGTACAGAACTGAACGATGATATGACGCTGCGGGAAATCACTAAAGCAATAAAAATAAATGAACTGGAATAAAGCCGCGGGTGCAGGTCAGGTAAGAAACGATTTTACTATAGATTCGGCCGATGTCTTACCACCGGTTTATGTTGAATTCTTTAACTTGAATCTTAGAACTTTGCTGTACTTTGCCCGAAATGTGGCTAAATGGCATCATGAAGCATAATCATATGAAGCAATAATAGATCTATCACAATTTTAAGCTGTTCATGGAGACTACTTACTTAATACGCGACATTTAAACTTTCTTGACAAAAACGCATTGTCGAAAAGAAAATTGTATTGTGCCTTCATTGATTTCTCAAAGGCTTTTGACACATTTTGGAGAGTAGAATTATAGTAAGAAATGCAGAAACATGTATTGAAGGTAAACTTTCTACATTAATAATAAATGACATCAAAGGTCAGGTAAATAATACTTATTCAAATCACTTTCCATGCCTAACCTGAGAAAGACAAAGAGAGAACGTTTCTCCGCTGCTGCTGCTCTCTATATTCTTAAATTATCTGGAATCATACTTGTTATCAGAAGGTTGTGCAGGGATATGCACCGATATCAAGTGCCCCAATAACTCAATGTCACAATGTGGATACAATTCATTGTATTCTTTATGTTGATGACAGTTATTTTTGATGTTACACTGAAGGCACTTAATGCTTTTTGTGATTACTCAACATCGATGAGGTTAAATGTTAACATTAGTAAAACTAAAATACTCATTTTGTGGAGGAGCAACAGCTAAATCCTCGAAACTAACGTTCTTTTACGGTAGGAAACTTTTAGAAATAGTCGATACCTATACATATCTTGGGATAAATGTGGATAGAAATACACGATTTAAAAGCGGAATAAAAAGATTATGTGATAATTCACTAAAAACAATGTATGCATTGCACCTAAACCTGCCTTTGGATCCAGTAGTAGCATTATCTGATACTCTAGTTGTTCCTATCCTAACATATGGCTCAGAAGTGTGGGGTTTTGAAAATACAGACTTAATTGCACGGGTTCACCTTAGATTTCTTACATTAGCGGCAGGTTTAAGAAACTCTACGCCGTGGTTTATGATATATGGAGCACGTGGATCACAGCCGTTATATACAAACGCATAGCAGCTTTCTGGTATAAGTTGAATCACCCAAATAATTTAATAAAATTGTGCCAAGTTATATATAATTCTATCACATTGGGCTCTCAGGTCAACTGTAATGATTATCCCAGGCCCAGGCCATTTCCATCATGAGTATCCTAAATAATCTTGGGCACAGTAATGGTCTAAACAATCCACTTGGGTTCTCTACTCCATGGATAGTCTCCAATGTTGAGTGAATTCTTAAAGGTCACATGCAACCTAAAAACAAACAAACTTAATTTAAACATAATTATCACTTATTCATGACACATAATATACATTGCTGACAGTGAAAAAAACAAAACAAATAAAGCTATAAGTGTACAATCGTGAATCAAACGTGCAATATTTTCAACTTTTTTCCAGCACCCGGGAGACCGAACCTGGTCAGAGCGGATAGGTGTGCACTCAAGAGTAACGAAGACATTTCACTGGCCGGTTCATTTGCCGATACGCAGAAGGCTCTTTGTGTGTATATAGAGATCATCTGTTTGAAGGGCCTTTAAAAAGCTTGGTGAATAATAAGCACGTAAGATTTTAATGGATTAGCACTTTTTTATTGTAAATGATCCGACGTTTCGGTAAGGATTCATATACCTTTTTCAAGCAAGAGTGATAACGGTATAACAATCCATAACGAAACGTAGCATCATATACAATTGAGGAAGTTGTTATCCATAAATAATGTAAACTCGTCAAAACAATTTAGGGAACACTGATATTTTGGAATACTTTTCTTTGAATACATTTTAAAGTTGGAAAATGATCATTTTGACATAGAATGACTTCTGAAATTGTGAGTCTAAGATTACTGGAAGCACATTACGACCAGAACAAAGCATTCGAATGATTTAAAGCCACGTAAATCTGAAATTGATAATCTCACATTTTCATGGAAATTTGGATTGCGATCTACCCAACACTGCCGCCAAAAAGACTGAATCCGTACACTTTCTCACTTGTCCTCCGAATGCACGTGCTTCAAGGGCTTTGTGTGCGAAATCTGACTTTACAAAGAGTGAAATGTGCGAAACTGCATCACATTGTTCAACATGCCTCAACGTCGACACCTGAGTATTGAAGAACGAGCTAGAGCTATCCGCTGGTTAAATGAGGGTGTTTCGCAGCGGGAAGCAGCTCGAAGAATAAATGTTAGGCCATCCGTCATCAACAGGCTGCGTCGCCGTTACCTACAGACCCAAACTGTACGTGATCGACCAAGGTCTGGACGCCCTAGAGTGACAACAGGAAGGGAAGATCGGCTTGTCGTCCTTTGAGAAGGAGAACCGTCACTGCAAGCCATCTCCGACGACAACTGAGGACTGCTACAGGGACCATTGTTAGTGGCCAGACAATCAGGAACCGTCTGAGGGAAAGAAATCTCCGACCCCGACGTCAAGCCGTGAGACCACACTCCCTTCCGCGTCACAGAGTTGCCAGAGACGCATGGGCACGGCACCAGCTGCATTGGACTAGACAGCAATGGTCAGGTGGCCAGTTTTCCGACGAATCAAGGTTCTCATTGCAACACAACGACAGGCGAGTTCTTGTCTATAGACGACCTGGCGAACGCTTTGCTGACGTCAACGTCCGTGAGCACAATGCTTTTGGTAGAGGTTTGGGGTGCTTTCTCCTATCATTAGAAAACCAATCTCTACGTCACCAATGGTAATCTGGATGCAGTTCGTTACAGGGATGAGATTTTGAGACCACTTGAGATTCCTTGTCTGAATGCAATAGGCCTTCATGCAGTTGACCAAGATGATAATACAAGACCTCACCGTGCACGCATAGTCAATGACTTTCTTCGACAAAACAACGTCACTCGAATGGAATGGCCTGCATATTCTCCTGATATGACGCCGATTGAACATGCATGGGATCTGTTGGCCAGACGTGTTAGAGAAAACCACTGCCCTCCCCAAGATTTGCATCAGCTCTCTCAGTGGCTGACTCTGGAGAGGCAGGCCATCCCACAGAAAATGTTACAGACACTAGTAACCTCCATGAGACGTCGTTGTGCTGCATGTGTGGCTGCAAGAGGCAGTCACACTCGTTACTGACTGTTGCATCTGAACCTTGATTTTCAATTTTGATTTTCAAAGTGATTTTCATGACATCACCACATGATCATGTTATGAAATATCGCGAACTGATGATGAATTTTGATTTCATTACACTCACAAAATAATGAATTTACCACGTCTGTCTTTGTCGTTTGTTTCTGCCAGTTTTTAATCGTACATAAATCAGTGTTCCCTAACTTCTTTTGAGTGGTATATATAGAGATGTTGGATTTTGTAAATACATGCTATCTGCATTTCCGTTCTATCAACTCAACAAATACTGAGATGGTAAACTATTGCATGGCTGGGAACTGTCGTACAAAGCTGAAGTTGAAACTGACAATCTGGGTTCGCAGACCCAGTCATCTTGGAAAAACAGATGCAGACATAGGGACGATTTAGTCCTATATCTGACAGTGTGCTGTTCACGCCGCTTAACTGACAGGTAATAAATTGCTAATTGGCTAATTAAATATATTAACTTAATCGATCAATGACACCTTACCGTCAGAGACACAAGCAAATACAGAAACCGCGGTTGGCAAGTCATATGACTTTGTTATATACAAGAATAACACTACTCATGATATTTCACCGCTTGAATCACCTTGTGTTCAGATTTAAGGGCATATCACTCACAGAATTAGTTAACACAGTCTCGTTTTCACATAGACCAATTAATCCCAATTTGTGATGGTAGTTGTCCCAATTCTGACAGTGTGATTCATGTATTGTCCTATTTCTGGCAGTGGGGTATAACACCTCACTTATTACGTCATTTGGAGACTGCCATATTTGGGATTATACCATACTAGCATGTCATGTGTACAGGCATCACACCTGCCTGTCACAGAACTCAGGTCCAAGTGAAATAAATCAGTGTATTTTGTTTATGGTGTATAGTCTGATATACTGCATGTAGTCAATGGTTGAAGTTGTGTATTGCACTGTCAGACAGGCAGGCAGACACATAGGTGTCAATGAAACAGACATTAAGTTTTGTAAGTAAGAGGCAGCTTGCCACAATCAACATATTTTCTGTGTTTCCATAGACGTGTATTTAAACATTTCAGTTTCCCATCTAAGCAATATTTAGCATTGAAAATAGTATTTCTAATGCACCACTTTCTTGAAAACGTGGTTTGCAAATCTGCATGTATGGGACCAGTGCATATATTTACTGCAGACCCAAGGTGCTTGTAATCAGAAGACACATCTCTTAGCGATAATGCTTGCACGCATCACTTGCTGTGTTTGTACGAGTCGCCTTCCCAGTGCAAGCCGCGCGAACCTAAGCCCCGCTTGCGCTATGGGCGGAGCGCAGAACAGCTGTTGCAACCACCTTTCTCCCAGCGCTGGGGGGGAATTAGTGCATCGTTTACACAGCGATTTCGCTTGCTTTTTTCATCGCATTATTTCTCAACTTTGGGGGTTGAATTTGCATTTCTGATGATTTGTTTCTATAAGTCCAAACCGAAAAGTATCAGAATTTGAAAAGTTTTGTTTTGCGTTGCATGTGACCTTTAAGGATCAGTTTATTCACAGCTGGAGAGACAAGATCATGGCAAGCTCCAAAGGTATTTATTATCGATGGTATAATCACGCCCCAGATTTTGAAGTATATCTTGTCCTTTCTAAACGTATATCACAACTGATGATATTGCGAACATCAAACCATAATCTACCGGTTGAGAGTGACCGCTGCAGTGAAATACCCTCTCTGTAGCTCACCAGCAGTCGCAGATGAGTCCAAAACCAGTTTCTACAATGGCCGAATCTCTCAAAAGCGGCGAAACTTCTCAAATCCAAAAGAAAACACTTTACGTAACTTATAAAAATATATAGTAGAATTATTTCCAAAATGCTTCAACTAAAACATTTTGTACATGTATTACAAACGTCGATGTACATCCCTGCTATCTTCTCAATTATTGTTGTTATTTGCATTTAACTGTGTACCACAAGTAGCACCGTTTGTGGGTTTTTGAGAGAAAAAAGATGACGACGACGATGATGATGATGATGGTGATGATTGGGTGACGAGTCTTCTTGGAGGATTACACAAAGGTCTGAGGTCTGACGAATGGCCAAGGGACTGACACATCACGTCTTGCCTCCAAGTAAATGTTACTCACACACAAATTTGATAAAAAAGCAGTTTCTGTTTACATTTATAAAGACAAGATTCAACTATTCAGGTACAGAAAACACATATGTATTGACTTACTATGTATTTTATTTACTCGATAAGATAGCGGTCATGCGATTAAATTCTTGGAAATGCATTGCACGCGTATGAATATTCGAATCCCCCACATTGCAGGAAACTGATTGATTCGTCAAGGCTCGAGAATTATGTCATTAATATAACAGGAAAGGTAACCTGTCATTCCCCGTCATTTTATTCGCCTAAATTGTTCAAATCTTTTGTTGAAGACATAAATATTAGCATCTGTGACACCTCGTTATTGATCATCGATTCCTGATTAGTAATGTGATAGAAAGTGAAACAATATTTAGTTATTAAAGGCAAAGAGTGCGAATGTCACATAAAGTGATTTATGTAAACAGGTATACATTACATTATAATGTATAGATACAGACATATCAGGAACAGATGCGACGTTCAAATACCTTACAGTGTTAAATACCTTTATATAATATGTTGACGTAGTTAATATCTGACTGGAGACGGAACGTCTTCTCGCCTAAGTCTTGCCAATAAATATATCTTCTGAATGTCCTTAATCCTTGTTTTCTCATGGCCATGATAGCCGCATAAAATCCTATGTATTCAGATTTGTTCGGATATGTCGGAAATAGATGCCACTCCACAGCAAACTGTCGGACTTTGGAGAAAAGTCCAGATGCCACAATGTCCTTCACCGCCGGCCATTCGCTTGTTTCTATGTCAATCTTCAGAATATCAAGGTGTCTCTAAAATGTATAACACAGAACGTCAGAGGAAATCAGCCAAAGGCAAAACAATGAAGAACTTATTTCGTTGGATCAGTAAATGCTGTGGTGAGACTATGTATTCGCAAAAAGTGCATCTTAGCGAGAATCATTCTTTTGATATTATAATGTCTGGTTCCTGTTTTTTGCTATAAATATGATCCATGCGTTTCAGTTGTTTTGTTTGAGTGATTGATAAAGCTGACCTTCCTTCACGTTTGAGTAATATGGGGTTTAAAGTCCAGTAAAATATATTTGAAGCGCAACATATGTACGCGTCCACGTGTACTAGCACTTTCTTGTACTAGCCCAGTACACACATAACGTAGCCAACACAGACACCACGTTCCCGAGCTTTGTTTTATCGCTGAACGTTGAACCCTACACAGAACAGAAAAAAGCTACTATAAGCGGCGTTTGAAATAACGAGATTTTCTCAGACAATACCGTTCCTGACCGTCGGGAACTTACTCCAAAGCCTTATTTTCGTTCCCCGAGTCTGCAAGTACTCGACAAGTAAGTGTGTGTCCAGAATGTGTCCATGCGTCTGACGATCGACTCCTCATTGTTTTACATTGTACCTCATTCTGCATTATTGTGCGATATTCCACATTTTTGGCTTCCCCCTTTCTGAATATGTGACTTAAAGAAATTATTTTGAAATCCGAGTCCCTGAATTTGAAGACCGTTCATTATTGTGTACGCTTGGGAAGACATTTGTGTATTTCAAGGATTTATTACCTAATATTTAGGTTAAGCCTAAACAAAGCACTGTTATATTACTTGTCGTCGCGCAATCATTCACACAGTGAGCAAGTACTTTTAAAGGCCAATGACTTGTTTCCCTTGATGAGGGACTCTACCGGATGTTAGCCATTTGTGTTTCTCACATAGCAAAAGCTAAATTAAAAAGTGAAATGTTTCTCGGGCATCGGCACGTCACTTTTATTCGTGCGCGTAACAATTTGTTATTGCCATTAAAATTAATTCTGACATTGCCGCGTCCCAATCATCAATTTGTCTACTATAGGAATGAGTGTGTGTAAGAAAATTTTGAAAAAATCTTAGCGCCCTCGTCACGTTTGAAAAACATGTGCCCGAGAAACATTTAATTATTTGTATGCAGCCTAAGAAATATAGGAACGCTATAAACGCGGCTCTCATTCACGAAAACGTTTGATACTTTAAAAAGCTTACTCATCCTAAATACCATTAAAGATAGGTAAAGTTTTATCAACCCTAGAGCCATTACGGCACATTACCCACCAAGGTTTCCATTAGCCCATGTGAGTGAAAGCGTTGATATACCGAACGTGCTAGTCAACTGCCAATTTTAAACCGGTCTCAATGAAAACGCTGCTGGGTTAATATCCTCAACATGGTGACAGTTCCTAGTTTGCGAGATACATTCAGTATTGAAAATCTAATGACACAACAGAATCTTTATGGTGAAAGGATGTCTGCTTGACCACAAGACCACAAGACACCAACAATGGTGGGATACTGAGAGGATGAATGCTGTTTTAAGCCGCTTTGAGCAATATTCCAGCAATATCACGGCAATGGACACCAGATATGGGCCTCACGCATTGCATCTGTCTGTGCCAGAATCATCGTAACTGAAATGACATCCAGTTCCTCTTCCGGAATCACAGATATCTACTCGTGGCCTATTTTTACTTATATTAGTTTGTAAATTACCTCTGTAGCTCTAACGTTTACGTACATTTGTATGTCCAAGCATCTCCATGATGGTCTTGAGGCGTCTGACTTTCCACGTTGTTGTCTTTTTGACATATATGTCCTTAGTTGGAACATAGGTGTCGCTGTCTCTGCCTGAGAGGCCCAGGTCATGGAAGTGGACATTCTTGCTTCTGTTGAAGGACGTCTTTCCAATACTATAGCAAATGGTTTGAAATTGACAACTGATTATAACATGTCATGGATACAGAACAACAAGACTTGATTGTCATCCCATACATATTACTTTACTTTACACCCGTGAGGAACCAGGCTGGAAGTGATGATCCTGAGAGGCGTTTATAACTTGGTATTGAAGTTAAAGTCATAATATGGGTGACAACGGTCACAAAGTTTCTGGGATATTTCTTGCCCTCACTTCACGTTTTATACAAGTGATTAGCAGATGTGGATATAAGTCAGCAATGATCTAACTGACTTCCCAGGCACTGGGAATGTACACTCCGTGGTCTCTGTTCAGCTGCGGCTGTAATTGTCTTATCGTTAGAGACTCGAAAAGGCTGGACTTTTCATGCTTGTCTTAAGAGGCGACTAATGGGATCGGGTCGTATCCCAATTGCGTACATCGTTGTATATGCTGTTGATCACCTAATTGTCTGGTCCAGGCTCGATTATTTACAGGCCGGCACCATGTAGCAGGACTGCTGCTTAGCGCGGCTTAAAACAGTTCACATTTGGCGTACATGGCGAAATGGTTGTGAAAAGCAAACGAAGTGATTTGTGAGGACACCAGATATCATACCAAAGGTACGGTTCAGTTACCCACGTGGAGCATTTTCTGATGTACGCCGTTGATACTTTGTCAGAATACTGCTAGCAGCCAAACTAAATCACTGACTGACGAGGGGAAGCTGTACGAGACATGATAGTTGTACCTCGTACGGTTGTACCTTTTGTTGTTTGTAGGCACTTCACTACAGCTGGAAAGGTAGCTTCAAACACAGCTCTGTATCATTTAATATAGAGAAAGGGCAATTTTGTAAAATACATGTGTAGGAGTAATGACGTATCATTGTTATACTTGCATGGACAGTTTGGACCGCGTACCCCATGCCCATTAAAAGGCAAGAGAGCGCGTTCTAGGAATCATCTAGTTATGCCTTCAATCAAAGTCTGGTCGGTGTGATAGGCTATTGGTTAAAGCGACCGCTCGGTCCGCTGAAGACCTGAATTCCATTCCGCACATGGATACAATGTGTGAAGCCTATTTCTAGTGTTCCCAAATTGCTGGAATATTGCTAAAATCTGCTTTAAAGCACACGCATTCATTTAACTGCAGCGCAAGGTAAGACTAGTATGAATTTCAACATTTGTTGTTCTGTAATGTTATGTGTACTAATTCACCACAACGTTAACCAAGGAATTAATGATAAATTTGCATTCCAATATATCTAATTACATATGATTCAACAAGCATATACCAAATCTCACCCTGCGTAATTCTGTTCAATTGTTTTTACAATGGACCAAAAGAATGAGTAGACTAGGCCTTCAGTAACCCATGCTTGCCACAAAAGGCAGCTATGCTTATCGTAGGAGGCGACTAATGGGATCGGGTTGTCAGGCTCGCTGACTTTGATGACACGTATAATCTGTTCGCAATTCAGGAGATCGATGCTCATGCTGCTGATCACTGGATTATCTGGTCCAGACTTGATTATTTACAGACCGCCGCTATATAGCTGAAATATTGTTCAGTGCGGCGTAAAACTAAACTCACTCACTCAAAAGAATTAATTTCAAAGCCAGCGTCTCCCAGTTGTTCTTACCTTGGATCAAACGAATGAACTTCACATCCAAGAGCTCCCATCGCATCGTCAAACGACCAGTCATTCCAAATCCTTTAATGATATACAAAACACATCATACATCATCGAGACACAATGATACAGTTCAACATACGAAAGAGCGTATGGAGGACCGACCAGTCCTCGCGTCAAACCACGGGGAGGCCTTTCACTGGACCAACAGTACCGATGCTAAATTGCTAAGTCAAATGATGATTACATATTATATATTCTTTGTACCCACCCAAAGGAGTAGACAAGACACGGTGGCTTGACTTTGAATTTTCCGTCGTTACATATATGCCAGTTGCCCTTCATCTCAATCTTGCTACATTTGTACTCCGGGGGTTTGTCCCAGTCCCTGTATAAGGCAAGTAATGCGGTTAATAATGTCTTCACACAAACACAAAGATAGAGAGAGAGGTTATATTTTAATGTCGCCATACGCATCAATTAACTATACTCGTCGAAATGTAATTGATAATGGAACAACAATTCTTTGTTATTTTTAAATAATATTACTCGTTTTATTAGAAGAATAGTGAGTTTCGTATTACGCCGCTTTAAGCAGTATGCCAGCAATATCACGACAGAAGACACCGGAAATGGGGTTCACACATTGTACCCATGCGGAAAACTGAACCCGGCGAGACGAGCGAACGCTTTAACCACTTGAATACTCCACCTTCCAAGTGAAGTGTTCATAAGAAGGCAACTTATCGATCAATATGCAGGCATGTGCAACAGAGGACTGACAGTTAAACGAGCAATTATTCATTTTGTTTGTTTTCACAAAGTCAAAACCAGAAATCATCCCTGAGTTTTCCAGACTGGCTAGCAATGCCATGTGAAGGAGATACGTCTAAGCACCACAAATGCAACAAACCTATGTTACCTACCACTTCAAAAGGGAAGAGGCCTGCCACCATTTTGTAATCTTCAAAGGATCATTGTCATCATTAGAGTGCATCTGACTCTCCTGTATGTGTGAAGACACTGGAAAATAGGTATTAAACACGTTCACTTTCATGATAATTTTTATATATCTAACAAGACAGTGTTTAACAACAAATGTGTGCTATGACGCAGTAAAGAATGGACATGATGTTACTGGTATCAACTGACAACGACAGTAGCTGACTGAGGCTTTAGTAAAATAGTGTAGAGAGTCGTCGCGGTCACTTTGGCTCTTCGTCGTTTTGTGAACTTGAATCTGGTTTCATAGCTCAAGCGACACAAAGGCGAGTCAATGCCTTCTACTGGCTGATGTGCAATTGTAAATTAGCTCAACGGAACCTGTCTGAAAACACAATATTCGCCTAATATTCGGATATCATAAAGAATAACAAGGTACTCAATAGTGTGTCACACCAGCGCACTAGCCGGTTCGTTACTTGGATGCCACACAACGTGGAACTCATTTCTCCTGCTTGACCACGGTACAAGAATCTGTGTCAGTACATCGCATTCACGAAATAAATAGGTTGTTAGCTTAAACATTTGTTCTATACTGTACATCTCTACATTGTCCAAGGCGCGATGTGCATACCAAGTATATTTGAACGTGCAGATCATGTGTCATAATAATGTTCTGTCCTACTTTTGCATGGAAGGTCATCTCGACAACACAAGCCCAATCAACACAGAAAATAACTTGTCAGCCAACAACACTTCCACTTACACAATGCAGCTTTCTCTATTTATGCAAGATGTAATTTCTACATATGGTAAATCTTGGTCTAATCTAATACTGCCACGATTCGTCACACAGCAAGAAGTAGAATTGTAGAAACAAATAGAACACGATGGCAAGTTACTGGCATGCATGACGTACAAACGTCAAGTTGTGGCACGGTGCTAACTTTAACATTAAACACGACATCATTAGTTGATTTGTTAGGAAACACATGAACACCAGTGTCGTTAAGAATCGTCCAGGGTCGAGGAAAGCTAAATAATGGTCACTGATCGAGACCCAAGCCAGAGAAGTAGAACGGCAAGGAAGAGTGCATTACCATATTCAATTATTACTATAATTGTGTTTACAGTCAGTTGGCGTTAATGGAAAGGTGGATACCATTCTTGGTCCATATCATCTATTTCTGTGAATCACCTATGTTTAAAAACAGGAAAACACAGAGTAATCACGCATGACTAACACCTGCATGCTTATGTATAGTGATCACATAAAAGCCCAGTTCAAGTTTCACCGAATTCAGTAAAACATCGTTATGACCAATTAATGTCTCCAAACACTGTGTATATTTCAAATATGATAATTTTAACAATACACTACAGATGTCTTCCGTGAATAGAAAACATAAGGTCGTGTATGGTACAAGATAGTAAGGGTCTGGAAAGAATAATTATGAATAAAGTGAGTGAGTGAGTTTAGTTTTACGCCGCACTCAGCAATATTCCAGCTATATGGCGGCGGTCTGTAAATAATCGAGTCTGTACCAGACAATCCAGTGATCAACAACATGAGCATCCATCTGCGCAATTGGGAACCGATGACATGTGTCAACCAAGTCAGCGAGTCTGACCACCCGATCCCGTTAGTCGCCTCTTACGACAAGCACAGTCACCTTTTATGGCAAGCATGGGTTTATGAATAAAGATTTCTCATGGAAAATACCATGACAATTTACGAAAGATTACAACTATATATATCCAAAGCAATGATCGTCACAAACAGAGACAGGGAAGGGACAAAACAGCATCATGAATACTCCAGATGTGCACCAGGGATGTTATTATGGGTGGGTTTACATTTCATTCTTGATCAGATCTTGATTTCATTCGATATGTATGTTAACGAATCACCGGAAAATTTCAGTAAATATGCATCAGCCCTGACTTAATTCATAATCACGGAGAAAAACTCAGTAAATATGCATATTTACTGATTGTAGATATTATTTATTGCAGCATATACGGAGGATCATAGAGTTGGAAAATACATCGACGTTAAACAACAAAGAAACAAAAATGCAACTAGTTCACCATGTGACGCATGTCAGTTGATGAAAGGTTTGAACATGCACAGTGTTTTGTTAATATGAACATTAAGCTCAAAAAAGGCGTACACAGCAACACCAGATGGTGTTTATGATTTGTTCACTGAACAGCTGCTAAAGTTGTGAAACCAGATACTGTTTGTTTATATTGCTCTATCGTCATAGTTTATTAAAATGATTTGGGTTAGTAATGTCTACAAATATGCTTATCTTTGTGTTACCTTCACTTGAAATCATCCGCATGATGGTGTTCTTTGTGTATCCGATTTGATCCTTGGAACTATACATAATTACAACAGCAAATAGTGCGGCTCCAACAAGAGCTGCGACCACCGTCCTGGATCCGACAGCCATTTTTACCTGTCTGACCCCGGTATCAGCTCATCAGCGTCCTTATGTCGCTCTATGCGACGCGCCTCTCTGATGTGCTGCGTGAGCATTCAATAACCAACACCAGTACATGAAGCAAAACCGATTTATGTTTTCACATACATGAACTGAAATGTTTATACTTCATTTATTTTTTTATTCATTGAAGTGTAAACGCTCGAGGTAGGAAATGCAATTCGAAAGAGATGTATCAGAGAACTGTTATTTTACCCTAATTTATATCTTGAGGTGTCTCCCAATGCAGCACTTTGTTGTAAAGCAAATATGTGTTTACAACGGAAAGGTTTTTTTAACGGATTTTTAAATATTTATTTCAGGAAATAATAGGAATTGTTTTGCAGAGACGAGCTTGTTACTTAGTATCGCGACGTCATAGGTTTCCGATCGTCATGTTTTCGATCGGTCATTTACATTCACATTTACAGCGCGACAATGCCGGAGAATCCATGATCAGCAGCTTGCATGTAAACAACACAATCCCCGCAAATATACTATGAATCAAAGTCTCATGTGTTAACAACAGTATAAAGTCAACGAAAGATTAATCTTAACTCGGGAATCATTAATGCAATAACTGCCTCGTGAGCAAATGCATAAATATCCTAAATCCTTACTCCAAAAATGCCATTAATGTTTCGCCTGCCTAGTTTACATACTACCTCACAAGTTCACGTTACTGGTCACGTGACCACGCTGACTGATTTATTTTCATGGCACGCCAAAATCGGAAAATAGATTACGTAAAATCGGCAATGAATTGCAAAATTCATTTCCAAACAGACACTGGTGCCGTTTATATTATTTTGTCTATAGGAGGATATCAACGCAAAGAAGGCAGGTTACCGACAGTGTAATTATGAGGCCCTAGATAATGATGATAAGCCTGTATAGTAGCTGGACGAGGAATGCCTGGGTATTACGTCTCGTCGGTACTCACCACGATAAATGACATGGGGAATCTACTGCCGCAGGTGTTTTGTTCCCGGCTACACTTAACACTGTTTTAGACCAATTTAGAAAGACAAACTCTTTATTATCTCTGCAGTTTGAAATGTTTGACAGCACAGTGCGAGTTTTTGATACAATGGGCATGCCGTACTATCACAACATTGCTAAAAATATTCAGCCAACGAAAGGATCGAATACATATGACGTCTTGTCCGGCGAACCTTTGAGATTGCTTCGACGATGACGGTGTGATGACGACACATTTGCCTTGCAATGACCCTGCATGACATGCCAGCATTTTTCATGCCTATCACATGCCATCTCTCAGTGGCAGTTAGCTTTCTCCTCGCCATGACTGATTTTCAAACTCTAAAGTGAAAAGAGAATCTCACAACAGACCGGTGAAACCAAGTGTGTGAAACTTGATTTTCAAGATTCAGATGGTAGGGAAACGGAGTTGTACGTGCAGAACGTTTTCCTTGTCATATCTTGACAATCTTAGGTTCAAAAATCTTATTCACTCATAAAAATTAATAGTTTGTATTTCTGATCCTCAGTGATGAAATCAAGACACTAAGAAAATAGTGGCGCCTAAGGTTTGTGCATGTGTATACATGTATTATTTGGCTGAAGTCGTTGTCATTGACTCATAATGACACATGCACGAGAAGCCATCGGATGTCAATTTGAGGATTTTCTGTTCTCAAAGTCAAACTGCTGACATGAACGAAGACGTTTCAAGAGTATGTAATAAATGTTCGATGGGATCTAAATCTACAGACCTTGAAGGCCATGGCAGCACATTGATATCGTGGTTCTGCAAAGAGGCCGCAGCCAGTCGTGCCGTGTGACACAGGTCGTTGTGTCAAACTGACGTTTGTTTTTTTTCTACAGTCCGTTTGGTTTTAGAGCAGACCTGAATTGCACTCTAACTCGAAAACTAATAAACATAACATGAGAGACACGTGCACAAGTGCCGACAATGCTATTGATTCATTAACCTGTGTTGTCTTCCTCCTCCTCTCTCCTGGCTGTCCCTTTCTTTGCACGTCTCCCTCGTAACATATAGTGAACTGCGTCAATGTCTTAAATAATAGCTTCTTAAAAAACTTTTTGTATTTTATGGCTGAAATTCTGCAAAAAAGCCTCATGTCACGATTTTGAGAAACGTTTCATCGGAGGCAGAATGTTTAAATGTAGTGGCTCAATTAATAGCAACTATCTTCGGGTGTCCTCCAAACTTAATCTGCTTTCCATTTTTAACCCTCAGACATTCGCCTATCCACAATTACAGAAAGTCGTC